>NC_084480.1:55858311-56587478 GCF_030035675.1 Rhineura floridana
GTCATCCAAGTTGGTGGCCATCAGTACCTCTTGTGGGGGTGAATTCTATAGTTTAACTATGCACTGTGTGAAGGACTACTCTTCATTTCTTCTTCACATCCCTTCATTGAGAGAAACTGTCCATTTATTCCTACTCTCTGCTTCACAACTGACCTGTTTCTGTCTTGAATCTTCCAATATGCAGCTTCACGGGATCTCCCCAAGTTGTTGTTGGTATTTATTTATTTGATTTATTAGTTGCTTGTTACCCAAAGGTCTCCAAGTGACTCATAGCACTATTAAAAACAAAACTAAATATACTATAGAAACAAAACCATAAAACAACAACAACACAACAACACCCCATACAGCCACAGAACACTTTGGCAACATACTAACAACAGACAACATCATCTCAGTCTATAAAATGCCTAAGAAAAAAGTATTTACTTGGCACTGAAAAGATGTCAGGGAAGGTGCACAGTGGACTTCACTGGAGAGCGTATTCCACCGATGGGGAGTCACAACGGAAAAGGCCCTCCCCTTTGTTACCACCCTCCGAACCTCCCTCAGAGGGGGACCCAGAGAAGGACCTCAGAAGAAAATCTAGGGGTCCAGGTAGGTTCATAGTAGAAGAGGCATTCCAGAAGATTTTGGGGCCCAGGGTTAATCAAAATAAATGATTTTAAAAAAAATAAAAAAACTGGTTTTGATTTAAATTGGATTTGTTTTATTTATCAGATTTCAAAATTTTCTTAAAACAATTAGTAAAAAAAAGATCCTAGGTCAAAGATATCATTAATACTAATTATACAACTTCTAATTATATTCTATGAATATGTTAACAGCAGTTTATGGAGATGGGATAAGTCCTATTCTGCAGGTGGTGTATATGAAGTGCACTCTCCCTCTCTTTCTCTTTCAAGGCCTTGCCTCTCTCTAAGTGCAAAGATAGAGGAGGTCAATGAATAAAGCATTTGGGGAGATGGAGTAGATCTGAATGAGGAGACCACTGAAGTGGTAATCCAGCTCTTAACAGCAGTAGCCTCTTCTGCAGGCGTAGAGTGATTTTTTTTTCTTCCTTTGGACTAATTCATTCTAAACTGAGAAATAAGTTGGGAACTGAAAAAGCAGGAAAACTTGTATTTCTTTTCCAGACAATGAACAAGGAAGACAAAGGTGAAGAAGGTTGAGTTCATTTGGATGATGCAAAAAACTTTCATGCTTAAGGAACACCAAGTCCACAATAATCTGCCATATGGAAGCCCCTTATATGAGGCCTATAAGCCTTAGGCAGTTCAGGAATTGGATCCCAATACCTCAAGGATTTGCCTCTCCCTACTGCACTAACCCAGACCCTGCATTCGTCATCTGAGGCCCTTCCCTTTGTGCCCCTCCAAGGGAGGTGTGGAGGACGGCCACACAAGAACAGGCCTTCTCAGTGGTGGCTCCCTGTATGTCAAATGGTCTCCCCAGGGTGGCACACCTGGTGCCATCACTATCTGTATTTGAATGTCAGGCAAAAACATTTTTATTCACCCAGACCTTTTGATCTTAATTTCCTGCTGATGTTTTAGTTGTGTGGGGCTGAGTTGGATCTGTTCTTTTATACACATTATTAGGTAACATTTTAGGTCGTTTTTACTCTTGTTTTTGTACTTGTTTTTAATGTTTGTTCCTCTAAGTCACTTTGAATTCACCTTTCTGAAAAAAATAAGTGGTTAATAAAAATAATAAATAATTGTTGTTGTTGTTGTTATGTGCCTTCAGGTCGATTACAACTTATGGCGACTCTAAGAATCAGTGACCTCCAACAGCATCTGTCATGAACCACCCTGTTCAGATCTTGTACGTTCAGGTCTGTGGCTTCCTTTATGGAATCAATCCATCTCTTGTTTGGCCTTCCTCTTTTTCTACTCCCTTCTGTTTTCCCAGCATTATTGTCTTTTCTAGTGAATCATGTCTTCTTATGATGTGTCCAAAGTATGATAACCTCAGTTGCATCATTTTAGCTTCTAGTGACAGTTCTGGTTTAATTTGTTCTAACACCCAATTGTTTGGATACTCTGTTCATGGGGTTTTCATGGTAAGAGATATTCAGAGGTGGCTTACCATTGCCTTCCTCTGAGTTTGGATGCCTCTTAGTTTGGTGTCTCAGCTTTGACCATTCCGCCATGGGTGCCCCTGCTAGGAATCTAGCCTCTTGGTCTAGACTCCTGACGGCATTGCTCTCAGCTTCTTCAACACTCTCAAACCCCCTCACCACGTTAAGGTGTGCATCCTAGAGGGGGAAGAAATAATAATGTAGCTCATAAATTCTGTGCAGCATAGGCAGAAAAGGAACTTAAGACTGCAAGGAAGTAATGTGCCAGGTTCATCGCTAAGCTCCAGTTTGAACTCAAACCAACACTTTCTTAGATATCAGACATCAAATGTGCTTTAGGAAGTGCACATGCCCTATAATGAAATGACAGAACAATGGCTTTTGGAAAGGATACCTATGAATTGCTTTGGGCAGGTGATACTGCAGAGAACAGAAAAAAAAGCATACCTAAGGCATTCTACTGTTGGTTTATAATTTTCAGCTTGTCTGTGCTAGTTATATATATATGCATATATATGCATGGCAAGGAGAACATGGGAACTCTGTAAGCCAGAACAATAACAACATGCATGTGTCATGGCAAGGAGAACAGGGGAACTCAGGAAATAATAATAATAATAAAAAAATGTACCATCTATAGGCATGGCAAGGAGAACAGGGGAGCTCTGAGAATAATAATAATAATTCACTAATAGGCAAAAAACCTTGCGGTTTAAGAATGTACCTATAGCCCACAGATATTTCTATCAAACTTTAAAAAGCAGGGAAATTGGGCAGCTATAGTGAATGCACCAGGGGAGCAGGAGACCTGACCTCCTCTCTGAGATATTGGACTGCCCTACAAATTTGTAAAAATGCAAACACAATTTGGGTTGGTCTTTCACAGTCCAATCCACTTGCTGTGTAGCTTGGAAGAATTTGGTAACATGTGCCTCTGAGCATATGGTGAGTGGTGGCGCACGCACAGCCCCCCCCACCTGTCTAGTCTTTACCATTGCCCTTAATGAAGATGGTGGCCGTGGTTTCCCTAAGGGGAATGAAGCCTCTGCCGCCATCTTTGTTGATGGCACACGTGTGTGCTATGCACGCACATCTCTGCCATCAACTAAGATGGCGGCAGCGGCTTCAATACTGTAGGGAAGGTGCGGCCGCCATCTTCATTAAGGGCAATGCTGAAAAGCAGGCTGACAGGTAAGTGGGGGGCGCGGATTGCAGAAAGGGAGCGGAGTGCCCCTCAGGGGCTCCTGTAGCTCCGGGGCCCTCGGGCCAGTGTCCAACCTGGCCGCCCTTTAGAACCGGCCCTGATTGAGAGGGTTGTTAAGCAAGCATTTCTGAGTTAAGGACTATAGGTTTGGTAAGGTTTTATTTTGAAATGAGCTTATGGAAAGCCTCAGAATGGCATGGGGGTATTTTCAATTTAACATTGCGGAATGTGAAAAATCCACGCTGGCTATAGTATACAGCCACTCTCGTGGCTGTATAATAAGCCCATGTCATACATACCCACAGCAATACCACAGTAAACAGTAGTAGTTGTTGTAATGTGCGTCATATATATACATGCATAGAACATGAGAACTCCACGTGTCATATATGCACACCAAGCAGAATAGGGGAACTGCATATTACAAACTAAAGAAGACGCGAGGCTACAAAAGGCCACCGCCCTCCGTGGTCTTTCAAGCCTTAGCGTCACGTGTTCAGGAGGCAATGCCCAGAATTTCTCCAGGTCCGGTCTGAGAGTTGGGCGGCGGCGACACAAATCCCTCTCTCCCTCTCGCTCTCAGCGCTTTTTCCTGAGCTGGCTTTTTCCTGACTCCCTAAGGCCTAAGCATAAAAACCTGAATAAACCATGCAGGTAGTCTCAGACAGGATTTTTTTTTTTTAAAAGAACAACGCAACGAAGCCAGTTCGGGGATCCTGCGTTGCTCCGCCCTTTTCTGTCACTGTCTCAGCACCATAGAGCCCAGAAACTACAACTCCCGTGATGCTTCAGCTCTTCCCACCTGCTTCGGGTGCCGAGCTTTTTTCCTCCCATAAGCCACTGGGCTCCGCGGCCCTGTAGTCTGTTGCGAAGGTCGTGCGGAAGACGCAGTGTCAGCGCTTCCCTCTCTTGCAGGCCTCTTGGCGACATGTTGGGTGTTAGCGTTCGCCGGTTCGCCACCTCGGCCGTTCGTCGTTCACACTATGAGGACGGGCCGGGAAAGGTAGGGCTGAGGGGTCGGGAACGAGAGGGAAGAGTTCCCCCCCTCCCTTAACACGCTTCCAAGGCCTGTAGGAGCCTCTCAGAGGGGAGTTCTCGATACGATGAAGGTAGCGGCCTGCCATGCTGGGCGCTCCATTTCTTGGGGTCTCGGATGCTTCGTAATTGGCGCTTCGGCTTTAGGAGACTGAGGAAGATCGGGGGGTATTTGCTTCACCCCGTTCGTATATCGAAGAGATTATTTTTAATTTGTTTTTTTGGAGATGATAATAGCAATCTGCTTATTCCCCCTTCACCACCGAGGCAGTTTTATCTCATTTGAGCTGCAGCCACTTACTGAAGTACATATAGTTATAATAAAGCAAATTATTCGGATACATGCAAGAACTATTCACTAGACTAGAAAGTGACTGGCTGTATAATTGGGATTAAAGTTAAACTTTCTTTATTGGAGAAAGTGGCTCTATGTAAGCTATGGGCTCCAACCTTCACAGAATGAGGCATCCTATAGTACAAAATGAAGTATGTATGTATCTAGAGAGCTGCTTTCTGACTCTGAATATAACACCCTAGTGCCATATTGGAAACTGCTCTTGAAAGCCTCCCTAGTTTCAAAATAGTACTGTAGTGTATTGTAGGGGAGGTTACTGCAGTTTGAGAAACACCAACAGAAACCCCACTGGTGTGCATAGCTCATTGTGGAGTTGTTTGTCATATTGGATCCCATCTGTAGTTGGCTGCCTAGCTCTCTTTAAGCAGAGGCATAATATGCTAGCCTTGCTAAGGAGCATGATTCTTCTATTTTGGCTGCTAAACCTTTAGTGGTACATATGATGAGAACATAACAGTATGACTAATGATGATACTGTAAACGCTTTCTGACGTACCTATTCTTCTGAGGATCCCGTTTCAGAAGAAGCTTACAGAAGACCAGTTGGGGGAGAAACAAAATGGTGATACTCAGCAATGCCATGGAAAGAGCGTTTAGGTCATGCCCATAGTCTCATCCAGGATTTATCACTACCTGTGTTTTGATGTAGAGAACCTTTGGCCAGCCATATGTTACTGAACTACAACTCCCATCAGCTCCAGCAAGCATAGTCAATGGTCAGGGATGGTGGTAGTTGTAGTTCAGCAACATTCCAGAGAGCCAAATGTTACTTGTCTCTGCTCTAAACAGTCAAGCAAATGAATACCCTAATGGAAGGCTGGTTCATATCGTACCTGAAATCTTCCAATATTCAGGGCTGAAACCTGTATTGGCATCAAAGCTGCCACTTCTTTTAATTGGGTGTGAGCACATTGGGTACAGTTAAATGATAATAAATGGGATCTGAGCACTTAAATATTTCAATTCCTTTGCTCTTTCTAGGATTTGGACCTATTAGCTGTTGTATGCTACAGTTTTTTAATAACTTGGCAACACTGTTGTAACAACTTCAATATTCTTTTCTCTCCAGAACCTTCCTTTTTCTATTGAGAACAAATGGCGATTATTGGGAGTGATGTCGCTGTTCTTGGGAAGTGGATTTTTTGCTCCCTTTCTTCTAGTAAGGCATCAGCTGCTCAAGAAATAAACATGCTATAACAGGTAATTATTGCTATTTGGCATTGTCTCTTACAGCTCTCTACATGTGCTGCTTCATAAAAAGACTTCAAATTGACATTGTGTACCAGTGGACAACTTGGATTGTCACAGAACTATACATACTACTTCTGATTTCATTTAAATAGTAAAAGTTTGCTTGCCGGTGATGAAATAAAAACATCAATGTGTTACTCATGTAGTAGTTAAAAATTCTGGGGAATGCATAGAGAGCAAGTTGTACATGAATAATCTGCTTTTGGCTTAAAACCGGGGGTTAGGGGTCGTTTACATTCAGGCCCCCGAGAGGGTCAGATAGACCACTCAACAGACCCCTGCGAAGAGTTTGCACGGCACTTTGCAGATAAAGTCGCTCAGATTCGTTCAGACTTAGACGCTATAATTGATATAGTCTCAGGGGATGTTACTTTGGCTGCTGTCTGTCCAATAATGATGGATTCTTTTGAATTTATACAGCCCGAGGAGGTGGACAAGATCCTTGGAGAGGTGAGAGCCACCACATGTCTGCTAGACCCTTGCCCTTCCTGGCTTAGAAAAAGTGCCAGAGAGGGACTGGCTGATTGAAGGGAGTGGTTAATGCCTCCTTCCATCAAGGCAGAGTCCCAGGTTGCCTAAAGGAGGCAGTTGTAAGGCCTTTGTTAAAAAAAGCCCTCCCTGGACCCTTCCATAATGGATAATTACCGGCCAGTGTCCAATATTCCATTTTTGGGTAAGATAATAGAGCATGTGGTGGCCTCCCAGCTCCAGGGATTCTTGGATGAAACATCTGGATCCATTTCAGTCTGGTTTCAGGCCTGGTTATGGGACGGAGACGGCTTTGGTCACCTTGGTGGACGACCTATGCAGAGAACTGGACAGGTGGAGTGTGTCCCTGTTGGTTCTGCTGGACCTCTCAGTGGCTTTTGATACCATCGACCATGGTATTCTTCTGGGCCGCCTTGCTGGGATGGGACTTGGGGGCACTGTTTTGCAGTGGCTCCGTTCCTTCCTGGAGGGACGAACCCAGAAAGTGGTACTGGGGGATTCCTGTTCGTCACCTTGGCCGTTGGCCTGTGGGGTCCCTCAGGGCTCAGTTTTGTCCCCTATGCTATTTAACATTTAACATGTCTGGCGTCAGTGGTGGATTGGATGAAGGTGAACAAATTGAAGCTTAATCCAGACAAGACAGAGGTGCTGCTGGTCAGTCAAAAGGTGAATCAGGGAATAGGGATTCAGCCTGTGCTAGGTGAGGTTATACTCCCCGTGAAGACACAGGTTCACAGTTTGGATGTGCTCCTGCACTCAGTGTTAAATTTGGAGTCCCAGGTTTCTGCGGAGGCCAGGAGTGCTTTTGCACACTTAAGATTAGAGCGCCAACTGCACCCGTTCCTTGAGCCATCTGATCTGGCCACAGTGACACATGCCTTAGTTACATCCCGCTTAGATTATTGTAATGTGCTCTACATGGGGCTGCCTCTGAAGACTGTTCGGAAACTTCAGTTGGTGCAACGTGCTGCAGCCAGAATGTTAACTGCGGCTGGTTACAGGGACCATACTACCCCCCTGTTAAAAAAGCTCCACTGGTTGCCACTCTTGTTTCCGGACACAATTCAAAGTGCTGGTTATGACCTTTAAAGCCCTATACGGCTTGGGTACAGGCTATTTATCAGACCGTATCTCCCTGTATGAGCCTGCCCGGGCCCTGAGATCCTCAGGAGAGGCCCTTCTCTCAATACCCACATCTTCTCAAGTACGACTAGTGGGGATGCGTGAGAGGGCCTTCTCAGTGGCTGCCCCTAGACTTTGGAATACCCTTCCTAGGGAGGTAAGAATGACCCCCTCCTTGCAGTCCTTCCGCTGACAAGCAAAGACCTTCTTATTCCAACAAGCCTTTGGAATTGAAGGCTTTTAAGGATAGGGCGTGAAGGGTGCTGCATTGCTAATGTCTATTATATTATTTTTAAACTAGTTTGAACTCTTTTAGCTATATGTGTGTATGGTTTTAATATTGGAAATAGTTTAATCTTATTTTAATGTAGACTTTGTATGGTTTTAATTATATGTATTTTTATCTGGAAGCCACCGTGAATTCCAGTTTTGGAAAAATGGTGGGGTATAAATAATAATAATAATAATAATAAAACCAGATTTGAATTAATGTTTTTGATGCTAAGGTAGAAGCCATAATTTGAAGGCACTGTAGCAATATGATCTCTGTTACTGAAATGGAAGGAGAAAAATACCTTCAACCAAAGGTGAATAGCCTCAACCAAAGGTGTTCTGTCCCTGTCTTTACAGCCTTACTCTTTTAGTGGTAGTTCTTTGTGCTGCCTTTGAATGAAATTCAAATATATCATGAGAAGATAGACTGGATAATAATGATAGAGCTAACAGCATAATCTAAGAAGTGATTACTTGTCTTACTTAGGATAGAACGTAAGACACTGCACCAGCTTAGTGCTGCAAAACTCAACATTATTCTGGTTGCTGCTCAACCTTGCATGAGCATCATTTGCAAATCTTCCAAAATTAAGCATTTTCAAGAATTAGATGGAGGAGTTCTAGCTTTCTGCTACATAAAACTGCAGGAAGGGATAGTGCTTTTGCATTCAGGTCCTGCTTGTGGGCTTCCTATGGGCATCTGTTTGGCCACTGTGAGAACAGGATGCTAGACCAGATAGGCTAATCCCAAAAAATCTTTGAAGCTCTTCTAGCACAATATGGGTATTTTGAGTTTGTTGTGGCTCTGTGTAGAAGGTTCTTACATAGAACAAGACTGAAGTGATAGGTCAGCAATAGAGCACCTGCTTTGCATGCATAAGATCCCAGATTCAGTCCTCAGCATTTCCAGTTGAAGCAGTTTTGGGTAGCAGTTGAGGGAAAGATCTCTGCCTGTGACCATGACAAAGTGCTGCTAGTCAGGGTAGATAGTATTGGACTAGATGGACAAATAGTCTGACCTGGTATAAAGCAGATTTCTATGTCTGCCTTGGAACCAATCTCACAATGATCATGAAACAGTAATTCACAACTCTGACCTGTATGGGCTAATGCTTTTAGAGTATTCTTGCCTGTTTGATCTAGTTCAAGCCACTGTAAGATTTTTGTAAGGGCTTTCTATTTGTTTTCCTGATTTATTTACTTCTCTTTCAGATTGATGATGAAGCTTGTCTAGAGTACAGCTTTCTTTTCTGGAAGAAATTGTTCAACTGAAATGAACCATACTGGATGTGCTTGTAAATAAAAGTTAAATTGAAAATACAGTGAAAGTGGGTTTTAATATCTTCTTGCTGTTCTTTAATTATTACACATAAAGCAAAATCATTCCATACTAATTGAAAATGGAGATAAGAGTTTAGTTTGCCAGTCCAGTGTTAATCATGTACATCGGTCTGTTCGCAGTCAGCTGAATTAGCATGAAATTAATGGTGACTGTATGGCTTGCTTAAGAGTAAACAAACTTGAGATATTATTAGTATACATTTCCTTTATGAGTAAAGCATTTAAAACCTTCTGTACAAAGCTGTACAAACATTGAAAAATACAGCTATGCCCACAGGCTCATAGACACAAATATCAAAGAAAACAGGCATGGGAAGGAACATGCACTAATTCTTTGATAAGTTACACAAATGTTTAATGAGCAGGTGGACTAAGGGAGACGGGTGGTATTCAGTGCTAGTCCTACTCAGAGTAGACTTATTGAAAGTAATAGGTGCGACTAACTTATGTGCATTAATTTTAATGAGTCTGCTCTGAGTAGGACTTAGTTGAATACAACCCACAGTTCTGAGAGAAGAGGCCCATATTGCATTTAGTCTCAGGTAAGCTGGTGGGCCACACTTACACACTTTCTGTCTTCCTTCAAAAAATGGAAGTCTTGTCCGAATGAAGAAAATAAAAAAGAACACAAACTCTGGCAAAAGAAATGCAAGAAGACAATAAGGGATGCTAAAAAAGAATTTGAGGAGCACATTGCTAAGAACATAAAAACCAACAACAAAAAATTCTATCAATACATTCAAAGCAGGAGACCATCTAGGGAGACAATTGGACCCTTGGATGATAAGGGAGTCAAAGGTGTACTAAAGAACGATAAGGAGATAAGCAGAGAAGCTAAATGAATTCTTTGCATCTGTCTTCACAGTGGAAGATATAGGGCAGATCCCTGAACCTGAACTAACATTTGCAGGAAGGGATTCTGAGGAACTGAGACAAATAGTGGTAACGAGAGAGGAAGTTCTAAGCTTAATGGACAATATAAAAACTGACAAATCACCGGGCCCGGATGGCATCCACCCGAGAGTTCTCAAAGAACTCAAAGGTGAAATTGCTGATCTGCTAACTAAAATATGTAACTTGTCCCTTGGGTCCTCCTCCGTGCCTGAGGACTGGAAAGTGGCAAATGTAACGCCACTATTCAAAAAGGGATCCAGAGGGGATCCCGGAAATTACAGGCCAGTTAGCTTAACTTCTGTCCCTGGGAAACTGGTAGAAAGTATTATTAAAGCTAGATTAACTAAGCACATAGAAGAACAAGCCTTGCTGAAGCAGAGCCAGCATGGCTTCTGCAAGGGAAAGTCCTGTCTCAGTAACCTATTAGAATTCTTTGAGAGTGTCAACAAGCATATAGATAGAGGTGATCCAGTGGACATAGTGTACTTAGACTTTCAAAAAGCGTTTGACAAGGTACCTCACCAAAGGCTTCTGAGGAAGCTTAGCAGTCATGGAATAAGAGGAGAGGTCCTCTTGTGGATAAGAAATTGGTTAAGAAGCAGAAAGCAGAGAGTAGGAATAAACGGACAGTTCTCCCAATGGAGGGCTGTAGAAAGTGGAGTCCCTCAAGGATCGGTATTGGGACCTGTACTTTTCAACTTGTTCATTAATGACCTAGAATTAGGAATGAGCAGTGAAGTGGCCAAGTTTGCTGATGACACTAAATTGTTCAGGGTTGTTAAAACAAAAAGGGATTGCGAAGAGCTCCAAAAAGACCTCTCCAAACTGAGTGAATGGGCAGAAAAATGGCAAATGCAATTCAATATAAACAAGTGTAAAATTATGCATATTGGAGCAAAAAATCTGAATTTCACATATACGCTCATGGGGTCTGAACTGGCGGTGACCGACCAGGAGAGAGACCTCGGGGTTGTAGTGGACAGCACGATGAAAATGTCGACCCAGTGTGCGGCAGCTGTGAAAAAGGCAAATCTCATGCTAGCGATAATTAGGAAAGGTATTGAAAATAAAACGGCCGATATCATAATGCCGTTGTATAAATCTATGGTGCGGCCGCATTTGGAATACTGTGTACAGTTCTGGTCGCCTCATCTCAAAAAGGATATTCTAGAGTTGGAAAAGGTTCAGAAGAGGGCAACCAGAATGATCAAGGGGATGGAGCGACTCCCTTACGAGGAAAGGTTGCAGCATTTGGGGCTTTTTAGTTTAGAGAAAAGGCGGGTCAGAGGAGACATGATAGAAGTGTATAAAATTATGCATGGCATTGAGAAAGTGGATAGAGAAAAGTTCTTCTCTCTCAATACTAGAACTCGTGGACATTCAAAGAAGCTGAATGTTGGAAGATTCAGGACAGACAAAAGGAAGTATTTCTTTACTCAGCGCATAGTTAAACTATGGAATTTGCTCCCACAAGATGCAGTAATGGCCACCAGCTTGGACGGCTTTAAAAGAAGATTAGACAAATTCATGGAGGACAGGGCTATCAATGGCTACTAGCCATGATGGCTGTGCTCTGCCACCCTAGTCAGAGGCAGCATGCTTCTGAAAACCAGTTGCCGGAAGCCTCAGGAGGGGAGAGTGTTCTTGCACTCGGGTCCTGCTTGCGGGCTTCCCGCAGGCACCTGGTTGGCCACTGTGAGAACAGGATGCTGGACTAGATGGGCCACTGGCCTGATCCAGCAGGCTCTTCTTATGTTCTTACAGCCTGGTGTAATGAATTTAAATATGGAGTTAAGCTGGATGCAAACTTTAGCATTAAACTCATGTGGCATCTAATTGGGAGGGGTTTGTAATTGGGGCTTTTTACCATGCTGTTCAGCCAAAAAGACACCCAGAGTGGCTTATAGGCATTAATAAAAATGATGCAGACTGGAACAGCTTGGAGCACATTAGGTGCAGGAGAAAGCACAGGTGCCTCTTGCTGTCTCATCCAATTTCTGTTATATCCAAGAAACAGGTAGCAGGAGTGGATGGCATCCAACGAAATGGGGGGGGGGACCCAGGATGCCAGAAAGAAAAAACATAGATGACGAAGTTCCAAATGGATTTATTAAAAATAGTAAAGAAAATATGCCCAACGCGTTTCCGCCAGACAAATCTCGGCCTTTGTCAGGGGCGAATGTAGAATCTGTAAAGTCATTCAATAGTAAGATAATACAAATAAGGCAAATAAACTACAATTCTGCACACTAGCTCCTACCTTCCTTGTGCAGCACTCAGGACAGTGTAGGTGCCTATATAGTTCTGCCACCCATGCATCGACCTAGCCTAGACCTGTTTAACTAGTAAGGTTCTTGTTTGAAATGCTTTAGTCCAACCTCAACTCTAGCTACATGGAAAGTTGATGTGTCCTGGATGATAGCTGTGAAGATCTAGTTCAAACCTCACGGAGAAACATGGCAACAGGAACGTTACCTTCTGCTTGAATGAATGCTACAGCCCTGTTCACATGTCATCCACAGTCAAAGCCATGCATCAAGTTATATTTTTAGAGCATCACTATACATGTGAATGGAAGCACATGGCCCCTGCTTGGTTGCGATTCTGTCTTAGTGTTTTTGTATTGCTTAAGGATTGTCTCTACATATGGTGCGGAACCTCAGGCCTGCGGGCCAAATGCAATCCTCCAAGCCCTTAGAACTCTCCCCAGACCACACCCCTCCCCAGCGCAGTTTGCACCCTGAGTGTTTTTTCCCCCTTGGCTGGAATGTGTCCTTAAATGTTTACAATGCCTCTTCATTGCTTGGATAAAGGGCAGGAGAATATTTGTAGAAACCAGCCTACCATACGAAGGCAACCTTTTTGCTCTACTTGCTTTTGCCTCTGGATCCAGCCACCCCTGGGATGTAGCCCACCGAAGGTTGCCAGAAGGGAATTAGACTGAAAAAGCTTCCAAATCCAGCATATTGCATGTTCACAACATTTTGAGTAGCTAAAACTTAATAGGCAACATAATTCCTGCATTGATTTGCCAAGGAGCAATGCTTGTATATGCTTAACACACTGTAAATCAGGGATGGGAAAGCTATGGCCATCTAGATGTTGTTGGGCTCCCACTCTCAGGTCAGCCCCAGCCAGCCTGGTCAGTGATGATGGGAGCTGTAGTCCATCAAGAGCTGGAGAGCTACAGTTATTCCATCTCTGGTTTAAATCATCCCAGTTCTTAATACTCTGAGACTGCAAACTGGCTTACCTTTTTAGCTGGGAACAAGCCCTATTGAACTCAGTGGAGCTTACTTCTGAGTAGTCATGCATAGGATTGTACTGTGAGTCATCCTGTTGTCACGTAAGTATGGAACTTGTTAAAAATAACCCTTGTCTTTCCATGACTTCCTTATGTGACCACTAACAAATCATTATCTCTCAAGCTTATGTCTTCAGTCTTTAAAACAAACTAAAACATAGTAACCTGTGTTGTCTTGTTAAGGGTGTAGTTACTTGTCATGAACCTTCAAGAGAGGGCGTCCTCTCTAGCCCATATTGAGAGAGAGACACACACACAATAAATACAACAAATAAAACAATGAACAAATGGGACTGGGCAGGGGTTTCTTCTACATTGCCTGACAAGAAGCTGGTTTGGGAATAATGATCTGCACAAGCACCCAAAGTTAAACTAATCAGTTCAGCTTCTGTGCAGTATACAGCAAGAATCCTGCTTGTTTATTATTTTTATGACCTACAATAGATGTTGATTCTGAAAAGCTCTTGAAATCATCCTGATGGTACACTATAATTCAGGAAGGAAAGACCTTTTCCCAGAGCAGCATTTTCCCTTACTGTTTCCCAAATATTGATAAAGTTATGTGAGAACAACTCAAAGTGCCAGATTCATCATACTGAAATGATGGTTAATGTGCAGTGCAAGGTAGATGGTTTTACTTGTGGCGAATAGGCTAAAATGGCTGTAAATGCATTCCTGCAAATGCCAAGATAAACATGTCATGCCACATGAGGGAACACAACCCATTTCCACACTTAGCACTCCACTCATCCCTGAAAAGGTCACTTGGACATGAACAAGCTATACTGGGTGTAAGATGGGGGGAGTAGATGTGCCCAGTGTGAAAGATATTGAATGGGTCTGACTTCCTAATTCTCTCAGAGGCATACTTGGATAACTGGTTCTGGTAGGTTTTGTTGGTGGGCTCTTGTTTTGTCCATATCAGCTGTTTAGGAGGAGTCTAGTAAGCAGGGACATGGGTGATGCCACCCCAATTTCAGTGATCATGGCTAGAGTGAGGTATAGCCATGGGGAGGTGATGAGCTGCCAAAGAAGATGAAGGCAAGGCTAACTGCACCTTGTTCCTCGCTCCCACTTCTCCCATGGGCAGGTTCCTCATTGCTCATCTGCTATGCCCATGGGCCTGTGTGTGCTGTTGTTTAATGCCAGATCAGTACACAACAAGACCACACTCATCCATGATTTGATCATGGATGTGGGTGCCGATTTGGTGTGCATTACTGAGACCTGGGTGGGTGAGCAGGAATGAGTTGACCTAACCCAACTTTGCCCACCTGGATACTTGGTGCAACACCAGCACAGACTGCAGGGATGGGGGAGGGGTTGCTATGGTCTACAGAACTGCCATCTCTGTCACCAGGAAATCACTCTGTCTTGGAGCTGACTGTGGCAACTAGGGTTGCCACTGGTGTACCGCCCACCCTTCTGCCCATCAGCTTCTTTGATCAAGCTGGTGGAGGCCATTTTGGTTGTGGTATTGGAGGAGTCCAGAACGACTGGGTGATTTTGATATCCATGCTGAGGCTGCCTCTAGTGTTCTGGCTCGGGACTTCATGGCTTCCATGATGACCATGGGCTGTCTCAAGTAATCACCGGCCTGGCACATAGGGCAGGGCACATCCTCAACTTGGTTTTTGCTCCAGATGAAGGAAGGGGTGTTCTAGAGGGGGGTGGATGTCATTGTCATAGTCAGACCACTTTCTGATGAAGTTTAGACTTATGGCTCCGATCATCTGCAAGAGGGCTGGACAGATTAAGATGGTCCGCCCCAGAGATTAATGGAATCCACTAGATTCCTGAATGCCCTGAGGGAGTTTCCAGTAGATCGAGCAGGTGACCCTGTTGAAGCCCTTTTCATGCTGTGGAACAGCAAGAGGCATTGGGCTTTTAACACAGTTGCCCCTGTGTGCTGTCTCCGGCATTGTGGAGTCCGGTTTGCAACTTCATACACCAGTGAACTAAGGGCAATGAAACAAGCTGGACGATGGCTAGAGTGCAAGTGGCAAAAGACGTGCTGTGAGGCTGACTGGGCACAAGTAAAACTTCATAACTATGCCTACTGTGTCAGGGCGGCAAAGAAGGCCCACTTCTCTGCCACCATTGTATTCTCAAGTAGCCATTCAGTGGAACCTTTTCATATTGTCAAGGTCTGTTGACATCAGCTCCAGGAAATGGAGTTTTAGACCCCTTGGAGGCCCACTGTGAATTGTTTGCAAGGCACTTTGAGGGTAAAGTTCCTCACCTCCATAGCAATCTTGATGCCCTATCCACATCTACTGTAGTCCCCAGTGAGGTGTTCTGTGCAATGTCTGCTGCAATGTCTTGGGACTAATTTCAGTTGATGCGGCCTGATGATGCGGACAAGGTGCTTGCAACGATGTGGCCAGCAACGTGTCCTCTCAACACTTGCTCTTCTTGGCTTATTAAAGCTTGCTGAGAAGGTATGACTGAGTGCATCCAGAATCAACTTGTTGTTGTGGGAGGGAGTGGTCCCAGCCACCCTGAAAGAGGCAGTGATCTGACCGCTCCTAAAAAAGCCCCCTGTGGACCCATTAGATTGTGACAACTACTGCCCAGTTGCAAATACCCCCTTTTTAGGGGAGCTGATCGAGAGGGTTGTGGTGCAGCAATTGCAAGTATTCTTGAATGAAACATTATCTTGACCCATTCCAATCTGGGTTCAGATCTTGATGGATGATCTTTATAAGGAGGACAGGGGGACTGCGACCCTGTTATTCTTACTTGATCTCTTGGCAGCTTTTGATACCATTGACCATGGTATCCTTCTGGCTTGACTTGGTGAGATGGGTATTGGAGGCACTGTTGTACAGTGGTTCCGATCCTATCTCCAAGGTTGTTTTCAGATAATAGCATTGTGTGATTGTCTTTCGGCCCCCTGGCGGGCAAGCATATTGTGCTGTGGGGTTCTGCAAGGTACCATATTGTCCCCCATGCTGTTTAACATCTATATGAAGCCCTTGGGAGCAGTCATTGGGAGATTTGGGGCAAAGTGTCAGCAGCACACTGATGATACCCAGGTCAGTTTCTCTATAACATATGAATCAGGAGGGGCCGTGCAAGCCCTGGACCAGTGCCCAGACTCGGTGGTGGGTTGGATGAGGATCAACATACTGAGTCTGAATCCTAGCAAGGAGGCGGCACTATGGGTTGGTGGTTCCTGAGTTTGTGGCTGTGAATAGGAATGTACTCCCTCTGAAAGAATAGGTCCGTAGTCTGGGGGTGCTCCTGGATTCATCTTTGTCTCTAGAGGCCCAGGTGACCTCAATGGCTAGGAGTGCCTTTTACCAGCTTCAGCTGGTAAGTCAGCTGCAACTGTTTCTGGACTGGGATGTTGGCTTACTAGGCCTTACTACCAATGTGTTTTTTCATCAGGTCTGAAATGTTTCAAGATGTATGGGAAAGCAGCCTTATCTGCTGTGCTGGCCTGGGAGCGCTCATTCAAGGCCAGACAGTAGTTGTCATGGTAACGGGAGATAACAGCTGGGAAAGTTGTAATTGCTGTTAGTTCTTTCTTCTTCTGTGTGTGTCTTTGAAGCAAGCAGGTCTATCCTTGAAGGGGGGGGAGAATTCTACTTGTATCTATCCTCTTAAGCCTTTGGCCGTAATGTCTTAGTAAAGACTCTTAAACCTTTCTCAAGCCTCTGTGAAGTTTCTTGCTCAACTTAACTCCAACGTAACTTATGCTGTTCACGCAACAACGCTCACACATCAACAGGGTTATGGGCCCAGATCCACAGCACGTTACACAGGAGTAAGTGGCTGGTCTGAACGGCAGACGGAGTTCCAGAGAGGGCAGTTTGATTGATTGTGCCAGACAGAGGTGAGCAGGATGGCTGCTGTAAACGTGTGGAGGCTTGCCGATGGAACGACATAATGAAAAGAATTATGGAAGCTGGAGGCCAAGGATGCGTGCTTTGTTGATAAAAGAGGATTTATGGGAAGCTATTGATGGAACACCCCCTGCACCCCTTACAGCGGCCTGGACTCGGAACGATGAGCGGGCGCAAGCTTTTATTATTCTGGCTCTATCCGACTCTCAACTGCTACACATGAGAGATGTTACAAACGCCAAACAGATGTGGGACGTGTTGGAGGCCCTTCATGTGCAACAGACCACGGGATCTAAATTGTGTTTGGCAAGGAAGCTGTACCAGATGCGCTTCACGGGTGAGTGCGAAATGAGTGAGCATCTCACAGAATTCAGATGCCTATTTGCTGAGTTGCAGTATCGAGGCATGGAACACTCTGTCCTTCAGAAGACCTATTTGATCCTGGCTTCACTCGATGGGACTTGGAATAATTTTGTTATGGGAATTGAAGCCATGCCCGATGGTGGGCTGAATGTAGCCTTTATTGAAGAAAAGCTGACCCAGGAACGGCAGCGGAGACAGGAGGCGAAAAGCGCCGTGCCGAAGGAGGCAGCCGGAAACAAGCAGGAGCAGCAGCGGCTAAAGGCTTGTTATGTTTGCGGAGCTCGTGGGCATCTTCAGAGAGACTGTGCAGTCAAGCGAAACTCCAGGGACGGAGGCTGGAAACAGAGCGGCAGTGTGAACTTTGTTTGTAAACAGAAGTCTCAAGATTTAGGACCTGTTAACTGGATTCTTGACAGTGGGGCAAGCCATATATTAATATATTAATATATTCATATATTAATCAAAGACAGTTTGTTTTACACGTCTACAGATGAGCAGGACTTTGTGTAACTGGCGGATGGATCACGGAAAAATGTGGAGGCTCGAGGTCTGGTGAGATTTGATAAACTTGGAATACTGTCAGATTGTTTGTTTGTACCAGAACTGTCTCATAACATATTGTCAGTCAGAAAACTGGTGAGTTGTGATTTTTCAGTATTGTTTCACAAAGACAAATGTTATGTAATGAGGGGAGATCAAGTGTGCATGCAGGGAAGCCTGAATGATTCTCAGTTTGTAATAAAAAGCAGTCAAGCAGGGTGTGCTGTGTTAAACGCTGAGGCACACACACATCAAGGCTGCGTCCATGAATGGCATCAAAGGCTGGGGCATGCAAACTTTGACACGATTAAGAAAACCCCTATGCATAGTAAAAACATGCGGTTGAAAGATTGTGGACAGTTAATGGATTGTGATGCATGTCATAAAGTGAAAATGACAATTGCACCAATAAACTGGGAGGCTGAGAGAACCACAACAGCTCCCTACCAGCTAGTTCATGTTGATTTATCAGGGCCAATAAACACTTCATGAGGAGGTGCGAGATTCTTTATGGTACTGGTAGATGATTTCTCTAGATACACTAATCTTTATTTGCTCAAGCATAAAAGTGAAGCTGAGCAGAAGCTGAAACTGTTCATTAAGAGAATCGAAACTCAACATGGCGTCACTGTGAAAGCGATACACTCAGACCAGGGAGGAGAATTCACGAGTAAAGCATTGAGTGACTTCCTTGAGAGTAAGGGAATAAAACAGAATTTCACTGCTCCATTTAGCCCATTTTCCAACGGGACTGCTGAGAGAAAAAATAGAGTGCTTCAGGAAGCAATGAGAGACATGTTAATGGATTCCAGTTTAGGGAATTCTTTCTGGGGAGAGGCAATTTTGTATGCGAATTACATTCACAACAGGGTATTACACAGTGCACTTGGAATGTCACCTTATGAGAAAATCACTGGCAGAAAGCCGAAAATACAACACATTCAGAAATTCAGGGCACGTTGCTGGGTCCACATTTCACAGGGAAAAAGAAGAGGCAAGCTTGCACCCAGAGCACAGCAAGGGTTTGTTTTGGGATTTCAGAATGCATATTTCAGAGTTTGGTTACCAGAAACACAGCAATTAATTCTGAGCAGAAGCATTAAAGTTGCAGAAAAGCCTTGGGATCAAAGGCAAACAGTCATTCTTACAGGATCAACTGACACACAAGCACAAACACAAGCACAAACACAAGCACAAACATTCAAACCAAACCTTGACATCAAAGTGGAAGGCACACAAATTCCTCTCAGGGATGCGTTAAATGAACTCATTTGTGGGAAACGTAGAAATAAGAAACACAAGGCTGAATAAATGGAATTTCCTGATCAAGCTGTTCCAAGTACCAGCTCAGATGGGGGGGCTGAGAGAGCAGAAGCTCTAGTTCCTTTGAGACGCTCTACAAGACCGAACATTGGCAAACCGCCTGAAAGATTTACTGTGGGGGTAATTACCAGCCCAGGTATGCATAAACAGGTTGAGATGGATCCAGAGACACTATATTTGACCTGTGTTCAGCCGAAATTTGATTGAATAAAGTTATGAAATGTACTGAGATGTTCTGAAATGTACTGAAATGTAAACTGGATCTGTATGATGCATTATCTTTGTATTGTAGAAATGTGTTATTGTTATTGTTGTAATGGATTTACAGACATGATGAAAGGGGGAAATGTTGGCTTACTAGGCCTTACTACCAATGTGTTTTTTCATCAGGTCTGAAATGTTTCAAGATGTATGGGAAAGCAGCCTTATCTGCTGTGCTGGCCTGGGAGCGCTCATTCAAGGCCAGACAGTAGTTGTCATGGTAACGGGAGATAACAGCTGGGAAAGTTGTAATTGCTGTTAGTTCTTTCTTCTTCTGTGTGTGTCTTTGAAGCAAGCAGGTCTATCCTTGAAGGGGGGGGGAGAATTCTACTTGTATCTATCCTCTTAAGCCTTTGGCCGTAATGTCTTAGTAAAGACTCTTAAACCTTTCTCAAGCCTCTGTGAAGTTTCTTGCTCAACTTAACTCCAACGTAACGTAAACATCGCTCACACATCAACATGCCTGAGCACTGTTGTCTATGCACTGGTAACCTCCAGGCCAGATTACTGTAATGCACTCTGTGTAGGACTGCCCTCGAGGTTGGTCCAGAAGCTGCAGCTGGTGCAAAATGCAGCTGCGCGAGTGCTCACTTGGGCAGGGTATCACCAGCATGTCACCCCACTGCTAAAAGAATTGCACTGGCTGCCCATTAGCTTCTGGGCCAAGTTCAAGGTTCTTCTTTTGGTGTACAAAGCCCTATGCAGCTTGGGACCAGAATGTCTGAAAGATCATCTTAGCCCTTATATATCCAGTCAATCACTGCTCTCTGCAGGTGAGTGTCTCCTGCAGATACCATCTTATCAGGAGATCTGTTCCGTACAACATAGGAAGTGGACCTTTAGTGTAGTGGCACATACTCTTTGGAATTCCCTCCCTTTAAATATTAGTCATCTCCGTTATCCTTTTGGCGCCTACTGAAGACCTTCCTCTTTCAACAAGCCTTTTTATGCAGAGACGTTGTCCCAGTCTGCATCTGTGTTGGAATTACTTTTTAAGGTATTTTAAAAGATGTTTTGTTTAAATATATATTAAAGTTTGTTTTTAAGATGTTTTAGAGGGTTTTTTAGTGTTTTTGTTTGCCACTCTGGGCTTCTGCTGGGGGGAAGGAGGGGGGGAAATGAATAAATGAATGGTTAACCAGCATCTAGGAAATGACAGCATAGATCTGTCAATGCATGTAGATGGAATTGGTTGCTCTAAAGGTGTTAGTACACTTACTCATATTCAAGGGACATATTGGGTGGTATTCAGTGCTAGTTCTACTCAAAGTAGACCCACTGAAGTTAGTACAGTAGGGCCCTGCTTTTTGGTGTTCTGCTAATACAGTGGTAGCATGCCATCATGTGGGTAATAGCGCCATCTAGGGTCCGAAGGCAAGAATGTACCGAAGTCAAGACCTGGGGCATCCATGCCCCTCCCACTCCAGTTCATTCTTGCCTTTGTCCGAGGCACTTATATTCACATGTACTGTGAGAATTGAGTGTTTTAAGTTAAGTGTGTGTGAAAAAGATTTGTTAGAGAGTGTTTTGGGGGGTGTTGGTGGGGTTTTTGTTTCCCAGCTTTTTTCCTCCCTCCTCTTTCTCTTTCACCTTTTCAGAGATAGTTGGGCTGGTTGGGGTGGTCATTTTCAGTTGTCCCCATTCACTTCCTCCTGCTCTACCTGTTTCTCTTTTGTTTTTTGGGAGAGTGGGGGCTGCAGCATGTTTGGTGCTTGCAGTGGCGGCTCTTTCCCTCTCATCCTTTCTCTGCCCCCCCCAGGAGGCTGTCTCCTCCACCGTGATGGCCAACGTTGCACTTCTTTGAACTATTTTCTCTTCACCTCTGTGACAGCTGCCATTTTGTTTTTGAATTTTCCTGCCTTTCTCCTGCCATTTTAACGCTATGTTCCACTTTTCAGTGATTTTCGCTTTTCAGCGGGGATCTGGAACCTAACCCGCCATATGAGTGGGGCCCAACTGTATAGACATTACTAACTTAGGTTTATTAATTTCAATGGGTCTATTCTGAAAAGGACTTAGCTGAATACAACCCATTTTGTTTATTTTTTTAAAAAATGTATACAAAATTAAGAGGCCTATACCTTAGTCTGGTGATGTCTAAGTCCCCCTGAGTTTCATGTAGCTTACTTGCAGATAAATGTGCATTTTAAGTTGCTTTGAGCATTTTAAAACGTCATATCCAATTTGGTTTACAAAATAGAATCATATTTAAATTCTCTGCAGGGAAAAAATCCTAACCATTATTTTTCAATGATCCATGTTCTTGCTCTCGGATGCAATTGCTACAATAAATAGTGGTTATAAAACAATTGTGAAAAGGGCCTACTCAGTGGTGGTAGCCAAGTAATAGAATGCACTCCCCAGACAGGTTTGCCTCACACGTTCTTCTAGTCTTTTCAGCACGATGTGAAGACCATTCCCTCACCCAACTTTTCAATAGAAGATGTTTTGAATTTTAGATCTGTTGTATATAGAGTGACAATTTACCCTACTTTACAGAGAAGTCTTCTATTTGAAGGGCTGTTAGAAGACTGTTCTCTATTGGAAGGAATCCTCTATTAGTAGAAGTGGTGTCTAGTCCAAATCTGGTTTAAAATGAAGCACCATCAGAAAGGAGAGCAAGGGCCTTAAAGCTGCCAGTCAACAGTTAATACCTGGAAGCAGGCTAAGTAGGCACACAAGTCAACTGGTTACAGTCTTTCCCATTATGGTAACATGTATATTTGTTAAATTTATAGTATGTTTGCATATATGTGTGTGTGCACGTGTGACTGTGCATGTAGACATTTTATTTAAATCTGTGCCCCTTTTGTCCTTGTTTATGATGCACAGTAGCGTAGTGGCAAATTTAGAAGTGCAGAGTCCCTTCATGAGTCATGCCATGCCACCTCTCAGCCATGCCCCCTTGCAGCCTCTCTCTCACACACATGCTACTTGAGCACCTCCCCACTTAATAAGTACACCTAGCGATGGGATCCATAGCTGCCATGGATTCTATGCTGATCCGCCACCACGGAGGAGGAGGAGGCAGGAGAGAAGCTCCTCCCTGGGCCAAATGATAGAGGGGAGGCCTTGGCAACAGCTTCCCCAGCAAGGCCAGACTCTAGAGGAAGAGGGACAGAAAGAGGAGGTGCCACACCATGGGGCAAGAAACAGGCTGCAGACTTGACTGGACAAATATCCGCATAATTCAGACCTCCCCCTGTGGAGGGGGCCATCTGCAAAACAAGTAACAAGACTGACTCCTGACACATCCTGACAGGACTACACACCTGGTGATGTATTGGCAATGTGTAAGCAGCCACCCTAGCTGTATACTTTTAATGACACTGCATATTTCGCTGTGCAGTTCTACTCCCTCTTGCTAAAAATGTACTTTTTAAATGCTGGAATCTATTTACATTTCAATTCCGTGATTATTATTGTATTTTAATTTGTTATTGTTTGTAAGCCACCCAGAGAACACTGTTATTGGGTAGCATACGAATGCTGCAATTAATAAATCATGCTTGAATCATTGCATCAGCCAGCCAGCCATCCCTTCTCTTCATCCCTACTGTATCATACAATACCATATTGTATCATACAGTACCACACAACCAATGGCAATTATAGTTTTCTGCAAGCAGTTTCTTGCACCTTCTACCTGCATTTGTATACCGCCCCATAGCCAAAGTTCTCTGGGTGGTTTACAACAAGGTAAATGGTGGTGATAATCTCAGACTTCTAATAGTGTGTGATGGACTAAAAAGTAGGATTCTCCATTTAGTGGCAAGGGGTGGTGTGGTCTTTGGAGGAGGTATATCATTGGTTTCTGGTAACCAATAATCACATAAATCTCAGGGTTGTCTCCAGAGACAAAATTGATGGGTATAACTAAGGTTCATGAATTTCATTGGGTCAATTCTGAGTAGGACTTAGTTGGATACAAGCCTCAATGATGTTTAAGAGAAAAGGGAGAAAATATTATAGGAAACTACATTTAAAAAAAGGCATATTGAAAACATTTCACAATATGCTTTGATTTAAAAGCCAATCAAGTTTTTTAACAAGTAGTGTGTTGTGTCCACCATGTAAATTCTTTCAAACTAAAATGAAATAGGTATCTAAAAGTTTATCCTAATAAACCGGATGTTTAGGAGACTTTGCTCCAAAAACAGCTGATGTCACATGCTGACACTGTACCATAGGAGAATGTAATTCTATGGCCGCACCCTGCACGCCTTGCAGAAAAAAGCGCAGGTGGTGCTGTCCCTCCTTCAGACCCCAGAATGTTCTGCGGTCATATTATGCAGTCACCTTGTGGAAGCTAAGCCATTCTGGTCACGTCCTAGATAAAAGTCTACCTGAGAATCTCCCATATGTCACCTTGAGTTCCATGATGGAAAAAAGGAGGAATATACATGTACAAAATTAAAGAATAAACATGCAATATCCTGCCAAAAGGCATTGAATTGTCATGATTGAAGATACTTTGGGTCAACTGTTTAGTTTATTGTTTTTCTTTCCCCCAAAAGGTTTGAATTTCACCATGATCCCTTATACAAAGCCTTGTACTTTTGTCCCAGTTCCTGGGAAAGAGAGGGAGGAGTGAAAAAAAAGTGTGAAATTAGAGAGACTAGAAGGCGGTATAGCCATAGTTAAGGCCTTTTTCCTTGTTTTCTTGTTCAAGTTTTTTATTTTAATGACTGGCTTGTCTGTCATTGGAAAGCAACAGAGAAAATCAGCAGACGTAAACTGGATACAGTGGTGCCATGACTCGGATATTCCCATATATATATATATATATATATATATATATATATATTCAGAAGAAAGTGCAACAAGGGAGCCAGTCCAGTCAGTTCAGCTCTTTCTCTGAGAATTGTGGACAGATCTGTGGTGATCAATCAGCTGAGGAATATGGCTTCAGGTTATGAGGGAGCAAAGGCCCAAAGGAGCTGTGGCCAGATTCTAGCCGGAACGTCCCAACTCCCACTGGTGTGTATGGTCAGGGGAGATGCCTTCATATGAGAAATGTGCCCTGTGGGCTAGGCCTCACCAACCAGACCCAGGATGTAGTGACAGAGAGCCAGAGTCTTCTGCTAGAACAAATAACTTCCCCAGGGTGATGTCCACCCCACTTATACCTCCTGTGGAGCATCAGAACAACCAGTCTGCTGAGATCAGTACCATCATCACCCAGATAACCACTCAGCTAGGTGAGGCGTTAATCTCCCAGATCTCCAAAGGAAATCATAGTACAGTTGGTCATAGTGGAACTAATCAATCCACTTTAGGAGCAGAGGACAGTCTCAGGGGAAACCTTCCCTCCAGTGCTAGTTCATTTCAGCCCAGCATCATTATCAAATCTTATGGTATGCAGCCTCCAGTTTTTTGTGGGGATGATACAGAAGGACTTAGCATTCATGAGTGGGTAGATATGATGAGAGTGTAACCCAGGAAAAGAGGGATTGTGATATATGAGTGAGGTGAAGAGATAATGGACAGATTAAGGGGAAGAACAAAAGATGTAGTAAGGATCAATCTGCACAACAATCCTGATTTTGACTGCATAAAAGACCCTGAGGTGATTTTTAGTATCTTCAAGCAGAGTTTGAGGTTATATAGTCAGTACTCCTCAGTACTGCATACTCTTCAGTATACTCCTCAGGTTACAGAGGTCCTCACTGAGCTTACATACTCCTGTATGCCACTGACAGATTTCTGTGCCACACTACCCAGAGAAGGGGAAAATCCAGTTGATTACTGGGCAAGACTGAACAAAGCTGTGGACATAGTAGATGAAGGAAGATCAGTAGAGAATACCAAGCATGGAAGTTACCCTGATGTTTGTCTGCAATTGTCCAGACCCTGCTTTGACTTAAGTGTTTAAGTTTAAGGTGCCAGAGGAGTGGACAGCTAAGGAAGTCCAGGCCAGCCTTAATGACCATCTAAGAGAGTCAAAAATGAAATCTAAGATACTAGGGCCTGGGTGCAAGGGTTTGGTGGAAATAGGAATGAGCCTTTTGCAAGGAGGGGAAGAGAAAATGACTCCAGTGGAAAGAAACTTGGTTCAGCTGGAAGTAACTGCAAGGCCACCTGTGCAGGAAATATCTTCAAACCAAGCGGCTCAATTTCTGGAAGCTTTGCTAGAACAAAACAGACAAGAGTGTCGCCATGTTGCAGTGTTACACCCCTAGGCAAGATTTCCAACCAGCACAAAGGGACTTCCAAGTTCCTCAGGATTGTAAAGTGTGTGTAAGTAAATGGCATTCCATCCGATTCCATAGTATCTGGGACCAGTTATGCTTCAAGTGTTACTCTTCTGACCATCAAAGTCTGAAGTATCCCCAGGCTGCTCAGAGCAATTATCAGCTTCAGGAAAACTAAAACATCCATACATGGTGAGGGGAAGAGTGGACCAGCATGATACTCTCCTCCAAAGAGAACTTGATCTGGAACATTTGTTATGTTATGTTATGTTTTGTTATGATTTATTTCTAGGCCCCAAGTCAGCTTACACACAAATAAAAAGCAAATACAAAACACAAATAAAAACAATACAATTTACAAAAAATCAAACTAACAAAATTGTAGCATTTCTAAAAAGCAACAACAGCTAACCAAAAGCATTCATGTTCCTGGTAACACAGTCCCCAGAAAAATGTCACTAAGAGCAGGGGTGAGGGGGCAAAGCAGGTGGAAACCCTTCCCCCTTGGTGGTCCCAGTAGTCTCACCCCTGCAGCAGTACCTCTCAGTCTGCAGCTCTTCCTGATAAGTCCAGGCAGAGGGGTAGGGCAAGGCAGGTGGAAAAACATGCCTCTTGATGGTCCCAGCAGTCTCACCCCTGCAGCAGTACCTCCCAGTCTGCAGCTCCTCATAAAGTCTAGGCAAAGGGGTGGGGCATGGACATTCTGTCTGGACTCACTCAGTGGAGGGGACAAGATATGCCAGTCAAAACTGGTACAGTAAGGTTGATGCAAGCTGTTACTCGTTTGACCCACAAAGAGTATCTGGTCTGGGGGAGGTTACCCAGCAAGAGCAAGAAGTTACCCAGCAAGAAGTACCGTTATGGTAGAACCTACTACATCAAAGTGCCTTCGCCATCACATTCTAGTGAGAATGACAGTTTCATCCATGTGGAATGATTGTTGGGTACCTCTGAAGGTGGTCAATCTGTCAGACAAAGCTATGACTATTAGGAGGAATCCAAGCTAGCAAATATATCAACCTGTTCAGTGCTGGAGGACATCCATCTGCAAGCTGAGGTGATCCCAGAGGGAAAGGCCAACTTATGCAATAACACCCAAACCACTGCCGAGGCCTCTTGCAGGGATCATTTCCAGCTAAGCAAGAAATGGGAAGAGAAGCTTGAAAATCTGGGCCTAAAGAAGCTGAATATTCAGTCTTGTGAGGTGTTTAGTTTTTGGAAAGAGAAGTTGACCCAAAAAGCTCTGAAGTATGAGGACATCTTCTCTAGACATAGGTTGGATTGTGGTGAAGCAATGAAATTTGTCCACCGGATCCGCTTGGTGGATTAGAGTCCTTTCTGGTTGTCTTACAATCAGCTCATTATGAGAAACTTTGTCAAGCTCTGTCAGAAATGGAAGAACAGGAAATAATCTGGAAATCCAGTAGTGAGTATGCATCACCATTAGTTCTGGTCTGGAAAAAGAATTTGTATGACTTCAGGTGGCAGGGCTGGCTCCAAAAGACGGCCAGGTAGGGCCCTGGCGAAGGGCCCCTCATTATGGTGGTGGAGTAGCATTCCCCTTCCACGGCAGGATCCCTGCCGTGGATTGCAGGGAGGGAGCTGCCCACCAGCTTGCCAGTCCACCCACACTTGCTTGCTCACTCTCCCCCATGCCTGGCTGCTCGGCCTCCATGCCCGGCTGCTCACCCTCCATGCCCGCCCGCTCCCTCGCTTGCCCTCCCCTATCCGCTTGCCCTCTCCCCCTGCTCGCTTGCCCTCCCCCGTCCCCCCGCTCGCTTGCTCACCATCCCACCCCCTGCTCGCTCACCCGTCTCGCCCCCACCTGCTCCCTTGCTCGCCCTGCTCCCTTGCCCTTCCCCCACCTGCTCACTCGCTCGCCCTCTCCCCTGCTTGCTCATTCTCCCAACGCTGCTGCTCACCCACCGTCCCGCCTCCCTTACCCGCCCAACCTCCCCCTCCTCCACCCACCTGGTAGGTAGGTGGGGCGTGCATACGTGCATGCGGGTGCCAGGGCAGGCTGGTGCCCAAGGGCCCTGGCATGCCTGGGGCCGGCCGTGTCAGGTGGCATAATGCTACAAGCTCATTTAACAAAAGTTGCAGGGGGGTGATGCTTTGGTGTATAGCTCTTGAACCAGACCACCTAGAAACTTAATTTTTTAAAAAATGAAAGCTGAGAGTCCAGAGAAAACCCAGAGACCTGGTAATGCTACCCAACCATTCTGATCTATTAACCAACATCTACATAACAACAGAAATATCTGGAGGGCAGCCATGACGCCAGCTTTAGCTGGACTGGGGCATAAATCTCTATTTTATTTTAAATTATTTGTATCCTACTCTTCCTCCCTAAGGATATCAGAGCAGCCTACAATAAAAGCAGTAAAAACCAATAAACATAACAATAATTCATGATCTGTCCTCCCCTCACTTGCAGTACTAACTTGCAATAGTGCTCTGACTTTTAAAAGTGATTGGTAACTGGTGCTAACCAATAACTGAGGGTTGTTATTGTAGCTACACAGCTAGTGGCAGATGTCTCATTTTCTGTTTATCTCAAATGCATAATTCTAGCCATCGGCCTTCTTGTAGCAGTTACTTTGAAGGTCAGGCATAACTGGGCCATGAACAATTTCCCCTTAATCCCCAATACATGCAAGGACAATTTAGATGCCAGATGTTTGATCATCTGAAGATCCTCCACTGTTTCTTCTGATACACACACCAAGCTGCTTCATAGTTGTGAGAATAATAATTATACCTGATTGTTACGCCAAAAAGACTCTTTACATCTGGAGGAAGCTTCAATAATCACCAGATGAGAAACCAGATATAAAACAACACCTTTATTAACTTCTTTTGCAAAAGAGAGACCAGGTATCCGACTCGCGTCTGGAAACCCGTCTGAGGCATAGCTACACAGATACATTGATATATTGGCTCCCAAGTTCTCCTTACACACAGCCCCTCCCATCTTGTTAGCAACTCTTGTCAAGAGAGCTCCATTGTCTTCTGCATTTACAGTGTTCTAATCTTGAGCGCTCCCTGTCCCCTACCTCCCCCAGGCACAACACATTCCAGATTGAATGTATCTTGCTACATGGGATGAACAAGCTTAACAGAACATCCTGCCTTCACAGCACTTTTAGAAATTTAGTTTTTCTGCTTGTATATGGATCAGATTAACTCATTTTCTGCTGTGTCAAATTAACACTACATACTATAGTTCCCAAACTATAACTCATTTCATATCATGATGGTGCTGAGCTCCTGATCCCTGCAGGCTCCTGAAGCACTCTTCCTGCCGTGGATTTGATTCATTAGTTGCTAGGCCCAGAATGTGCAATCTGAACATTTTCTTGGGACATTTTGGAATCCACATAATTTAACAGAACATTCATCCATTAATTTCTACAGAGTTCAGGTAGTCAGGTGTGGGGTTGGAGGTAGAGAAAATAAGCTTAGAACATAGATATGATCACCTACAGCTCCGGCCTGGATGTTTAAATAATTAGCATGTGAAGGAAACAAACCACAATCTCTGGTTCATCATTTTCTCCAAACCAGGAATCGTGGTTTGTTTCACACACACACACACACACACACACACACACACACACACACACACACACACACACACACACCATGACTGGTATGAACAAACCGTGGCTTATCGCTGGGCTTTGTTTGGAGTGAAACAAACCTCAATCCCTCATTTAGACATAATGCTAAGCCAGAGATCGTGCTTTGTTTCGCCCTGGTGCTAGTGGGATGGAGTGAAACAGGCACCATCTGCTTGTGCATGGTAAGCCAGAGGTTATAGCTTACTATGATGTGCAAACATAGGCATTGTACAGCCTACGAAGAGCTTGACATCCCTCCTGTTCTTGAAGTCTCAGGCAGTCAGCAAAAAGAGTTTTATTGATCTCCTGGTGAGCTGCCATATATGGCTGATGGGATGTTTTCAGCTTCAGGTCTAATATACAGATTTTCTGTTTATCTCTCCTTGTTTGAGAGGACCTGGTAACAGGTGCCTGTTCTTACTATTGTTTTGTTTTGCTTTTCTTCTCCCTTCAGTTTTCCTCACAGTGGGGGAGTTAATTGGTTCCATACAAAGTTCTTTGCAACACAACACTCCTAGTGCGATCAAATGAGCTAAGGAATAAAAGGACAAACAGACTGAGATGATGGTGCAGCTGGCAATGGCAACACAGAGCTGGAAACATCTCACTGTGTTATCACATAACGGAATACTGAAATAAAAATGTAGCACCTTTATGCAGCAATAGTGAGCATATCCGTTCTTAAGAGGAAAAGAGGGAAAAAACCTGCAGTACAATCTTCCAAGATTTTTGCAACATCCCTAGAAATGCACTTGCTGAGACAGGTGTCTTAAAGACTTAACAGAAGCCCGCAGCCAACTCTGACTAATACATTCCAGCACACACAACCCTTCCCTTAACTTCAAATGGGTGGATTTGAGCAAAATCTGCCTCCCTGCGGTGTCTCTGCCTCTGTAATGCATGCTCCCTCTGTCAACAGCTCAGTCTCCACTTTGTCTCTCATCTCTCTCAATTATTCTGGGTTTGCCATTTTCCAGACTTTTAACAGCCTCCATATACTTTAAGCTCCCTGCACCCTTCTCTGGAGGTTGGGTGGCTGCCTATAAGGGATGCTGTAGCAGTAGATTACCTGCATTAACAGGATTGGAGTACATGACATCTGAACTTCTGCTTCCAGCTCTATGGTTTTATGGCTATTGACATGGGGTCAACACCCATCCTTCCATTTAAGCTGGTGGCAATTCAGGAGTAAGTAAGAAAACTTTTATTAATGTACCACTGCTCAGCCCAGAGCTCCCAAAGCAGTGTACACATGCCACCATGACAAACAGGTCATCACCACTCACAGCTTCACCTTTTCACACAGTTGTAAGATAGTACCAGCCCAAGGCAACTGAGCCAATGCCTCCCATCCCACAGTAGTGCAGTAGCTTCTTCTCTCTGTTCCATAACTGAGACAGCCAGGCTGGGCTAGCTGCTCCTTCATGACAGGCCCACACACTGGTCTAGTTTGCACATTGCTTTAAATACAGTTAAACTTAAGCACTATTTAAAGGCAAACATGCAGTATCCTAGTGCACAGAGTGAAAAGCTGTTTTTCCTTCCCTGCTCCTGCCATGCTGCCAGGAGTTAAGACATAGTTTGGCCTAGTATTACATCCAGACTTAGTTCATGGTTTGTCTCTCTCCAGACAAATACCAATCCCTTGAATCAGGCTCAGAATTGAATTGACAGCCAGTGCAGATATTTTATGCTTACCAGTTGTGATTCCATTTAGAATTCACATAACCCTGTTCTACAAGAATCAGTATTGATTGCCACTTCATTTCCTGGCCCAGTTCAAAGTGCTCACATTAGTGTTTAAAGCCCCCAAATATCTGAAAGACAGCCTTCTTCCCTACGAACAGAGGACTCTCTTGGTAGGTCCACCTTCCACATAAGTTTGAGGGTGGTGGTGGCCCACAGGAGGGCATTCTCTGTGACAGCTCCTAATCTGAATTGTCTGCGCACAGAGAGATGTGCCTGGCACCTTCATTGTATAGTTTTTGTCATATGCTGAATATGGGCCTCTTTAGTCTTTGATACCTTAGACAGACAGACAGACAGACAGATAGATAGATAGATAGATAGATAGATAGATAGATAGATATGGACCCACCCTATTCCTCTGATTGTAAATTGTTTTAACTGATTTTAATCTTGTATTTTTATATTGTTGTAATCCGCGGGTTAGAAATTCAATCATCCTCATCATAATTATCAATAATAACAAAAACTAACCATCTGACTATTCTGTAACATTGCATGTGGTGCTTCACACTGCAACACCAATTTATTCTTTGACTGCCATTTTGCCAAATAAGCCTCTCTCTGTTTTGCTTAACCCCAAATTAAAACTTATTTGTTTCTACTACTTCCTTCAAGTAGTAAATTGAGTACAGATGCACCAGGACACTAATCCCCGTGGTGTGCAGCAATCTCCAACTTAAAGATCCCCCAAATCATGCTTCGTTGGTCTCACATGCAACTCACATGTTCATGTAACATGTGACAGACATACAGGCAGGTTTCAGAAGATGGGGACACGTGGCTGTTCAAAGCAACTCTTCTAATTCAGGACATTGAAGCTGAATCCCTTCCCAACACAAGATGCAAGTTGGGAACGCCTCAGAAACTCCTTATCACTGGCCGCTTAAAATTTTTTACTTCTGTAGCAGAATGGTTTAGTCTAATCAGTGACCATGCTGGCAGACCTGAGAGAGAGAGAAGCACAAATCTGCATCATTTTACAAATGCAACATTAATCATTTCAAATATTTTACATTTTATTATGTATTTATTTATTTATTACTTTTATATCCGACCCTTCCCCCAAGGAGTTCAAGGTGATGTATATGGTTCTCCTCTGCTCCATTTTTATCCTCACAACAACCCTGTGAGGTAGATTAGACTGAGAGACTCTGATGGGCCCAGGATCACCCAGCGAGCCTTATGGCTGAGTGGGGATTTGAACCCTGGTCTCCCAGATCCTATTCCAGTACTTTGAGCACTACACCAAACAATGCAGGGGCAGTGTTTTCCAGATGCACAAAAATCAAACTCCTCACCCCCGTTAATAAAATAGTGTTCTTTTTAATCACCCACCTGCACCATTACTTCCATATTTTTAAACATATGAAGTGATGCACAGTTATTACCTTGTTTCCCTTTGATTTACGTGGCCTGATGCCTCTTTACTTAGCTATTGTGAAATAAACTAGACTACGTACATGGATCATTTATGATGTAATTTAATAAGATGCCTTTTACAGTCATCCACCTTGCAGGGAGATATATAGTTTGCAAGCACCTAGTGAAGAGCACTCTCCCCCTCCCCATGGTTCTTTATCTTTGTTGCTGGGATTCTGCATAAGAAGCAATTTATAGCTACAGTGCACACACCATTATTAAATGACAATCTACTTTTAAAAATCTTCAAAACCCAGGGGGGGAAATGACAATCACGTGCCAAAATGAGGGAGGTCATGATTCAAGCTCGGCTACTTCCTAACCTTCTGTGAAAATTGCCATGCAAATTGTGCCATGATTCACCCTCTCCAATTTTTCAAACAGTAAAGATTTATTTCAGTGCAGCAAAGACAATGAACCCACAGAGTACTTATTTGTTCTCAGGTTTCATAAACAATTTCAGGAAACAAATTGCAAGGTTTATTTATATTGAAATGTAACCTTTGAAGCCCTAAACAGGTTTAAAATGGATAGAGAAACCGTAAGGTCTGGCTATTCAAACATTAAGTTGTCCGAGTATTAAAGGCTCCTCTAGATGACTTGTCTGTTTGACCATTCATCCTGATTTGCTTGCACACAGTTTATGCAGAGGTTAGACTATGCCTGGTCTTTATTGAATATTCATTCCGATTTGTTTGCAGGACAATTATACAACAACGTGAGCATTCATCCTGATTTGCTTGTTGGGTGTTTATACATCTTCCCATTAATCATTTGTTCATCCTAATTGTTTCCTTTTTTTAAAAAAGTGGATTTCTTACATTAGGGCGACAGCCTCTTAACCCACTTCAAATGTGTAAACCTAATTTTTGATATCCTCTTGAATCCCACAAAATAGTGTCAGTCTGGAGACACACTAAGAGAAGCTGCGTTCCCTTGTAGCGAGACAGGCAGTGACCAACCACATGGCCTTTTCAGTTGTGGCACTTCAGCTTTGGAATCCTCTCTTCAGGAAAGTTTCTGTGGCTTTGAGTCTACTGTCTTTTCAACACCAGAGGAAGTTGCCCAGGCTTAAAAAATCCTTTAAAAGTTAAAATCTTCAGTTTTTATTAACTCTGTTTTAATGCTGAGACTTTTTGGCTGCTCTATTCCTTTTTATTTTATTTTTGTGTAGTGTTTTATTGATTCTTATGTTTCACTGGGTTGTTTTGTAAGCTGCTCTGTGAGTCCTTTGGACTGAAGAGCAAGATATAAAATGTTCTAAATTATTTTTTTTAAAAGAAAAAAGGAACAAGAAAAAGGCCTGGTCCTGCATCGTTGCATAGCAAATGAACAGAAAGGGTTTTAAGGTGATTTTGTAAGACTTTATTTCAAATGCAAATTATTAAATGGATGTAACATAAGAGAATAACAGCAGAACAGAACATTGATTTATCTTTGAGGCTTTGACCTGTGTCATGGAAAAGTATGAACACCACCAGATGGTAATACGAAATGCAAATGTGACCCAAATCCCTGAGTAAATTTAATCTTGGTTGGAAGATATAAGAAATGAGGAAAAACAAAAAAGGAAAGAAACAAGCTCATCTCTATTTCTCAAGAACAGAGGGGTGGAGAGGGGTGGCTGCAAGAGAAAGAGGGAATTTGCAAACGTTGCCTCCTTAACCCTTCTGTCAGGGCTGACCCTACCATTAGGTAGAGTGATGTGGCCACCTCAGGCAGCAGACGTGGGGGCAGGAAGTACAGGCAAGGTGTTGATGACAGAGCTCAGTGTGCCATGTGACCTGCCCTGCACACCTAGCTGCTTCCCTCAGGGGCAGAAAGGATGCTGTAAGTTTATATATTATTGGATGTGTATGCACACCTTCCCATGTGCAAGTGCTATAATATAAAGAGCTTGCAAGGAATCCATTCCACTTATTATGCATTAGTTCCGCCTCCCCAAATAAATACATAATAATACTCCTAGAAATATTGGCAATAGCGCTCATCTTGGGTTACCTGATCTCCGTTTTCCGGCCTGAGACTCCAGTTTCTGGGGGTCCCGTCTGGCTCTCTGGCTGACTCATCTTAATCTCTGGACTTTCAGCTTTCATTTTTTTAAAAAATTAAGTTTCTAGGTGGTCTAGTTCCAGAGATACACACCAAAATGTCAGCTGCCCCCCCACAACTTATTGGTTGCTCTAAGTTCTGCTCTAATCCCTGCCCTTTCAGGTTTTTAGCCAATAAAAAATTAGGGTTGTGATTGACAAGGAATGATAAAGACAAAAATGTAGAGTCAAACTGAATTGTCTGCCTTCAGTAGATTCTGACTTATGGCTATTCTATGAACAGCGTTTTCATGGTAAGAGTAGGGTTGCCAGGTCGGAACCATCCAAAAACCTGAGAAAATGGGGGCGGGCCCTAGTGATGTCAGGGGGCGGGCCCTAGTGACATCAGGGGGCGGGCCCTAGTGATATCATTAAACATGATACATTGTATCAACCACAGTTGCTTGGAGCATACCATTCAAAAAAAAATTCTCTGGAGATTAAAATAGAAATCTTACCTAAAATAGGGTGTTCCTAGGTCCATCTGAAGTGACAAGGTCATTCTTTCTCACAAGCTTAGGGTGATGCAAAATGGAAATGGACTGCCTTCAAGTTGATCCCAGATAGGGTCTTCATGGTAAGCAGTACTCAGACAGAGGTGGTTTACTATTGCCTTCCTCTGAGTCTGAGAGGCAGTGACTGGCCCAAGGTCACCCAGGGAGCTTCATGGCTGTGTGGGGATTCAAACCCTGGTCTGCCAGGTCACAGTTCAACGCCTTTAGGGAACATTTAATCTAGCTTACTTGCTTCTGGGAAGAAGGGTTTACGTGCCCTCAGGCCAGCCCATTATTGGAAGAAAGGAGCTTAGTGTTGCAGAGACATTAGATGGGAGCACAGATAGATGCCCCTGAAGGCAGCAACTGTAAGCATGCTTATTAAGGAACTAAGCCCCATAGAACTCAATAGGACTTACTTCTGAGTAGATATGGTTGCAGCCATGTTAAGGACAAGGGAGGGCATTCTAGGCAAAACAGACAAATAATTGGGTGTCAGAACAAATTAAACCAGAACTATCACTAGAAGCTAAAATGATGAAACTGAGGTTATCATACTTTGGACACATCATGAGAAGACATGATTCACTAGAAAAGACAATAATGCTGCGAGAAACAGAAGGGAATAGAAAAAGAGGAAGGCCAAACAAGAGATGGATTGATTCCATACAGGAAGCCACACACCTGAACTTACAAGATGTGAACAGGGTGGTTCATGACAGATGCTCTTGGAGGTCACTGATTCATAGGGTCGCTATAAGTTATAATCGACTTGAAGGCACATAACAACAGCAACAAACCTCCCTGATAGACTGTGGGAATGCTGTGGACACAATATATTTCAACTTTAGCAAAGCTTTTGACAAAATGCCACATGATATTCTGATTAGCAAGCTAGCTGAATTTGGACTGGATGGAACAGCTATTGGGTGGATCCACAGTTGGCTACACAATCATATTCAGAGTGCTAATCAATGGTTTCTTCTCAACCTGGGGGGGGTAACTAGCGGGCTACTATAGGGCTTTGTCTTGGACCCAGTGCTCTTCAACATTTTTATTAATGACTTGGATGAGAAGGGGCAGGGAATGCTTATCAAACTTGTAGATGATGCAAAATTTGGAGGAATACCTAATTCCCTGGAAGACAGAAACAAAATTCAAAGGGATCTTAATAGGCTGGAGCATTGGGCTAAAAACAGCAGAATGAAATTTAACAGGGATAAGTGTAAAGTTCTACACCTAGGAAAAAGAAACCAAATGCAGTTATTAAGATGGGGGATACTTGGCTCAGCAATACTACATGCAAGAAGGATCTTGGGATTGTTGTTGATCACAAACTGAATATGAGCCAACAGTGTGATGTGGCTGCAAAAAAGGCAAATGCTATTTGAAGCTGCATTAACATTTGGAGGCAATATGCCTCTGAAGGCCAGTTGCGGTTATTTATTTTATTTATCTATTAAACTGATATCCCGCCCTTCCTCCCTGAAGGGTCCTGCTTGCAGGCTTCCTATTATGGTTGGGGTGAGGAACTAGATGTTCTTATGTCCTTAAGGGAACCTGAAAACTACTGAAAGGTACCAGGAGAACAGATGGGCCCAACTCCTGCTGTGCAGCTCCCAGCACGGGCGGATGAAGCAGGGTGGCCAAGGCAAACTAAGACTCCGAGCCCTGGCCTGAGGCAGGATTGGACCAGATGCGAGGATCCGCTTCATTTACCCAGGAATGTTGGATGCAGACCCATGGGTGCTCTCTAGCCCAGTGCTGTCTGCACTGGCAGCGGCTCTCAGGGCTTCAGGCAGGGGTGTCTCTCAGCCCTACCTGGAGATGCTGCTGAGGACTGAACCTGGGCCCTTCTGCATGTGCAACAGTTTCCCTAAAAATAAAGTAAGATTCTAGTCCTTATGGTTCTGAATGAAGGGTGATTTAAACAGGGAGCTGCTTTATACTGAGTTAGGCCATTGGTCCATCTGGTTCAGCATCAGCACTGTCTACAGCGACTGGCAGCGACTGTCCATGTTCTCTACCACTGAGTTACGGTCATCTTCCCTTGATTTAAAAGGGGGGGACGGGCTCTGGCCTGCAGGTCCCCCAATATCACCTGCTCCACAGGCTCTTCTCAGGCAGGAGGGTGTTCAGCACTGGGCAGTCTCTGCTTGAGGAGAATTTTGAAAGTGCACATTGGGCAAGCTGGCAGCTGACCCAAGGCATCTCCTCAGGCCACTGACCCACAGACAAAGCCAGCTGGGGCCTCAGGTTGATTTGGCTGCTGGTGGTCAATGGCTCTTGACAGACAAAAAGAGGCTTCCTACTCTGCTGCGGGGGGCTTTGCACGCACACTGAGAGGTTTAACTTCCAGAGTCTTGAGTGGAGGCAACTCAATGCTGAAAAAAGACTAGAAACTTGTTAGCAGAGTTAGGTTTGGGATCAAGAGCAGACCCAGCGCTGATGTGTGTGTGTGTGTGTGTGTGTGTGTGAGAGAGAGAGAGAGAGAGTGAGTGAGTGAGAGAGACTTTCCCTGTGAAGTAGCAGACTTTTACGCTGCAGCAATAACTGAGGATTCAGACTTAGTACAATAAGGAACAGCTTGCTTCATTGAAGAATATACATAATAGATAGGAAAGGGATTCTAGTTCTAGTAAACTACCTGCATTGGAGGTTCATGGACCTGACATGGCCTTTGCCCTCATGCTGCAGGTGAGAGAGACAAAGCAAAGACATCTCTTCTCTTCAAGAGACAGCGAAGAAGCAGGAAGGAGAGAGTTGGAAGGTGTGGTCAGCATTCCTAAGAGGTATCAGTTTTCAGGAAGGAAGATGAGCATATGGCCAAAGGAAAGGCACAGCCTAGCAACCTGGAGGTCTCCTCTCTGTCTCCCTCCAAACATGGAAACACCCAAATCGAGTTGCATTTCCACAATTCCAACACAAGTGATGCTTAAAATGGAAACTGTGATTTATCAGGGATAGGGATTAGGAAACAGACATTGTTCCTGGGGAACCTGGCCTGGTTTTCCCTGCCTTCCATCTGCAAGATTCTTTCTTTATTTTAAGACCCACTCTGCACCCACCTGTTCCCGGGGCTGCCAGCTTTCTTTGGGTGGCAGCCAGAAATTCAAGACGTAGAACTTTCATTGTCACAGAGATGAGGGGACGGGCCTGTTCACCTGCTGAAGTTCCATACACACACAAACCCAGCTGGAAAAATCACATGGCAACCTCATCCTGCTATACATTTTGCTTATTTAAACATTTGGTTTTCAACAATCCAAGGAGCAGTGGCAGACATGGAACCACCAGCTTTCCACAATCAGAAAAGGAAGAGGGGAGGCCCAGGGTGTGAGAGTGTGTGTGTGTGTGTGATGGAATTTCCTCCCCCAAGGTGTGGTGATGGCCAGAGACTGCTGAGCCCCATCTCTCAGGCCTCTCTCTCTCTCTCTCTCCCTGGCCTCTCTGGCCTCTCTCTCTCTCTCTCTCTCTGGCCTCTCAGGCCTCTCTCTCTCTCTCTGGCCTCTCTCTCTGGCCTCTCAGGCCTCTCTCTCTCAGGCCTCTCTTCTCTCAGGCCTCTCTCTCTCTCTCTCTCTCTCAGGCCTCTCTCTCTCTCTCTCTCTCTCTCAGGCCTCTCTCTCTCTCTCTCTCTCTCTCTCTCTCAGGCCTCTCTCTCTCTCAGGCCTCTCTCTCTGCAATCAGCCGCAGTCCAACCTGCTCCAGCTCCTGCCACCCGCAGCCTTCTGCTTCCAAACAAGATTCCAAACTGCTCTATCGGCCGCGATGCAAACCACAGCCAGAAACGCCCATCGCGGCTGCTCCTCCCACCCAGCAGCCATGCGTGTCAATCACGCATGCGTGCCTGAGGGGGACGTCCAAAAGCCGGAGATCAGCCTCTTCACACCAAATATGGCTGGAGGCCGGAGACGGCCCACTTTTGCTGGAGACTCCGGCAGAAAACCGGAGACCTGGCAACCCTAGGTAAGAGGTATTCAGAGGGGGTTTATCATTGCCTCCCTCTGAGGATGAGAGGCAGTGACTGGCCCAAGATTCAGAAACGTGCTTTTTCCTGCTTTATCCTCACTCCCTTTCATCCATAGAAGCAACAACAGTGGTTCCATGCGCTCTGCTCAACCTTCTTAAACCCACTGATGATGCACCTTGTTGTTTGTTTCTTGTCCAATAGTGGTAAAAGAGAATTCACATACTGGGCAGCTTGGCTGTAATTGTTGTTGTTCCTAAGCTACTGCCTATGAAGGTAGACCAAGTCATATGTGCTTTCTCTCTGTCATTTATATTCACTGGAATTGGGTTGGCTGATAAAGTAAGTTTATAGCAGCCCACAGGGGAGACAGAAAAGGGTAGAGAATCTTCTTACTCATTACTCAGACCTCTTTCTGAAGTGAAGGGTCAAATCTGTAAAGCAATTTGGATGTTAAAAGGTAGGGGCAGGGCATTCCAGGCAGGGGGTTGCCAACCCTACTTGGATATGGATATCTTTGCAGAGGATCCCTGGTCAAGCTTTACCAACAACACAATCTAAACCATATCTACTGAGAAGTAATTCCTATTGAGTTCTATTGGGCTTAGTCCCTTAGTAAATGTGTTTAGAATTGCAGCTCTTTGGGAGCATCCATCTTTATTCCTGAGTGCTGCCATCTAATCTCCACAACACTAGGCTCCTTTCTTCCTACAATGGCGTTCTGGTGACTTGCCTGGCCTGGCCTGAGGGCACTTGAACCCTTTTTGCCAGAAGCGAATTGGCTAGATTAAATGTTCCCCACCCAGGCTCCAACTTTTAGCTAAGATTTCTATCATAATTTCCAATCAGATAAATGGTTTTGTATGAATTGTATGCGCCAAGCCACTGTGGTTGATGCTTAATGTATCATGCTTAATGACATCACTTGGACCCGCCCCATGACATCACTTGGACCCGCCCCATGACATCACTCGGGCCCGCCCCCAAAATCTCAGGGTTTGGGATGCTTGTGACCCGGCAACCCTACGCTCATCATATGTTTATCTGTGTAGAAATGAACAGGTGGCAGAGGGAGCAGGTTCATGCCTAAATCTGTGAATAGAACCTACCTGTGTAGATCTTGTACATGCATAGGCTATCTCCACACAATACAGGACCCTGCATTTTCTAGGGTCCCTGGCCATTCATACAGAGCCTACATAGAGTGGTGCTATCAGGGCATGACCTCGGGGCAGCAGTGCAGAGCCCCACTCCACAGAATAAGCAGGACAGCTCCCAAATTTAGCAGGGCTGGCTTGCCACATTTTTAAGGAAAGGCCATAGCTCAGGGGTAGAGCATTTGGTTTGCATGCAAAAGGTCCCAGGTTCAGTTCCCAGCATTTCCAGGTGGGGTTGGGATGAAACCTTGTCTGAACTCCTGCAGACCTACTGCCAGATGGGCCACTGGTCTGACTCAGTATAATTTCAGAAAAAAAGAGTTACGGATAGAGAATACATGAATATAAGAAGTTCAATATATCAAACAATAAAAACAAACTTTAAATACTTATTCTAAAGGTACCTATATCACAAGTTAATGGGACAAATACATATTTTTAAAAAGTGTTCCTTTGGTGTTCTGGCCAGACATCTTTCAACAACCTGTCTTCCTCTGTGGCCAAATGCATAAAATTCAGGCTTTTAAATAAAAAAAACATCATTTCAAACTGGAAGCAATATATATCACAATCTAATGTGGGATGCCACAAATCGCCTTTACAGTCCAAATCCCAGTGAATATTATAAAGAAGCCATGGGTTTTATTGTTTGATATACAGTAGGGCCCCGCTTTGCGGTGCTCCACTTTGCAGCGTTCCTCCGATACAGCCCTTGTTCCACTTTTATGGTGTTTTTCGGGCGTCGGGGACCATTTTAGACAATGTCAGTCAATGCGTTCCGCTTTACGGCAGATTTCGCTTTACGGTGGCGGTCCAGAACGGACTGTATTAAAATTCTTATATTTATGTGTTATCTGTTCTTACTGCATTCCTTGGGATCCCCTTTTTTAGAATTTTGATGTATATTGAGCACTTCCAGTCTGTGGGCCATTTTATTTTCCATATTTGTTGACAAATTTTTCTCAAAATTTGGACAGATTCAGTCTCAGTAACTTGTAGCTACTCTATTGGTATGCCGTCCGTCATGATTTGTTTCTTCCAAGTATTTTAAGGGCAGCTTCTAAAATTCCTTGTTCTAAAATTTCTCGTTCTTCATACGGTTCCTCTGTGAATGAATCTGTCATCCTTGCATCTCTTTTATATAATTATTCAGTGTATTGCTTCCATCTTCCTTTTATTTTATCTCGGTCAGTCAGTGTGTTCCCCTGTTGATTATTCAACATGCCTACTCTTGGTGTAAATTTCCCTTTGATTTCTCTAATCTTATGGAATAGGATTTTTACTATCGTCTTCTATTTCTGTTCAATAATTATCAGACTATTGCCTTAATATCCCATGCAAGGAAAGTAATGCTCAAGATTCTGCAACAAAGGCTCTTACCATGGAGCAAGAAATGCCAGATGTCCTAGCTGGATTTAGAAAGGGAAGAGGCACCAGACATCATACGTTGGATTATGGAACGGACCAAGGAATTTCAGAACAGAATCACCCTGTGTTTTATAGACACAAAGCCTTTGATTGTGTAGATCACGAAAAACTATGGAATGCTTTAAAAGAAATGGGAGTGCCACAGCATCTGATTGTGCTGATGTGCAACCTATACTCTGGATAAGAGGCTACTGTAAGGACAGAATATGGAGAAACCGATTGGTTCCCAATTGGAAAGGGTGTGAGACAGTGGTGTATTTTATCACCCTTTTTGTTTAATCTATACGCAGAACATATCATATGGAAAGGGAGATTGGACCAAGATGAAGGAGGTATGAAAACTGGAGGGAGAAATATCAATAATTTAAGATATGCAGATGATACCATACTACTAGCAGAAACCAGTAATGAGTTAAAGAGGAAAGCACAAAAGCAGGACTGCAGCTGAATGTCAAGAAGACTAAAGTAATGACAACAGAAGATTTATGTCACTTTAAAGATGACAATGAGGACATTGAACTTGTCAAGGATTATAGTCATTAACCAAAATGGAGACAATAGTCAAGAAATCAGAAGAAGGCTAGGACTGGGGAGGACAGCTATGAGAGAACTAGAAAAGATTCTCAAATGCAAAGACGTATCACTGAACACCAAAGTCAGGATCATTCAGACCATGGTATTCCCAATCTCTATGTATGGATGTGAAAGTTGGACAGTGAAAAAAGTGGATAAGAGAAAAATCAAAAATCATTCAAAATGTGGTGTTGGACAAGAGTTTTGCGGATACCATGGACCACGTAAAAGACAAATAATTGGGTGTTAGAACAAATTAAACCAGAACTATCACTAGAAGCTAAAATGATGAAACTGAGGTTATCATACTTTGGACACATAATGAGAAGACATGATTCACTAGAAAAGACAATAATGCTGAGAAAAACAGAAGGGAGTAGAAAAAGAGGAAGACCAAACAAGAGATGGGTTGATTCCATAAAGGAAGCCACAGAGCTGAATTTGCAAGATCTGAACAGGATGGTTTACAACAGATGCTATTCAAGGTCCCTGATTCATAGGGTCACCATAAGTCATAATTGACTTGAAGGCACATAACACACACACACATCTGTCTTTAACTCTTTTTTTTAACTTTTGCATTTTGTTAAGGATAAGCAACTTTTTTTCTGTTTGCTGACTCTATATATAAAGCAGACTCCTATGTTACTAAGTAATGTACATGACCATATAAAGAAGGAGGCTTCCATAAGACCATTAAGCCCAGAGTCTAAAATTACTTAACTATACCACTGCCCAGGTTGGCTCTGTTCTGAAGTTTGAGTGAACACATGGAGGTCACTGGTAGAGTCAGTGGCTAGGGACGTAAGAAGACACCCTGTATTCAACACATGCAGGACTGTTTCTATTCCACTGTAGTTTTTCTTCCGCCAGACACTATGTAATTCTGCTGTCTGCTGTGGTAAAAGCACATAACCTACATAGTAACATTGCATAAATTCCGTAAGTTACAATGTAATTTTGTTATTCCATCCCATTCTTTTCAATGCAAAGTGGACGGGGTGGGGAGAATGTAATCAGTTATGAATTGTTTGAGAACTGAAAGCAATTACAACCACAAATACTGATCATATTTGCTGTATTGATTTCTGTTCCAGTTATGGGGCAAATAAGTGAGCATCAATTTCTGGTCCCATTTCTGGTTTAGTCAGAATTCTCCAACATCCCTATCAATGGTCATAATCCTGCTTCTCCTTATACTTTCATTTTACATGGTTGAATGCCTGAACAATCTGTATGTGTTATCCAAGAGGAGTACATCAACTAGGATCTGATTGTTAATAAAGTCTTCATCATCTCATTAGGGAATGTGGGGAATATTATGAGTTTCTACATTCCAGCAGAGATCCTATCACATCAGTCACTGTAATTAGTAGATTAAAAACTCCCATTTGCTGCATTGCTATTTCAATCCACCAGCAGATAAGACAGAAAGTATTGTCCTCTAGGATAAATACAGGGATTGTATTTCATTATTTTGTTAAATGAACCCTAACTTAAGGCAGAAGGACGATGAAGGCCAAAATTAGCCTTCCAACAGCATACAAAAATGATTTATGGGGAGTTAGTTTAACTTCAATAAAGTAATATAATCACAGTTTTGCTTTATAGGAAGAATTTTGCTTTTCACTTCCTTTGATTATTCCCCCCCCTGTTTATTATGATATTTCTCTGGTTATATACAGTTCTCTATGGTTATGTACAGTTCACTGAACCAATGAGCTATCTGAGGTCCTCATGCCTTTGGTTTTCTTTTTTTCCAAATTGGTAAAATTGTTGGTTTTTGAAATTTATACCACTAAAACCCCTAAGAGAGCAAATAATAAACTGCCAAATGTGTCTCTAGAAAGTACAGCATAGTGCTAGCACACACTCTAATACTGATTGTCCCAGAGATATCAGAAGGAAAAGAGACCCACCAACTGCCATTTAAGCTGTATCTTGACCCACAGTAAACATCCTCTCTGGAGAATAACTAATATCCACACTACGGGTTTAACTTTCTGTTCTTAACATTAATTTTGTTAATCAAATGTTTCATGCAAGATCTTTTTTTTCTTTATTTGGATTTTTCCATCTTTGAACAAAAACAAAATGAAGGAGAATTTAGAATCAGCTGGATGAGGTTTAAGAAATTGTGTAAGGTAAAACACAATGAATATATTATATCGTTATGAACTATTCAGGGAGCATACTGGAAACATGCATACATTCACAAGTACATTTCTTTTTCTTAAAAGTCAAAATTTAAAAGATACAGTTATACAATCTGACCAATGTTCCTTAGAAGATGGCATTCCCAGAGGAAATGATGGGTGGCTAATGCTTAGAAAATTACTGGAGACAATTTTAGCAGAGATACAACGGAAGAATTGTAACTTTTCCTACTCAAGAAATCATTGATAGACTTTTAGGATCTCTGTGACTATGGTATATCAAACGTATGGAATAAGAAGTGAAAGAGGGCATGAAAGAATTTTGCATGACTCTGTAGTAAGTTAGAGATAGCCAATGTGGGTTTGTTCTATAAGTGCAAATCTCTTGTGAGCAGAAGCTCCCTCTGTGAACAAAGCAACACCAGCAGTACATTCAGTTTAAATCTTGGCCACAAAAAGGCAACCAAAATAAAAGTTATCTTATATATATATATATTTTATTTATTGTATTTATATACCGCCCCATAGCCGAAGCTCTCTGGGAGGTTTACAGTACCTAAAAACATTAAAAACAAATATACAAATTTAAAACACATCTTTTAAAAACAATTTAAAACACAATTTAAACATTTAAAACAATTTAAAAACAAATGCTTAAAGTGTTCTTGAGCAAGCAGAGCGTTATTAAGGCTTTTCATTCCTTCATGCAGGAGACGTATGTTCATATGTTCTTAAGTGTGCCCCTCCAGATGGCCATAACATGATACATTGCGGAAGCATTGTAGAACAACTGATAAAGGGAATTATGTGTAGCTATTCCATTACATATCTGCCACGAATGCACTACTATTGCATCAGAGACATGTTGTAGAACACATACACAAATAATTTCCTCCCAATATCTCTTTCCCCCAAACAGCCCTAAGGCCAATCATCTTTCCTGTGGTATCTTCGGTTAATGTACAGTATGTCTTTGACACCTTGATTCATCCACAGGTTCCCTGACTCTAATGGAGAAACTCAGTTCTCCTCCTCTCATGTCCTAGGTCTACAGCACTTCTCCAGTGATGAAGTGTTGGACTGACAGCATTGAAGGGGAAAAACACTAACTTTTTGTTATGACAAAAGTCTTGTTATTGCTAGTAGGGACCTTGTATATCTGCAGGCTTCCTTTTAGCTTTAAGACTGCAGTAGGACTAAGTGTCAGAGAACAGAACTTGCCCTCTCCCCTCCCTCTTGCTCAATTTATGATTGTAGCAGCACTTAGCACAGCCTGGCCTCCATGACATTTCGATAGTATATAAATATAAGCTACTTTTATTGGTGTCTAAACAGCCTTAACAAACCTGCAGTACTGTGTCCTCTTATTATAAAAAGCAATTTGCTAGAAAAAGATAAATCTATTCAAACAGGCTCATAAAATTGTATCCTAGCAAGAGACCGGTTTGGGGTGGGAGAAGAGAATCATCCGTCCCCTTGTCCTATCCTGAATCAGGGTATCCTAGACAAAGTATCCAAAGATCATGTCAGCAGCACAGTTACAGCAGCAATTATAGTCAATTGTCAGTTCCACCAGATGACCTCCTTATTGAGCATTCATTCTGATTTTGCTTGCACAAAGCTTACACAGAAGTTATATGATACCCGCTCTTTACTGAGCATTCATTCTGATTTGTTTATGGGGGTTATATGACATTGAACATTCACCCTGGTTTGTTTGTGTGGAGGTTACACATCTCCCCGTAGATGATTGTTACCCTATACTTTTTAATGCATTTCCCTGTCACTCTGTCCTCAGAGCCAGGAATCAGGCAGATGTACCAATGCCTTGACAGAACAGCAACCTTTATTCCAATTACAACACAGCCTAGAATAGGGATGAGGAACTTTATATCCTCCAGGTATTGTTGGACTACATTTCTGACTATTGGCTATGTTGATTGGGGATAACAGGAGTTGGAGTTCAGCAACAGCCTAAGGCCACTTTCTCAGCTCTGGCCTAGAACAAGGCAGACTAAGAGAAGGCCAGAGGGCTGTAGCCAGGGCCGGTTCTAAAGGGCGGCCAGGTGGGGCACTGGCCCGAGGGCCCCTGGAGCTACAAGGGCCCCTGAGGGGCCCCTCTGCTCCCCTTCCACGATCCGCAGCAGGAACCACAGATCGCAGGACAGGAGGAGCTTCCGAGCCACCCACCATCCCCGCTTCACCTATCTTTCTCTCTGCTGTTTTTTGCAATGTGCGCAGGGTTGCCATCAATCAAGATGGCAGCCAAGGTTTCCGTAAGGGGCTGAAGCCTCTACCGCCATCTTGGTTGATGGCAGCAATGCACGTGCATGTGCCATCAACCAAGATGGTGGCAGAGGCTTCAGCCCCTTATGGAAACCTCGGCCGCCATCCTGATAGATGGCAACCCTGCGCACACAGTGCGTGCAGCCGCAAAAAACAGCAGGGAAAGGTAGGTGAAGTGGGGGGATAGCAGGGGGATGGTGGGCAGCTTGGAAGCTGCTGTCCTGCGATCTGCGGCTCCTGCTGCGGATCACGGAAGGGGAGCGGAGGGGCCTGGGGCAGGCTGGTGCCCAAGGGCCCCGGCATGCCTGGAGCCGGCCCTGGCTGTAGCCAATCCTACTGAAAGAAGATTCAGTTCAGGAGAGCTTTCCAGTATTGTCAGGGGTTTGTTGATATCAACTCCAAGAAATGGAGTTTTAGACCCTTCAGAGACCCACTGTGAATTGTTTGCAAGGCACTTTGAAGTTAAAGTTGCTCACCTCCATAGCAGTCTTGATGCCCCATCCACAACTACTGTAGTCCCCAATGAGGTGTCCAGTGCAATGTCTGCTGCAACTTCTTGGGAATTGTTTCAGTTGATACAGCCTGATGACATAGGCAAGGTGCTTGCAATGATGTGGCCAGCAACGTGTCCTCTTGACCCTTGCCCTTCTTGGCTTATTAAGGCTTGCCGAGGGGGTTTGACCAAGTGGATCCAGAGTGTGGTCAATGCATCATTGTGGGAGGGAGTGGTTCCAGCCACCCTGAAAGAGGCAGTGATCTGACTGCTCCTGAAAAAGCCCACCCTGTGTCCTGCCCAGAGTCCAAGACACCAGATGGAGGCGAGGTTTGATCTAATTCTCATTTTATTAGTGTGATGGTCACATCCAAAGTAGTGCACTTCATAAACCTGTCTACTCTGACTCACTACTTTCCCTAAATAGCTTATCTAAACAGTCTCAGCAGTGTGTGGGGAGAGCTGACTCAGCGCTAGAGCCTGGATGGGCACCTGCTTAAGTAGGGAAGGTCTTCACATGTAAATGACGGCTCCTCCGAAGTTCCACCTTCTGAAAGTCTCTCTTCTCACACCTTCTTGCATGGGGCGAGGGGGGCGAGCCTCTGATGGCCCATCTGACAGCGGGGCTTCACTAGGTGCGGTGCGACCTCGGGGAGCAGGAAGCTGGTTGGCGGGGAAGCATTTGAAGTGCCGGGTGGGGATTCCTGCACGGGTGGGGTCAGCACATGTAAAGGGTCACTTCCCAATGGTTCAGGCTTGGTGCTTGCAGGTGGGGCAGGTCCCGCCTCAATTGGGTTGCTGGCCAAGGAACTCTGCAGGTGGCAGAGTCCCCCCTCCTTCAACGCCCCCAAGGACCTTGTCCTCATCTGACTCCTCTCCCTGATCTAACTCCCCTTGTGCCTAGGGCACAACATCATCCCCCCCTTCATGCTCCATCTCCCTCCACCCCCTGGGCTTGGGCTTGTCTGAGTAGGCATCATGGAACTCTCTCACCAAATACATAAACACTCCATCTGATCGTACCCCTTCTAGTGGATCAAGTATTGAAGCCACCCTCAGCGCTTCCGCAAGTCCAAAATCTGCTCCACTTCATATTCCTCTTGTGCATTCACAGCTATGGGGGGTGGAGGCGCCTCTGGTATCCTGTGGGGATCAGGAGGATGCTCCAGGGTAAGCAGAGAACGATGAAACACTGGATGTATCTTGAGGGAAGGCGGCAACCTCAGACGAAAAGCCACTGGATTGATCTGAGCCTCAACTTCAAAAGGACCCACCTTTCTGTCTTCCATTTTATGGCATTGCACCCATGTAGGCAGATAACGTGTGGACAGGCACACCCTGTCTCCCACAGGGATTTCGGGCCCCTCCTGTTGATGTTGATCTGTAACTCTCTTATAGTCCACCTTTGCCTTCTCTAACTGTTCCTTCAACAACTGCTGCATCTCCTGGAGCTCTTGCACAAATTCCTTGGCTGCCGGAATGACGGGATTGACATGTGGGGTGGCAAAAGCTCAAGGATGGTATCCCAGCTTGGCAAAGAACAGGGTCTGTTGTGTGGTAGCATGCACTGCATTGTTGTAAGTGAATTCCGCTAAGGGCAAAAAGGACATTGAGTTGTCTCGCTGGTAGTTGACATAACAACGGAGATAATGCTCCAACGTGGCATTCACTCTCTATCTGACCATCGGTTTGTGGGTGATGAGATGACAACAGTCTCAGTTCACTCTGCAGGAGTTGCCACAAAGCACGCCAAAACTGAGCCATAAATTGCGGGTTCTAATCTGAAACTAAACTGCCTGAAAGACTGTGCAAACGGTAAACATGCTGTACATACAGTTGAGCCATCTCTTGTGAGTTGGAAGTCCTGAGCATGGAATGAAATGAGCCATTTTAGTAAAAGCATCCACCAACAACAACATTGTCGTCTTCCCCTGAGAGGAGGGGAGGTCAGTGATGAAGTCCATAGTTACCATCTGACAAGGACCCTCGGGTGTAGGGAGTGGCTCTAAGAGTCCTGCTGGCCATCCCGTTACGTGTTTGGCTCTGACACAGGTGGGGCAGGACTGGACGTAGCACTCCAACTCCTGCTTTATCCGGGGCCACCAAAACTCCCTGGCAACTGCTTGCAAGGTTTTAAAAACTCCAAAGTGCCCAGCAGTGGGGAAGTCATGACACTGATGCAGGACCTTGGCTCTCACATCTCCGGGGGGCATGTACATAGTGTCATAATGATACAGCAACCCCCTTCAGTGTGAAGCCCTCTGCACTCCCAGGAGACTGCTCCTCTAATTCTGAACGCTTCTCCTTGACATACGAATCTCATGCTTGTGCCGAATGCAGTTCCTCCACCCAGAAGTCCTGGCACACCCCCTCCACCATCTTCTCAAGGGGTATAATCAGTTGCGGAGGTCTTGGGGTTGGGGTCTCCAGTTATTACGGTTTGTGGGACAGAGCATCTGCCTGCTTATTCTGCACTGGGGCAATGTAATGGATTTTGAAGTGGAAGCAAGTGAAGAATTGAGCCCAGTGCACCTGCCTCTGGTTCAACTTACGGGAGGTGTGGAAACTCTCCAGGTTCTGATGATGTCGCCAAGTTTCAAAAGCATCCTGAATGGCTAGCAACTCTTTTCCCCACACAGTATAGTTTTGCTCAGAACTTGTCAACTTCTGTGAAAAGTATGCACATGGTTTCAGACCCCCATCTCTGTGCTGGTTGTAAAAGCACTACTCCGATGGCCACATCCGATGCATCCATCTCCACCACAAAGGGGTGTGTAAGGTTCACGTGTTGCAGTATGGGTTCAGAGGCAAACCGAACCTTCAGCTCCTCGAAGGCTCCTTGCATGGTGTCAGTCCAGTGAAAGGGACCCAAACCCTTCAGGCAGTCCGTGAGTAGCGCAGACTTGTCAGAGTAATTAGCGATGAACTGATGGTAGTAGTGGGCAAACCCCAGGAACTGCTGAAGATCCTTCTTCATTTTGGGAGGCTGCCATGTGAGAAAGCTGTGGACCTTGCCCGGGTCCATCTCCACTCCAGTGGGAGAAATGTGGTACCCCAAAAAGTCCAGTGTGGTTAAGTCAAAGCCGCACTTCTCCAGCTTGGCATAGAGGCGATGTTCCCTGAGAAGTAACACCACCCACACATGTTCATTGTGTTCAGCTGGAGAGTCCAAACAGATAAGGATATAATCCAAATGCACGATCACAAACCGGTCCAATTAATCCCTAAATATGTCATTCATAAACCTCTGGAAGACCCCAGGACTATTGGATAGACTAAAAGGCATGACCAAGTACTCAAACTGTCCATATCGTGTCTTGAAGGCTGTCTTCCACTCATCCCCCTCCTTGATTCGTATCAGATTTCAAACTCCCCTCAAATCCAACTTGGTATAAATCTTGGCCAACCGCAGTCACTCCAGCATCTCCATGATGAGCGGCAGGGGATAGCTAATAAAAATTGTGATCTTGTTCAACTCTCGGTAATCATTACATGGGCGTAGCTCTCCACTCTTCTTCTTAATGAACAGCAAAGGGGGCCTGGCCAGAGACTTGGATGGTCGAATGAAGCCCCTCTTGAAATTAGTTTCTAGGAATTCCCTTAGCGCCGCCAACTCTGGTTCCAACAAGCAGTAAATCTCCCCTAATGGGATGCATGCCCCCGGCATCAGATTTATGGCACAGTTGTATGGTCGGGGGGGGGAAATGATCAGCTCCTTTTTTGTCAAACACATCCCGGTATTCCTCATACTTATCCAGCAAGACGACTCCCTCCCACAGTGCAACTCCAGCCATGATGTCGAGGGGAGACTTCTTCCGTGGTTGGCAGTGCTGATGGCAATACTCTGAGGTAAACACCACCACTGCTTCATCCCAGAAGATTGTGGGGATGTGTTGAACCAACCAGGGCATTCCCAACACCACTGGGAAGTGGGGCAGGGATGCCACATAGAATGACAGTCTCTCCACATGTCCCGGGATTTCCATTCCCAGCGTCTCCGTCACCCTGGTAACAGTTCCTGACTTTAACGACCGCCCATCAATGCTCTCGCCTGACAAGGTCTTCTCGAGCATCTGAGTGGGCACGCCATGCTCCTGGGCAAAACTCCAGTCATAAAACTTAAGGAGGCCCCGCTGTCGATCATGGTGCTGACCTGGAGACTTTGCCCCCAAGGGAAGAGTCAACCGAACTGGCAGGTGAAGGGTGGGCTGCGACGGGAGGGGCTGCTGGCGAGGCCGTGGTGTCTGCTTCGCTCCCAAGTCTTTGGACTCTACGAGAGCTGGAATTTGAAGTTTTCCTGCACCACAGCTCTTTCTCCTTTGGAGGGGCATCCTCAGGCCAGGTGCCCCCCTTTCCTGCATTACAAACGGGACCCCTCCCTCCTGCCCATCTCCTTCTCCTCCTCTGACAGGCATGGTCTAGCCCCTCCAATTTGCACTGGGCTCCACCCTCGACGAAGTCGAGGTTCCCACGCTAGCCAGGAAGTGGGCATGGGGGAGAGGTGTGGGAGCCTGAGAACGTGGAAATTCCATCCTGTGCTCCAAGCGGCAACCTTCAATCTGACTGTCTATCTGCAGGCATAACTGGATCAGCTCTGTCAGGCTGCTGGTTGGGGAGGCGCACGCCAATTCATCCAGCACCTCCACACTAAGTCTGTTCTCGTAGAAGTACATCAGAGCAGGGTCATTGTAATCCACTTCCTGGGCTAGGACGTGAAACGTGTTAGTATAAGTCCCCATGGAACCCTTCATCTCTGTCAGGGCTCCTAGCTGTTGGGAGGCCGTCTTTTTACGCTGAGGGTCACAAAACATCTTGGTCATGGCTGAGACAAAGGCGGTATATTGACTCAGGATAGGATCGTTTCTCATCAAAAATGGGGTAGCCCACTTGGCTGCTTCCCCTTCCAAGAGGCTGATGATAAACACTACCTTCACATCATCATTCGGAAACTTGGCTTGTCGTACACATATGTACACTGGGCAAGGGACATGGCAAACTGGTCACTCTGGCCACCATAGTGAAGAGGTAGACCCACTGGCACCTTGACTCGGGTGGGTGGAGTGGCCACTAACTCCCCTTGCACCTGGGGTGCAACACCCTGGACCCATTGGCCTGTGACAATTACCAACCGGTCTGAAATATCCCCTTCTTAGGCAAGGTGATTGAGAGGGTTGTGGAGCAGCAATTGCAAGTACTCTTGGATGAAACAGATTATATTGACCCGTTCCAGTCTGTGTTCAGGCCTGGTTATGGGACAGAATTAGCCTTGGTCATCCTGACGGATGACCTTTATCAGGAAAAGGACAGGGGGAGTGCGACCCTGTTACTGTTACTTGATCTCTCAGTGGCTTTTGAAACTATTGTCCATGGTATCCTTCTGGGCCGACTTGGTGATGTGGGTATTGGAGGCACTGTTGTACAGTGGTTCCGATCCTATCTCCAGGGTTGTTTTCAGATAATAGCATTGGATGTTTGTTTTTCAGCCCCCTGGCAGTTGTGCTGTGTACCTCAGGGTACCATCTTTTCCCCATGTTATTAAACACCTATATGAAGCCCTTGGTTGCAGTCATCAGGAGATTTGGGGCAAGATGTCAGCAGTATGCTGACAACACCCAGCTCTATTTCTCTGTAACATCTGAATCGTGCAAGCCCTTGACCACTGCCTGGACTCGATGATGGGCTGGATGAGGCTGTGCAAGCCCTGCACTGCTGGGTGGACTCAGTGGTGGGCTGGATGAGGGCCAATAAACTGAGTCTGAATCCTAGCAAGATGGAAGCATTATGGGTTGGTGGTTTCAGAGTTCAGATAATTGGATAGCCTGACCACTGTTGTCCATGCACTGGTAACCTCCAGGCTGGATTACTGTAATGCACTCTATGTGGGGCTGCCTTTGAGATAGGTCTGGTAGCTACAGCTGGTGCAAAATGCGGCGGCGAGACTGCTCACAGAGGCAGGGTGTCACCAACATGTCACCTCACTGCTGAAAGAACTGCACTGGCTGCCCATTTGCTACCGGGCCAAGTTCAAAGTTCTAGTTTGGTGTACAAAGCACTATACAGCTTGGGACCAGGATACCTGAAAGATCATCTTATCCCTTATATACCCATCCGATCACTGTGGTCTGCAAATGAGGGCCTCCTGCAGATACCATCTTATCATGAGGTCCATTCTGCACAACATATGAAATGGCCCTTTCGTGTGGCGGCACCTACCCTGTGGAATTCCCTCCCCTTAAATATTAGACAGGTGCCATCTCTGTTATCTTTTCAGCACCTATTGAAGACTTTCTTCTTTCAACAAACCTTTTAAGTTGGGACCTTATCCCAGTCTGTGTCTGTGTGGGAATTGCTTTTTAATGTGTTTTTTAAACCTTTTTTAAAAGAACAATATGTTTTTAACCTTTTGTTTCTTTTTAAGATGTCTTCAAAGCTTTAAAAATGTTTTTAAAGATGTTTTGTTTTAATGTATTTTAAAGTCTGTTTTTATGATGTTTTAAAGTGCTTTTAGTGTTTTTGTTTGCTGCCCTGGGCTTCTGCTGGGAGGAAGGGCAGGATATAAATCAAATAATAAGTAAATAAGATTCAGTGAAATTAATGGACATAGCCAATTTTGGACCATTAATTTCAAGGGGTCTACTCTGAGCTGAACTAACATTGGATACAAACCTAGAGAAGGGTTTTTTAAAAAGATATAAAGACAGTATAACAAAGGCACAAGCTATTGTTCGAAGCTAAATTTCACTCATCCCTACAGGGCCTTTTCACTGGTGGCTCCCCATTTGTAGAATGCCCACCCTGGTGAGGTGCATCTGACTCCATCATTATTGACTTTTTTTTAGGAACTCCTGTTTACCAAGGCATTTGATGGTTGAAGGAGAATGTTTCTGACAACGTAGAGATCACTGGGTGAAATAATGTTTTAAATGTAACTGTTTTTAGAATGTTTTCAACTGTTTTTAGGATGCTTTGTTTGTTTGCTAAATTGCATTCAAGTGTTTGCTGTCCTGGGGTCCTTCAGGAGGAAGTGCAGGATATAAATTCAATAAATAATAATATAAAAGCTGGACCTGGCCCTCAATCTATTTATCTGAAGCATTTATATCCTGCTTTCACATTATTCATAGAATCATTGCATTCTAGAGTTGGAAGGGACCTATAATACCACAGAGTCCAACTCCCTGCTCAGTGCAGGAATCCAACTTAAAGCATACTCGATGGGTGGCTGTCCAGTTGCCTCCTGAATGCCTCCAGTGTTGGAGAGCACACCACCTCCCGAGGTAATTGGTTCCATTGCCATACCACACTAACAGTTAGGCAGTTTTTCCTGATATTCAATTGAAATCTGGCTTGCTATAACTTGAGCCCATTATTCTATGTCCTACACTCAGAGATGTTTGAGAAGAGATCCTGGCCCTCCTCTGTGTGACAACCTTTCAAGTACCTGAAGACTGCTATCATATCTCCCTCAGTCTTCTCTTCTAAAGGCTAAACAAGCCCAGTTCTCTCAGTCTCTCTTCATAGGGCTTTGTTTCCAGTCCCCTGGTCATCCTTGTTGCCCTCTTCTGAACCCGTTCCATTTGTGTGCATCCTTCTTAAAGTGAGAGGTCCAGAACTGGATGCAGTACTCAAGATGAGGCCTAACCAGTGCTGAATAGAGGAGAAAAAATACTTGATATGAGTTGGAAACTATACTTCTGTTAATGCAGCCTAAAATAGCATTTGCATTTTTGCAGCCACATCACATTCAGCTTGTGATCAACAACAATCCCAAGATCCTTCTTGCATGTAGTATTGCTAAGCCAAGTATCCTGCATCTTATAACTGGTTTCTTTTTCCTAGGTGTAGAACTTTGCACTTATCCTTATTAAATTTCATTCTATTGTTTTTAGCCCAATGCTCCAGCCTATCAAGGTCAATGTGAATTTTGTTTTTGTCTTCCAGTATATTCCTCCCAATTTTCTATCATCTGCAAGACAATAAAATGTTTATTTATTAAATTTATATTCTGTCCTTCCTTCCATAAGGAGCCTAGGGCGGCAGTTGTTGAAGAGCACTGAACCCAGGACCGAGCCCTGAGGTACCCTGCTTGTTACCTCCCCCAGTTTGAGAAGGAACCATTGATAAGAACTCTTTGAGTACAATTCAGTAATTGTGGATCTACCTAACAGTTGTTCCATCCAGCCCACATTTAGTTTCTTGCTAATAAGAATATCATAGGGCTGTTTGTCAAAAGCTTTGCTGAAGTCAAGGTATATTATGTCCAAAACTTTCCCACAGTCTACCAGGGAGGTTATTTGATCAAAAAATGAAATAAGTTTAGTCTGGCAAGGTTCGTTCTTGATAAGTAAAAATTTAATAAAACTATGCATACCAATCTGAGACATCTCCTACAGTAAATAATGTTACAGTTTGACTATTTTTGGCATAGTTTGTATCAAAACTGTACTTCCTGACTGTAGCATGGTAATCAGTTTGTGACATATGTGTTTTCATCGTGTGATTTCAAAATATCAGCAGATGGCTTCCCATATATATGAAGACTGTATCTGGAAGGGATAAATAATTGATTTGAATGTTTAGGTATGTTATCAAACAAGCCAATGGATCACCAATAGATCTCTAGGCAGAGTATAGACTTCAAGATCCTGCCTATTAATTTAGCAAGAATTTGCTCAATGTTTTGCCATTGATTTGGCCATGGCCCCTTCTGTATTATACATTTAAAGCAATATTGTGCCATGGGTTCCCCTAAATAATCTTTGGAACTGTAGTTTGTTAAGGGTGCTGAGAGCTGTTAGGAAACCCCTATTCCCCACACCATGGTACAATTCCTAGAGTGGTTTAACAATCAATCCTTCCTATGGAACTCTGGGAATTGTAGCTCTGGGAAGGGAATAGGGGTCTCCTAACAACTGTCAGCACCCTTAACAAATTACAGTTTCCAGGATTTTTGGAGGGAACCCATGGCTGTTTAAAGTGGTATAATGATGCTTTAAATGCATAGTGCAAATTGGACCCATGCCTGGTATCTTCTGAAACACATCTTGGCAGTTTTATTTGATTATATCATAACATGTTCCCCTCATTTCTCTACCAGTCTTATGAAAACAAAAGCAACCCAGCCATTCCACTATTGTTTATAGCCCACCAGAGAGTTTTAACTGATAGATCAGCATAATGCCTGTATCTAACTTTATGCACAAATTTCACTGTAAGTCAGAGATTGATACACTCATATTCTGTGGGTACATTAACAGTGTAGGCTTGTCACCTTATCATGTTCAGTCATTTTATTAAAAGTTCTTTGTATATGTATATGTTAGCTTTCTATAAGATTATATCTTGACTTTGCTTCATTTTCCAGTGATGTATTACACAGCAGAAGAAATTCATAGTCTAAAACCTGCCCTTCTAAGAGATAAAGTTTTGTCAGGCAATACAAGGTTTGTAAATGCTGCTTTCAAAGGTTTAAAGGGTTCTAAATAACATTTTGGAAGACACTTAAAGTATGAAGGCAGTGGCAGCTGGTAACATTTTGACTTGGTAGAGCTGCAATTGTTAACCTTGCTGTTTTCATCACAACAGGACTTCTACAGCATTCATTTAGGAAAGTGTGTCATTACATATATGCAGAGTGCCACTGTCTCCTCACTAATAATATCAATTCTCTGTACAGCAATGGACAATGGAAGACTTTCCATGCAAGAAGGCCAAGAATGATTCTCAGACAAGATTGACTCCATGCTTTTTATCTAGAAATTAAGCCATACCACATGACATAACTTTGTATTCATATATTGATATCTACACATCCATGCCCCCAAAACCTAAGCACACACACAAAAACCTTTTAAAATGTGAGGAACACTTCCGGTTGCATGTAGTTTTCCTCCCCCCAAAAATCATTTTTTCATTATAATGTTTTCCCCCCTCTAAATTAAAGAACAAAGTATTCCTATAAACTTTAATGTCATATTATCAGGAGAATATGTGGAATCCAACAATTTCTCTATCAGATAATGTAAGTAAGTAAGTAAGTAACTTTATTAACGATCACAAGGATCCATACAAAATATAAAAACATTTATAACATTTCAGTTTACAATTCCGAATCTAATTGTATTTTAATTTAAAAGTATTATATTGTATCCTCATAATAAGATAATTATATCAGATAATGCACTATCTGAGCCTGAATGGTGCCTGAAACTGCTTATAAGCAGAGGCTTGTTAATACTGTGTAAGAATGAAAGGCAATCTAGTTAGAACAAACTGAGAGCTCAGGGCACTGCCTGGGCAAGAGTGACTCATACAGAAAACATGAGTTGCCTTTGAAGTAGATAAATGGGAAACAACATCTGGTGCTTTATCAGTATGTTATGACTATGGCAGTGAAGCCATGGGAATTGTTGTTGTTGTTGTTGTTGTTTATTTCTATGCCGCCTTTTGGCCAAAAGGCCCTTAAGGTGGCTTACAAAAAACCCCACAAATATAGAAATACATATCAATAAAAACAGTACAATTTTCAAAAATTAAATAACAAGGTAATAACATTATTAAAAAGCAGCTATAACAACTTTCAATGAAAATACAATAACAAACCACACTTTCCTAATAAATTCCTAACAATTAGACAATGTCTACTAGTTCTTACATCAATACGTTGACATCGAAACATGATACCACTGAGGTGTCCTGCTGGTACTGCAACTACCAGCCCTAATACAGGAAAAGGAGCAGGAACAGTCCAGCTTTTTTCCAACATAGACGGTGACCACAGTAAGCAGTACTTCAACTTGATCACAAGGATGAAGCAGTTGACATTCCGGCTCTCGTAGGTCATTGCAAAGGTGGAAACGATGGGCTTGGAAAGAAAGGAGAAGAAAGAAGTAGAAGCCTGCTCGGTGTGGGTGGGTCTGCCCACAGGAGGGATGAAAACAACGGGCTCTGAGAGGAAAGGAGAGGAAAGGGGTGGAGGCCTGCTCGGTGTAGATGGATCTGCCCACGGTGGAGGTCCCGGCGCTGGAGCTCAAATAGTCGGAGAGTTGGTACAGGTCTGCCATCAATGGACAATGAGAGTCCCGGCAGGGAGGGTGGCGGCAAAAAAGATGCAGTGGCAAAGACAGGCAGTCAGCATTGGTGGCTCTGGGACTTTCTAAGGTAAAGGTGGCAAAGCTGCCCCTCCACCGAACTGGACAACAAAAAGCCCAGCAGGGAGGGTGGTGACAAGAAAGACGTGGCGGTGACAAGCGGGTGATGTTCGATAGCTCCAGAGCTTTTTGAAAATAAAGGTGGCACAACTGCACCTCTGCCTGTGACTCTGCTCTGCCCAGGTCCCGAGTGACAAAGGTGTTCAAAATAAAGCACCAGCACCTTGCCCGCTGCTCCTTCTCCACTGTCATCTTGTAACCTTGCAGGAACCTTGCAGGAACCCCACTCATAATAAACAACTAGAGAGTCTTGCTGAGGTGGCAATGCCACCTTCTGGCCATTTACAATACTAGAAAGGGCCTATAACAGTCATTTCTCTGCCTATAAAGGAAACGCACTGGTACACAGAGGCAGAAGAGATAGCACACATCAACCTTCGCACATCAATGGTACAGAATTTATGCTAGTCTAGGGAGGGCTGCTGAGCTGACCCACAGGAGGCTCCCTTCCATATAATATAGGGAACGAGGCCTCTACCATAGCTGAGACTGGTAATATAATCTGCAATGAAGGATCTTATTTGTAATGCTGAAGTGTAATCTGTTAGCTCAATAAAACTACATTAAGTAGCACAGTTGGTATCAAACTTTATTGCTTATCTGACATCATCATAAAAGAACATCTCCCCTACCCCCCGGCAAACACAAAGCAGATGACAGACTACCTCAAAGTAGGCAACACTACCTATTGTTTCTCTAGCTACCTATGAAGAGATCTTGGTCTTCAGGGAAAGAGCTCTAAGCTAATAATACCTATGTATTATTTTATTTTTTATTTAATTTAATTTATATACCGCCCGAAGGCTCTCTGGGCGGTGTACATAAAAGATAAAACAAGTGCAGTGTAAAAATACAATAAATCAAAAACCAAAAACAAACAAACAAAAAAGAACCAAACAACGTCCAAAATGCAAAATAATAGTGAAATACAGTTAAAATACACTTTAAAATGCCTGGGAGTATAAAAAGGTTTTCACCTGGCGCCGAAAAGATAGTAACGTCGGCGCCAGGTGCACCTCATCGGGGAGTCTGTTCCACAGTTCGGGGGCCACCACTGAAAAGGCCCTGTTTCTTATTATTCTTATTATTATTCTGGTATAGGCTAAAGCTATCACATAGGAATGTTCTTAAAGCATGCCTGACTCCTCCCTAATCTGCTATACTGGCTATGCTGGATAAGCCTCATAACAACAAATGGAGTACCCACCTTCACAGTAGGGCTGACAAGCAGGAAGTCCAGGAAGAGACCTCTTTGCCATAGCTACAATTTTGGATGAGGGCTGGCTGAATGGTGCAGAGACCTGATTGCCAGAGAACAGGAGATTAACAGAAATGCCTTCACATGCTTCTGTAAATTCAATAAATTATAAAATGTGTGTGGAACATGAAAGAGTGTGTAGCTTTGAGATTCAGTGTTTTGGTTTTTTTAATTGTCTGGCATTCTCATTGGGAGGGTTGTGCCCTGGCAGCCCTAGTGGGCCAGCCTCTGCTGTATGTAGGTATGGTTGGAAAGATTATATGGACTGCATTTTCCTCCAACACACTTTTACAAATTGGGAAACAATATAAGGAAGGGCTATTTGTCTAGCATGGCCTGTCAAGCCCCATTTTGTAGGGCAGTCTTCTCCGCCCTCATGCTCTTCAGATGTTTTTGGACTACAGCTCCCATTGTCTTTGACCATTGGCCCCACAGGCTTGGGCTGAAGAGAGTCCAGCAACATCTGGAGGGCACCAAGTTGGGAAAGGCTGGTGTAGAGCCAGGACCCACTACCAGGTTGTGGCCTGATCTAAGGTGGGTCACGACAGCAGCACTACCATCATTCAACTACATGGTTAAGAGTTAAGAAATGGATCCCCAAGTGCACCTATGGATTAAAGGTGGGTCTTGGGTTTGAAAAGGCTGAAGCCTATTGGTGTAGAGTATTTCCTATTGTCTGGACCTATGAGGCCCTGGTGCCTACATCAGGTGAGGCTTCCTCAAAAGAGGAGTAATTCCTTGCAGACTCCACTATGTACTCAGACTAGGAGGAGTTGTCTGTCCCTTATGGGGAAACCAGATAGGCAATTATGAATCTGATTCCTCACTGAATGGACTGTCCCTATCCTACACTATAGGCCCCTCACCCTCTGGAGAATTGCCAGAAAATAGCTTCCTTTTCCATTCCACTGATGAATCCTTCTGGGACGATGGTATAACAGAGCCAATGTCTCCTGCTGCCTTTGGACAGGGAGCAGGGTCAACTCCAACAGGGATGCAAGATGATAGGCTCAGGAGCTAAGAACAACCTGGAAATCTAAGATTCTTTTTATGTGCTACTGTCACTGTGTTGCAGAGCATATGGCAGAGATGGAGAACCTGTGGTCCTCCAGATGTTGTTGGAGTGCAACTCCCATCATCTCGGACAATTGGTCATGTTGGCTGGGACTGATATGAGTTAAGAGTCCAACAACATCTGGAGAGCCACAGGTTTCCCATCCCTGGCATATAGTATTGAGTTATGAAAGATAAATGCAATGCTAAAGAGTGTCATATATATCCACATCTTTGTCTCGCCAGTACTGCCCATTTATCTAAGTTCTAAAATTCCTCCAGTTGGTTAAAATAATATGACAGTATCATTAATACTCTTAATAAGTTCTCAGGAGGTGCTCATTTCCCATACTTGACACACTGGGATCGAATAAAATGGTTAACAGTTAAGACTTACCCAAGAAGAATTTTTATGTAGATCCTACATAGACTCATCAGTCAGTCCCTTCATGTAGACATATGGGTAATAAAGGCATATTTCCTACAATTTATCTAATAAGAGTCATATATTTGAACCAAGGGTATGATTCTAAAAGTGGATAAGTTCATTTTCAGATTCTGAATGGAACTATAAAAAGCTATTCATCTGCCGTAATTATGTCAGTGTGAAGACTTAAAATTTACTTCCTCTTCATAAATGCTACTTAGAATTTAATTTCAGGTGTTCTGCATGGAGTACAATAGAAAATAGTGTTACATTTAAAACTAAAGGCATATGCAAGTTATTATTTCACAGACAATCTAGCTCCTCTTGTGACCCATATTAAGAAAGGTCTTGGCAAAGAGGCTAATGGCTGCTTGTTACTTTATTTAAAGCATCGTGAGAACCGAAATGAGTAACTGTGTGAAACGCTTTAGGTTTTGCAGATAATTTGGTCTTAATAGCGATAATAATTCTGTCGGAAGCCATACGATTCTAAGTTCCACAACAGTAATGTTGGTGAGGCCTATGAAGAAGGTCAGAGTGCTCCCTCTGAATAATATTGCTACCATCCTAGACGCTTATGGGTAATTGTCCCTTGGCCTGGAGCAGCAACTCATGCCTCATTCATTAGTTGTGATTTAATTTTTCCTATCCACATTGCTTGAATATTCTGAATATATGAATCTTATATCTATTTAAGTCCTCCTGAATGATAGAGTTGGAGCTGTATTGTTAAGTCCTCCTGTTTCCCTTTAGCCAGAAAGACACAGGAGTCAGAAGTGGGGTTTTCTGCTGCTTCCTTTTTACTGAACATTCTAGAAAGAAAAAGAACAGGAAGAGAAACACCCACAGGGACCATGACTGAATTTGTTTTTCAGGCAGCCCTAAATAATCAATGCAAGAACAATAGATTACAGACATAATCAAGCATAGTCATAATAACACTGTTCGAATACAGTACACTCATCCCCACTATATGTAAACCCATGTTATCACTACAAATGTGGCCACTGTGGTGGCTTTCTTATTTGAGTGGGATAGTGTCTGTCCATCACAGGTAGAAATGCTTGATGTGTCTGGTAGTACTGGTGACTGTGGAGCAACCACTGGTGAAATATCTTCCTCGGGAGCAGGTGCTGATGGTGGTAACTCAGAAATTGCTGTTGGAACTCCAGCCATGTCTGGTGCTACCTCTTTGATCTGTACCTCTGATCTCCCCAACGGGTCAATATGTTGCCTCCTAATGTTGTTGGGAGCAATCTCTACAGTATAAGAGAACAGTCCAGTCCTTTCTTTGATTTTCCCAGATATCCATTTCTGTTCTCCTCTGTAGTCCCTCATTAGAACACGTTGTCCAATGGAGAAGTGTTGTGCTTCTTCATGAGAAGATTGCTCAACTTGTTCCAGTTATTTGTCCTGAACATTTCTCAAATTGGGCTTGAGAAGATCCAAACTTGAACATAAGGTGCAACCTAAGAACAACACTGCAGGTTCTTGGTTTGTTGTTGCATGTACAGTGTTGCGGTATGCAAACAGAAAATTTGCAAGCTTTTGGTTCAATGTGATGTTTTCCCCCAACATTGCTCACAAAGCATTTTCAAGCTTTGAACAAACCTTTCAGCCAATCCATTTGTAGCTGGATGATTATGTGTCTAATTCCTTTCTTTTTCAGGAATGCCTGAAACTGTTCAGTTACAAATTCCATTGTCACTCACCAGATGTTCAGGACCACCTGTTATTACAAAGAGTTCTCGCAATACTTCTATGGTATGCATGTCCATTGTTGAAGTCATTGCAGAGTTCTGGCCACTCGGAACATCCATCCACCACAACTAAAAAGGTTGTGCCCAGAAATGGTCCTGCAAAGTCTATGTGAATTCTTTGCCAGGGCAAGGCAGGCCATTCCCACAGGTGAAATGAGGCTGTTTCGGCATCTTTTGGACATGCTGACAACCTGAACAACTCATTGCAAGCTGTTTGATTTGTTGGTCTATTCCTGGCCACCAAACAAAACTATGGGCGCATGTCTTCATGTTTACTACTCTTATATGTCCAACATGTAGCTCCTCCAACACTTGACCTCTTAGCTTGGATGGAATGATGACTCTTAGTCCCCACCTAATACAACCACTGTCAAGTGTAAGTTCCTTGCTGCATTGATAGACCTCAATGAACTGAAATTTCTGCTGATCATTCCAGCCATTTTGGGTTGCTGTGTAGACTTGTGACGATGTTGGGTCTCTACTAGTTTCTCTTTGTATCATCTCCGCTGTGACGGGAAGACTCTCAATCTCTGTGAGAGAAAACATGTCAAAAGAATCTCCATCTGATTTGTATTCCTTAGATTTTTCATCCTCTAGAGCAGCCCTTCCCAACCAGTGTGCCTCCAGATGTTGTTGGACCACAACTCCCATCTTTCCTGACCATTGGCAACGCTGGCTGAGACTGATGGGAGTTGTGGTCCAACAACATCTGGAGGCACACTGGTTGGGAAAGGCTGCTCTAGAGTAAATGAGACAATCCATCTGCATTTGTGTGACTGTGTGTCCTCTTAAATTCTATTCTGTATTTATTTATTTATTACATTCATATACCGCCCCATAGCGAAAGCTCTCTGCGCGGTTTACAGCACTTAGAAACAATAAAAACAAATATACAAATTTTAAAACACAAAAAACAATTTAAAAACACAATTTTAAAAAAATTAAAAACAATTTAAAAACACATGCTAAAATGCTTGGGAGAAGAGGAAAGTCTTCACCTGGTGCCGAAAAGATAACAGTGTGGGCGCCAGGTGCACCTCGTCAAGGAGATCATTCCATAATTTGGGGGCCACCACTGAGAAGGCCCTCTCCCTTGTTGCCAAACTCCCAGCTTCCCTCAGAGTAGGCACCCGGAGGAGGGCCTTAGATGTTGAGCGTAGTGTTCGGGTGGGTTCATGTCGGGAGAGGTGGTCCATCAGGTATTGAATCGAGCTCAGAAACATACAGGCAGCCAATGAAAGCTGGCCAGAATCAGTTTTATATGTTAGAACCGTCTGGTCCCTGTGACCAATCTAGCCACTGCATTTTGAACAAGCTGCAGCTTCCGAACCGTCTTCAAAGGCAGCCCCACATAGAGCGCATTGCAGTAATTTAACTTGGAGGCTACCAGAGCATGGACAACTGAAGCCAGGTTATTGTCCAGATAGGGGCGTAGCTGGGCCACCAACCGAAGTCGGTAGAAGGCACTCTGTGCCACCAAGGCTACCTGAGCCTCAAGTGACAGAGATGGTTCTAGGAGAACCCTCAAGCTATGAACCTGCTCCTTCAGGGGGAGTGAAATCCTACCCAGGACAGGTTGGACATCCGCCATCCAGTCAGAAGAACCACCCACTAGCAGCATCTTGTCTGGATTGAGCCTCAGTTTATTAGCCCTCATCCAGTTCATTGTCACAGCCAGACACCGGTTCAGCACATTGACAGCCTCACCTGAAGAAGATGAAAAGGAGAAAAAGAGCTGCGTCTCATCAGCATACTGATGGCAACACACTCCAAAGCTCTGGATGGCCGCACCCAGCGGTTTCATGTAGACGTTGAACAGCATGGGGGACAGAACTGACCCCTGCGGAACCCCATACTGGAGAGTCCAGGGTGCCAAGCAATGTTCTCCAAGCACCACCTTCTGGAGCCAACCCGTCAAGTAGGAGCGGAACCACTGCCATGCAGTCCCTCCCACTCCCAACTCAGCCAGTTTTCCCAGAAGGATGCCATGGTCGATGGTATCGAAAGCCGCTGAGAGTTCAAAGAGAATCAACAGAGTCACACTCCCCCTGTCTCTCTCCCGACAAAGGTCATCATACAGGGCGACCAAGGCTGTTTCCATGCCAAAACCAAACCTGAAACCCAACTGAAATGGATCCAGATAATTGGTCTCATCCAGGAGTGTCTGGAGCTGGCCTGCGACCACTCGATCAAGGACATTGCACAGGAATGGACCATTTGCTACCGGCCTATAGTTATTAAGATTTTCTGGGTCCAGGGAGGGTCTCTTCAGGAGTGGTCTCACTACCGCCTCTTTCAGGCATCCAGGGACTATCCCCTCTCGCAGAGAGGGATTAATCACTTCCCTGGCCCAGCCAGCTGTTCCATCCCTGCTAGCTTTTATTAGCCAAGAAGGGCAAGGATCCAGCACAGAAGTGGTTGCACGAACCTGTCCAAGCAACGTCCTCAGGCTGTACCAACTGAAACTCATCCAAGAAATCGGGACAAGGCTGTGCTCTGGATACCCCTCTTGATTCACCTGCTATAACACTGGAGTCTAAGTCCTGGCAGATGCTAAAGATTTTATCCTGGAAGTGCCTAGCAAACTAATTACAGCTGGCCTCAGATGGTTCTACCGTGTCCTTGGGGCCAGCATGTAATAGTCCCCGGACAATTCTGAAGAGCTCCGCTGGGCAGCAGATTGATGATTTGATCGTGGCAGCAAAATATTGTGTTTTTTGCTGCCCTCACTGCCCCTAAATACAGCTTACCATAGGCACTTACCAGTGTGTAACTGCATCAACCAGGAATTCGTCTCCATCTGCACTCAAGCCGTCTCCTATTCCTGTTTCATTGCTCTCAGCTCTGCGGTATACCATGGAGCCGTACGAGCTCTACACAGGAGAGGGAGCTCAGGAGCAATCATGTCAACCGCCCGGATCATTTCTGTATTCCACAGTTCAACTAGGGTTTTGACAGGAGTGACAGCCCTATCAGCTGGAAAACTCCCCAGAGCCCTTTGGAAACCATCCGGATCCATTAGTCTCTGGGGGTGGACCAGCTTAATAGGCCCCGCACCCTTGCAGAGGGGAAAAGCCACCGCAAGTCTAAACTTCAGCAAGCAGTGATCTGTCCATGACAAAGGGGCTGATGTAAGGCCCCCCACATTCAGATCACCATCTCCATGTCCAGTTGCAAAAACCAAGTCTAGTGTATGCCCTGCTACATGTGTTGGGCCAATGGCATGTTGGGACAGTCCCATGGATGTCATGGAAACCATGAAATCCTGAGCCACCCCAGATAAGGTGGCCTCGGCATGAATGTTGACATCCCCCAGAACCACAGTTTGGGGGATCTCAACAGTACACCAGAGACCACCTCCGTCAGCTCAGCTAGGAAGTCTGTTGGGCAGTGGGGTGGGCGGTACACCAACAGAATCCCCAGTCTGTTCTGCTGGCCTAACACAAGGTGCAAACACTCCAGATCAGTAGTCACATGGACAGGGTGCTTGCAGAGGGAGATGGAGCTCCTATAAACCACAGCAACCCCTCTCCCCGACCCTCAGGATCTACCCTGATGCTGAACCAGGTATCCTGGCAGACATAGCTGGGAAAGACTGACTCCTCCCTGCTCACCCACCCAGGTCTCAGTTATACATGCCAAATCGGCTACCTCATCCACAATTAAATCATGAATGAGGGAGATCTTATTATGTATTGATTTGGCATTTAGGAGCAGCATCTGGAGGTCTGAGAGCTGGCTGATAGGGCAACCAACAAACCTGCGGGTGTGGGGAGGACCGGAACAAGGCACAGCCATTAAATGCCTGGGCTGTGTTCCCCTTACCTGGGAAGTCCTCCTCACAACGCCATATCTCCCTCTACCTGTCACTACACTAATTGGGACCCCCTCAAGTCTCCCCACTTGGTTCTGAGTCCTCTCTCCCAGGCACATAACTCAAGACCTGCCAGTCCCACAAAAAGCCAGGAAATCTACAAAGCAGGAGCCACCTCAGCCAGCCAGCTTATGTATCCCCTCCATGGAAGGGACAGGTGGACAAAATCAGCAACAGCTGGCTGAGTACTTGGGGGCCTGGTCCTGCAAGGTGTGGCAACCTGCAGCACAGAAGTCCAACAGGGAGAGGGCGGTGGTGGTAGCCAAACAGCAGCAGCAGCAAGCAAGCAAGCAGGCAGACAGCCACAGCAGATGGCTATCCCTCTTTCCTGGGCGATGGTAGTCCCCTTCTTCCTGCAGGCACTGGGTTTCCCAAGCCACCTCAGCCAGTGTATCAGTGCTCTTGCAGAAACTATGCCCATCGCTTTATTCGGGCAGCTGCTGTCAATGAAATCCCTTTTTGTGGATTGAAGCTGGACAGTATTGGCTGGTGGTCAGTGATGAGGGTAAACTTTCTCCCATACAGGTACTGATTGAAATGTTTCACTCCCCAAACCAAACCCAGTGCTTCCCTGTCTATCTGTGCATAATTTTTCCTCCGCAGCTGTGAGTGAATATGATGCAAAAGCTATTGGACGTTCACTGCCATGTTCCATGATGTATGATTTAATTGCACCAATGCCATATGGTAGGGCATCACAAGCTAGTTTCACTGATAGGTGTGCACACAGTATCTGATGTCATCATTTTCTTCACTTCCTTGAAAGCTTATTCACACTGTTTTGTCCACATCCATGCTCTCCCCACTTGTAACAAGGTATTCAAGGGGTATAGCACGGAAACTAAGTTTGGCAGGAATCTGTTGTAATAATTAATGAATTCTAAGAAGGATTGTAGCTGGGACACAGCTTTTAGCCTTGGAGCATTTATGGGTGCTTGGGTTTTGTCTGCACACTTGTGTAGGCCTTGCACATCAATAGCGATGACCACAGTATGTAATGCTGGGTTTAAAAAACTCACATATGTCATGTTGTGCTCCGAGTCCTTATTCTGCCAATCTCTGTAGAGTTGTCTTGAGGTTATGCAGATGCATCTCATCATTCTTTCCAGTCACAATGATGTCATCTAAGTAGCACTGGGTGCCTGGATAGCCTTGTAGCACCTGATCCATGGCTCTCTGCCAAAGCGCTGATGCTGATGCTATTCCAAAAACAAGTCTGTTACAACAATATAGCCCTGTGTGTGTATTTATGGTGAGAAACACCTTAGAATAACCTTACATTTCCATTTGTAAAAAAGCCTCTGCTAGGTCTTTTTTGCTGAAACATTGTCCTCCAGCTAGGTTAGCAAAAATGTCCTCAATTCAGGGGAATGGATACTGCCCAGCCTGTAACATTGGATTAACGGTAACTTTATAAGAATCACCACAGATTCTGACAGCTCCATTCTTCTTAGCTATGGAAACCACAGGTATAGTCCATGGGCTCCAATCAACTTTTGAAAGAATCCCCTCAGTTTCCACCTCTTAGCATATGGATGGGCCTTGAGAAACTCGGTGTGGCATCCTCCTGTAACACTATTTTACCTTTGATGCACTTTAGTGTGTCAATGCCAGCTTGGAACACAGGTGTAGCATGACACTACACCTTTTTCAGCTTATTTTCAGTCAACTCCAACATGGGGAGTGTGGCGTGCAAACTGTTGATGGCACTCCAATCTAGCTGCAGCTACCTTGGCCAATCATGACCCCAGAGTGCTGGTCCATCTGTTTTCAGAACATATAAGTCCAATATCTTTTGTTGCTTATTATATCTCACGGTTACAGATGTAATTCCAATGGGAATGATCTTTTCTCCAGTATATGTTTGCAACTGTAGTTCTGAAGGCTTTAGTTTAGCATGTCTAAAATGCTGCTCAAATTCATGCTGTGATATAACTGACACAACAGAACCAGTGTCCAATTGCATTGATACTGTTTTGCCATTCACTTCTGGTGTAAGCCATATTGCTTGCCTTATTCCATCCTTTATATTATAGATTTCCAGGCTAGCTAGCCCTGTTTAATCTCCATTATCAGGTTCTTCCTCTACAGCATGCATATATGTACCTTTTTTAAAGTAGTGGCTTGATCATTTATCTTTATCTCTGTCATTAGCAAATGGTTGGCTTTTCCCTGAGCGACAGACTCTCTGAATATGTCCCATTTTATTGCATTTTCTGCACATTTCACTTCTAAATCTGCATTGAGCTGGTGTGTGTGAACCCTTGCCACAACGTAGCACAGTTCATTTGAATCTGCTATCTTCTGTTTACACATTATTGCAAGATTGTTCATGTTTGCTTTCACTCCTGCCTACAACTCTATTGCATCTTTGGCAGCAGTTTCCATAGATACAGCAATTTCAATTGTTTTCTTAAATGTTAAATCTGCCTCTATTAAGTGTTGTTTCTGAATGCTTTCTTTCAGAAATCCACAGACTAGCCGGTCTCTCAATTTATCATTTAGCCCCCTACCAAATTGGCAATTTTCAGATAACCTTTTAAATTCAGCTACAGATATTGCAATGTACTCTCCCTCTTTCTGGTTTTATTTATGGAATTTGAAACATCCTGCAATCAGTAATGTCTTTGATGCCAAATGCTCCTGCCTTATTTGCACTCATTCTGAAAAGCTGAATAGCGAGGGGGTTTGTAGTGCAGTTAAACTTCTCAGTAAACTGTATGATTAGCCTCCCATAACACTCAGTAAAACTGACAGTTTTTTTTCTGCAGCAATCTCATTTGCTTCAAAATACTGTTGAAGCCTCTCTGTGTACAGTGTCCAATCATCTGTTGCACAAAGATATCAATCTTTCCAATACAGCTAGCCATCCTGTTGTGCTCTTTTTCCCCTTTGTCTTTACTCACTGTGAGTGACCAAGTCTCTCTTTCCCTCTCCTTTTTTTTTTAAACTCCTTTCTCTCCCCCAGAGATGAGGTTAGGCCTACAGCTTCTGTGCTTTTACCCTCGTTGTCCTCCTGCTTCCTTTTAGCCAGAAAGACACAGGAGTCAGAAGTGAGGTTTTCAGCAGCTTGCTTTTTACCGAACATTCTAGAAAGAAAACGAATAGGAAAATAAACACCCATAGGGGGCATGCCTGGGTCCGTTTTTCAGACAGCCTTAAATAATCAGTGGAAGAACAACAGATTACAGACATAATCAGTCATAATAACACTGACCCAATACACTACAATACTGTCATGTGTTAGTTAACTTGTATATATTTTGGTCCTCTTTTGAGTCCATTTTGACTGGAAGTGCTGCAAGACCTTCTCCCTGCTTGCTGGCCTACTTCCGCCTGACTGCTTTCAGCTGTGAAAGCTACTACTATTGGAAGGTGACATCTTGATGATGGGATGTTGCTTAGGAACTATTGTTGGTGGCCAAAACTTAATTCTGGAGGTCAGTTATTTTTTCTGTTATTTGGATTATGTTTTAGTATTTTGTTGTTGGATGTTATTTGAATTATAAGGAAATTGTTTCATTTTATTGTCTATTTCTTAATGAGATGTTTTCATTAACCTATTGCTTGATTATTTATATTTTGTTTTGTAACTGAGTGAACTATAACTTTTTTCATGCTCTAAACTGCCTTGGGCATAGATCACTATGGAAAGGCAGCATACAAATAAGTCATGATGATGATGATGATAATTATATTCAATTAGGGATTCCAGGAGGACAATAAATAAGACATAACTGCATTTGGCATACCATGCTTTAAGGGGATGGGGGAACACACAAGCTCTTTTTCATTAAAAGGTTAATCTTTTAAAAAGTTAGTAACAACCACAATAGATCAGAATTGTGGCACTAGGAGAGGGATTTTAAAAATAAACCCCACAGAGGGATCAAATCAGAAAAATGGCCTGGGACAAAGAATGAACATTCCTCTCCCCCAGCACTGCAATCAATCTGAGTCTGATTCATGCCACCAATGGAAACAATCAATTTTGTTAAAAACTGCAGAAAGTCCTAATCACAGATGTCCCACGTCACATCTAGTTGAGCCCTGAGCATCCTATTTTCCATCAGTATAAAATAAAACATTCTAAAATACTCTCCTGCAACTTCAGTGTAGAAAGGCCGTTCTCTATGGTGAAAAGAAAGGGCCACTAATGTAGGCATACATTTCAAATTTTGTACCTGTAGGATGGTTGTGAGTGTTAATCATCCTTCATCTGCATGGTTTGGACTGCCAGGTAGGGGCCATGCTGAGAGCTTTTTTTTTTCTGGTGCACCAGCTTCCTTCCCTTGGTTGGATCTTTGTATCATGCAGAGCATACCCACCTCTTTCATCCTTTAAAAACAGCCATGTGGGTGGTTGTTCATTTATTTAGTCCATTTATAGACCGTTTCTATCCACAGATCTTGAAATGGTTTACAATAAAGAAAAATCAAAACACATAATCAAAATACATAAATATATCAAGCACAATTTCAAATTATTTACATTGAGAAAAAAATTAAATACATAAATACACAATATCCATAATAACCATATCTATTTGACTAAGTTTGGATAAAACTAATAGGCAGCAAGATGCAAACTCCCAAACGACAGAAAAATACACTATACATGTAACCACGTAGGTAACACCTACACCATACATTTAAAGCACATGACTTTCCCCAAAGAATACTGGGAAGTGTGGTTTGTTAAGGATGCTGGGAATTGTAGCTGGGGCTGATGGGAGTTGTAGTTCAAAAAAGTAACTTTTCCAAGCTCTGCCTCCCACCTCTCACTTGGAAGGGACCCAGTTCTGTCCTAGTTGAGAATGCGGTGCATGATGGTGTGGAGATGTGGATAGAGATCCCTCTCTCGTAACACTAGAACTCAGGACATCCAATGAAGATGAATGTGAGAAGGTTCAGGACAAACAAAAGCAAGTACTTCGTACAGTGTATAGTTAAACTCTGGAATTCATTCCCACAACAGGCAGTGATGGCCACCAACTAAGATCCTTTAAAAGAGGATTAGACAAATGTATGGAAGATAAGGCTACCAATGGGTATTATGGCTATTAACTATGATGGCTATGTTCTACCTCACTGTTGGAGGCAGTATGCTTCTGAATATTAGTTGCTGGAAACTGCAGGAGGGGAGTATGCAGTTGCACTCAGGTCCAGCGTGCGTGCTTCTCACAGGCATCGGGTAGGCCACTGTGAGAACAAGATGCTGGACTAGATGGACGCTGGCCTGATCCAGCAGGCTTTTCTTATGTTCTTATTTATTTAAAACATCTATATACCACTTAATAATTTGCATTTCTAAGTGATGTACTGTACATAAAATCAACCCATACATGTTCTTACGTGTATAAAAGTCCTTCCTTTTAACTACAGAAGGGATAAAACTTCCAGCAACAAAATCATACAAATAAGCATGCTGAACATGCCCAACTCACAAGAAATAGCCAATCAACACTGGTAGCAGACAAAAACAAGCATCTATATAAACTCCATTGTGACCCTGAAGTTTACTGGGCGTTCAGCCCTTGCAGCAAACCAGGCTCTGCATTCTTCCACCTCAGCATTGCAGGTGTAAATGGTCCCATTCATTGAACTCTTGAGCAGAATGACCATCCAGGAAACAAAGGGGCCTGCCTCCCACCGACTGGTCATCCCCAGCTGTGAGCCACAGGACAAGAGCACTTGTGGTGTTGCTCTTCAACTTGAGATAGAGGTTCACACCTCCAGTAACAGCATGGCTGTCATAGCTGTGAGGGAGAGTGGGAGGAGACAAACAACAAGACCAGCCAAACACAAGTCCTCAATCGTCCAGCCCCCATGCCATCCAATTCAAAGTATTTTTCCATGTTAGTATTTATTAGTATTTTTAATGGGCATTGTTTTTCGTTGCTCCCTGAGCCATATCTCTACATCATGGGTGGGAAACCTGCGGCCTTCCAGATGTTGTTGGACTCCAACTCCCATCATACCTAGCCAACCTGAGCAACATCCTGGCGTGATAGTAGTTATAGTCTACCAACATCTGGAGAGTCACAATTCCCGACCCTTGGTCTATATAAAGGTTTAAATTCTTATGTTGGACCGGTTTCATTCTGTTTCTCAGAGCTTTGGACCTGTATCCTGTGAACAGTATGTACAATCACATACAATTTACATGTACAATCAGTATGTACAATTTACATGTAACAATATTTTAATTTGCCTTTGAGGACAACATTAACAGCTGGCGAATCAGCTTCCAAATAACAGCTCAGGAATTTCCAAAGGAAATTAACCTAGTGGCTGTGAAGAAGAGCTGCTTTGTTCCATCTGGATGTGGTAAATATGTGCATATCCACTGTGCAGATATTGCAGTATTTGCTCCAGAATAAATAGAGGATTCACTGGAAGATTTTCAGTTTTCAGAAGTCTACTGATGCTGAATTTCATAGAATCATATAATCACAGAGTTGGAAGGGGCCTTGTAGGCCATCGAGTCCAACCCCCTGCTCACAGCAGGAAATCCACAGCTAGAGCATCTCCCGCAGATAGCTGTCCAGCCTCTGCTTGAAGACATCCAGTGAAGGGGATCCCACCACCTCCCTAGGCAGTCGGTTCCATTGCCGAACTGCCCTTACTGTCAAGAAGTTCCTTCTAATGTCCAATCTGAATCTATGCTCCTGCAACTTAAAACCATTAGACCTAGTCCTACCCTCTGGGGCAGCAGAGAACAAATCTGTACCCTCCTCTATGTGACAGCCCTTCAGGTACTTAAAGAGTGCAATCATGTCACCCCTCAGCCCAATCAGCCAGGACTGATTATATTATGTAAGTGTAAGGTCAGGTTTAAATATTGATTTCTATAGTGATCTTCTGTTTTCCAACTTAATTTAATAAATTTGTCACCTTTTATAACCTAACACTTTGTCTCCCAGCCTTTTGCATTAGTGTAAATCTATCTAGAACACACTGTGTAGTAGATAGATAAATATATATATATTAAGTGGCATAGTCTCCAGTCCCCACTACCATATTTTGCAAATCATTAATTGAAGGTATATGCCTGAAGCAAAGGTTGAGGGTGCCTCTCCCATTCTTTGTACAAAAACTGACCAGACTAGCAGCTGACTCTTCAACACTACCAATGGGCCAGCATCCTCTCCCATACTTGGAAGGCAGCAGGTTAGCTTAGAGGGTGCAAAACAGACCACATAGCCCTGTCCTCCAAAACAGCACCACTATTCCCTGACCTTCAGCATCTGTCACCTAGAGCAGCCAACCACTCTGCTTAATGGCTGGGCTGCCCCTCTTCCATTGTATTATTACACGAAGTACTTACTTTACTGGAGAAAGGAAGCCATTTTAAAACATAGAGCCCTATGCTCTCTGATTAGTTATCACTGAGGTTTAGTGTGCTTGTTGCTATTTAAACATTGTAAGAGATTCCTGAAGATGTTGACTCAGGCTAACATTGTCTTACCACAAAAATACCTGAGCCCCCATCTTGAACATTTATTTATCAGGGCAATTAAAAGGGCTGATTAAAAAAAAACATTTGTGATTCCAGCAGCAGCCTGCTGATTTAGGGTCAACTGAGACACAATACTAAATGTGTCTTAGCATTTAACATGCAGGATTTAAAAAAATGTAAATAGCAACATCTGGACGAGGGGCTGATAATGAATGACACCAGGCATGAGGATTTAACCCTTTCCTTCCCTACTGTGGCCCATCCTCTGAAGCTAGTATTTGCATTAGGAGGAAATCTCCCATTGGCACCAATTCAAATATGCATAGTTTGGCCCTTACTCTTTGTTTACATTGACACAGAATCTGAATGGAGCCTGATAAACACTTCAGTTTTCCACACTTCAGTATGTGGGCTTCAGTATTAATCAATGTACACCACAACTATGCTAAATAAGCCCACCTATTTAATAAACAAATCTGCCTTTGTGATTCCTTTGACAAATTACAGGGTTTGTATTTTCCTGAAAACTTCTGATCATTCTGTTTGTTTGCCTTTATTCACATTCACTGGGTAATGATGATATAGTGTTATGTGTACTGACCATATGATAGTCCAGTGAATCCAAATTTGCATGTCATACTTTGCTCTCTCTCTCTCTCTTAAACTCAGCTGTTCTTTTTATTCAACAGTTTTATTAGATTTGGCCATTTCAAATCTCCATAAGACATTCACTTGCTATGCTCAAGCTCCCCAGAAAGGGGAGGGGTGTGTGTTACAAAATGGATTTATGGTACACACATTATACAGAGCTGTTCAGCAATTTGGTTTATTTATTTATTTAGAAAATTTATAAACCACTTTGTCAAAAAAATATTTCCAAGCAGTGCACTAGTCCAGTCTTATATAACACATGACTAAAATACAGAAATCAATTTAAAACAAATATGCATAAAGCCATCCTTAGAAACAAAGATAAAAATCAATAAAATGTTTAAAACAAATGTAACTAAATCTTGTGTGTGGAGAGGCTTGCTGAAGCAGAATGTTTTTCAGCATCTAAAACAGTATAGTGAAGGCGCCTGCCTAATGTCAGTAGTCAGGGAGTTCCAGAGTACAGGTAGAATGACATAATACACAGAGTACGCTAAAGGAATGATCACAAATCTGGAATGAACATTATCTGGCAATTGTAAAAGTGCAAGTTCTGCAGATTGAAGTGATTGAATAGGCATGCATGAGGTAAAGCGATTCCTCAAGTAAAGTCCCAATCCCATGAAGGGCTTTATATACCAACAGTAACATCTTGAACTTGGCCTGGTAACAAATAAACAGCCAGTGCTGATCCTTGAGCACAGATGTATTATGCTGACAGACTCTTACTCTTGTCGGCAGTCACAGAATCATAGGATAGTAGAGTTGGAAGAGGCCTATAAGGCCATCGAGTCCAACACCCTGCTCAATGCAAGAATCCAACTTAAAGCATACTCGACAGGTGGCTGTCCACCTGCCTCTTGAATGCCTCCAGTTATGGACAGCCAGCCACCTCCCTAGGTAATTGGTTCCATTGTCATACTGCTATAACAGTTAGGAAGTTTTTCCTGATGTTCAGTTGAAATCTGGCTTCCTGTAACTTGAGCCCATTATTCCATGCCCTACAGTCTGGGATGATCAAGAAGAGATCCTGGCTCTCCTCTGTGTGACAATCTTTCAAGTACTTGAAGAATGCTATCATATCTCCCCTCAGGCTTCCCTTCTCAAGGCTAAGCATGCCCAGTTCTTTCAGTCTCTCCTCTTAGGGCTTTGATTCCTGTCCCCTAATCATCCTTGTTGCCCTCGTTCCAGTTTGTCTGCATCCTTCTTGAAGTGCTGTGTCCAGTAATGGACACAGTACTCAAGATGAGGCCTAACCAGTGCTGAATAGAGGAGAACTAATATTTCACGCAGTTTGGAAACTATACTTCTGTTAATGCAGACTAAAATAGCATTTGCCTTTTTTGCAGCCACATCATACTGTTGGTTTATATTCAGCCTGTGTCCAACTACAATCCCAAGATACTTCTCGCATGTAGTATTGCTGAGCCAAGTATCCCCTATCTTATAACTGTGCATTTGGTTTCTTTTTCCCAGGTGTAGAACTATGCACTTATCCCTGTTGAATTTCATTCTGTTGTTTTCAGTCCAATGCTCTAGCCTATCAAGACCACTTTGATTTTTTCAAGGGTATTAGCTAGAGTACTGGGCCCAGGACCAAGCCCTGCGGTATCCCACTTGTTACCTCCCGCCCCCTTTGAGAAGAAACCATTGATAAGCACTCTTTCAGTATGATTCTGTAGCCAACTGTGGATCCACCTGATAGTTGTTCTATCCAGATCACATTTAGCTAGCTTGCTAATCAGAATATCTTGGGGCACTTTGTCAAAACCTTTGCTGAACTCAAGATATATTATGCCCACAGCATTTCCACAGTCTACCAGGGAGGTTACCAGATCAAAAAATGAGATAAACTTAATCATGCTGGAGAATTCTGCACTACCTGCAGTTTCCAAATCAACCAAAAGGGAAGCCACACATAGTGTGGGTGCATTAACCCAGTCCTGAAGTTACCAACGCCTGAACTACTGTGGTCAAGCTTTCTCCATCCAAGCACATGCGGGATAAGGCAATCCCTTAAGTAAACTGGTCCTGAGATTTAAGAACTTTATATACAAATTTCCTAATTCAAAATGTATACAATGCAATGCTGTAAATATCTAGATGAGTGTTGTTTTTGATGAAGAACAAAATGTGCTCCTGACATTTTTTTTTCCTGCTAGATTTATTTTACATATATATGTCAAGCGGTCAGGGCTTCTGAGACCAAAGACTTTGAAGATGTAGGCAGCACCAGAAAAAAAAAAGGTCAGGGGAGAAAATAAGTGCCCCTCTTCAGGCATAACCCCTAACATGCTCTCCCATGGTTCGATCCAGTGGTTACTTGGGAAAAGCCAATTATGCAAATTATAACTGAGCCATAAATTTAAAAGAACACTGCAATTTTAAGAATTTGAAAATGAAAGTTAACTCCATCCAGGGTCCCAAATAAATTCGATTTTCTTCAGAGAAAATTTGTTTAGGATCGGATCATTAATGTAAAATATTTTATTTCTTCTTTCAGAAATAGAACACGTGGAAATGCACTTTGCCCCATCTGTCCACCCTCGACCCCTCATTTTTTTCTGGTGCCACCACTGTTTAACGTCATTATAAACACATTTCATTTTCAGCCTGCAAAGAGTTGGTCCTAATGATATACCAGCAGCAGACACCCTTTAAAACCTGCTGTACAAGCAGATTTCTCATGTGTTATGCTAGAGCTACAAATTCATGCAAGATTATGGTTCCACTTGAATGAAATGAAAAATCGCAGCTTGCAAGGAAAGGAGAGGAATCAACTTAAATCATTTCACAACTCTCGCATTCCACTGTGCATGTGAACAAAGCACACTTGTAAGCAGGATTTTTACTCAAAGTGTCCATTGGCATAAGCAGGTGTTTTTCTGAAGCTGTTAGGCAGCCTTCACTAACCTGGTGCCTTCCAGATGTTTTGGGCTACAACTCCCACAAGCCCTAGCCAGCACTGATGGAAGTTGTAAGACAAAAGATTTGGAGGACACCTGGTTGGTGAAGACTGACTTAGAGAGATTCTTGAGAACTAGACAATATCGTGAGAAGATCCATTCAGAGGCTAAGAGTTCCCTGCAGTTTGAGGAAATATTGTGCAGGAGCTGGTGGAGATCTGGGCAAAATGATCAATACCTTTTTAGATGAATTGAAACAGATGGTAAAGAAGGCTGAAGAAAATTTGACCGATAGACAGCAGGGAGCCAGGGATCAGAACTAAGGAACAGAGAACAAGCCAGGCAATATCCTGATGAGGAAGTCTTTACAATTCTAGAGATCTCTGGATGAGATCCAGTTTGCCTAATACAGACACATAGATGTACACCATCTCCTTCGAACATACTTTGTGCCCCTCTTACCAGTGTTAAGCATTGGATTTGCAGGCCTAGCTCATCCAGTCTTCTATGGATTTTGAGTAATTTTCAGTATGGTGATAACTTATGGCTACTCCTATTTTGGGGTGGGTGTGTCAGAAGGACTTCACTATTTTCCAGGAAATCTCCATGTGATGAATGCTTTAAATAACCAGGATGTTGGGCCAAAATGGCAAAGGTCATGGAGATAATATGGTTGTCCAATATCACCCAAGGCAGCAGCAGAGATGGGCTTCCAATGCACATCTGATTGATCACTGTGAGAACACTGAGTTGGACTACATGGGCCTTTGGCCTGATCTAGCAGGGCTCATTTTACATTCTTATGAGATAGGCTTAAGAACAGCAATAACAACAATGGTCAGCTGGTTTGTATCTCTTGTAGCATGAAATACTGGGCAAACACAACACATGTCCAGCAGGAAGTCCAGTCATTTCGTTTCAAAATGCTAACTGTACAAACACAAATAGTGTGTACATAATCTTACTGGATGTAATCCCTCATGGTAAATGCAGTGCAGAACAAGCCCAGCAAAGTCAATAGCAATAAAAACTCAAACACAGTAGGACACACTCAGAAGAGTTGTTAAAGACTTGAACCTCATTATCTTAATGAATGAATCTCCCCTCTCAGGATTAATCAGTATTTTACTCTAAGTTCATTTATTTAGGAAATAGATTGTACTGCTAAGAAACAACAAATTAGATTGAAGAACAATAAGAAGATTGGTTTACAATAGGATTCCACGCTAGATTGTGTTCTTTTAAGCATACGTAAATGACCTCCCTCTAACTTATCTCTGTAGAGCCAGCCTGACAAATCACTTGCAAACTATTTGTATTTAAAATCCATGGAACCTTTATTGCAAGTTGAAAGGAAAGAAAGTTAATTCTTTGTATTGGTTTCCATGCACCACCACTAAAATGTCTGGGAAAATGCAATTTAAGAGAAGAAGATATGATTCAAAAGTTGAAGCACACTTAAGGAAACACAAAAAATGCTTTTCAGGAGTATGACATTATCTTTTTGGGTTGGTGAATTTGCCAGAAAAGGTATATATGAATTGCACAGGAAAGTCTCTTGTATTCTGCTGTAAGAAACTGAAAATCCTTGATTTACATTCTTGAAATCAAAACCAGCTGGTGGTAACTGATAGAATACAGTTTACAATGCAGAATAAAGTAGATCAGGTATTTAGTATGCAAAATAAAAACAAGAATAATTTCTTTACTTTACTTAAAATGCTCCACTCCAAAACAGAAAAAGAAATTCAGATAAAACTAGCTCACTCATTCTTCCCTCCTCTCTCTTCCAAAAGGTGATCAGCACCACCAGAGGAGCTGACAATGTCAGCCAGCATGGCACAGAGGGGTGGGTAGAGCTCATTTGCATGAAGGAATATCTCAGAACAAGAGTTAATAGATTCTCTGGGTTTGAGTACGTTATAATGAAGTTTCACTTGCTAAGAGACACCTAAGAAACTACATGGTCCAACAGCAAATGTGTTTCCCAAGCTTGTGTCTGCCAGTCAATATAAATACAGGGGTAATTTGTAAGGGAAAACTCACAAGTGAGCCACAGATAGAGCTGCTTAACTACTCCCATTTCTCCTAATTCTGCCCTACAAATGTCTACTGCTAAGGGAAGGGTCATAGCTCAGTGGTAAAGCAAATGCTTTATGTGCACAAGGTCTCAGGTTCAATTCCTAGTATGACTGGGGAGGTCTGGGGAAGTCACTTGCCCGAAACCTGGAACGCTGCTGTGCAACAGTGTAGACAATACTGAACTAGATGGGCCAATGGTCTGATCAGGAGTGGCTTGCATTGAGGTGCAGTGCTTCAGCCTTCTCAACTGCAGTGCCAATGCCACTTACTGAGATGGCAAAATTGGAGCTGCATGGGTGCACTAGCAGAGTCAATCCAGTGCTCCTGCTAGTGCACCTACAGAATCCTTGCCTCATTCCTCCCACTGCTTCTCTGCAATTGCTCCACAGCCTTGCATTTGTACTGAGGAGGCAGGGGCATCACTAAGCAGGTGTGGGGGGTGCGGACCACACCCGGGTGACACCAAGAGGGGGGTGACACCCAGAGCCGCCCCTACCTTAATCTCCGGACTCTCAGCTTCAATTTTTTTTAAAAAAACTAAGTTTCTAGGTCATCTGGTTCCCGAGATATACACCAAAACGTCAGCCCCCCCGGCGACTGTTTAATCTGTTTTTTAACCGATCTGTATAGCACCTTTTAGCCAGAGCTTGGAAAAGTTACTTTTTTAAACTACAGCTCCCATCAGCCCCAGCCAGCATGGCCACTGGATTGGGCTGATGGGAGGTATAGTTCAAAAAATAACTTTTCTAGGCTCTGGCCTCTAATCCCACCCTTTCAGGATTGTAGCCAATAAGGGGAGCCAGGCTTGTGATTTGTTGACCCAGGCAGTGCTTAGGCTTCATTACAACGTCAAAATGGTGGTTTTGAGGTCTTCAGTTTGAGTAAGTAAGAATATGGGTTAAAGTTTTTTTTCTCTTGTGTGTAACACACAGTCAGACCCTGGGCTGTTGGAGAGAGCAGTGCTTTGAAAACCAGTTATAAATCTGTTTGATTTTTACATTTCATTTTGTCACTAGAGTGGCCAGATCCAAAATAAAGGGCAGGGTTATGTCACCTTTAAAAGTTGTGTAAAGAAAGAATTTCAGCAGGTGTAGCTTCAAGCCAGAGCAGAGGAGGGAAAGAAGTAAGACCAGCCGCCTGAACTGAGAGACTGTGCTTGTTATTTGCTTGCTACCTCTTTGTGGCATCTTCTTCCTCTTGAGTAGACTTACTGAACTGGTCAGAGGGCTTCTGAATCAGCAGTTTCCAGCAGCCCTCTATATTGGGCCATTGTTGGAGGCAGGGCTGTAAGAGAGACACAGGTGAGGGGGGCTTGCTGTTGGCTATGAGGGCCTGTACATGACACTGGGGCAATGAGACAGACTGAGGATGCTGTTGGTGTACTGCCTACCCTAACTGAGCAGGCAGAGATGGTCTCAAGCTCGAGAACCCCATTACATTTGTTTTGAGGGACTTCAGTATCCACACTGAAGTTGCATTGGAATTTCATGGCCTGCAACCATGGGGCTGTCTGTCTTGGCCAAAGTGTAAGGAAGGGCATACCTTTGTTTTGGTCTTTGCCTCAGTGTGTGAACAGGGCAATCTGAACATTGAGGGGGGTTTAACTCACCCCATTGTTACTGTCAGACCACTCTCTGGTAAAGCTTGGACTTATAGTACTAGTCACCTTCGGTAGAATTGGGGGACCTATTAAGATGGTCTGACCTTGGAGACTTATGAAATCCAAAACCAAAGCCGGTGGGTGATCCTGTTGAGGTCTTTGTGTCACTATGGAATGCAGATGGGGGTAGGCGCTTGACATGATTGCTCCCAGTTGTCCTGTCCTGCATTGTAGAGCCCAGATTGCTTCCTGGTTTTCTGTGGTATACCAGGACAACGAAAACTAAAGTGCAAGTGGTGTAAGATTCAAAGTGAAGCCAACTGGACATGTGCTAGAGCACATAATTGCACCTACTGCATGGCAGTGAAGGCTGCAGAGAAGCTTGTTTTGCTGCTTCCATCACAGCCTTGAGTAGCCATCCAGCATTGCTTTTCCGAGTGGTGCGGTGATTATTCTCATATACCCCAGCAAACTGAATGCTTGCACTCTTGAGTCATGCTGTGACAAATTTTAAAACACTTTGAAGATAAAACCTATGCCAACTTGAATTGATACCATTGATACAGTATCAGATGGATGTCCAATGGAGTCTTACCTAGTTTTATGGGATCTGTTTCAGTTTTTGAGGCTTGAGGGCACGGACAAGATGTTTGTTGTAATCCAGTCATGCACATGTTACGCCTGTGCTAAAAGCACTGCACTGGCTGCCTATTAGCTATTGAACCATTTTAAAAGTTTTGTTGCTGACTTCCGGGAAGGGTGACTTCGCTTGTGCCTGCTTTTGGGACGGGCTCCCGCCTCAAAAGAAGCTTATTCAGATATAAATCAGTCAGAACATTTTTTTTTTGACTGATGAAATTTCTCCCGGGCAGGGAGAAACGTAGAGATCAACCTCAAAAGCCTGTTTTTGTTGGGAGGACTGGATTTCATTAATTTATGAGATAAGGTCCAGCCAACAATGCCGGACGGACTTCCTAACAAGCTCTATCTGCTTAAGCGATACGTTTATCTTTTCTTTAAAGAGAGAACGGACTAACAGGCAAGCACCCTTCTTTCTATTATTTTTTTTACTTGGTTTAAATTGTTGCAGCAAAAGGAGATTTGTCAGATTGATCGGCTTTGGACAACTTCTGGGTGAGATATAGCTCTTTTCTGTTATTTACGAAATTAACAGCTTATCTCTGTTTCTGTCGCAAAAAGCTGTCCTGGAAGTGCATTCTAAAGATAATAAACAGAAGAGGGATTTCTATTCCTGATTTCTATTCCAAGGAATATTATATTGTCTGGGACTATTCTCTTTTTGGTCTATTTTATTTTGACGAATCTGCTTCTTCACGACGCCACTAACTGTTTTGATGCTGGGAACTACATTTGTTTTGCATTCTTGAATATAGAGAGATAAGGCAGGTTGCTCTGTTTATACTGTGATGTCATCAAGCCTGGAATATTAACCCAATTGTTGCTGAAATAAGAAGTGGTTCTTCTTTATTTTTGTTTTGCTTTGTTTTCGTGGTTTTAAAAATGGCAATCAAGAAAGTGGCTGAGAATCTGGAAGTAACTATGTTTCAGAAAATAATGGATGAGATTGAGATAACGAAACAAGCCCTGCGACAGGGTAGTAAGGAGCTGAAAATTGAACTGAGCAAAATGACGCAGGAGTTTAAAGAAATAGGGGGTCCTGTGAGAGAGGAGAATGAGATCAGAGATGAGAAAAGAAAAAATAAAGGGAAGATACAAGCCCTGGAGATTGGAACAAATGTGGAATTGGAAAAAGATCTGGAGTTTATGGATTTTAGAAATAAAATCTACTGTTTGGAATTTAACGTTATCTCTGAAGAAATTAATGAAGATATTAGAGATAAAGTTATCAATGGCTTGGATAATCTTCTGGACTGGAATGATGTGATGGAGCTTGATATAGAGAAAATCTATGGAATTAACTGCAGCCATGTGACAATGGAAAAACTCTTAAGAGATGAGCCAGTGCATTTTGTAAAAAAGAAGAACACAGATATGACTTTACAACAGTATCTCAGCAACTTATTCAGAATGGATGGCAAGAAAATATTTGGGATAGAGGAAATTCCCATCAGACTCTTACTATATGACTATGGCTACAACAGCAAGATTATTATGGAATACTGATAATGGAAGATTGGACACTGAAATTACTGGACTTAACAGGACTATTGAAGAAGGAAGATGGAACTAATAGGGATAATGGAATAATGGCTATTGAAATTGTTGGACCTAACAGATTCTGATGAGATGGATTAATCGAAATGTTTATTTGGACTATGGTTATGACAATAAGATTATTATAATTATTAACGAGATGGATTAATTGACATGTTTATTTGGAGAAAAATTGATAGATATATTTCTTAAAGAATTGAAACCTCTCTTTGACTTTTTGTGGAAAGAATAAAGTAATGTTTATGAGATTTGATGATTAATTAAGATAACTACTGGAGGAAAGTGATTTTATAATATGATTTAAGAGACAGGATTGTTATATATTGTAGACCTATAACTGATTTGATATGTGACAAATGGGAAGTCAACATTTTATTTTTTTTTGTTTAATCATTTTTGTTTTGTTTTGTTTTTTGTCTTTGAATGTTTTATGATTTTGTTTTCTATGTTTTATGAAAATTTGAATAAAAATTATTGTAAAAAAAAAATAATAAAAGTTTTGTTGCTGATGTATGAAGCCCTAAAGAACTTGGGACTTGGATACCTAGAACAGCACCTTATACAGACCTGCTAGGACATAAAGGTCATCAGAAGAGGCCTTGTTAGGGTCATCCCACTTTATGATGTGTTGTTTGTTGATGACATAGAAACAAGCCTTCTCTGTAGTGGCACTCATTCTTTGGAATGCTCTTTCCCCCACTCCTATAGGGGAGGCATCTACAGTAGAGTGCTTCTGAAAAAGTGTGAAAAACACATTGGATTGCTCAGGCTTTCCCCAGCTGGGTCACTGGCCCATTTTAGATACTGTGCATATCCCTGGCATTTGTTTGTTCTTTGCTGTTGATATTTTAATATTATATATATTTCAGTACTTGTTTGATTTTATATGTTTTTAACATGTTAATGTTGGATTTTATTCTGTATGCCACTTTGGGATCCTGGATGGGAAGTGGTCTACAAATGTTATTAATTAAAGGTACAGGTCTGTTTTCTTTTTCATCTTTATCTCCCTCATTGTTATTGCTTGTTTTTTATCCTCAGTATTCAAGGCAGTTTTAAATGGACATACATTCAGACAAATTAAGGTGCAATCCAACTTGTATTTATGCCAGGCTGAGGGAACTAGGATATACCTACACCAGCAGAAGCCCCTCACCCCAGCTGAGGTAGACCCTGCCAGCTTTGTATAAGCATGGTCCCTCATTGGCACCAAACAGGCACTGTCCTTTAGCCACTGCCTTGGGCTTCTGCAGCTGCATATCCTCTTGCTAGGCCACACCTCTGAGAGCTGCAGGTGGAAACAATTCTGCCTGAAAACAGACTGACAAGCAGGTAGGCCGATAAAAACAGAAAAGTAGTCGCAGGGTACAGCAGATGGTTGCTTGGCACTGCCTTGGGCTTCTGCAACTTAATAGTCTCTTTGCAGGGCTACACTTCTGAGAGCTGCAAGTGGGCCATTATGGGACAGCACTGCAGGAAAGAACATGAAAAAACAAATGAACTCCAAGCTTAGCTCCAGACATCAGTACATCTTAAGAAGTTCATGATTGAGGCTGTCTGAGGTGCTCTGACCCCAGAAAAACTGATGATTGCTTCTTGCTTGCTGGTTGGACAACAAAAGAACATATGAACAGCCCTGCTGGATCAGGGCAAAGGCCCATCTAATTTAGCATCTTGTTCTCATAGTGGCCAACCAGATGCCTGTGGAAGCTAGGGTTGCCAGGTCCATGGCCTGAGACTGATCCTGTATCTTTAGGAGAAGAGAAGGTTAGCCAAGTGCAGGTGTTCTTGCAACTCTGTAATGGGAAAAACCACAAGGTGGAATTCTCCCTCCCCCCTCCACAACTTTTAAAGATACAGAAGACCTCTTGGTAGCCGGGCCTGGCAACCAAGAGGTCTTCTGTATCTTTAAAAGTTGTAGAGGGGAGAGGGAGACCACCTTGTGGTTTTTTCCCATTACAGAGTTGCAAGAACACCTGCACTTGGCTGACCTTCTCTTCTCCTAAAGCAGCCTTTCCCAACTAGTGGGCCACCAGATGTTGTTTGACCGCAATTTCCATCTTTCCTGACCATTGGCAATGCTAGCTGAGGCTGATAGGAGTTGTGGTCCAACAACATCTGGTGGCCCATTAGTTGGGAAAGGCTGTCCTAAAGATACAGGATCAGTCTCAGGCCATGGACCTGGCAACCCTAGTGGAAGCCCACAAGCAGGACCTGGCTGCAGTAGCCCTCTCCCCCTACTTGTGATTCCCAGCAACTGGTGTTCAGAGGCATACTGCCTCTGATACAAGAAGTAGTAAATAGTCATCAGGACTAGTAGCTGTTGACAGCCTTATTCTACATGAATTTGTCCAATCCTCTTTTAAAGCCACCAAAGTTGATGGCCGTAACTACATCTGCGGGCAAATTCCATAGTTTAACTGTACACTGAAGAGGAAGTCACCACTTTTGTCAGGATACTTCAAAAACAAGGAGTAGAAGTGACCACACAGAGACACACCAAGTTCTTCACTGTCAAGTGCTGCCCAGTTTTCAAAGTCAACTTTGACAAGCATTTTTCAGAGTCCCAACTCAGCTTAACAAGGCAATAGATCTTCCCAGGGCCACATAATAAGAATATGGGTTAAAGTTTTTTGTCTCTTGTGTGTAGCACGCAGTCAGACCCTGGGCTGTTGGAGAGGGCAGTGCTTTGAAAAACTTTCCGATATGAAAGCTTTAATCCAATACTTGCTTTTCTGGGAGTAAAGGAATGCTGATCCCATGTACCTGGAGTAAACCTCATTGAATTCATTAGGACTTACTTTTGAGTAGACATGGTTAGGATTGTGCTGTAAATTAATGGGACTTCTGAGTAAACATAACAAAGAATTGTGTTTGTGTTAAAATGAACATAATTTTGATGTAGTTCTTAAACGTTTTTACTTTGAATTCTATTGTTTTGTTACCGAATTTTCACTTTAACCACATGAAACTATGTATAAATGTAAATACATTTAGGCTGTGCGTATGATATTGTAATTTAAAGGTGTAATTTTAATTTTGCTAGTTGTTTAGGTCACTAATATTGCCATTACATTCAGTGATATACGGGAATTACGATTTATGAGTAACATTAGTACAAAAAACATTACTAAGGATTCTGTATGGTCTGGTACGGAGGTCCATGGGGGTGACACCATGAGCAGAGCTTGGAAAAGTTACTTTTTTGAACTACAACTCCCATCAGCCCCAGCCAGCATGGCCACTGGATTGGGCTGGTGGGAGTTGTAGTTCAAAAAAGTAACTTTTCCAAGCTCTGACCATGAGTTACTGCACTGGGTGACACCAACCCTAGTGATGCCACTGAGAGGAGGGATGGAAAGATCTGTCAATTTCAGTTATGTCACTCTTTTTCCAGTCTTAAATTCAGTTTCCCAGGTTTCCGTAGCAATTTGAATTTTTTAAAAAAAATCACATGGAAATTCTCCAGCATTTTAGTGTGAATTTCTCATAATAAGCACATTTTGTAGGCAATTTTGACAAATGTACACATTTTTGCAAGTCAATTCTGGTCATACAATGCATTTTTGCATGTTATTTTCACTCATGTTTTCATTTTTGTGCACACTTTCCTCTTATATGTGCATTTTATAAACACTAGTTGGTTGGCGAACCCCATTGCAAAATTTGAATAATGAATAATGTGAATTTCAAAGGATGGCTGTGTTCAGTTCTCCTATTGTTTCAGATAGTACGCATTTGATAGATAAATGCGAATTGAATCAAAATTCTCATCCATCCCTCATTACAAGGCAAAAAGGGATTGCAACCTCCTGATTTGCTTCACAACATGTAGTTTGTACCATCACAAACTTTTCAAAGATGACCATAGGGACACTCTTGTGCATGGGTAGGAGGGGCTACTGGGGCAGTCTAGCAGCTCAGGACTGTAGCCTGGCAAAAATAATGGTTGGCCAACACAATGCAGATTCAAATGAACCATAAATAAGAATGTTCAAAGAGTTCTGCTGGGTCATACAAAAGGTTCATCCAGTCCAGCATCCCATTCTCACAGTGACCAACCTGATACTCACAGGAAGCCTGTAAGCAGGATATGAGCATAATAGCACTTTCCCTACTTGTGCTCTCCAACAACTGGTATTCAGAGAGTGCAATCATGACCAGTAGCAATTGATAGCCTTATCCTCCATTAATTTGTCTAATCCCCTATTAAAGCTGTTGGTGGCCATCCCTACAGATTCTGGTAGTAAATTCCATAGTGATGGCCACTGGCTTGTGGGAACTAAAAGTATATGCAACCAAATGAATGCAGATGACAATAGCACTGAGGCAAGCCATACACTACATGGCAAGATATATGATTTGGCAAAACAATGACTTTACTATTTTCAAATAATACTTGCAATGATTTAATAAGGCATTGATTTGGTTTCCTGCTAGGCTATGGTGCTTGAACAAAAATCAGAACTTTTGCTTTCATTTTTGTGAAAGGACTAACCTTTTCCCTCAGCATTTCAAGGTCAAATCAACTTGCAATATCTTTGAAAGCCTTTCCTTCTTGCTGCCCACACACATTACCTACAAACCTGGCATTTTAAAGTTCAACACATTTGCACTATTAACTTCACATTCAGAAATAACACAAGCTCTTTTATATTATGAGCAAAGGAGCCTGAACCTTTATCTGTTCCTTTCTTATTTACCTCATTTATTTTATATAACTATGGTGAAATTTGCTTTGAGAGCTCACTGTATGTGAGAAAACATTATTTTATTACTTGCAGGAACATAAACTCTTACTAGTAATTCAGCTTCTGCTAGCCTCACTTGCATCAGGATAATTGAAACTCAAGGTGCTCCAGGTTCTGCCTCATAAGTCCCTCTTTCGCATACAGTTGCAGATGGTTTATGTTGGCTCCACAGGTGTTATAAAGCATAAAGCCAGCTGCAAAATCTAGAAAGTTCAGTTAGAATGTGACATTTCCTTTGGGTAGTATAAAAACCAACTGTTTTATCTCCTACCTCTTAATATTAACCAAGTGCTGTTCCATCTGTGCATAAAGTCTGGGTAAAGATACAACACCAACACTTATCCTTGTGGATTGCCCCATAGTTACAGACAGAGATGGGGAAGAAATTCAGTTCTGTTTGCATTTAAAGACAAGCCTACTTTATCTGCACTTCTGAAATTAAATGGACCCAGCACTAGGAACAAAGGAAGCTGCTTCATACCAGGGGTGGGCAGCCTGCAGGCTTGCAGGATAAGGCTCTACTTTGTTTTTAATTAGAACCCCAAGACCCACCAATCAGAACCTAGTGCAAAAGGCATACAATTAGTGTTAAAGAATGCCACTGAACCCAGGTAATTGCTTTGAGTACCAGGACTGTACTGACAGGGCTGGTGCCAGGCATGCTGGGGCCCTTGAGCACCAGCCTGCCCCAGCACCCGCACACATGCCACACCTACTTACCTTTCTCTTGAAGTGAATGCTGCCCACACTGTGCACACATTCCTGCTATCAACCAAGATGGCAGCAGAGGCATCAGCCCCTTAGGGAAACCTCGGCCACCATCTTGGTTGATGGCAGGCTTGCACCTGCAGCACAGCCAGCATTTACTTCAAGGGAGAGGTAGGTGGGGCATGCTGTGGGCATTGCGGGGCCTGCGTGGTAGAAGGGAGGTGCCTGGGAGCTCCCACTCTGCGATCTGCAGCAGGGTCAGGAGGCAACCTGATCTGGCCACCCTCTGGTGCCTGCCCTGAGTACTGAGCTCCCAGTCCTTCCATACAAGGATCATTTCATGGTTACACACAGACATACACACTCAGCTTTAATGCACACACCCACACACACACCAGTTTGTTCATGTCAGCAATACAATTTAGAGGAAGAGAGCCATTTTGTTGTTGCCATTATTAAACAACTGGGAGTCAGAAATCCTTGCTTTGAATCACTCAGATATCTACAAGGGAGCAGGTTAGTTTTTCACACAAAAAAAAGAGAGAGAGAAGAATAGTACCTGTACATTTTGCCTCATAGTTCAGGATCTATAAATGCTAGAGACACTTTCTCTGATTTAAAATGAAAGCTGGGAATCTACACATTATGGTCGGCGGGGAGTACCCCATTTGTGGACATCCATGTGCTAACTTCTGCCTTATACTGAATAAAATTATGGGTACATCTATACCAGGGGTTGCCAACCCATCACCCGCAGGCACCATGGCACTAGGGTTGCCAGGTCAGAAGCATCCCAAACCCTGAGATTTCAGGGGCAGTCCCTAGTGATGTCATAGGATGGGCCCTAGTGATGTCATTAAGCATGATACATTAAGAATCAATGTTGCTTGGAACATAGCATTCAAACAAAATTTCTCTGATTGGAAGATAGAAATCTTAGCTAAATGAGAGTGTTCCCAGGTCCAGCTGAAGTGATGGGATAATTTCTTCTCACTTGCTTAGGCACCCTGAGTAGGGCACATTTAATCTTGCCAGAAACAAGAAGGCTTTAAGTGCCCTCAGGCCAGGGCAATCACCAGAAGGCCATTGTAGGAAAAAGGGAGGCTAGTGTTGTGGAGATGTTAGATGGGAGTTCCATAGAACTCAACAGGACTTACTTCTGAATAGATATGATTAGGATTGTCCTGTTGGTAAGGCTTGGCTAGGGATCCTCTGCAAAGATATCCATATCAAAGCCAGGAGAGCCTTTTAATGTGGCTGCTCCAAACTTCCTTACACACTTGACCCTTCACTGCAGAGAGAAGTTTGAGAAATGACTAAGAGTTAAGAAGATTCTCTACCGTTTTCAACCTACTATGTGGGCTGCTATAAACTCACTGACAGCCAACCTAATTCCAGTGAGGAGCAACTGACAGAGAGAAAACACACATGGTTTGGTCTACCTTCACAGGCAGCAGTTTAGGAATATCAGCAGTTAAAGCCACACTTCCCAGTATGTGAATTCTCTTTTACCACTATTGGGCAAGAAACAAACGATCATGCAACCAACAAGGTGCATCATCGTGGGTTTAAGGGGTTTTTGCTAAGCGCATAGAACCACTGTTGTTGTTTCTATGGATGTAAGGGAATGAGATTAAAGGTAAATGAAATGCAAACAGAGAAAGAAAAACAAAAGACAATGATGATTTTCCTAAATGCAATACCATACCACCAACAACAAGATTCCTATGAGTAAGACAGAAAATTCAGTATCCCACAAGTCAGGATTCCTAACCAAAACTAAAAAGAATCCTGACAGCCAGTCAGCCAAGGTCACAGAAATTCCCATACAGCACAACCTGACCCAGAGGCTGCAGTCAGTGCAGAATGCTGTGGCATGATTCCTGACATGAGTGAGACTCTGTCAGCACACAATACCTCTGCTCTGAAATCTGTACTGGTTGCCGATATGCTACAGGCCAAGTTCAAGGTGTGTTTTCTATGTTATGGGTTCCTCACAGTACTTGTTTTGCTCTTGTAAGAAATCGATCCTTTAGTATGGCAACACCAATGCTTTGGAACGCCCTGCCTACTGACATTAGGCAAATGCCTTCATTGTAATCTTTTCAGCAACTACTTAAAATATTTTTGATTAGGCAAGCCTACCCAGGCGCGTAGAAGCTATTAATTTTTTATCAGTTTTTAACTCATTGTTGCTTTTATTATTTTGAATGTTTTTAAATGCCTGTCTTTAACTGGTTTTGCCAATCATTTTATTGTGTTAATTCCTTCAGAAAACCTCTTTGAGGTTCCTTTTACAATAAAAAAGGTAAAGGTGTCCCCATACTTGTAGTGCGAGTCGTTTCTGACTGTTAGGGTGACGTCTTGTGATTTTACTAGGCAGACCATATATATGGGGTGGGATCGCCAGTTCCATCCCCTGCCTTTCTTTACTCCCCAGCATATGCCGGGTACTCATTTTACTGACCACGGATGGATGGAAGGCTGAGTGGACCTCGACCCCTTTTACCGGAGATTTGACTTCCTCCTTTTGTTGGAATTGAACTCCGGCCGTGAGCAGAGCTTCGGCTGTGTTACCGCCACTTACCACTCTGCGCCACGGAGAGTGGTATATAAATGTTGTAAATAAAATACATTTAAAAAGTTTAGAGTCACTGTGGCCCTTGGGTCTTTCTTCCTTTAGGAACAAAGAAATCTGCCTTAAACCGACTCTGGCCATTTGGTACCATCTACTCAGTACTGATGACACGGACTAGCATTTGTGCTCTGGAATTCCAAGCAATAGTCTTTTCCAGAGATTGGATTTTGGACCTTTGCATGCAAATCATATGCCCTACCAATGAGCTATAGCCCTTCTCCTGTTTAAAAAAGTATTTTTTAAAATTGTTCTTTTCAATTCACTAATGAATGCAGAGCACAGCTAGGGCAGATCCATACCATTCCTTTAAACCACATTCAACACACATTTGAAGCACATGAATCCCACCACAGAATCATGGGAATTGTAGTTTTTTAAGGGTGTTGGGAACTATACCTGTGAGGAGGAATCTACATTTCCCAGGATTCTTTGGGGGAAGTCATGTGCTTTAAATTCTAGTTGGATATGCTTTAAATATATTGTGTGGATCTACCTCATAAACTTTGCCTGCATGTAGATCATTTTAATCAATTTTTCGAAATGAAATTAGCTTGAAATGAAGTTTACTGGGTGACCATGGACTACTCATCATCTCTCAGCCTAATCTGGCCCTCAGAATGAAAACAACAGAGGGGGACCATAACAACCCAAAGGAAGAACGGCACACTTAAAATGTAGAGGAAGTAATCATGTACAACCATAGTGTGAAATCAGATACGTATCAGGACATAGTATGAAGAAATATTTATATAAGCATGACTGTCAAAGATGTTTACAGTGCAATCTTATGTATGTTTACTCAGAAGCAAGTTCCAATCTATTCAATGGGACTTACTCAAACAGGGAAGCATGCACAAGACTGCAACCTCAACTGATAAGGAATTTCACTTACCCAACCCAAAATTCGAAATCATGCTATTTTAAGCTGTTTTGCAACTGTTTCCTTCTTTTTTTAATGGTTATTGGATTTTAAATGGATTTAAATTATTGTCAAAACCAGTTGGTCATTGCCGAACATTTTTTTAAAGAAAATAAAATCAATATTAGTTTCCTACAAAAAAAGTAGTGACACCTAGGTAAGCTCTGCCAAATTACTTTAAAAATAGGACTGGAGAAGGAGAGAAAGATTTATAACACAAAAACAATCCTTTGCTATGTTCACTCAAAAGTCCCATTGATTTGCAGCACAATCCAAACCATATCTACTCAAAAGTACGTTCTATTGAATTCACAGGGGTTTACTCCCAGTATGTGGGATTAGGATTGCCGGTTTCCGCCCAGAAAAGCAAGTATAGGCTTAAAGCTTCATATTGGGAAGGTTTTCAAAACAGGGTATGAATTAGACAAATAAACTGCCCTCTTCAACAGCCCAGCAAAATTTAAACAAGTTGCATGTACACTTCTTTCAAATATCTGTTCAAAACTTATTTGAAATATAAAATTTATAATGTTATTTTTGCAAGTAACTAAAAAAGCCCTGCATGTACGCTTTTATTATAACTGAAATGATTTACAGTAAACAATTGCCTACTAAGATCCTGCTGTGATTTTTTTTTGTTCTACATCTCCTCACCCCACATCACAACCCTGACTTCACTTTATTGACTACAAACCTAAAAGGGTGGGGTTAGAGCAGCCAGCTACAAGCTTAGTTAACAGAAGTTGCCAGGGTGTTGCTGATGTTTTGGTGTATATCTCTTGAACCAGACCACCTAGAAACTTAGTTTCTTTTTTAAAAAAAATTAAAGCTCAGAGTCCATAGATTGGGGTGACTCACCCGGAAACCAGGAGAGGACCCCAAACATTCTGAGTCTCCAGGGGACAACCGGAGATCTGGCAACCCTAATCCATATCCAAGCAGGGTTGGCAACCCCCTACCTGGAATGCCCTGCCCCGGCCTTTTAACATGACTGCTCCAAACTTCATTACAGATTTGACCCTTCACTTCAGAAAGAGTTTTGACAAATGAGGAAGAGTAAGAAGATTCTTTACTCTTTCCTGCCTTCCTTGTGGGTTGCTATAAACTCACTTTGACAGCCAAGCCAATACCAGTGAGTAATAATTGACAGAGAGAAAACACACATGGTTTGGTCTACCTTCACAGGCAGCAGCTTGGGAACAACAACAATTGCAGTCACACTTCCCAGTGTGTGAATTCTCTTTTACTACTTGTGGGCAAGAAACAAACTATCATGCAACCATCAAGTTGTATCATCAGTGGGTTTAAGGGGGTTGAGCTGAGCGCATGGAACCACTGTTGTTGCTTCTATGGATGTAAGGGAGTGAGATTAAAGGCAAATGAAATGAAAGTAGAAAAACAAAAATAATTGTCAGTGATGATTTCCTAAATGTAGTACCATTCCAACCACAACAAGATTCCTATGAGTTAGGCAGAAAATTCAGCATCCCACAACCAGTCAGGATTCCTAACCAAAAACCAAAACTAAAAATATCCTAGCAGCCAGTCAGCCAAGGTCACAGAAATCCCCAAGCAGCACAAACTGACCTACAGGCTGCAGTTAGTGCAGAATGCTGTGGCATGATTGCTAACATGAGTGAGACCCTATCAGTACATAATACCTCTGCTCTGAAATCTGCACTGGTTGCTGATTTGCTACAAGGCCAAGTTAAAGGTGTGCTTCCCATGTTATGGGTACCACATAGCACTTGTTCTGCTCTTGTAAGAAATGGACCCTTTAGTATGGCAACACCTATGCTTTCGAACTCCCTGCCTACTGACATTAGGCAGATGCCTCCATTATACTCTTTTCAGCAACTGCTAAAAACATTTTTGTTTAGGCAAGCCTACCCAGGCATGTAGAAGCTATTATGTTTTTTATCTGTTTTTAACTCATTGTTGCTTTTATTATTTTGAATGTTTTAAATACCTGTCTTTAACTGTTTTTGCCAATAATTTTATTGTTTTAATTCCTTCTGTAAACCGCTGTGAGTTTTTTTTTTTACAATAAAGTAGTATATAAATGTTGTAAATAAAATATATAAATAACTTTTGGAATCACTGTAGCCCTTGGGTCTCTTTCCACTATTAGGAACAAAGGAATCTGCCTTATACCGACTCAGGCCATTTGGTACCATCACTGGGTGACCATGGGCTACTCACCATCTCTCAGCCTAATCTGCCCCTCAGGATTAAAACAACAGTAGGGAACCATGACCACCCCAAGGAAGAAGTGCTCACTTAAAATGTTGAGGAAATAATCATGTACAGCCATAGTGTGAAATCAGATATTTACTGGGACATAGTATGAAGAAATATTTGTATAAGCATGACTGCCAAAGATGTTTATTATTTACACAAGCAGTAAAGATATTTATAGTGCAATCCTATGTTTGTTTACTCAGAAGCAAGTCCCAATGTATTCAAAGGGGCTTACTCAAGCAGAGAACCGTGCAGAGAACTGCAATCTCAAGTGATAAGGAACTTCACTCACCCAGTCCAAAATTCAGAATCATGCCACTTTAAGCTGTTTTGCTACAATTTTATACTTGTTTTTATGGTTACTGGATTTTTCAGAGATTTATTTCTTGTTCTGAGCTCCCTTGGTTTCCAGTCGGCAACCCTATCTCAGAGGGATATTGGAAAGACTTAGTCGGACTAGTATATACTTGCCCTACACGTACTGACTGATGGTGATGAGAACAAATAACATATTCTCCAATAATAGGGAGGAGAGTACATTGGGCTTTTATCCCTGCCTTTCCTATTGATCTTTTTGGCCCCAACAATCGTATCACAATTTTGTATTACTTTAGCAATACTTGGAGAGACTCAGATTATTTATACCTTGACTTTGAGATGCTTTTCTCAACAATATTTGAGAATTCTTGTCCTAGATGAAGCAAGACCATGAATAATGAAAGTAAAAAAAAATAAATTGTATCAATGGGCTTAGCCACCAACAAGTCACAGTTTCCTACTGACATCCAACCCTAAAGTAGTTATTTCCATCACAATGAGACTAAAAAATGATGTGGGCATTCAGGTAATTTTCATACCAAATATTAACTATGGAAAGGAATAGAAATAACCCTACTGAGTTAATTAAGTACCACACTGGGACCTCTAAAATCAGCAAACCCAAAGTAAGAGATTAGATGAAAGCTCAGTTATATATATTAGAAATGAACTGCTGAAGGGTGATGCATTATAAGCTATTAAAGATCCTAGGTACTGGAAAACGTGGCACATAGATAAAATGTGATAAGAACAAAATCTTTGGATGCTTAAATACGTCACATTCTCTTAGTGGTAAAAAATGTTCAGATCAATATCCCTAGAAGCCAGCATATAATAAATGTTTAAAAGAGCTATTGAACTGGCTTTTAAAAATAAAATAAAAAAACCAACCACACAAATCAACCACTTTAAGGTATTTGGGTGACAAAGTTCTGAATGTGTAGTTAGTAGACCCAATAAGCTTTCAATACGGTCTAACTTTCCTTCCTTTTCTTCACTGCCTGTTCTCACAGGAGAGATGTATTTTCAAATGCCATGCTATCTAAGCACCAGTTCAAACACAGCAGTCCTCACATATTGAACTACACACAGCAGACCATTAGATTGATACCTGGCTATATGAAGCATACAAACACAATATGTGTCTAAAAATAATGTGTGAACTGAGGTCTACATAGTTAGATTTATATATGTAAGCTCTGCTCATGCTATCGGTTGTATCATCAGTAGAGGCTGGCAGCTCTGATGTCAGTGGGGCAGTGAATCCACTCAAGGTTTTAGTCCAAACTTTCAAGGAGCTGGTACAAACAGACTCCTCCATCCATTGTTGCAGCATGCATGCATGTGCACAGGGCCGGTGCCAGGCATGACTGGGCCCTTGGCTATAGGACAAAGAAACAGGATTTGCCCTGTTGCTTATCGAATTGGTGATTATCTCTTTTCAAATGGGAAAAGTGGTCAGATGAACATCGTGTGTGGTGGGGAGCACAGGACCTGTGACGGCAGGTGCTCTCTTCACTTCATAATGAATTCATGGGGGAGGGGGCGGAGCCTGTTTCTGTTGTACCAGTAGGGAGGGAAAGATCTGTCAATTTCACTTCTTTCCATTTCTTAGTTTTCCAATCTTAAATTCAGATCTTCACATTTCCACACAATTTGCCATTTTTAAAAAGAAAACTTCACATGAAAAATTTCTAGTATTTTAGTGCAAATTTCTCCTAATAAACATGATGATGAAATCATGGTGATGGCTCTTGAATCATGAACATGAAAGAGACTTTGTGTATGAGACCCAGGGCAGAAAACCTAGACTGATTACATTAAAAACCAATAATAATACATTTCTTAGGATAAGGTGCTATCCACCCCCTCAAAGCATTCACTAGCATATTTGCTTTCAGTGTTGCTGGAACATCATGACAGTGACTCCAACATAACATCGTATTTGAATCTGGCACATCACAGGTGTCAGACATCCCATAATAGTCATTTATTTTTAAACTTTAGCACCTTCTGGTAGTAATTAAAATAACTGGTTGAGCAATCAGACACTATCTTAATGTGCTGTGGACAATGCTGAAAGCATTTAACATTTGCTTCCAGAGTAAGCTGAGACTTGCGACCAGTCTCCACAGAAATGTAGGATTGTTCTTGCAGATTTTCTCCTTTGAAATCCGTATAATACTTGCAAAGCAGAAGATCATGAGAAGGCATGGACGATATCTCTACAATAAATGCATCTTATTAAACTAGAAGACAAGGCACGCAACCTTGAATTGAATAGCTGATATTTTAATATCTGACAAAAGAAAGAGGTTGCTTGACTGTCTTATCTTAAACCAGTTATAAAGACCTTCCATGTTTTTGCACACACGTACATTGGCAAATCATCTGGAACAATAATGTATCTGAAGTTATGGCAGGCAGATGATTTATTGTGCTTTGAATTTTAAAAAGAGGCTAAACCGTTGGTGAATACAGTTTTAGCTACAACAGGAAATGTGCTACCAAATTTGGGATTTAAAAAACTCAGAAACATTTGATTTGGCAAGGACTCTTTGGTAACATGCAGATATGAGTGTTGCTATTTATTTTAACAGTAGGTGTTCAATCATATTGAATAACTGTAACAATTTTCTATTATTTTTCCACTTTTCTCCTCTTCTTCCACTCAGCTCTGGCTTTTTTTCTTTTAAATCCCCAAAACTGCCTTTTGTTTTGCTACATCTGTATTATATCTTTATAATATATCTGTATTATATATATCTGTATTATTATCTTTTATAATTGTTGTAAACGGCCCAGAGAGCTTCAGCTATGGGGTGATATACAAATGCAACAAACAAACAAATAAATAAATATCTTTGCCATTTTTTTCCACTGCAAAATTTTAGCCAAAGAGCAGTTATCGTGTGTGATCAATTCAAGGCATATATTAAAGTGTGAGGTTTTGCTGATCTCAGAAATAAAGTTCTATTACTTTCTTCAGGCTTGAAGAACCTCAAAGGTCAACAAGAGAGAAGGGCAGTGTGCACTGCAGACATTTTTTCTGTATCTCAGAGCAGAGACAGTACAGCCTTACAAGATCCATTCTGAAGAGTGCTGTTCTAATTTTCGTTGGGAAAATTGCCACAATTAGTTTAAGTAGTTTTATTCATTTAGACAGTGAATTAATTGCTAAACTATGTACTTTTTTTGGTATAATAAGAGTTCCACATTTTGCAGCAGTTTATGACCCTATAGATAGAAACAATGACCATGGTGACCTAGAGAATCTCATGAATAGGTATGGGAGATGAATTCAATTGAATTCACATTTAAAGGCAAACCTACCTATCCAGGCAAATAATGCTTACAAAAATGCATACAGTAGGGTGAAGTGTATATAAAAATGCATACATCAGTGAAAAATAACATACAAAAATGCACACTATATTAAGGGAAATTGGTTTGGAAAAATGTGTACCTTAGGCAAATGGTATACAAACATTTGTATACTGGGAGTAATTTGTACTAAAGTGCTGAGGACTTTTTTAAAAAAAAATCAGAAACTGGTGTGGAAATGTGAAGAACTGAACATAAGACTAGAAAAATGAGAAACAGAGAGAAACTGAAATTGTTAGATTCGACCATCCTTACTTATAAATAATAAAAAGTTAATCAAACTACATTACCTTTATCAAAGGATAAGGATAACTCAGCCCAAGTAGCAGATTCAGGTGCAATCTTAGGCTGTAAGCACACTAGTCTTCGGACTGAAGTGTTTCCATTAGCCACACCTGGAGGAGGAATGGATCGATCTGCTGATCAGTTCTGAAATCTCTTTGAAGTTGAATTACAAAACAAACAAACATTCTACCTGCTCCCACCAGTTTTTACAGTAAAAAGGGGTCGGGGTTCGACTAGCGTCGTGTGCCCCCATTTTCAGAAGAGAGGTGGAGACACACTGGAACCAGCAGAACAGTAAGTATGTTTCTCAGGGCCGGCACCAGGCATGCCAGGGCCCTTGACATCAGCCTGCCCCGTGCCCTGGCACATGCACGCTATGTGCACGCATCCCTGCACATCCCTTAGGAAAAAATTGCCCACCATCTTGGTTGATGGCAGGCTTGCACCCACAACGCAACCAGCATTTACATCAAGGGAGAGGTAGGTGGGGCATGCAGGTGGGCGTCATGGGCCTCTGCAGAAGTAGGGAGGATGCCTAGGAGCTCCCTCTCGCTATCTGCAGCAGGGTCAGGAGCTGACGCTGACATTGATCACTGAAGGGAGCGCTACCCACCCACCCTAAGGAGGGGCCATTCACAGGCCCGTTGGGACCCAGGGGCCCTTAGCCAGGGCTTGACCTGCCTGCCCTCTGCCACCAGCCCTGGTGTTAATTGTAGGGATGGGTGAATCTGTCGGTTTTGGTCTTGCATGCAGAAGGTTCACTGCTACAGCAGTTCTATGTGTGAGTAACACAGAAGGAGGGCTCGAGTAAGCTATGCAGAATTGCACAGTAAGTGTTTGGGTCCACATAGTAAGAGTTCACAGCATATGTTTGTGAGTTATCCTTAGCTGAACAAAGGAGGAAGTAGGACACATGCTTCTTCAATTGGCACTTTATATACATTTGTCTTGCTTTATCTTGAAATGTTTGCTTTATCTCAAAGCAGAAAGACTTGTAAACATTCTCTAGCACTGTCAGAATAATAAAATTAAGAAAATAAAATTCTAGCAAGTTTGTGGCATAGTGGTCATCGTGTAACCTCTGGCTAATAGAAAAAAATAAGTCCGTTTGGACTTGGACCTATCCCTTTACTAGTCTTTTATTCCAACTACACATTCTGTCCCCAAACTACTGGAATATGACCCAAGAATACTTCATCTTCAAGGTGTCATCCCACTATGTTGCAAATTTTTACCACACTGTTTTACTTCATATTACCTTTACTACTTACTGTGTCGTGGAACCAGCACCTTTGTTTTTGCACAGACATTTTTACTGTATTAACAAACAGAAGATAATAAAAAGGTAGTATGGAGAAACCGATTGGTTCTCCATTGGAAAGGGTGTGAGACAGGGGTGTATTTTATCACCCTATTTATTTAATCTATACGCAGAACATATCATACGGAAAGCAGGATTGGACCAAGATGAAGAAGGTGTGAAAATTGGAGGGAGAAATATCAATAATTTAAGATATGCAGACGATACCATACTACTAGCAGAAACCAGTAATGATTTGAAACAAATGCTGATGAAAGTTAAAGAGGAAAGCACAAAAGCAGGACTACAGCTGAACGTCAAAAAGACTAAAGTAATGACAACAGAAGATTTATGTAACTTTACAGTTGACAATGAGGACATTGAACTTGTCAAGGACTATCAATACCTTGGCACAGTCATTAACCAAAATGGAGACAATAGTCAAGAAATCAGAAGAAGGCTAGGACTGGGGAGGGCAGCTATGAGAGAACTAGAAAAGGTCCCCAAATGCAAAGATGTATCACTGAACACCAAAGTCAGGATCATTCAGACCATGGTATTTCCGATCTCTATGTATGGATGTGAAAGTTGGACAGTGAAAAAAGCAGATAAAAGAAAAATCAACTCATTTGAAATGTGGTGTTGGAGGAGAGCTTTGGCATACCATGTACTGCGAAAAAGACAAATAATTGGGTGTTAGAACAAATTAAACCAGAACTATCACTAGAAGCTAGAATGATGAAACTGAGGGTATCATACTTTGGACACATAATGAGAAGACATGATTCATTAGAAAATATAATAATGCTGAGAAAAACAGAAGGGAGTAGAAAAAGAGGAAGGCCAAACAAGAGATGGATTGATTCCATAAAGGAAGCCACAGACCTGAACTTACAAGATCTGAACAGGGTTCATGACAGATGCTCTTGGAGGTCGCTGATTCATAGGGTCTCGATAAGTCGTAGTTGACTTGAAGACACATAACAACAACAACAATTGTACAGTGTAAATTTTAAAAAGAATGGGCCTTTTCTGTTTAAAGGAAAAAGAGTGTTTCAGTATATGAAAAGCACACAGCACACAGCATTAAGCAAAGGCTCCTTCCAGTGCCAGTGTGCAAATGGGGTTTTAGGATGTATGTGTACATAGTCACTCATTCATATTTTTGTAAGAATGGGGAACCTGTGGGAGGGTGGGGAACCTCAGGACTGGGAGCCAAATGTGGCCCTCCAGGCCTTTATATATGGCCCTCAGGACTCTGTCCAGCCATACCCCTTTTCCTCAGGCCACATCCTTCACTGGCCCTGTTTTGCACTTCCCCCCCTTACTGGAAAGTGTCGTTGATCTCTGATCATGCTTCTTGCTTGCCAGGATGGAAAGGGTGTGTGAATGTGTGCAAAAACTAGCCTACTATACCAAGGTAAAATTTACATTAATTGCTGTGCCCACTTTGCCTCTGGCCCCACACACCCCTGGCACGTGGCCCCTGGAAGGTTGTCCACAAGGGAATGTGGTTTTCAGGCTGACAAAAATTCTTCACCCTGGTTCTAGATGTTGTTGGACTCCAATACGCAACAGCCCCAGGCAGCATGGCCAATACTTGGGGATGACGGGAGTTGAAGTCCAACAACATCTGGAAGCCAACAGGTTCTCCATTCCTGATTTGCTTACTGCATCCCACATTTCCTCTGAGGAGCTCATATTGGCATACATGATTCTCTCCTTCCCATTTTATCTGCACAACAACTCTGGTAGGTAAGTTATGCTGTAGGTAACTTATGCCTGTCCTACTACTCTTCTGTATGTTGAATATGGGATGTTGAACATCCAAATATTGTTGGTACAAGGGACAGAGACTCAGTAGCACTGAGATGCAAAGTTCTGGTTCAAGGTTCTGGTTTTGGTGTACAAAACCCCATGCAGCATGAGGCCAGGATACTTGAAAGATTGCCTTACTCCTTATATACTCAGTCGATCACTGCATTCTGCAGGTAAGGGCCTCCTGCAGATACCATCTTTTCAGGGGGTCTATTTTGCACAACGTAGGAAGCAGACCTTTAGCGTCGTGGCACTGATCCTTTGGAATTCCCTCCCCTTAAATATTAGACAGGCACCATCTCTGTTGTCTTTTTGGCACCCATTGAAGACCTTCCTCTTTCACAAAGCCTTTTAAGTAGAGACCTTATCCCAGTCTGCATCTCTGTTGGAATTGCTTGTTCAATTGTTTTTAAAGACTTTTTAAAAGATACTGTTAAGATTTTTTTTAATGTGTTTTTAAAGATGTTTGTTTTAATATGTTTTAAAGTGCTTTTAGTGTTTTTGTTTGCTGCCGTGGGCTCCATCTGGAAGTGAAAGGTAGGATATAAATTTAATTAATAATAATAACAATAATTGTGGAATGACTTTATGAGAAAGGGGTGCCTGCTTGACCTTTGGGAGGCAGCAGAAACATATTTATTCTGATGTATTTTAGGACACCTGATTTATTTTATATATATATATATATATATATATATATTATTTTGCTGTTGTGACTTTGTTTCAGTGTTGTCACATTTTTATTCTTGCTGCTGTTGTATATAGTGTTCTTTATTTTTTTAAAAAAATTGTCAACTGCTTTTGGCATTTCCTTTTAAATGGAAAAGTAGGTTAAAAGTACTTGGAAATAACGTGCTTGCAGTAAGAATTGCAAAAGTCTGCTATTTTGCCTTGTTGTTTTCAAGAGAACGCAAGTTTAATGAGGACTAGGGATTTATTCCTCTGTTTTGAGTCCCAGCCCAACATTCCTCTTCAGTATTCAGCATATGATTGCAAAGCATTCTGCTACTATTGTGGTAAATTGTCATTATCCAAGTCAAAGGAAGGAATAAACAAAAATGTATAAATGTGACAAATAAATTTCCTGCTGAGTATATTATTCATGTTGGCAAGCTCTACAGCATTTATGACCTTATCACAGCTTTCACCTGCTTTCCATATTTCTATACTTTTTTTCAAGATACAAATGAGATTCCTCAGATAGGTATCACGTTTTGAACTAGGAAATATCCAGTATTAATACATTGTCATAAAGTGCTGCCTGTAAAGGTTTATAATACACAAATGATGGTTTATGAAAACCAGACAGCTCTGAAAACTAGTGTTACAATATTAGCATAATGTATATGAAAGCTGTTGTCAACCCAGACACAAACATGGACTGTGTTATCAGAAGTGCAGTTCACCAAAAATAAGAAGCTATATAAAACAGGCACATAAAATTATCTTACGCCTGCCTAGAATCAAGCCAGTGTGCTGCTATTAAAGTCATGAACAATAAATTAATGTCAAACCACAACTCATTTTAATGGGTTTAATATTTTAAAGTGGCTCTGCAGTGCTCCCATCACAGGTGCCATTTACACTTGTGGCAAGCAGTAAACTTTGATTTATAATTTGAGTTCAGTGCACCACTTGCAAAACCAACATTTTAACGGGAACTTTGATGTTATGGGTTGTTATCCACAGTCTTTTGCACTGAGTAGGAGTGTTTCCAGACAGATTAACAAGGGTAAAATCAGTTTTATGTTAGTCTTTGTTTCCTTTGCCTTTTTAAAAAAAAAGACAAACCTCAAATGGAAGAACCAAATGGCACAATCTAATTGAGGACTGGTAACTTGTTCAGCTCTGGAAATCATTAAATATATATATATTACCATCACAATTCACAGTTGTCTGTGCAACTTTGATAAAATAGACCTTTGTTCAGAATACAGGGGTAATAAATGGAAGTAGAATAAATATTTTCCCCCAAATTGTACTCAGTATTGTAATTTGCAAATACTGATGTTGAGGATTTCCGAAATGTTCTCCAAATATGCAGGTAGTTGCTAAATATTCCCTGAATACTTGGCATCTGATTAGGATAGTTAATAGATGATATTTATCAGACTGCTGACTTGAAATGGTATTTAGTATTTGAAAGTCTTTGATATCCGATATGCAATAGAATTTCATAGTGACAACGTTTGGTTTGGATACCAATTTTGCACTTTGTTTAAACATGCTGATTTGGCTCACACTAATTTGGAGCTGCCAAATTCAGCTCCAGCATACAGGTCCACTTCATTCCCACTCACCCCCATGCACTACTGGGGGATTTTCTTAAAAAAACCTCTACTTTTTCTCCTTTTGACAGAAGTGTATGACATTTGCAGGCACAGTAGCCCCACCCAGGTGGATAAAGCTTGCCAAATTACATGGAAGAGAGCTGGTGGTTTTTTGCCAGAACCTCTAAAATGTTTTTTTCCTTCAAAAAACGCCCATCTAACTTTTTAATTTTTTTGCCAGAATTGGGTAAAATTTGCTGGCAAAGTCATCCCTTTTGAGGACATAAATCCCCCAAACATCTGAGGGTGGTAGAACTACCAAAAGGGCGCCCTCTGCTGATCTCAGCAACCAAGAGGGTCTGTAGGGAAGGAGGCGGTCTTTCACATATTTGTGACCTAGGTCATTTAGGGCTTCAAACACTAATGTGAACAGCTTAAATTTGTTTTGTTTAAATTCTTTGTTTTTACTGCTTTGTTCTGTTTTGTTTTTATTTATTTATTTTGCTGACTGTTATGTTATGATGCGGGAATCACCTTATTTTATAGTTAGTTACAGCAAATGTTATTTGTTATTTAATTTTGAGAATTGTTATATAATTTTGAGAACTGTATTATTTTATTGATGTATTATGTTTTATTGATGTATTATGTTCGTGTTTTTTTGTAAGCCGCCTTGAGGGCCTTTGGGCCATAAGGTGGGGTATAAATTTAATAAATAAATAAATCGAATCCAGGAATGAACTGACAACCAATGCAGCTATTTTAAAGCTGGGGTAATATGAGTTCTAAAATGAACCCCAGTCAAGTAATCTGGCTGTGGCATTTTGGATGAGTAAAAGTTTCTGAGTCATCTTCAAAGGCAGCTCCACTTAAGTGCATTGCAATAATCCAGTCAGGAAGTTGTGGAAGTCCCTCCCTAAGGAGGTGCATCTGGTCACTGTATAATTTTTGATAAATGGTGAAGACACATTTCTTTACCCTGGCTTTTGACATCTGAGAAGAACATTTTTAGGACCCGCCCTATTTTTTGTGATGTTATCTTAGGCTGTTTTTAACTTTTTAAATAATGTATTTAAAAATGTTTATGACCTGCCCTGGGACCTTGGGTGAAGGGCAGAGAAGAAGAAGAAGAAGAAGAAGAAGAAGAAGAAGAAGAAGAAGAAGAAGAAGAAGAAGAAGAAGAAGAAGAAGAAGTCATGATGAAGCTTTTCCCATAATTATATTGCCAAACTAGAAAACGTTTGACCTGTTGGATTTCTGTCTACCATACAGCTGTTATAGTCACAAGAACCCTGTCCCCCCCCAATGCCAACACTAAACCTAAGCCTAGGCTGCCATCCTGTACCCACTTACCCAGAAATAAGCCCCATTAAACACAGAGACTTATTTCTGAGTATAAATTTATACCATTGTACTGTAAGTTAACTATACAATGAATTCTTAATGAGTCCCTGGTCTTTAGCTCCTACCAAGCAGAAGATATGCCTAAACTTCTTTGCAAAGTTTACACATTTGGCTTTTGGGGGGGAGGGGGATTATTTAACATTCACCCACACTTATTGTGTAGTAGTATTTGCAGAAAATAATTTTTAGGCACTATCTGCTCTCAGGTGAACCCAGCAGAGGAAAGTTGCATCCTGACTTTCCTAATATCCTAAGGATAGGTTTTCTCCCCCTCAGTTTTGTGGAACTTAGGAAACTCTTCTGTTTGGTCCTATCCCCAGATACTGCAAAACAGATAACATGACATTTTCACCCTCAACGTATGTATGTGTGTTTCATTAAAAAATGTCTTTCACAGAAATTAAAGAATCCTGGATTGATTTCACTCTCTGATCATCTATGATAGGTCTACTGGAAGTAAAAGGCTGTTACCGCTTTCTGTTGTCAGGTGGATCAAAGTGGAAACCCAAAAGACTTCTATTACTTATCCTCCAGAAATGTCCACAAAATTCTTCACTAGGAACCAGGGATGGGGCATTTAAAGCCAATTTTTTCAAATATGTTATTCAAATTTTGCAATACAGTTCTGCAACCAACCAACCAACCAATGTTTACAAAAATGCATATATAAGGGGGAAATGTTTATAAAAATGATAGAATGAAATTAGCATACAGAAACACAATGGGAGAAACTGCTTCCAAAAATGTGTACTTTAGTCAAAACTGTATACAAAAATATGTTTAGTAGAATAAATTCCTACTAAAATGCTGAAGAATTTTCTTGAGGATTTAAAAAAAAATTACTGCAGAATGAATTTAAGATTGGAAAAATGAGAGACTGAGATGACTGAAATTGTCATATCTTTCAATTCCTACCAGGAACACAGCAGCTTCTTGAGCCCTTAGTTCTAGCAATGTGGGAGGAGGTATGTAGGATATTCTCCCCCCAAAAATTATTGATACATTTATTAATATTTATTTTATTTTAATAAAATGATAAATCTGAAACTACCCTTCAGTATTGGTTTCCAGATTGATCTCCAGATAAAATAAAATAAAATAAATAAAACACAACCATAAAAATAAAATTAAATCACAAAACTAAAGGAACAGAAGTTTAAAGTAGCATCAAACAGATAAATTTTAAAAAATTAAATATGTCTCTGCTTTATGCTGAAAGAATAAAAATATGGGCCTCCCTGGGAAGAAAATTCAAAAGAAAGGGCACCACAACTGAAAATGTTCTTTCCTCAGTTGCTATCTGCCTCAGTTGAGCAGGAGAAGAAGCCAGAAGAGGCTGGCAGCGTTGGGGCCATTACTGCAGAACCAACAGACAGGTTTGAGCCCTGGAACCTTTCATTTTAAGAGATTAAGGACAGATTACTGCTGATGAGTGAGTCCTTACTGTTTTTTTGAAGAACATTAGAGGTCTTCTTCACATGTTGCCACAGACTAAATGGAAAGAGAAGTAGGAGTTACACATATATCTCCTTTACTTACTTCTGTGTATGTAAGACAATGGAAACAGCTACCTAGAGGTAGCTAGCTACTACCTCCAATTTCCTCCCTAATCCCAGGGTGACCTTGGACGTCTAGGTCACCTGTGGAAGTAGTGTATGACAACATGCAAGGGATTCTGTGACCATTAAGCTTTCAACAAGCTAAGGGAACCAAAGGTAAGTACCTAAGAAATCCAAGATTTCCTAGGTCTTTTTGGGCAATCATGGACAAAATCCTTATGCAATGAATAAACTGTATCTGTTTAAGTATCTTCTTAAGAACATAAGAACATAAGAAGAGCCTGCTGGATCAGGCCAGTGGCCCATCTAGTCCAGCATCCTGTTCTCACAGTGGCCAACCAGGTGCCTGGGGGAAGCCCGCAAGCAGGACCCGAGTGCAAGAACACTCTCCCCTCCTGAGGCTTCCAGCAACTGGTTTTCAGAAGCATGCTGCCTCTGACTAGGGTGGCAGAGCACAGCCATCATGGCTAGTAGCCATTGATAGCCATGTCCTCCATGAATTTGTCTAATCTTCTTTTAAAGCCATCCAAGCTGGTGGCCATTACTGCATCTTGTGGGAGCAAATTCCATAGTGTAACTATGCGCTGAGTAAAGAAGTACTTCCTTTTATCTGTCCTGAATCTTCCAACATTCAGCTTCTTTGAATGTCCACGAGTTCTAGTATTATGAGAGAGGGAGAAGAACTTCTCTCTATCCACTTTCTCAATGCCATGCATAATTTTATACACTTCTATCATGTCTCCTCTGCCTGCCTTTTCTCTAAACTAAAAAGCCCCAAATGCTGCAACCTTTCCTCATAAGGGAGTCATTCCATCCCCTTGATCATTCTGGTTGCCCCTTCTTTTCAGTGGATAGTGCCCCTTGCTTGTATTAGGGTCTAAACTGCAAAAGATATGGAAAAAACATAAATGTTCCCTAGAAGGGGGAAAATGCTGCCATTTATTTACAAAGAAGTCACTCAGGGCAGGACTTATTAGTCACTTATCTGGCTGAATTGTCAGCCACTCTAAGCGATGTGCAAAGCAGAACATGTAAACATCAAAACATTAAGAGACTAACAAGAAAAACTAACAATAATGTAGAAGCAACAAGTTCCAATAATAATAGGGCTTCTCTCCTGTATAGTCCGGAGGTGTAACTACCAATGGAGGTTCCTGGTGTAAGCATCGAACCAGTGTGGTAATAGTTCATTTGCAAGATGTAAAACAACATCCTCCCCCAATCTTAACATCCAGCAACTCCAAGAAGGAGAGGGGCGGGACAACAGGCCCCTCAAAATCAAAACCAACAGGGCAGTTCTCAAGGAAGCCAAGGCAGAGGAGCCAGGGTGTAAACACGACTGATAACAGGCAAAACAAACAGAGGCCGCATGGCAAAACGACTCTGCAGGGGCGTCTCCCACTCCTCAGAAGCCGAAAGATTATCACAGCAATGGCGTCTTCCAAGGTCAGGCTGCAACACCCGACCCGCCAGTCTCCGGCTCCTGCCTGCCTCTGCGTCCAGCCCAGCTCAGCGCTCTCCACCGCAAGAGGCAGCAGTGGCAGCCTGATGTAGGAAAAGTCTCTGGGACATACCGGTAGCTAGTGTCCAATTCAGGTCAAATAATGAGGGAGGCAGTATAGAAAGTATGGAAAGAAGGGAGGAGGGCTCCCCCATCTTTCCCATGCACTCCCAAACATTGCAGCTTCCAGTGTGTGTGTGTGTGTGTGGAAGAATTACTCCATAAAAGCCATCAGTAGAAGAGCTCTGTCGACCATAGCTCCCTCGCCCGTAGCCATCTTAGAACAGTTTGGGCCCTGGCCGAGGGCAGCTGCAGCCCAGAGGGCCCCCTGAAAGGCCCCTCCTTAGGTGGGAGGGTGGTGCTCCTGTTCCATGATCTGCAACAGCATTGGGTCCTGCAACCCGACCCTGCCATGGATTGCAGCGAGGGAGCTCCCTGGCATCTCCCCAATACAGACAGTGGGGGCTTCTATAAGCCTGCATGCACACCCCACCTCCCTCTCCTATCAGTGTGAATGCTGTGTGCATTGTGTATGCACGCCTGCCATTACCCAAGATGGCAGCGGAGGCTTCCCTAAGGGGCTGACACCCCCATCGCCATCTTAGTTGATGTCAGGCATGTGCCCTATGTGCACATATCAATCACACGGCATGAGAGGTAGATGGGATGTGCGGGTGGGATTTCTAGCCCCATGTCACCTGTATGGGGAAGTTGTGGGCAACAACACCGCGGGCCTGGGGCAGGCTGGTCCCCAAGGGCCCAGTCATGCCTGACACCAGCCCTGGTCATGTTATGCCCAGGGAACATTGGAACATTGCCTTATCCTGAGTCAGACTGTTGGTCTATCCCACTCAGTATTGTCTACAACAGGCCTGGACTCCTGTTGTTTGACTCCCCTCTTCCTTGACTATTGGCCATGCTGACTGGCCTGATGGGAAATTTAGTCCATCAATCTTTGGCAAGCCACAAATCTCCCATCTTCGATTTACAGTGGCTGACAATGGTTCTCCAGCAGGGTTCCAAAAAGGAGTCTTTTTCAGTCTTACCTGAAGCTGCCAGGGATAGAACCTGAAATGTTTTGCATGTAAAACATGTGCTCTGTCACTGGGCTACAGCCCTTCCCTGACATATAGCTGATGTCCTCTTACCAGTCATTTGTTGTTGTTATATGCTTTCAAGTCGATTATGACTTATGGCAACCCTATAAATCTTTTTTTGATATATTCATTGGGTTTTCATGGTAAGAGGTATTCATAACTGTCTTCAATTTTTAAGACTGACTGATGAGCAGCTTCAAACCAAGTACATACACAACATGGATGAGTTGATGAAGATGGTTCCTATACTAAAACTATTAATGAGTTAGCCAAATAGCAGCTCAGAGGGGGCAGGAATCTCTTTGGATTCATTTAATTTTGATTCACTTTCCTCTGAGCCTTTGCCCATTGAAATGTTTGCTTGTTTCCAACTGCAATAATAAAAAAACAAATCTGAATTCAAAAGTCTCTGTGATCTGAAAGCTGAGACTTTCTGCTCTATTTTGTATCTTTGAACACAGTCAGGGATATGAAAAATGACAACAGTAGATGAAAGCAACTGGGAAAACAGCAAACCTCTGGTTTCTAATAGGAATGTGGCGCTTGCTCATTATACTCATTGATAGAGATAGTCCTCACTGGCATTAAAACTCAAACCACATGCCTGAAACAAAGTCCTTTTCAACTCGACAGAGATCCTTACTTATGTTTATCTTCTGTCTGAGTGTTTTTCTGCCCACACATTTCCCAGTATGAGAACTGCTTACTGGAAGGTGCATTGGCAGAACATGAGCCAATGATAAAATTCAGACTGGCAGATACACTGTTGGCCTGAGAAGACATAATAGCAGTTAATAGCAAGTTTCAAGGACAATCAATACTGGGAGATTACAGAAACCTTTCATCAGCAAAACGGAGAGTTCAAAATAAGAAAGAAAAGAGAAACAGAAAATAATGAGAGCAACATATTAAAAGAATCAGTCAACTGTCTGGAATATTTGTCTCAGTGTACTTCCTCCTTATCTACTTTATAATGCAGAAATATTTGTTAAGGGTTTAAAATATGAAGGACAGATTCATCTGGTAACTTCTGTAATATACATGGAAGTTATTTCTTAGGAGCAGATTCATGCTGTCCACATGTGCAGCAGAACAAGTTAGTCATTGTGCGTGTGTGTGTGTGTGTGTGTGTACTACTTTAAATCAGAGCTTGGAAGTAACTAGTTACAAGTAACAAATTACTTGTGATTCATTACTTTTTTGAGTAACGAGTGGGTAATTCCTTTACATTTTGATTGTAATAGAACTAGGAGTAATTTTACTACTTTTGTGGAGTAATTGTAACGTTTCCAGAATTACTTTTGGGCATTACTTGGGGGAGAGCAGTGGAAGTCTTCTGCTCTTCTGATTTGTGGATGAAAATCCTGTGCCTCAAACTGGGCTTCTCTGCAGTGTCGCTCTTTCCTCATGCTCTGTGGATGGGCAGGAGGCAACGAGGGAGGAGGGGGAGAGTGAGACGGGGTGGAATGGAGAAAACAATTATTTTAAAAAATGGATAATGGTGGTGAAGAATGAAGTGGAAGGGGAAAGGATCCGGAGGTCAAGAATGGATAAAGGAGGAGAAGGAGGCAGCAGCAGAATGGAGATAAATAACTGTGGAGGTGAAAGATGACTGTGTGTGTGTGTGTGAGTGTGTGTGTGTGTGTGTGTGTGTGTGTGTGTGTGTGTGTGCGTGTGTGTGTGTGTGTGTGTGTGTGTGTGAGAGAGAGAGAGAGAGAGAGAGATGTTTTTGCACTTGGCACACAAAGTGGCCTCCACCACCCACTCTGGCTACTGTGCTGCATTTGCAGTATTTTAACTTTTTTGCATCTCAGGGGAAAATGTTTGCTTGAGTGACAGGGCAGGGTCTGGGAGGTGGTTAAGTGAGAGAGATTATGCTGGCTGGCTGAGTGGGGGGGTTGCACTTGGTTTAACGTGCAAAGATCTGAGTAGTGGCTTCAGCCTCCCTCCCCACCACCCTTACCAGCAGAGAGACCACCATTGCTATCTTATGAATAAAAATAATTATTCTATTACCTCTGTATGTGTTTGTTTATTTTTAATGTTGTTTTAGGCTACTTAGATGTGCAGCAGCCAAGGCCAGCACCTTGTAGGTTTTTTTCAAAGTAACTGAAATGTAATTGCAGTGATTACTTTGGAAGAAAAGTAAAGTAATCCGTTACTTTCAGAGCAATTGTAATTGTAACTGTAATTACTACTTTTTGGGCCATGTAACTGTAACTGTAATTTATTACTTTTTAAAAGTAATCTTCCAAGCTCTGCTTTAAATGCTCACCCATTTTGATTTGGTTTGTTTTTAAAACCAGCCTGCAAATAAAACTGGTATGTTGGGGGAAAGTTTCTGCCCCAGCCATTTGCATACTGTTTTGGTTTTATAAATGCGTAGCATTCTTAATGTAGGAAAACATTAACAAATGTAATCATCCACCTGCAGTCAGAAGCAGTGTCATCCATTCTACCAATTTAGCATTCCTTACCACTCGTTTTCCCAGCATCAAGGGTAGATCAGGCATATGTAGTATTTTCCTGTTGTTTTGATTCCTCCTACCACATTCCCTGGCCCACAAACTGGGGACCACTGTCAATTGACTTGCAATCTGGACCCACTCTTTCATTAAAAAGAAGTTTCCAGTATTCATGCTTGTCCTACAGAGGCCCCCAACCTTGTTTAGAATCTTATGTCTACGCAAGACCAGCCTTTGCCCACCTGGGGCTCTCCAGGTGTTTTGGACTACAACTCCCATCAGCCCCAGCCATAAAAGATGTAAAAGCTATGAGTTCAGCTTGGGTGAAGATTCTGCATTACACTTATTTTCCAAATGTTTTGTGCTATCCAGTTTTCATGAATTTTTCACTGGACAAGAGAGACTCCATCTCACAGTGTCAGGGCTGGCCTTTGGACAGTAGTCTGCAGCAATACCATGCTGAAATCTGTCCTCCAGTTTCATTAAATTTTCTTCTCCTGCAAAAGAGGCTTCCATTTTTCTGCCTCAATTTCAGGGCACTTCAGAATTTCAGTGGGAGCTGGGCTGTGAGCTTCTCTTACCATTGCACGGTAGTCAAGGGTGATATGTCTGGGTTTTGGTTTTCCCGGTAAACCTTTATCCAACACTCAGCAACTTCCCTGGCTGACTGTGCTGTTTGATCTAAAAGAGCTCAGTGGGTTATCTCATGATAGGTTCTATCCAATGTAGAGCTTAGTAACTCAGTGCAAAGATTTACGGTTGTACTCTTTCGCCCCTCTCCTCAGATCTGACCTGGAGGGTTGGGGAAAATCCCATAACAGATTTAGGGAGGGTACAGGGGTAGGAGAGAGGGAAAAGTTCTATTATGCAACTGTAAATTCTTGCACTGACAGAATGAGTTATCTGGATACCACCCTAGGTCTTCCTCTGGCCTTGCATTGAAGCATGGGCATCTGAGAAGGCAGCAGAGTGTAGACAAGCAGTGAGAAGGTTTGTAGAGTGACAGAAAGGATGCTCACAAACACCCCTTGGCCACCTCCAAAGTAAAGGAAGCACAACAAACACCCAGCACCACACCCTTGGGAGTTTTACTGAACTTTTCTCTCCCCTTTAGTAAAATTCTGCTTCTTTTCTCATTAGTTGATGGAGAATGGTCAGACTAAATGGAGGAGAAATTTTCTGCACAGCGCTACTCTGAGATGAGTCAAGAACTAAGAGCTAAGGGACTAATTCAGGGCTCACCAACCCATCACCTGCAGCCACCATGGCACCCACAAAGGCCCTCAGTGGCACCCTCAGCAGGTGGCCCAGAATCTGAGTTTCATTTTTTTTAAAAAAAGTACATCTGTATCCCTCCTATGAAGAAAGTTATGAAGCAAAATGTACAGATACCTGCAGATGTACAGATGTGAAATGAGCCAGCCTGGCTGCTCCTGCCTGTCAGTGTTTTAGCCTATTGGTGAAGTCGGAGCTGTGATTCATAAGTCAGTTGTTTGGACACCAGGCTACAGGAATCCTGGGGTCCTAAAAACATGCAGTTTCCCCCTCCCTTTTAGTGCACTTCTCCTTCTGTCTTCCGCCCACCCCAGTCCTTAGAATCTCCATAGTTTGCCTTTCCTTTTCCCCCAGCAACCAGGAATGTAATGATTAGAGTGCTGGATTAGGACCTGGGAGACCAGGGTTCAAATCCCCCCTTGGCCATGAAGTTCACCAGATGACCTTGGTCAAGTCATTGCCTTTCAGCCTAACTTACCTCACAGGATTAAATAAGGAGGGAGAGAACAATGTATGCCACCTTGAGCTTCTTGGAGAAAAAGGTGGGATATAAATGAAATAAATAAATACACAACAGAGTATGTGTCCTGTCTCAATATGACCCTATTGTTTGGGGGGGATGCATAGAGATGCCCTAGAAGAAACATCCCTGTGGTAGTAGTGTCCAGAAAGGAGGCTGACAAGTAAAGGCAATAATAGGACAGACTCTACCCTTGGACACTTGGCAGTGTGAGAATGATCTGGAAAAGCCTCTTTATCTGGTCTGCTAGTAGCAGGCTAGACAAGGAGAAGCCCTCCCTTAGCATATTCAGCTTTAGGAATTTATTCTGACTATCCTGAAGAAAGTTTTGGTGGTAACACCATGGCTGTGAAATGCATTTCTTAGGGACACTTGGTTAGAGCCTACATTGTTAACTTTTAGAAATGAGATAAAAACGATATTTTAATTTTAAAAATGCCTTGCTGCCATGTGTGTGTGTGTGTATACATACATACAAAGTTCGGCTAATATTTCTGGTTTTATTCCTGGTCTGCTTTTACTGCTGTTTTATTGTAGCATTATGTTTTGATTGATAGCTTTTAAGTAGGGATGGAGAAGGGTTTTATGTGGTCTGCATTTTAAAGTGAATTGACCTAATTCACATTCCTCAGACCTATAGGCAGATTGGAATGCAGTTCTAATGCATACAAAAATAATATTTTGTTGGGAAAATGAGTGCAAAAATGCATATTTTAGGGGAAATACACAGCAAAGTATTTAAAATGCGTATTTTATGGAGGAAATATGAACAAAATGTGCCTATTAGTGCATGCAATACAGAACATGTGACCCAGTGGGCTTATGACTGAACACATGTGAAACTTACACAGAACAGAAATCAGATGACCTGTCTAATTTTAACTCTTGTTGTTAGCTGCCCTGGAAGCTTTTATGCTAGAAGACAGGATAGATTGGCATATTCCTAAGAAGAAGAATACTGCATATTCTCTTCTACTTCTGTTTGTAGCCTTATTACATCTTTTGTTATACTTCATTCTACCAAACCTCATATATGCATATATATGGTTGTCTCTTTCCTGACAGCTAGGTGTTGACTTGACTATTTTGTCTGCATATTAATCCCTAAAGGGCCTCAATCTCCTTTTTATACCATTGTCCAGTGTATGCTCAGTTGTAGTTTCCTATGATTTAGACTAGGGATGTAAGAAGGCATAGTTTTCTGTTCTGCCCTGTATTCATCACATGCAGCACTGTTTTCATTCTACTGCATTTCATCTTCTGCCAAAAACAATATTATTTGCTACTGTGGCAAAATTACATAACTTACATGATTTATATAATCAGGGCCGGTTCTAAAGGGCGGCCAGGTTGGGCACTGGCCCGAGGGCCCCAGAGCTACAGGAGCCCCTAAGGGGCCCCTGAGGGGCCCTCAACTCCCCTTCTGTGATCTGTGCCCCCCACACACCCCACTTACCTGTCAGCCGGCTTTTTAGCATTGCCCTTAATGAAGATGGCGGCCGCGGTTTCCCTAAGGGGAATGAAGTCTCTGCTGCCATCTTAGTTGATGGCAGAGATGTGCGTGTGTAGCACGCACATGTGCCATCAACAAAGATGGTGGCAGAGACTTCATTCCCCTTAGGGAAACCATGGCCGCCATCTTCATTAAGGGCAATGGTAAAGACTAGACAGGTAGGGGGGCGTGGGGGGGCACACATGCATGCATATGCATGCACGCACACACACACACACACACCAGGGGCCCAGGGTAAGCTGATGCCCAAGGACCCCCGCATGCCTGGAGCCGGCCCTGTATATAATTAATTACATAAACTGTGCAAATTACATAAGCTGCACACACTGTCATTATGTTACCGCACGCAAAGGAAACACAATGCAAATGGGAGGGGGACATAATCAGTTAAAGGCAACAACAGTGAATACCGATCATATTCACTGGATTGATTTCCATTTATTTATTTATTATTTATTTCTAAAAATATTTGTATACCGCTATTTTGTTAAAAACATCAGAGCAATTTATGTTTGTCTATGGGGCAAGCAGAACAAAGAAACTTGGGCATATTCCACTCCTGTTGTATCTGTTTTCATCAGAATTCATGGACATCCTTAATCTGGGTGGAGTATTGGACCATGTAAGAAGGTCTACATTGGTCTGTCAGTGATCAGAGAATCAAGACCATTAGTGCCCAGACAAGGATACCAGAATGGTCCAAAGCTCTTCATGTACTTTATGGAAAGGGCTGCGGTTCAGTGGTAGAATACTTGTTTTGCATGCAGAAGATCCCAGGTTCAACCCCTGGCATCTCCATGCAGGGCTGGGAATGTCCCATCTGAAACCCTGGAGAACTGTTGACAGTCACTGTAGATGATACTGAGCTACATGGTCTATTGGACTGACTCAGTACAAGGTAACCTCCTATGTTCTTACTTACAGCTTGCGGAAGTTCCATATGGTAGCCTTTCCCAACCTTTCAGTCCCAGATGTTGCTGGACTGCAACTTCCATCAGCCCCAGCCAGCACAGACAATGGTCAGGAATTATGGAAACTGTAGTCCAGCAACATCTGGGGATCCAAAGATTGGGAAAGACTGCCATGTGGCAAAGCTGCTGGTATTATTTCAACTGGGATCAGATTTACCTGAATGTCGTTCTTTTCATTACCACTTTGTTTTCAGCTTCTGGTAGTTTTTTGCTCATTATCACCAGGTTTTCTGAGCCGTGCCAGGGTTTGTGACGGCCTGCACAGTAATTGTCTACATTGGTCTTCACCTGTATAAAATGAATTGCCATGAACATGCATCAATGAGGTGATGCACTGTACGATATTAGCATTACTCCTCTTCAGCTAATAAGTATTAGCCATCACATCCTATTTTCAATTTTAACTCTGAAGCATATTACATACAATGAAGTAGAACAGCAGAAAATAAATTAATGCAGGTAGAGAAAAGGCCTCCCACCCTTCAAATTTTAACTCATTTAGACCAAATAAAAGCTTCCCAGAAGCAGCATTGTCCTCACTCCTGGTTTAAGCTGATATGTTTTAATGTAGCATAACAGAGAAGTAATCTTATGAGCCAGTTCTAGTTTATCTGTCCTTAACGGAAATAAAATGGAACTGTTTTATTGTGTAGGATTCCCATTGGAAGTCTTCTTAAGCTCTGTAAGTAACTTTAATAACAGTAAATCTTTCATAATACTCTCAGAAATGTCGGCTAGGTATTTTGGTATCCCTCAATGCCACTATTCAGTGTGGCTTCTTTATTAGATAAGGGAGTACATTTCCATTTAACAACAAACAGGGCATAGAACAGTACAGTCTGCAGGAAAATGCTCACCAGAAATCAAGAAGTGCAACTTTTTTTAAAAAAAGAAGCAATTTCCCTGGTATTTGCTATCTCAATGGGAAGGGGTTGGTACCCCCCTTCTTTTCAAGGAACTGTTCTGTCTCTTTCAGTTGTTTTGTCCTGGCTTCATGTGATAAGAATTGTATCAAACTAAAAGCCTTTTCAAGAATCTCCCAAGTGACTGTCAAAGAAAAACTTAACTGGGTGACTGCAGGGCTTTCTGAGCATTGCTTAGCCAATGAGCTTTTCTGTTCTCCTATTGTACATTCGGTTCCTAATTTTCTTTCCTGTCACAGTTGTCCTAAGACAGGAATTATGTAGGAATCGTCTCTGTGATAAATTTAACAATAAAGAAATAAGTAAGGCTGACTTCTTAGCTTTTCTGTGACAGTCAAAATCGTCTTCCTGTCTTGAGCATTTGCTTAAATTCAGCAAGGGTTCTCCAGGCCATTTTAGGTCTGTTAAAAAGAGTTGTAGAACAAATGCATGAAGAGGCATGGTTCCAGTGTGGAGTGCCACTACAAATGTTAAAAGAACAGAAAATTTAGCCATCCTAGTAGCATTACCATGTTACAAATCTAGGGAAGGGGCAGAAATTCAATTCTGTGAGCATTATAATGAGAAATTACCTAATTTGCACTTCTAGAAACAATGTACAAGCTGAAGCACAGCTATCCGTCAAAATTCACACTTTTCCAAATTTGGCAATATGTACAAAATTGCATTTATATGGGGAAAGTGTGCATAAAAACATATGTTAATGAAAATAGCATACAAAATGCATTACATTAGGGGAAGTTGCTTGCAAAAATGTGCATATTAGTCAAGAGTACATCCAAAAATGTGTTTATTAGGAGAAACTCTCACTAAAATGTTTATTTATTTATTTATGTATTAGATTTATATCCCGCCCTTCCTCCCAGTAGGAGTCCAAAATGTTGACAAATTTTCATGAAGATTTTTTTCTAAAAGTTGCAAATTGCTATAGAAATGTGGACAACTGAATTTAAGACTGAAAGAAAGAGAAATTGAGAGGACCAAAACCAACAAATTCATTGCTATATATATCTTATGCTCTACTGCTGGAAAAGTAAATTCCATGTATTATTGGATGACAACTCCTAACTGCCCTAGTCAGCATGGCCAATACTCAGGGATGATGGAAGTTGTAGTCCAATACCTGGAGGACCAGAGATTTCCCATTCCTGTTCTCCTGTTTGTCTTTCCCTAGTGACGGGTCAACTTTGAAATGCCCCTGTCAAAAAAGCCCACATAAGTCATATCCAGAGCACTTTGAGATTAGGCTCAGTTTGAAATAGGGTTAATCTCTTTCCTGCCATTAACCAGTCTTTCCTACTACTTAATGGACAATATAAAAACTGACAAATCACCAGGCCTGGATGGCATCCACCCAAGAGTTCTCAAAGAACTCAAATATGAAATTGCTGATCTGCTAACTAAAATATGTAACTTGTCCCTCGGGTCCTCCTCCATGCCTGAGGATTGGAAAGTGGCAAATGTAACGCCACTATTCAAAAAGGGATCCAGAGGGGATCCCGGAAATTACAGGCCAGTTATCTTAACTTCTGTCCCTGGAAAACTGGTAGAAAGTATTATTAAAGCTAGATTAACTAAGCACATAGAAGAACAAGCCTTGCTGAAGCAGAGCCAGCATGGCTTCTGCAAGGGAAAGTCCTGTCTCAGTAACCTATTAGAATTCTTTGAGAGTGTCAACAAGCATATAGATAGAGGTGATCCAGTGGACATAGTGTACTTAGACTTTCAAAAAGCGTTTGACAAGGTACCTCACCAAAGACTTCTGAGGAAGCTTAGCAGTCATGGAATAAGAGGAGAGGTCCTCTTGTGGATAAGGAATTGGTTAAGAAGCAGAAAGCAGAGAGTAGGAATAAACGGACAGTTCTCCCAATGGAGGGCTGTAGAAAGTGGAGTCGGTATTGGGACCTGTACTTTTCAACTTGTTCATTAATGACCTAGAATTAGGAGTGAGCAGTGAAGTGGCCAAGTTTGCTGACGACTCTAAATTGTTCAGGGTTGTTAAAACAAAAAGGGATTGCAAAGAGCTCCAAAAAGACCTCTCCAAACTGAGTGAATGGGCAGAAAAATGGCAAATGCAATTCAATATAAACAAGTGTAAAATTATGCATATTGGAGCAAAAAATCTGAATTTCACATATATGCTCATGGGGTCTGAACTGGCGGTGACCGACCAGGAGAGAGACCTCGGGGTTGTAGTGGAGAGCACAATGAAAATGTCGACCCAGTGTGCGGCAGCTGTGAAAAAGGCAAATTCCATGCTAGCGATAATTAGGAAAGGTATTGAAAATAAAACAGCTGATATCATAATGCCGTTGTATAAATCTATGGTGAGGCCGCATTTGGAATACTGTGTACAGTTCTGGTCACCTCATCTCAAAAAGGATATTATAGAGTTGGAAAAGGTTCAGAAGAGGGCAACCAGAATGATCAAGGGGATGGAGCGACTCCCTTACGAGGAAAGGTTGCAGCATTTGGGGCTTTTTAGTTTAGAGAAAAGGTGGGTCAGAGGAGACATGATAGAAGTGTATAAAATTATGCATGGCATTGAGAAAGTGGATAGAGAAAAGTTCTTCTCCCTCTCTCATAATACTAGGACTCGTGGACATTCAAAGAAGCTGAATGTTGGAAGATTCAGGACAGACAAAAGGAAGTACTTCTTTACTCAGCGCATAGTTAAACTATGGAATTTGCTCCCACAAGATGCAGTAATGGCCACCAGCTTGGATGGCTTTAAAAAAAGATTAGACAAATTCATGGAGGACATGGCTATCAATGGCTACTAGACATGATGGCTGTGCTCTGCCACCCTAGTCAGAGGCAGCATGCTTCTGAAAACCAGTTGCTGGAAGCCTCAGGAGGGGAGAGTGTTCTTGCACTCGGGTCCTGCTTGCGGGCTTCCCCCAGGCACCTAGTTGGCCAGTGTGAGAACAGGATGCTGGACTAGATGGGCCACTGGCCTGATCCAGCAGGCCCTTCTTATGTTCTTATGTTCTTTTTTCTTCGCTTGGCAAGCAAAATAATCTCTTGGTTTTGTGAAGGTGGAGAGCTTTACTGGACTAGACACAGGTGAGATCATTCAGGACCTGTTTGCCTCTAAAAACTGGGCTTGGCATACTCAGAAACAGGGCTTTTGGGGGGACAGTGCTCACCAGTATGGAGTACTGGCACCTCTTTTTTTGTTGCCCATAGCAGCCATTTTGGGCTTGCACCCAAGGCACTTTTATCAAGATACGAGTACCAGCATGTCATTTTTTTTTTTACTAAAAATTATGCTCAGAAGCATAATTTCATGCTCCAAATCATGGGATTTATAATGAAATGAAATGATATAGGGGGCAGATAAAACTATAAATGACATGAGTCCTAGCAGGAAATGACACTACTGAGCATGCTGTTCCTCTAAGGCTTAGGTGAGTGAGAAACCGTTTTCACCCCAACGGTCACATTCCCTCATGGACAACCTCTTGCATGGGGTCCTCATGTCAACGGCAGGCAGGGCCAACAACAAAAGTGGGTTGGCCAGAGGTAAAAATGAGTGGAGCATCATATGTGATTCTTATTATATGTACTCTAAGCTACATGAACACAAACCCCCATCTCTCATCCAGGCAACCAAGAGGCATTATCGCATTTTAAATGCACATTCTAGCAAGGCAAGAGCACTCAAGGAGGGTAGGTAGCAGGTCTGGAGAAGGTATGGCCTCAGAAGAGTCCCAAAGGATGGATGGAGTGGCCTGGAGGGCCATATGTGGCTCCTGGGCCTGATTCACCCCACCCTTGCTCTAAGGGGTTGCTGCCTTCATTTTCTAACATGGTTCCATTTCCCTTTCAGAACGCTTCAGCATCAGCACTGTAACCAGTCCAGCTTTAGAGACAAAGTGACAAGAAAAACTGGACCTCTTGCTCCTCTGTCATGAAGCTTTCTTGGGAACAGAGGTCCTGCTGGTCCAGAAAGCGGTCAAAGTGGTATCTAGTCCATGAAAGGTTCTATCATAATAAATGTGTTTTTTTTCTGCTGTTGCTGCAAAAACTAAGACAACTACCCCTCTGTTTTCTCCACAGGAAGAGTGCCTATTTATTATTATTATTTATTTACATTTTAATAATAGCAAAGCAAATCCAATTCAAATACAATTAGGATGTATACATTTTAATTGTTTTCATTGTCACATTACAGAGCCAGTCATCTAGTATTAAATGGTATCAATAAAGGAGCATAGTTTTTATAAATTGCAATTATGAGATCCACATTTCATGCATTGCTACAGGCAATGAATTTTGCAGATCGTTTGCATAGCATAAATGATACATGTCCCCCCAAATGGTGTCTATGATACAGGATGGAAGGATCCAGCTTCTCAGAGTCTCCAGAAAGTCTTGCACCCAATCGTTTGACTCCTGTCTGAAACTCTGGAGAGCCACGTTGTATCACTGTAAATTCTACACTGGAGGTAGAAGAGCCCTGCTGGATCAGGCCAAAGGTCCATCGTCCAGCATCCTGTTCTCATAGAGACCAACTGGACATCTGTGGGAAGCCCACAATGAAGGCTTGGATGCAATAGTACTCTCTCCACTTGTGATTCCCAGCAATTGGTATTTAGAAACATACTGACTCTGGCAGTGGAGGTAAAAGCCACCATGGCTAGTAGTCATTGATAGCCACATTTCCATGAGTTTGTCTAAATACCTTTTAATAAGTACAAAAAACTAAAACATATGCTATGGTCAGAACTTGGGATCTTTTGCGATCCTCCCCTGGTACAGGCCAAGCTGATCTCTATGCTGTTCTGAAGAGACCCTGATGGTTGTTCCATGACCAGTGACTTGGTGACAACATGGAAGCAGCCTTCTTGGTGATAGTATCTACCCTATGGAATACTCTCCCTGAATAATTAGTGAGGCAGAGACAGTAATTACAAGTTTTTTCCCAAAAAGGAATTATTTATCCAAGCTTTCCTGGGCTCTCTTAACGTTTAATTTTTATTTTGTTTTGTACACTGCTTAGTTTTATTTAGATTTTATTTATTTATTTATTTATATCCTGCCCTTCCTCCCAGTAGGAGCCCAAGGCGGCAAACAAAAGCACTAAAACACTCTAATACATCTTAAAAACAGACTTTAAAATATATTAAAACAAAACATCTTTAAAAACATATTAAAACAAAACATCTTTAAAAACATATTAAAACAAAACATCTTTAAAAACAAAAATATCTTTTTAAAAAAGCTTTAAAAACATTAAAAAGCAATTCAACACAGACACACACTGGGATAAAGTCTCTACTTAAAAGACTTGTTGAAAGAGGAAGGTCTTCAGTAGGCGTCAAAAAGATAACAGAGATGACTCCTGTCTAATACTTAAGAAGAGGGGAATCCAAAGGGTAAGAGCCGCTATACTAAAGGTCCACTTCCCATGTTGTGCGGAATGGACCTTCTGATAAGATGGTATATGCAGGAGACCCTTACCTGCAGAGCATAATGACTGACTGGGTGTTGAAGGGGTAAGACGATCTTTCAGGTATCCTGGTCCCAAGCTATTATAGGGCTTGTACACCAAAACCAGAACCTTGAACTTGGCCCTGTGGCTAATGGGCAGCTAGTGCAATTATTTTAGCAGCAGGGTGACATGTTGGTGATACCCTGCCCCAGTGAGCAGTTGCGCCGCTGCATTTTGCACCAGCTGCAACGTCTGGACCAGCCTCAAGGGCACCCCCGTGTACAGCACATTATAGTAATCCAGCCTGGAGGATATACAGCTGCATTTTGTTTTTATCTCATGTTTATCTAGTTTTTAAGAAATTTTATTGAATGTTGTTATTGTATTTTTATTGATTTTATGTACAAACCTCTTAGAGATTTATTATATTTCATGGTGTACATTTTTCAAAGCAAATAACTAGCTACATGAGCAAAACATCTGCTCTGCAACTGAGCTACAGTCCTTTCCCATCCATTCTATATCTTTCTGACTGCACAACCCACAGGGAAATATGGAGGTAGCACAGAGTGAAGCACCCAAATAGCTACTTTGGCTGGATGCCTGCAGAAGGAACAGAAGGTTTCTATGGAGCAAGGATTCAAAGCCCACCAAGAGGGCAAGGAAAGGTATAGATCAGGGCCCAGACTGCAGAGGATGCCACAACTACTGCCTTAGAAGAGAAGCCCCCAGTAGCTCAGTGCTCAGGCCACAGGGATGAGAGATGCAAGTTCAAGTCCCACCCATCAGAAGGAGCTCCTGGGACTTGAATTTACTCTGCAAGCTCCACAGAAAAGCCCTCCACCACTCAGCCAATGCAGATGGCAGGGAACAGAGACGTTATGGGTATCTGATACCTCCAGCTGCCAGTCTGGGGACACAGTCATGTATACCAAGACCACACGGGTTGCAGAAGGAGCCCTGGTCAGCTCAGATTTCACATACAGGAGATCCTGCACTGAAATATGGGATATGGACCTTCCACTAAGAATGCCTAGGACACACACACACGCGCACACACACAGAGTGGTGCTTGAGCCAGTTGCTGCCAGGTCCTGCTGCCAGGCCCTGCTGCATATGCCAACTAGCCCTTTTGGCTCATGGAACCAATTTCTCTGCCAGCATATCTCAAGGACAGGATTGTGCCCAAAGGCAGGTGCCTAGATTGTGGATCAGACTAAACAAGCCCTCTACTGCCAAAATACACATACTCCAGACCACGTTGTGTTGATTACTATAAAATCAGGGTTTGAAAGTGTGGCTCTTTCCCACCCTTAACACACACTGATAGATAGAGTAGGGGTTCCAATCGACATTAGAAATTGTAAGCACAGAAACTGGGGGGTTGTAATCATTCTATATTAATTAATGTAGTGATCTTTGTGTGTGTGCGTCTGTGCAGAATACATTTGTTATTAACAGAACTTGACAAATATGCTTTCAGACATTACTACAGTAAAAGGTCTGGAGCTCTCCCAGCGCTTACCCTTGTAGTAAAGCTGCTTTAGCAAATTCCTACAGAAGTACATTTAAGCAAAAACCCATTACTATATAATTTTTAAATTATTTCTTACAGACAAATATGGGCCTTCTGGGACTGGATGGATTCCCCTGCTAGTATTTCAGTCATGATAACACACCACAGCAATTTGATGTTTTGGCTCATTTGTTTATATTCTTCATGCAAGAGATAAGTCTCTCCAGAAACAATGAACTTGCTGTATTGAGACCTCAAAGCCCATCACATAGGACTTGAACATTAATGAAAAGTATACTTTGTATGTGCAGCAGGGGTACGTTAGCCAATATCCTAGCTGCAGTTTTCATTCCAGTACACTGAAAGTAGCATTACAATAAAAAGTAAAATAAATATAAAAGGAGAATACTTGAAAACAGGATATTTGTAATTTTTTTCAAAACTGAATTCTAATGTGTTGGCCACTCTGAACTATTGAGGAATGGCTGTGTATAAATCTTTTAAACAAATAAACAAATAATAGATTCACTACTAGTAAAAGAGATGAAACTTAGGGAAGCTTTGTTCATGCATTTTTAAGTGTTGCTTTGTCTACGGCTGAGTCAAAATGGGAGACACATTTCATGAATGCTTTTGGCCTTGTGCAACATGCTTCCTGTTACAGGATGGAACATGCACCAAAATTGTTTACCCATTCAAAGTGAGAGCAGAAACATTGCCCTCACTCTGATTTGGCTTCATGCCATCACCACTTAGCCAAATCTGCTAAGTCATCCTGCATTTGAGCTGTGCTTTGTTTGATTTTTAAAATATTGCTCGGAAGTCACCCTCCAGTCACATGAACTGCTCTACGCTGGATGATGACGTTGACCAAAAGCTGGCAAAGCACCTCTGTGGTGCCCATGGATGCTCCACAGCTCATTCTCCCATAGCTGCTGCAGCAGCAGCAGTGCCCACTAGCAATGGGATAGACCCCTGTGACTCCAGTCTTGGCCTTGGTTTCTCCTTGACAGCAGGAGGCAAAGGGCAGTAGTAGCACTCTAACTCAGCCAGCCCACCTAGAGGTGAGTACAAGGAGTTTTTGTATTAGTTTGTTGAGTGTTTCAGGAAACCACTCTGTAATCACAGAGTGGTAAAAAGCAGTTTACAAATGTTGGAAATAAATAAAAACGAATACAATATGATTAGATGCATAAGAAGTTACTGCGGGTTTTAGGGGACCATTGGGGAAGCGGGTCTCACTGCTCATTACTGCTGTCTCTAGTTAGTCAGTCAAATTTATTTGATAAAAACCATTGATATTGCAGAAATGCCAACAGAGTTGAGGTGAATTTTAGAATGAGCACACTGGACCTCATGTTATGCAATTTTGTCTAATTCACTGATGAAGCAAACATGGAAACCTTGTGTGTAGCGTATTTGTCCCCATTCATCAGCAAATAACAAATTTCCCCCCTATTACTCCAGAAGGAAACTTTGCATGAACTGTCACTACATTGACATCTCTCTCTGGGACCAATCGATGCTATCCATGCTACTTTCCAGAGGGAGAGGGTGAGATGAGCAGGCTATTGTCTCCCTGTTCACTTGAAGATGGCAGATGAAAAAGTAGTGACAGTAATGAGGAGAAACAGTGGAGGCACAAGTCTCTGGGAGTCATCAATAGGCTTCTGCCAGAGTGTAGATCCTGGCAAGTGCATGACAATACAGATCATTGATGTCAATCTGATCTGCATGATAACATGATGCCATCATGTTGCCTAAAAAATCCCTGATTGACTGGGATCACCTCAGAGGAAGCTCTTGTTTAACAGATGCAATGATCACATGAAAAAGCTAAGTAAAGTAGTTTACCACACGAAACTTCGTGGTCAGTTGTAGCCACCTCCTAACCATTCACCAGTCTTCACACATCCACACTCCACTCCAGCAGTGGAATCCCTGCCCAGTTGTCTCTCCACACCCTTGCTGCCCTGTGACATGAAGCTCTCTCCCCTCCTTCTCACCACCATGCTATGTATAAGCTCTGGAAGCATCAAGGTGGCTCTGCAAAATCACACATGCACACAACTCTCACGTCTTCTCCTCCTCCATAAATGTTTAAGCGAGCAGCTGCCTAGAGTTGCATAGTGAAAAGGCTGGTCTGCTGAAAGTATTGTGCACTACTTGCACTTTTCATGGCACACCCTTTCCCTTGTCTGTTTTCAGTTAAAATCATAACTGAATTAAATCATGCATTCTTTGTTTTGAATGCTTAAGTTTATGCATTCTCCAAGATGATCAGTCTAAGACCTGTAGTATGACTTCAACAGATGCATCTTCATTGTGCCTCCCGCAACAGCCATGAAACAATTGCTTGTACTTGTTCTGCCTGTGCTCAAATTTTGGGGTTGTTTTGTGAGCCTCCCCCCTGCTGTTGTTGTTTTGCCTGTACAGAGAAGAACTCTTGATCCCCAGTAAATCTGAATTAGTCATTTATTATGTACTTTCTTTGGGGCATTTTGACAAGTAATTATATACAATTCTGCACTGGGGGGGGAAGAAAAAGGTACTCTGGAGTCAGTAAACAAAATATTATTACAGAAACTATGTGGGCAGAGAAGCTTTTATTTCTGCCTTGAGTCAATCATGTTTTCTTTCTAAAGACTATGATCCACGGATGGTGTAAGCCAATCTATTCTCAGTTATACCAGTTTAGTGCCCCTAATACTTTAAATTAAGTAGTCTAATGGATTGCATTAACATTTCATGTGTCCTTTCAAGATGAGTAGCAGATCGTTACTCAACCCAAGTTAAATGCTGTGACTGTAAAAGCAATTTAGAAGAGAGGCTAATGCTTGATTTAATGTAGGGGTAGGGAAGGAACCTCAGGCACAGGGGTTAATATGGCTCTCCATGATTCTAAGTCTGGCCCCTGAGACTCAATCCAGATCACACACACACCTTTCACCAGTCTCACCCTCCCTCAAGGGCTTTGGCTGGCTGGAATGTGTCCATGAAGTGTGATAATGCCTCTTTATTTTGTGTGTATGTGTGTGTACGCACATGCATATAAACATTTGTTTTTTGCATAGCTGGAATGTAGGCTACTGTACTGTACATTACTCCACCCACCTTTGTCCCTGGCCTTGCCCACCTCTGGCAAGTGGCCCTTGGAACGTTGACCAGCCACAAAAGAATGTGACCCTAGAGCTGTAATAGCTTTCCCGTCCTTGCTCTAATGGGAGTTGTGATGTACCTGGGTGCTCTTAAAAGAGTTCTTACACCTGTCCGCACACACTTGTTTTTAAAAAGATGTTTGTTTTTAAGATGTTTTTAGTGTTTTATTGCTTGTTGTTTGCCACCCTGGGGTCCTTCTGGGAGGTAGGGCAGATTTAAATTTAATTTAAAAATAAAAAAAATACACCTGTCAAAATTAACATCTGGATTTGTTAACATATACACTGCCATGTTTCTTTTTATTTCTGCTCTCTGCCTAACCAGGATCATGTGTGTTGCTTAAGGCATGGGACAGGTCTAGGTAAGAATGGTCTTGTTTTCAAAAATGGGGAGTGACCATTGCTTCTTTGCCCAAATACAAGGTGTGAAACCTGATACTTGCAGCACCCAGTAGAGACACACTTGCGTTGTACTGGCTGCAGTGCATCTCCAGCCCTGTTTTCTGAAAGCAGAGACACACAACATTAGTCAGACCTCCCCGTTTTACTCCAAAACCTTGGAAGTTGCAGCTCTGGTATGCTTTACCTTGAAGTCACCTTCACACAGAGTTCAAAACTGATTGGTCATCAACTCAGTTGCCACTGCAGGTGCGTCCAATGAAAATGCTTTGCTGTAGGCTTAGGCAAACACAATTATTGGGCCAATGCTTTGCTGATCCTAATCAGCAGTTGGAAAGGGAGATGTGTCCAGCTGTGGTTAGGGAAGGGTGAGAATTCCGATTCAGATCACATTTTAAGCAGAATTTATCAAATTTGCAATTTCTGAAACAATATGAGAACAACACAGCCATCCTTCGAAATTCGCATTTATTAGAATTTTGGGATACAGCTTGCCAACTAAACATTTACAAAAATGCATATATTAGGGGAAAGGGGCCATAAAATGAATACATGAGTGAAAATAACATGCAAAAAGGCATGAAGTGATGAGAAATGGCTTGCAAAAATGTGTACCTTTGACAAAACTGCCTACAAAAATGTGTTTATCTGGAGAAATTTGCACTAAAATGGTAGAGAATTTTCATCAGGATTTTTTTAAAAAAATCACAGATCACTGTAGAAATGTAGAGAACTGAATTTACCATTGGAAAAATGAGAAACTGAGAGAACTGAAACAGACATATCTTTCCATCCCTAGCCATGGGCAGAGTCGTTTCAAAACACAGCTAGAGAAAATGGTCTGGCTGCTTTTGAAGCAACTAGTGTGTTTGCAGCCTTATAGAGTCTGCAGCCTCCACTTTGAACTGAATCTGAAAACTGGCCTTATGGTTGCAACATCGAAATGAAATGTGCTTTTTTTCTTTGTATTTTTCCACCTGCTTTGTGGAACATTTTGCCTGATGAAGAGTTCTGGAGAATTTGAATGCTTATCTTTATTTTGTATATTTTGGGAGGTCCTAATAAAGGTATGGCTGATTTTTTATTATTATTATTTTAGGATTTTATTCCCGTTATGGATCAACATAGCTACCTTTGCTTGTTTTGGTATAGCATGGCAACCTTAGAATGATTGTCTCTTTCACCCTTAGTGTGATAACCACCTGAGTCAATGAAAATAATTATTTGCAATTCCAAAACTCTAAGCCATGGTCCTTCTGCATCTAACCTTCCTACAGCAGTATGGGATGAAAGCTACTGCTATGTATTCCCCATGATTTCTTTCTGTGTAGGGAATCATATCACAAGAGCTCCATAACTGTACTTAGATGTGCTGAGAGGAGATAGATTTCTTTCTCCTACTCTGAAATAGCACACTGTCAGCTTCCTAACTGACCAGTTTAAAAGGCCAGTTAGCAAGCTGACAGGGAACATTGGTGTTAATGTGTTAGCTGCTGTTCTTTTATGGGAAAGGGGGAAAGGGGGGAACTAGCACCTCTACCATGCTACATAAAAGCAGGCATGTTAACAGGGACATTTTCCTATACTGTAGAGAAAAGGGCTTTCTTGGTAAAACCTTGGTCTGATCATGTGTCTTGTTATGGAGCTGAGCTGAATTTTCTTGCAAGACATTTCTTCTAAGACCATTTCTGAGATTTTTCTTTTTTTCACCCCCATAAAATACGAAGGCCATTTTGCAAAATGTTTTCCAAATATTCTCCACCTTTTTGTTGTTGTTGTTGTTGTTGTGGCTACAATTTCCTTCCCACAATCCCGTGGAATGACTGAGGCATTGTAAATAATATAAAATGGTAACCAGGCCGCTACAAGAGGCATCAACCACTGCTGCTGCCTCTTGCAGTGAGTCCATCCCAAGAATCTGTTGGAGAATTTCTTTTCTGCCTGGAGAAATGGTTCACCACATTCTCTGCCCACAAGAGGGTGGGGGACTTTGGGAGCTCTTCTGAGCACAAGTCTAAAAACACACAAAATATCTGAGCAAGGACTTAAATCAGCAGTTTGGCTCTTGTGTCTGGCTGAAAAGGCATAAAGGAGTAGTAATTGTCTGAGCCAACAGAACTGTTTGAATATTATTTCACCTTAGAATATCATGTTAGCTTTCCCTATTCCTTAAGTCACACTGGCATCTAGTGGCAATGTGGATTCAGCTAAGCAAATGAACATGAGCAAATAGGAATGTTCATGGGTGTATATTTTATATTTTCAAAAACTATGGGGCTAATAGTACTACTCTACTCAGTCGCGAAGTTACTAAAATCAGTAATGAGCATCACAGGTCAAGAAGACATGCCACAGATGGTTTGGAGGAGAACTCCAAAAATTATAAAGGTGCAATATCCTAAGGATTCTTACATAAAAGTATAATGGAAATCAGTTGGACTTGTTTTTGAATATGCATGGTTAGGATGGAGCTGGAACTGCCTAGGGTGGCTTGAGATATGATGCAGAGTGACTCATACTTTCTCTCACCAACATGCTTCTGCATCTTGTGATTCTTGTTTAAAATCAAGAGGTGCACATATCTCCTATAGGGTTTTGTGCATTCTCTGCACACATCAAGCTGTGTGGGGAACGTCTCTCTGAGGGATATATGTGCATTCTGGGCTTTGGATAAGACACAGAAGTGTGCAAGATGAAGCATCAGGTAGATTTAGGTTAACACCACACAAACATGCTAACTAGAAGAGAAGTAACAAATTTAATAAGCTGCCTAGGAAGGTTGTAGACCTCTCTCTCTCTCTCTCTCTCGATTTTCAAAAACTAAGATAGCCACCAATCATATGGGACAGCTCTCATCTTTAGAAGCTTCTATGCACTTAGAAGGCCACCTTTTCCATAGGATCAACTTATTCCACATAGCCAACTAAAAAAGTGCGAGGGAGCAAAATGTTGGCAACTCAAGTACACAGCAGGGAGCCAGCCCAGCTTGTCCAGATTATATATTCACTTCCCCTCAACCTCCCCCTCCTCCTTCCCTCCATTCGTCCCCCCTCCCCGCCTCCTTCAGCCACCATGTCCTTTTGTGACATCACAGGCAGTCCGTTGCCGACAGTAACAGCACAACCTCCCTTGGCCTGACAATGGTGAGGACACTTCAGCATCGATTTATTCATTTATTATTAAAATATTTATAGCTTCATGTATACTGATACCAGGGAGGGGAACACCGTAACACTCTGGGATTTGATCTCCCATTATCTGTTTTTGAATAAAACAAAGGACTCCACAGGAGATGAATACAAAAAAACATTTTATTCAGAAATAAAAGCTGGCTTCTTGAAGCCTTGCAGTCCTCTTTGTTGCTTTCACAGGTGGTCTCTTCCAAAACCTTGCCAGCTTCAGAGACATCCCTGGAAGGAAAAAACACAGACAATGAGGGGGATGACTACTATCCAACAGCCTCACCCACCTCCACCAGCGTCAGCCCGGCAACTTCATCCCTAACTTCCATTCAAACATTCACGGGTTTCATCTATTCATGAATATCCACCGGTTTGTCACATTCACACACTTACACCCATCCCCTACCACCCCCCTCGACCGCATCTGAAACCCCACTCACACACAAACACACGGCCAGCTGACATCCATGAAGAATGCCAGCGGCAACATCTGCCCCTCTCTCACCCCCCCATTCATTCACATTCGTTCCCCGGCTTTAACCCACAAATATCCACCATCCGCTAGGTCCATCGCTAGACATCACCCAGTTTCAGATGTGAGTATCACCTACCTTCAAGCCGCGATCCCTCTCAGCAAGTAAACTTGCCTCATTATCACTCCATGATGGCATCCCGCAGCCAGATGATTGCCTCCTTGCATTCACCAATTGGCCTCCTCCAAGTGAAAGAAGACCAGGCAATGCTTTTGCCTCAGTCTTGGCCCACCTTTAGATCCACTCAGAGGCCATGTCGTGTTGTGATGTCACAGGCAGTCCACAGCCCATAGCTGGGGAGGCCTCATGATCATCATCTCTTCACATACCTCACAATTGTAGGTGTAACTCAGCTGGGATTTATTTGATTGCTCTTTTAATATTAAAAAGTTTTATAGCCCACCCTTCATGTGTACTTATACTGGGCTGGGGAAGATTGTTCAGCCCAAGGATGGCCTTCCTTTGCGGGCAACGTTCTGGGGACTACATGCCAGAGGGGGGCAGGGCAAAAAGTAGGCGTGGCCAGATGCAAGTGTGGGTGGAGCAACGGCCGTGACTTGTCTTTGTACATTCGGCTCCATTCCAGCTATGCAAAAATCAAAGGTTTCTGCACTTTCCCATCTCTCCAGTCCACTTAAGCAACAGGTGTCATCACAGTTCAAGGACACAACAGCACTTGAGGAGGGTTCAGAGCTGGGCCTGTGATGGGCATGGCCTGGAAATATTCCTGAGGGCCGGGCAGAACATGTTGGAGGGCTGCTGAGATTCCCCACATCTGTCATAACACACAGTTTGAGATAAAGGTTATATTTATATATTTTATATAAATATATAAATATTCATGACTTTATTTTAACAAAATCAGTCTTTGTGGTGCCAGCAGATTAATATTCTTTTAAGGAATTAAGCATTGATGAAAAGGATTAAGGAAGCAAAGTCTGTAGTTTGATTTCACTAGACCAGGTTCAAGGTTCCTCTGTTGATATACAAAGTCCTGAACAGCTTGGATCCAGCATCATTTATGGACTGCCTGAGCCCTTCTCTCCCAACTCCATTGCTGAGATCCTCCGGAGGAGCGCTGTTAGTTGTCCTCCATGTTACAGAGGCCCAACTGGCCTCCATTAGAAATTGGGCATTTAGTGGCGCTGGTCCCATTCTGTAGACCCACAGGGCCTTGGTTTTCCAAGGATTCAGCTTATTAGCCCTCCAGCCCACTACCCTGGGTGGGAGCACATCTTTCTTCTTCCTAGAGAGTGCCATGGAGTGCAAAGGAAGCAAACTTTGGTCAAGACATTCTGGCTCATGTTTTAAGCAGGTCTTAGTGTCTTTCTTAAGGGCAGAAGTGTCTCAGTCTGCCTGGCTTCTGGAATATGGGGAATAGAACCCATACATGTAAAGCACATTTAAAGCACAGGGCTTCCCCCAAAGAATTGTGGGAACTGTAGTTTACCCCTCACAGAGCTAGAATTCCCAGCATCCTTAACAAACTACAATTTCTAGAATTCTTTGGGAAAGTCATGTGCTTGAAAGGTATGTATGCTGTCCTCAGTTGCACTAAGACAATGCACCAGCGTGAAGAAGATGCAGGATTTTGGTTCAGCTTACAAGCAGCAGTCCCGAGTGACTTTTCCTAGACCTCAAATATACCTGATAAGCTTTGAGAATGCATCGATCCCTTAAAACAACCAGAATATTATTATTTAATAATAACGAACTCATTCTTATATAGCCAAAACAGCACCAGACAAATACACAAGAGGGAGGTATCTGCAGGCTTGGGAGGAGAGGGGACCCAAGGGGTTGCCAAAGTACACACTTTTTTAAAGGCAAAATAACTCTTGCAGTTGGGAAAAAATCCCCCAAACCTCCCAGTAATATGTTCTGTCGGCATGCAATGTTGAATGAGTGTGTGGTGTGGACAGAAAACTGAGGCAGGGTGGAATGGAGTATCCTTAAAGTGGGCATGGCTAGCTGGCTGAGTGGCACTCCAATTGGAGCACTCCATAGTGCAACAAGTGGGACCTGTAGTTGCCATGTGAAGTGCTTCTATTTACAGTGCCAGCCAGCCATGCCCATTTCCAGGACCCTCCATTTCATTCCCTTGTCCCCAGGTTTTGCCCTCTTCCCCAAATTTTTTATTATGTATTTATTATTTCAATTTATATACCGCCCTTAGCAGAATAGCTCTCAGGGCGGTGAACAAACAAGATAAAATACACTATATCATAGTAAAAAATCACAAAAACATGTACAAACAAACAACAGAAAGCACAACAAAAACGAAATACAACACAAATTAAGAAGGATACATGTTAAAAGTAGAAAGATTAAGAAAATTAAAAGATTAAAATGCCTGGGAGCATAAAAAGGTCTTTACCTGGAGCCGGAAAGATAGAAGTGTAGGCGCCAGGCGTACCTCTTCGGGGAGGCTGTTCCACAACTCAGGGGCCACCAGAGAAAAGGCCCTAGATCTAGTAACCACCCTCCGGGCTTCCCGATGAGCTGGTACCCGGAGGAGGGCCTTAGATTCTGAACGAAGTGAACAGGTAGGTTCATAGCGAGAGAGGCGTTCCACAAGGTATTGAGGTCCCACGCCATGTAAGGCTTTATAGGTCAAAACCAGCACCTTGAATCTCGCTCGGAAGCAAATAGGAAGCCAGTGCAGACGCGCCAGAATAGGTGTTATATGCGAAGACCGACTGGTCCTCGTCAATAGTCTGGCAGCCGCGTTCTGCACCAGCTGAAGCTTCCGAACTGTCTTCAAGGGCAGCCCTACGTAGAGTGCATTACAGTAATCCAATCTTGAAGTTACCAGAGCATGAACAACGGAGGCGAGGTCGTCCCTGTCCAGATAGAGGCGTAGTTGGGCTACCAGACGAAGATGGTAAAATGCATTCCGTGCTACCGAGGCCACTTGGGCCTCGAGAGACAAGGAAGAATCGAAAAGAACCCCCAAACTACGTACCTGTTCTTTCAGGGGGAGTGTAACCCCATCCAGAACAGGGTGAACATCCACCATCTGAGCAGGGAAGGCGTTCACCAGCAGTGTCTCGGTCTTGTCTGGATTGAGTCTCAGTTTATTAGCTCTCATCCAGTCCATTATCACGGTCAGGCAACGATTCAGCACATCAACAGACTCACCTGAAGAAGATGAAAAGGAGAAATAGAGCTGCGTGTCATCAGCATATTGATGGCAACGCACTCCAAAACTCCTGATGACCGCACCCAGCGGCTGCATGTAGATGTTGAAAAGCATGGGGGACAAGACCGACCCCTGAGGGACTCCACAATGGAGAGTCCATGGTGTCGAATGATGTTCCCCAAGCACTACCTTCTGGTGATGGTCCGCGAAGTAGGAGCGGAACCACTGCCAAGCAGTGCCCCCGACACCCAACTCCACGAGTCTCCCCAGAAGGATACCATGGTCGATGGTATCAAACGCCGCTGAGAGATCAAGGAGAATCAACAGAGTCACACTCCCCCTGTCCCTCTCCCGACAAAGGTCATCATACAGGGCGACCAAGGCTGTTTCGGTGCCAAAACCGGGCCTAAAACCGGATTGAAACGGATCTAGATAATCGGTTTCATCCAAGAGCGCCTGGAGCTGGCCGGCAACCACCCGTTCCAAAACCTTGCCCAAAAAAGGGACATTCGCCACCGGTCTATAGTTGTTCAAGTTATCTGGGTCCAAGGAGGTATTCTTTAAAAGAGGTCTCACTACTGCCTCCTTGAGGCTACCAGGGACTACTCCCTCCCTCAAGGAGGCATTAAGCACTTCCTTGGCCCAACCGGTGGTCCCAGCCCTGCTAGCTTTCACTAGCCAAGATGGGCAAGGATCCAGAACAGATGTGGTTGCCCGAACCATTCCAAGCACCTTGTCCACTTCCTCGAGCTGCACCAACTGAAACTCATCCAATAATGAAGGACAAGGCCGTGCTCCGGACACTTCAATGGATTCATCTGTCGCAACATCGGAGTCAAGATCCCTGCGGATACATGCGATCTTATCTTGAAAGTGTCCAGCAATTTCGTTGCAGCGGGCTTCCGATGTTTCCGTAGTATCGTGGGGGCCAGAGTGTAAGAGCCCACGCACGACTTTAAAAAGCTCCGCTGGGCGGCATAGGGATGATCTAATAGAGGCAGCAAAATAAAGCTTCTTTGCTGTCCTTACCGCTTTTGTATACTACTTATTGGTGGCACTTACCAAGGCATGAAAACTGGGAGTTTTCCTCCATCTGCACTCCAGCCTCCTCCTCTCATGTTTCATCGCTCTCAGCTCCGGGGTATACCACGGAGCTGTATGAGATCTACAGCGGAGGGGGCGCGCGGGAGCGATCATGTCAATAGCCCGGGTCATTTCTGTATTCCACAGTGCGACCAGGTCCTCGACAGGAGCACCAGTCCTATCAGCCGGAAAATCTCCCAGAGCCCTCTGAAAACCTGCGGGATCCATCCGGCTCCGGGAGCGGATCAACTTAATAGATCCTCCACCTTTGCAGAGGGAAAGAGCCGCTGTAAGTCTAAATCTCAGCAAGCGGTGATCTCTCCATGACAATGGGGTAGATGAAAAACACCCCACCGCCAGATCACCATCTCCATGTCCAGTGGCGAAGATCAAATCAAGAGTATGTCCCGACACATGCGTTGGGCCGGTAGAAAATTGAGACAGCCCCATTGTTGTCATGGAGGCAATGAAGTCCTGAGCTGCGCCAGATAAGACAGCCTCGGCATGGACGTTGAAATCCCCCAGTACCAAAAGTCTAGGGGATCTCAAGAGCACCTCCGAGACTATCTCTGTCAGCTCAGCTAAGGAAGCTGTTGGGCAGCAAGGTGGACGGTACACCAACAGTATTCCTAGTCTGTCTCCCTGGCCCAATACAAGGTGGAGACATTCCAGACCAGTCGCCATCTGGACAGGGTGCTTGGTGAGAGGGAAAGAACTCCTATAGACCACAGCGACCCCCCCTCCCCAGCCCTCAGATCTACCACAGTGCTGAACCAAATACCCGGGTGGACAAAGCTGGGAAAGAGCAACTCCTCCCTGATCAGCCACCAGGTTTCGGTTATACATGCCAGGTCGGCACCCTCCTCCAGAATTAAATCATGGACAAGTGAGGTTTTATTATGTACCGACCTGGCATTCAAAAGCAGCACTTGGAGATCCGAGAGCTGGCTGATAGGACAACCAACAAACCTGTGGGTATGAGGAGAACCGGAACAAGGCACAGACACAATTTGTCTGGGATGAGTTCCCCTTACCTGGCCTGTTCTCCTCCTAACGCCATACCTCCCATTACCCGTCACTACGTTAATTGGGGCCCCCGAAAGCCCCCCCACGAAGGATGGAATCTTTTCTCCCAGGCACATGTTAAAAATACACAAACTCACACAGACAAGCAATCATACAATCATTCACCCAACAGTAACGCACACACACACCGAACAAACAACGTTAAAATTAATTAGTCAATGCACAACCTGACTGAAGGTTTCTTTCTGCCTTTGACAAACAGATGATTTCTAGGTTGGATTCTCTTTGTATTCCAATAGATGACCAGAAGAGATGCAAGAAGGAAAGACATCAGCTGGAAAATCTGGGGAAAGCTGAGCTGCACTAGATGCTGTTGGGAAGTAAGGAGCAGATGGTGTCTCACCCTGCTGACCAGGGAGAAGCCCCTGAGAGCTGGCAAGGTAATTGCCCGTGGAAGGAAAAGAACAGACCGCTTCCTTCTCAGGAAGATGACGGTCCCAAGGAGAGTATAGTCCAAAACATAATCCTCAAGGATGAGAGAGAGAAAACACACGAGGACATTTTTACCTGGGAGCACAAGCTTATGTTGCAAGAGGCAACCCACGCCAGAGCGAAACTGTATGAATGTTTGGACCTCAGGAACAGCTTCACCTGCAGAGCACAACGTGTCCGACATCAGAGAATCCACACGGGAGAAACTGTTCAAGTGCTCTGATTGTGGGAAAAGCTTAACTGTAGCTCCCAGCTCATTATGCACAAGAGAAAGCACACCAGACAGAAGCCATATGTCTACATGGACTGTGGGCAAAGCTTTAGCAACCGTTTATAAGCTTCATAGTGCACATGAACATCTATACAGGAGAAAAACCTTACAAATGCTTCTATTGTGGGAAAGGGTGTGGCCGCTCCTTGCACCTGATTAGGCACCACAGCTTCCACACAGGAGGGAGGCCATACATATGTGCGGATTGTGGGAAAAGCTTCAGGAAGCAGTCCATGTTCATGGTGCACAAGAGGATTCACACTGGGGAGAAGCCATACAAGTGCTCATCTTGTGAAAGAACCTTTGGCCGTAGAGCACACCTCATCCGGCACGAGAGGACACATACAGAGGGAAAGCATACGTATGCATGGATTGTGGAAAAAGGTTCAATGATTGCTCAGACTTGATTGTCCACTGAAGGAGAATCCATACAGGCAATTCACTGTATAAATGCTCTGCTTGTGGAAAAAGCTCTCTGCATCAATCACACCTTTAACAGACATCAGAGGAGTCTGATATCAGACTGTTGTTTTATTAGCCAAATTCCAAATTTATTTATTTATTTATTTATTTATTTTATTATACTTGTATACCACCCCATAGCCGAAGCTCTCTGGGCGGTTTACAGTAACTAGAAACATTAAAACAAATACAATTTAAAACAGATCTTATAAAAACAATTTAAAACACAATTTAAAAATTTAAACAGTATAAAACACATGCTAAAATGCCTGGGAGAAGAGGAAAGTCTTGACCTGGCGCCGAAAAGATAACAGTGTTGGTGCCAGGCACACCTTAAAATCTTTTCCATAAGCAAACGTACTGGTGATAACTTCTCTTCTACTTCTATTATTTGCCAGTCAATGGTCTGGTTTGCATATAACCCTAAGCTATGGTTTGTTTAACAATTGCAAGTTGCCCTACAGACAATCAAAGAAACCATGATTTGCTTTTCCAAAGTTTGGCTTATTTTCTAGATGCTCTTGTCTCGTGTCTTTGTAACTTGGTGAGCATCTGTGATGGAGAAGCCAAACAAACCATCGTTAAGAAAGGATGCTGGGTTTCTCCAGAATAATAAGCCACAGTTAAAACAAACCAAGGTTCTTAAGCCAACAACAAACCATGGCTTCAGATCATGGCTTGCTGACAAGACATTGTATGGGCAATGTTCATACAGAATGCCAAGCTGTGATAATAAGCCATAGTTTAACAAAACTCTGTAGAAACAGTAGTAACACAGAAAAGAAGCAAAGTAAGAAGAACACCAACAAACATACAAAAATGTAATTCTCCATCTTTGGAGATGGCAGGGGTTGCCACCATTCACCATATGCTCAGAGGCATGTGTGACCAAATTCTTCCAAGCTACACAGGAAGTGGCTTGGACTGTGAAAGACCAACCCAAATTGTGTTTGCATTTTGACAAATTTGTAGGGCCGTACAATAAATGAAAGTTGGACAGCGAAAAAAGCAGATAAGAGAAAAATCAACTCCTTTGAAATGTGGGTGTTGGAGGAGAGCTTTGCGCATACCATGGACTGCAAAAAAGACAAATAATTGGGTGTTAGAACAAATTAAACCAGAACTGTCACTGGAAGCTAAAATGATGAAATGGAGGTTATCATACTTTGGACACATCATGAGAAAACATGATTCACTAGAAAAGACAATAATGCTGGGAAGAACAAGAGGGATTCCCTGCCCTTAAATATTAGACAGGCACCATCTCTGTTATCTTTTCGGCACCTATTGAAGAACTTCCTCTTTCAACTACTCTTTTAAGTAGAGACCTTGTCCCAGTCTGCTTCTGTATTGGAATTGCTTTTTAATATGTTTTTAAACCTTTTTTAAAAAAATGTTGTTTAACCTTTTTTAAAAAGATGTCTTCAAAGCTTTTTTAAAAAGTTTTTAAAGTTGTTTTGTTTTAATGTGTTTTAAACTCTGTTTTTATGATGTTATAAAGTGTTTATCAGTACAAATGAAGGGTGGGCTATAAAACTTTTTAATATTAAAAGAGCAATCAAAGAAATTACAGCTGAGTTACACCCACAATTGTGAGCTGTGTGAAGAGATGACGATCATGAGGCCTCCCCAGCTATGAGCTGTGGACTGCCTGTGACATCACAAAATGACATGTCCGCTGAGTGGATATAAAGGTGGGCCAAGACTGAGGCAAAAGCATTGCCTGGTCTTCTTTCACTTGGAGAAGGCCAATTGGTGAATGCAAGGAGGCGATCATCTGACTGCGGGATGCCATCATGAAGCTGGCGAGGTTTTAGAAGAGACCATCTGTGAAAGCAACAAAGAGGACTGCAAGACTTCAAGAAGCCAGCTTTTATTTCTAAATAAAATGTTTTTTTGTATTCATCTCCTGTGGAGTCCTTTGTTTTATTCAAAAACAGATAATGGGAGATCAAATCCCAGAGTGTTACGGTGTGCCCCTTCCTGGTATCAGTATACATGAAGCCATAAGTATGCATGAGACTATAAGTATTTTAATAATAAATGAATAAATCATGCTGAGGTGTCCTCACCATTGTCAGGCCAAGGGAGGTTGTGCTGTTATTGTCGGCAACGGACTGCCTGTGATGTCACAAAAGGACATGGTGGCTGAAGGAAGCAGGGGGAGGGGGGACGAATGGAGGGAAGGAGGAGGGGGAGGCTGAGGGGAAGTGAATATATAACCTGGAGAAGCTGGGCTGGCTCCCTCCTGTGTACTTGTGTTGCCAACATTTTGCTCCCTCAGAGCTCCTGTGCCTGTTTCACCTGCACTGCTGTCAATAAAGGAGTGTAACTGAGGACTCTCCTTGCCTCCATACACACCAATAAACACCTAAGGAGGATCTTATGGGTTAATGAAATCACAATAAATCTCAAAATACAATCCAGTAGGACTTTTCCCACACAGGAGCTGGTGGTAAATGCCCCAGGGGTGGGGAGAAGGCAGCCCGTTTGGAGTAAGCCCTGATGCCTTTCTTGTCCCACTCGAGCATACTGTTGCTTACAAGATGTCTGTTGAAGGTAGCCATGTTGGTTTGCAAGGAAAAAATATAAAATCCAAATGCATATTAGGGCAATACCTTTCTTAAGCCAACAAAAATGTTACAGAATGGTGGGGAAGCTTTAGAGTTCCCTATAACTCTTAACCAGACTGGATGTTAAAAATGCAAGCGGGGGGGGAATAATAATAATAATAATAATAATAATAATAATAATAATAATAATAATAATAATAATAATAATAAATTTTATTTCTAGGCCGCCTATCTGGCCGCCTATCTGGCCACACAAGAAAGATAAAGGCTGCTGGTGTTGTTCAAGCCATTTCTGTCTGCCTATGGTGAATGTCTTAAGATGGTATGTAAAAGGGGTTAGCATAGTCAGTCATCTGGACCTCTTTCTGATGCTTTAGGTTTCAAGTTGCACCTAGATTTATGAGAAATACAAAATGGGTGATTTCTGTTCTCTGCAAAGAGAACAATCAGCTGTTACTCAGTTCTGTCTCCATCCCTAGGTGAAATCAGCATTTATACTGTACCTGCCTGTATAATAGGCACCATTAAAAACAAATGTAAAAGTTTGGAATCTATAATGCCTTGGTGTTGTTGGCCTACAATCGAAACTGGAATTGGATTATCTTTGGGAATAGAAGATCTCAAGGATGCAACAGTACAAACTGAGCACCAGTGTAGCGGTTAACATATTGGCCTAGGATTAGGGAAACCTGGGCTCAGATCCCCACTCAGCCATGAAGCTCACTGTGTGAGCTTGGGCCAGTCACTATCTCTCTGCATAACCTACCTCACAGGGTTGATGAGAGGCTCAGACTGGGAGACAGAAGAGGACCATTTATGTCACCCAGTATGTTTTGGAGGGAAGTTAGGATACAAATGCAAGGAACAAATAAATGAGATTTATTTATAAATAGAGCAGATTACAGGCAGACAACTAGAATATCTTCTTAATTTGACAGCTGAGCCCATTTCGCAGGAAAGATGTAGGATGACCTCCTCTGGCAATTTTTTAAAGGACAATCCATGAGTGTCTGTAAAAGATAATTTAGAGACCTTTCTCTTGTCTTTTCTGACCAGGATTTCTGTTCCCAAGGCCTGATGTCATTTCCCAGCTGGAACGAGGAGAGGAGTTGTTGGGTACCAGGTTGGAACTGAGATAATGTTTGATGCCAGTTCAAGTGAGGAGTCAGGGTAAGCCTGCAGATGCAAAATGTCCAATTTCCTGTAATGATATTTCCTGCTTGGAAATAATGGGATTGCCTTTTCTGCTCCAGCATTTTTTTTCCCTTCAGAAGAACAAGAATAACTATTCGGCGCTACTTTTTTGTAGCTCTTGTGACTAATTTCCAAGCTGAATAATACAATGTGTTGGTGATATCAGAGAGAGAGAGAGAGAGAGAGAGATTGTGTGTGTATGTGTATGCATGGGAGGTGGGGGGGAGAGATAAGCAGAGTGGGATGGGCACCCAGCAAATAGGGCGTGCCAGGCATGCCTGGGCCCTTGGGCACCAGCCTGCCCTGGGCCTCTGCCACCATAGCCCAACCCCTCCATACTGGTGGTGTGGGCTAATAAACCCACCTACATCTCTTGTCCCTGTAAATGACGTGTGCGCTGTGCGTACATGCCTCTCATCAACCAAGATGGTGGGGGGCATCAGTTCCTAGGGAAGCCTCCACCGCCATCTTGGTTGATAGCAGGCATGCATGTGCAGCGCACATATCATTCACAGGGATGGGAGAGGTAGGTGGGGGATGCTTGCAGGCTTATTGAAGCCTGAACTGACTGTATTCCTGTCCTTGCTTTAGTGTGTTCTGGGAAGAATTCTGCGTGTGATGATGGAAGTGCCAGCCCTGTTGGATCAAGTCAAAGGCCCGTCCAGTCTAGTAGCATCTTGTTTCCCATAGTGGCCAACCAGATGCCTCTGGGAAGCCTGCAAACAGAACATGAGTACAATAGCCCTCTCCCACTGTTGCTTCCCAGAACTGTATTCACAGGTACGCTGCTTCTGATCTTGGAATTAGATTGATTGGTCTTTAAGATGCTACAAGAATTATGGTCCTTCTTGCTTCACCAGACTAATGTAGCTATTCTCTGGAACAGGGGGTGGGGAATCTTTCTCAGCCTGAGGACCAGACTCCTTTCCAGGAGCCACATGCCATTGTGGGTGGGGCCAAAAATGGAAGTGGGTGGAGCAAAACAAGTTAATTTCTTCACACATCCCTCTCTATCCTTCATCCCGGAAACCAAGAAGCTTTACTAATTGCTGGAAATTGCTGGAAGGGAGAGTGCTGTTGCACTCAGGTCCTGCTTGCGGGCTTCCCATTGGGGCATCTGGTGAGCCACTGTAAGAACAAGATGCTGGACTACATGGGCCACTGGCCTGATCCAGGATGCTCTTGTTATGTCCTTTTCATCTGAGTTCAAGAACATATTCTAGCCAGGCAAACACACTCAAGGAGGGTGCAAAGCAGGGCTGGTGAGGGGTGTGGTCTCAGGAGATGGGGGTGTGGCTGGTGAGGGGGTATGGCCTGAGGACAGTCAGGTAGAGGGGCCTGGAGGGCTGCATTTGCCTTCCAGGACTGCGGTTCCCTATCCCTGCTCTGGAAGTTCAGAAAATGTTTGTTTTCCTTATGTAATTCTTCCATCCCCCCCCCAAGGCCCTATGGAACTATGTTTTCCCTTCAGCCAACCAGGGGACTTAAGAAGAAAACATTTGTGCCCCACTTGTGGGAAACATTTTTTTTTACACAAATCACATCTTGTCACACACTTGGAGTGTGGGAAATGTTTTTCTCACCGTTCAAAGCTTGTGACCCATAAGAGTGACCACATGGAAGAATGGTGCTATAAATGTTTGGAGTGTGGGAAGTCTTTTTCTTATCAAACCTGATGAAGCACCAGAACTTCCATACAAGAAACTCTATAAATGCTCTGAAGCGTGGACAATGTTCTCTGCACTGTTCACAACTTGTGACTCACCAGAGAGCCCACACAGGAGAAATACGTTATAAATGTTTGGTTTGTGGGAAATGTTTTATTCACCATGGAGGCCTTCTGAGGACCAGAGAGCTCACACCGGAGAGAAACCTTATAGTTGCTTGGTGTGTGGGAAATTTTAGTTATTTATTTTAGTTATTTAGAACATTTATATACTGCTTATGTTTAAATAAAACTCTGAGCGATGTACAATATGTCAAAACATCTTAAAACAGCAGATACAAAAAACCCACAATCAAAATACAATTAACTGAACAAAATACCCTCTTTAGTATCAACATATAGTATAAACATTGCATATAAAATTAAGTACAAGAAATATAAGAAAAAAATAACAAACATAGTGGGCTAAACAAAATATTCCCTAGGCTTCAGAGGCACATGTTACCAAATTCTTCCAAGCTACACAGGAAGTGGATTGGACTGTGAAGGACCAACCCAAATTTTGTTTGCATTTTGACCAATTTGTAGGGCAGTCCAATATCTCAGAGAGGAGGTCAGGTCTCCTGCTCCCCTGGTGCATTCACTATAGCTGCCCAATTTCCCTGCTTTTTAAAGTTTGATAGAAATAGCGTGGGCTATAGGTACATTCTTAAACTGCAAGGTTTTTTGCCTATTAGTGAATTAACTCTTAAGTTGCAAACTGAATGATTCCCTGCTGTTGCACTTTCAACAATATGAAGCTCCTACACATGGTCGCGTTCCAAATGTTTTGTCTCTGTGCGGGGCTGATGCTATCTTTTAGGCAATGCTAGGTGACTACGTCCGGCAGCAGATGATGGTATTGTGGGACAGGCAGCAATGTGTCAGAACACATGGCTGTGTTCCACATGGCCTGCTCTAAGCTGGCCTGCTGCTCTCAGGTGTGGTGGGGTATGCTGCCTCATTGCCTGGGTGTAAAATAAGATTCAACTACCAGGCCAGTTGGCTTCTGTGTGTGGAATGGCGACTTCATCTCAGGGCTCATCCAGACGACTGTAAAATGTGTGACATGATCGCTTTGTGTTTTCATTATTTTTCAGTCGTCCATATGACGCTGCGCGCTTTTGTGCATTTTTGCGCTGTTAAATCTGCTCCTGCAATACTGCAAATCATGTGATTTGCTTTTTTAAACCAGGAATCATCCGCTGTACTTTCAGGCGCTCAGATGCAATACCGTGGACTTTACAGCTGTGGGCGTTTGATAGGCAGTTCTTGGGCGGTTCCCCATATCCCTTTCTTCATTCTCAGCCAATCACGTATTTCCACTGTTGTGCATGTGCGCGAATGTCCGGGGAAAGACCGGGAAAAAGGAATCTATCAGAGCAATGGTGTGGTGTTGGGGGGGGGGCGTGCAACTTCTATTGCACAGATGCAAAAAAGTGCATTTGTGCAGAAGCAGCAACAGTGGTTAATTTTTAGCCAGCCTGCAAACGGGGCAGCCGCTCAGGGTGAGATCTGCAGTTGTGGTTGTTTGTAAACTTTTTCAAGGGAGAAAATATTTATCTTTGCCTAACCTCCACCTCCCACCCCTCACCCCCGCATTAAATGTCCTTCTTGAACGTATTGGTCTTTGCTTCCAGGCATCCAGAGTCGAGGGAGAGGGGGGGGAATAGAAATGGAGGCTTTCCTCTTGGATTACAGACACTCAGGCACCCTTAGTCAATTTCACTTTCCTGCCTGCCTCATTGAGTCTTGTCAATTTCAACCACAGCCTGCAGGTTCTCCCAGCCCAGCTGAGCTGAAAAGCATACAGTGGCTTTTGCGAAATATCGCAAATACAAGCAAAAAACCCACAGGAATTATTGGCATATAAGTGGTTTGCTAGAGCGTCTCAGCCACCCGCAACCATAGAGACTGGTGGTCTACCTTCCTAGACATGACACGTTGTTACTTGCTGTTCTGGAGAAATAAGTGGAATTGCAATCATGTGTATCTCCAGAAGAGTAGAAAAGCATACAGTTGGTTTTGCAAAATATCACAAATACAAACAAACAAAAATACAGGAATTATAGGCATATAAGTGGTTTGCATGTTTCTTTTATCAGAGGGAACACCGCAAAGCCTGTGCTGGTCGCTTCAGAGCAGATTGACAGAGCAGCATGTGGGGCTGTTTGCCCCCATTCCCTGCCCGAGCCAAGAGCGGCCACCCGTGGGGGGGAGCTGTTTGATTCCCTCAGGGGCAGCATTCCTGCTGCTGAGCCTCATAACGGTCCAGGGCTGAACCCTGTAGTGAATGAGCCCAAGGGTTACGGGGGGATTTGCCCAGTGATTACAAATGCTGATCCCTTGCACTGCCCACAATCCCCCTGGATGGTCAGGGGCACCTGGAGACACCCCCCTGGCTGGCGCTGCTCCAGAGTGGTGAACGACAAGGAACTCCATTACCATCAGGAAATTCAAACTTTTGCGCTTGTACGTTCAAGCGCATGCGCCTTGTTGTGCTTTGTTGCAAAGGGGGAGAGGAGCATACGTCATATTTTTGTGGACCAATTTGCTGATAGGGGGGAGTGTTATGGGCGGAGCTGGGAAAAAGCGAGAAGAAGTACGCTGTGTGTGTGGGCGCAAAATAAGTGGGTTTTTTATTGGGAAAGAGCGAACAAACAGGCAAAGTGAGGACTGTCAGATGACGAACCGGATATGGAAAACGTGGATTATCCCGCTCCGTTTGGATGAGCCCTCAGACAATAAAATGTATTGTGCAGCCCTCTCCCTGTGATTCTACCTTTTTTTCACCGTCTTCCAAAGCAGCTACTTTACTCCCAACTTAAGGATGGAAAACGGAATATTGGTGGACAGCAAAAGAGGTTTAAAGATGTTCTTAAAGCTAATCTTAAAAAACGTAACATGAACATCGAGAACTGGGAAGCTTTGGCCCATGAGCGTCCCAATTGGAGGTCGGCCATTATCAAAGGTGCTATGGACTTTGAAGAAGCACAAGTACAGGGCGAATGGGACAAATGAGCTCAGCGGAAGGCACGTGAAGCAAATCCTCATCGTGACCATCTTCCATCTGGAAACCTATGTCCTCACTGTGGGAGGCTGTGTGGATCCAGAATTGGCCTCCACAGTCACTTATGGACCCACTGTTAAAGACCTTACCCTGGAAGACAATCTTACTCAGCCACGAGTGATCACCAATGAATGAAAATGAAAAATGAATTTATTTAAAACGTTTATGTACCACCTTTCATCAAAAAATGATTCCAGGGCAGTTTAGAATGATTCATGTATATGCAGACAGTGCTAATCATACTTATCTATTAAATTGATACTTATTGATCATATTTAACAGTGAGGGGTTTATTGGTGGTGGTGTCATTGCTTTTCTATCCATCACCTAAGTCACAGCAGTGACATTCCTGATGATACTAAAGGCATCTGTCTTCATACCCTTAGACATGGGGCCATCAAGCTATGTGAGGCAGATGCATTTCTGACACCTGACCGACACACCAGTATGTGTGGAGGAACTTACTATAAGGGTGAACACATTGGAATCATCCCAGATATAACCTGGCAGGCAGAGATAAATATTGCTTTAGCATAAAAAAAGGACAAAGTAATATGATGTGCCTCCTCCTCATTAAACTCAAGAATATTGAAATATGTCTGAAGAACCTTGCCCATCCTAGCCACTCTTCTTTACCAGAGGTTTTCTCATCCTGTATAGCCTTCATTGGAGATATATGGCTGATAATGTCTGCCTTAGTAGAAACTGGATGAATTTATGTCCCAACACACATGCTATTTTTAGGCATCCCTTTGATTAACTCTTATTGATTTCCATTTTCATATGAAATTGCCTTAAGGGGTAAAGTGGACGTCCTTGTGTGTTGAGGTTTTGTACTTTAGTGATGACACTGAAGATGGAATAGTGACTCACAGGCTAGATATGGAAGGTAAACATTCTACTTGACATTAGTGGTGGTACATAATGAGAACTTATTCATATACCAGACAACAGTGACAAAGACATTAACAGCAATTTACAGTACCCCTTTAGCACAGCACTGTTGATAGCAGCATAAATATGGTTCTCAGCATTTGTTTATTATAACAATAATACAGCCTAAATCCAGATCACCAGTGTTCAGCAAATACAAAATAAATTGCTGCTAAAGAAATTGAAGTTTATGGCTTGAGGATGTATTTCTCATGTGTTGGTAATGTTCAGAGTGCTCAGTACAATATACAGAGCAGCAATATTCAGCGTGCCTATTTACAATCTTATGGTACACACTTCCTAAAAGCAAGTATTGCCTGTAAAGATGTAGTTAAGATGGCATTCATCGATTAAGGCAGATACTCCAATCCAGCTAGGAGAAACATGCAAACAGAAGCAAACTTTTACATTCCTATCCCTGGGAGAATCATGCTTGCAAACAAAGTGCTGCTCAAAGGTTTCTCCTTCTTAAACCAATGCCAGCATATTTCTCCTGAGACAAGCTCAGATATAAAGTTCAGGGGCTCACAGAACCCATCTTCAGATCAGAGAATTGTTTTTAATGCCCCCAACTTCTTCTCTGGCTCAGATCAAATTTTTAACCAGGGAAGAATCCTGAGCTTCCCCGCTGCCTGAGCCCACCACCTTTACTTTTCCCAAAAGTGTTCCCATATGATCTCCCACCCATGCAGACACACCTCTTTCCTAATCTAGCAAACAGTGGCAGTGGATAGTTTATGGAGAAAGAACAGGAGGGAGACGTCCCCCTTTTCTCCCTCTCTGTTACACTGGCACACTAGGTAGCACTGTATCTAAGGACACTCCAGTGGTGATGACCTGCAAGACGTGTGCAATGATATAACTTGTTCAAAAAGGACAGAAGGAAGAGAAAGGGAGGTGGAGTCGCACAATACGTTAAAAATATATATCCTTGCACAGAAATACAGGAGGATGAGCCTGGTAACCCTACTGAGAGTATGCGGATTAAAATTAATGGGGCAATGAATAAAAGGAACATGGTAGATGTAGTCTACTAACAGCCAGCCAATCAAGGAGAAGACAAAGAGGAACCATTTGAAAAGCAAATTGCCAGTGTTTCAAGGAGGCAATTTGTAGTAGTAATGGAAGACTTCGTTGTTGTTATGTGCCTTCAAGTCAATAATGACTTATGGCGACCCTATGAATCAGTGACCCCCAAGAGCATCTGTCATGAACCACCCTGTTCAGATCTTGTAAGTTCAGGTCTGTGGCTTCCTTTATGGACTTTAATTACCCTAATATCTGTTGGGAGTCTTGTGTTGCTAATTACTTTCCCATACAGAAAGGGAAGGAAGGAACTAGAGGATCAGTGATCCATGACTTGATTCTCACCAGCACAGGTGACTTAGTGGATGAAATGGCAGTTACGGGAACTCTGGGGAAAAGTGACCGTGTTATACTTGAGTTCTTCATTTTAAAGGTAGCAAAAGCTGAGAGTAGTCATATGTGTACCCTGGACTTCAGGAAAGCTGATTTTAATAAACTCAGAACAATGATAAGGAAGGTTCCATGGCAAGTGACCCTAAGGAAAAAAGGACTCCAAGATGGATGGGAGTTTCTTAAACAAAAAACAACAACGAGGAAATTCTAAAAGAACAATTGCAAACAATTACAACAAGGAAAAAAGGTGAAAGACAGCAGAAGAAACCAATGTGGCTTCACAGAAAGCTTTGGAATGACCTGAAAACACAAAAAAGACACATATAGGAAGTGGCAGGCAGGCCAGGCCACAAAGAAAGAATACAGACACATAGCACAGAATTGCAGGGATGGCATCAGGAAGGCTAAACATGAGAATGAGCTGAGCTGAGGTTAATGAGGGATGCTAAAGCAACAAAAAAGCTTTCTTCAGGTACATCATAATAAAAGACAGAGAAAAGAGATTGTGGTTCAGCCACTCAACAAGGATCAGTGGTGTAGTTGTCCAGGGTCTCAGGGAGTCTTAGACCCCTTATTTTTTGGGAGCAGGGTCACAGCAGGGCCCCTGTGTCTCCAGCATCCTATGAGCCAATCAGCATGAAAAGGGAGTTTGTTGGCCACTGAGAAGAGTCTTCCAACATGCTTCCTTGTCCTTTCCCACTGATTGGAGCCAATCCGAGTGAAAGGAGGTGAGCCAGCCACTGAGAAGACTCTTTTCAGTAGCTAACACTTCTCTTTTGTGTTTATTGGCTCCTAGGGATGTCTGTTGTTGTGGAAGAAGGCATTAACAAGGATCTCATTCTCAAACCAGCAGCAAAAAAAGACAGAGGGGCATGACTGTGAAGAGACCCTGTACTTCTGAATTTGCCACTGCACTACTGATGAGGATGGCAAAATGATAACAGATGACAAAGAAAAGGGGAAAGTGCTCAATTCCTACTTTGACTTAGTTGTCTCCCAAAAGAGAGTCTACAACCCTCCTGGCAAATGAGGAGGGCTAATGTTGTCTCTGTCTTCAAAAATGGCAAAAAGGAGGAACCTGGGAACTACAGGCCGGTCAGCCTGACATCTATCCCTTGGAAAATTCTGGAGCAGATTATAAATCGGTCAGTCTGTAAGCACCTTGAAAACAATGCAGTGATTATTAGAAGCGAGCATGGATTTGTCAAGAACAAATCCTGCCAGACTAACCGTATCTCATTTTTTGAGGGGACAGCCTCCCTGGTGGACTGTGGGAATGCTGTGGACATAATATATCTCGATTTCAGCAAAGCTTTTGACAAAGTGCTCCATGATATTCTGATTAGCAAGCTAGCTGAATGTGGGCTGGATGGAACAACTATCAGGTAGATCCACAGTTGGCTATAGAAACGTACTCAGACAGTGCTTACCTAAGGTTCCTTCTCAAACTGGGGGGAGATAACAAGCAGGGTACTACAGGGCTCAGTCCTGAGCCCAGCACTCTTCATTTTTATTAATGACTTGGATGAGGAGTTGCAGGGAATGCTTATCAAATTTATAGATGATACAAAATGGGGAGGGATAGCTAATCTCTGGAGGACAGAAAAAAATCAAAGTGATTTTGATAGGCTGGAGCATTGAGCTAAAAATAACAGGATGAAACTTAACAGGGATAAGTGCACGGTTCTACACCTAGGAAAAAGAAACCAAATGCACAGTTACAAGATGGGGGATACTTGGCTCAGCAATAATACATGTGAGAAGGATCTTAGAATTATTGTTGATCACAAGCTGAATATGAGCCAACAGTGTAATGTGTCTGCAAAAAAGGCAAATGCTATTTTAGGCTGCATTAACAGAAGTATAGTTTCCAAATCACGTGAAGTACTAGTTCCCCTCTATTCAGCACTCATCTTGAGTACTACATCCAGTTCTGGACACAGCACTTCAAGATGTAGATAAACAGGAATGGGATCAGAGAAGGGCAACAAGGATGATCAAGGGAGTGGAAACAAAGCCCTATAAGGAGAGAGACTGAAAGAACTGGGCATATTTAGCCTTGAGAAGACTGAGGGGGAGATATGATAGTACTCTCCAAGGACTTGAAAGGTTGCCACACAGAGGAGGGCCAGATTCTCTTCTCAATCATCCCAGAGTGCAGGACATAGAATAATGGGCTCAAGCTACAGGAAGCCAGATTTCAGCTGAACATCAGGAAAAACTTCCTAGCTGTTAGAGTGGTATGACAAGGGAACCAATTACCTAGGGAGGTTATGGACTCTCTAACACTGGAGGTATTCAAGAAGCAGCTGGATAGCCATCTGTTGGATACGCTTGAAGTTGGATTCCTGCATTAAACAGGGGGTTGGACTTAATGGCCTTATAGGCTCCTTCCAACTCTACTCTTCTATGATTTTATGTACTGGGGCTAGGAACGGATGGATCAGTCTTTCCAGACCATGTCAATTTCTCATGTGTTTATTCATCAGTCTGTTCCATCGTATTTCCACTTTAATCTGCAATTTTTGTTTGGTAAATACATATTTAAATACATATTTAAAGATATATTTTCTCAATAAAATACATTTCTAAATGCATTTTATTGCAAAATACAAAAATCCCCTCAGAACCCATGCATTTTGGTATGTTATTTGAGCTGAGAACTGTATTGCAAAATAATTTGAATTCCAAAGGATAATTATGTTCTGATCCATGTGTTAGTCCAGGAGGTGTAAATTATCTCAGTTCACTTAAAACTGTGTACTATGGATGCACCAAACAAAATTATTCTTTCTTCATAGCTGGGGCACAAACCGTGCACAATCTCAAGGCTGCTTTTACTGCTCTATGCAGTATTGGACTGAAGTCATTGTCCCAGCCATTGTATCTAAATATATTGTCTTCATTTAGTGGAGAGGGAAAATAACTCAAAGGTAGACATGATGTAAAATTATAAAAATTTGACCAGTATTGAAAGAGCTATCAGCAAAAAATTATTTTCCCTGCCCCAGTCATTCCTTCTGTTTGATATGTTAAGGACAAGCAAAAGAAAATATTTCTTGATTTAGTTGAACTGATGGCCACAACCTGGGATGATTGCCACTATCTTAGATGGTTTGAAAAAGGATGTAACATATTTATGGAAGACAGCTATCGATAGATAGTATAGGTCTATAGCCAGAATTTTGGCTGGTAAATTCAAATGCAAGCAAAATTCAGCCTATTCAAAAAACCCATCAGGACATGCAAACACAGACAAGTGAGTATCTGGCAGGAGAAGTAATCTGGGATTCAGAGTAAAGCCCCTTTAAAAAAATAATTGTACAGAGAATTTGGATGTTTTCTACGAATTTCTGGACCAGGGAACTCTAACCAGAGTAGATATGTTCAGCCCAGGTACCATTTGTCAAAAAAGATACTCATAACTAAAAAATGACTGCTTGTCGACAGTTCAAAAATATGCTGGTGGGGGTTTTTTTTAGTCAAGAAAGCCTAAAAACTGTCACCATTTTATAGATATATATTTATGCATTTATTGAAATAGGAAAGGAAATAAGAAACTGTGTGTAATACCATAAATGTATGACCAATAAATGCAAATCAGTAAACTTGGGGCAGTTACTTAAGAGGCATAATGACCCTGAGAGTTAAAAATGGAGGTTTCCATGGATGGCCATCATGTGTTGGCACTTAAAAAGCAAAAGCAGTCGTGTTGGTCCATAAGAAAAAACTCTAAAATCCACAGTTAGGCAATAGCTTTATTAGAACTAACCAAAATATCAGAACAAGCCATTTTAAGTTCTCCAGAACTCTTCATCATGCTATCTTAACTGTGGATTATGCACCATTTTGAGAAGTATCTTCTCACAACTATCTCTGGAAAAAAAATCCCCCACACCATTAGCCATTCTAAAGTAAATCCCATTGAGATCAATTGGACCAGGTGTGGGGAACCTTTTGCCCTCGAGATGTTGCTGAACTACAATTCCCATCAGTCCCAGCAAGCATGGCCAATGGCCAAGGATGATGGGAGTTGTAGTTCAGCATTATCTAGCGGGCCAAAGGGTTCCCACACCTGAATCCCATGTATAGGATTGCAGCCTCAGGGTTGTATCTAAGTTTTACTTGAGCAGACCCACTCAAATAAATGGACCTAAGTGATATCCATTAATTTCAATAGCTCTATTCTGGGTAGGATTAACGGTGGACACAACCTTCAATCAGTCTTAATGGATCTTACTTCCATTGTGGATATTTCATTAAGCCTCACTTAAATGTAAGAGTAAAAAAAATGCATTAGTAGCATATAAGAATTCTGGGCCTATGCTATAAAAAACAATGAAATCTTTGTTCGTTTCTGTTTTCCTTCATAATTTTAAACAATTCCTAGTGGTGGTGGATGATGTACTCATAAACCTGTTGTACAATTATTCTTATGCTTTTTAAACAAACTTAACTGTTTTAGATGTGTGTGGTGTGTGTGACTGTTTTGAGAGGAATGTAGCCAAATACTGTCCTATTTCAAAAATGCAAACCAGCAATAAGAAGACCATTCTTTGGCATTAATCTGAGTCAAATGGGCATGGCTGGGGAGCAGATGTGGCACTGTGTTAACCTAGACAGCCTTTAAAAATATACACAGTTAAAATGGTAAACTGCCTCAAACAGCATTTACAAATTGAAATTTGGGTCGGGATGGGCTGAAACAAAGAAACTTTGTTCCAGCCATTACAGAACAATCCTGTCCCCAGTTTTGCCCATTGGATGGGGACAGATTCAGTCCTAAGTCTCGCTACTCTGGCTGAACCCAAATATATACCAGCCCAATTCAGATGGTCTTTGAAAGCATTTGAGAATAGTATGTGGTGGAGTGAGAGGAGGGCTTGCACAATGACTCCAACATTTCTGACCCTACTGGTTCCACCCAAGCTTTGTGCATTGAGAGGTAAAACTTGAAGAGGTGACAGGGTAAGGTTGGGTGTTGTTGACCTGAAGCTTAATGGGGTGAGTTTACCCCTGAAGGATCAGGTCCGCAGCCTCGGGGTTGTTCTTGATTCCAAGCTGTCCATGGAGGCTCAGATTTCGGCAGTGAGCCGGGCAGCTTGGTATCAACTACACCTCATACGGAGGCTGCAACCCTACCTCCCTATTCATCAGCTCCCACTGGTAGTACATGCCCTGGTCACCTCTTGATTAGACTACTGCAATGCGCTCTATGTGGGGTTACCCTTGAAAACGGTCCGGAAACTACAACTGGTGCAGAATGCGGCGGCTCGGTTGCTTACAAACAGTCGCCACCGCGGTCACATCACACCAGTGTTATCTCATCTACATTGGCTTCCAGTTGTTTTCCGGGCCCAATTCAAGGTGTTGGTGTTAACCTTTAAATCCCTATATGGTCTTGGCCCAGTTTACCTGAAGGAACACCTCCAGTACCACCAATTAAGCCGCCCAACTAGATCAGCCACGCAGGGTCTTCTCTCAGTCCCACCAACAAAAACAGCTAGGTTGGTGGGGACTAGAGAGAGGGCATTTTCAGTGGCGGCCCCCACTCTCTGGAACTCCCTCCCGTTTGATCTCCGCCATGCCCCTTCCCTGGATACATTTCGCCGAGCCTTAAAAACTTGGCTCTTTGGACAGGCCTTTGGGATCTCCGGGGTGGGCTAATTTCTCTGTGATTGTTTATTGTTTTTGTGAAAATTGTTTACTGATTGCCCTACATAGTTTGACAGCTGCATTAGTGTTGACTGCATTGTATTTTATTCTGTATTTATATTGTATTTTATTGAATGTTAATGTGTACGTCGCCTAGAGTGGCTTCGGCCAGATAGGCGACACAAAAATTAAATTTATTATTATTATTATTATTCAGATCAACATATCATCCTACCCACAATTGGAAGACCTGGGCTACTAAGCTGTGGTACGAACTACATCTTCCCAACAGAAAAATATGGCTACTGGTTCCATCCCAACCTTGGTATGCTGAGGGGTAAGACCTGAAGAGGCATTCTTTATGCATTCAGATCAACATGTTTGGCATCTCCCACAATCTGCAACACAGTGCTCCTTAGCTGTATCTTCCCAACAACAAAATATTGTGCTCTGGAGCACTGGGCAAATGCAGTAAACTTGCAACAGAGAAGCAATAACATGAAGACAGATATCTGATATTGCATGAATTAATGATCATATGGGAAGTTCCTTACTTAATTCAGATACTTTTTGAAAAAGAATATTGTAAAGAAAAGCTATAGGCTCTGTCTAATAAAGAATGGCAAGCATGCTTGACTTTCAAATTGTGCATGCAAAAGCATTTCCCTAAAATTGCTGATTCCAAGGTCTAGTGGAGTTTATTCCTATACCTACTGGAATAAATCACATGGAATAGAATACTAGCAAACAATGCAGTGAGAAAAGGAAGACTGGGGGGAAGGTATATATAACAAAATAAAATAAAAGGTCCATTATTCTTTTAAGGTGATTGCCATTGTTTGAATTGGAGGGAGGGGCTTTTGTGACAGTCCTCTTAGTTACAGTTTTTAGGGACATTATTTTTTTAGGGATTATTATTTTGTTAAAAATGGGGAAATTGGCTACAGTCTCATGGATGGGGTCCCCACCTGTCCCCCCCATAAAAGCCCTGAGATTAATTGATCATCAAAAACATGAAGCACAAATAAATAGTTTCCTTCTTTTAGTCTGAGACTCCTTAGATAAACATGGCTGTGAATCCAAATGATTATGGCTATAGTACATATGCAATTTTCTCATACTTCCCCTTCATTTGCAGCACTCCAGGCACTTACAGCAGTTTTAAAACAATATAATCCAGCAATCAATGACAACAAAATGAAAAGCAGTAAAAACAGACAGGTGAGGCAGATGAAAAAGATTTTTAAAAAGTGTGTCTGTAACAAGTTACATATATATGATTATTCCTGCAGATGGTCATACAAACAGCCATCCTAAACATACCTACTGAGGAGTGTGCCCCATTGAACCTGAGTTCACATACATAAGATTATGCTGTATGCTCTTGATCACCCTCCTCAAGTGTTTTTGCCTGGCTGGAATCTGTCCTTGAGTAGTGATGATGCCTCTTGAAGGATGGAAAGGAGTGTATATGTATGTGAGTGTGTGTGTGTGTAGACATACAGCCCCCAAAGGTTTGTCAATGAGGGACTGTGGCCCTTGGACTGAAAATGGTTCTCTGCCCCTGATCTACACCAGCAACAGAGTAGTGGATTGTGTTGGCCTCCATGGACCATGCACACAGACAGAGTCAGCTGGTGTCAGAGCTAGCCCTAACCACTGGGTGTATAAAAATAAAAGTTGGGCTTTGCGTTGAATCTTCACATTATGTTAAGCAACCATTTCTTCAGACATTTCTAATGAAACAAATGTTGCCTCTGTACAACTTGCTGTGAGTCTCCCAGGTCAGTGTGTAAAGCGCCTGGCAAACTCCCTAGCAGTATACAGAACATGCTTCTTCTGTAGCTTGCAATGGTGCACCATAACAACTTCTAGTGCCTGCAATTGACAAGAATAACCCCAGAATATCTGACCTCTGCCCTGTTAAGTGAATTAAATGATATGGCCATAATCCATTGACTTCAGTTTGAGAATATGAGTCCAACTTTGGAATAACTTTCCCCCCACTTTTTAAAGGTAACTTGTGGCCTGCTAGTGAAGTAATCTCCCTTTGGTGCCCTGTCAGAATGATTTTGGTTGAAAGTATTGTGATAACTGACAAGTTTCCACCGAGAGGAAACTGGACTATTTTATGCATTGAAAGAGTAAAGCCATTATTCATGCATACATGTGAGCCCCAATTTAAGAATTCAGCAAGAGCCCCATGGGCAATGAGGTTGGTTTGTTTGTTTTAAATCTGACCAGGGGTAGCTCCATATCACGAAAAAGTTGTTTCTGAAATCCATGAGTCTTGGAAGTAGCTTCCAGTTTTGTGCAGAATAATTGCTTTTTAGGGGAGAAAGGTGTATTCCAAGGCTGCTGCGCACAGCAGAGTCTGTCTACAGAACATGGCTCAACAGATCAAGATTATGATTTCAGTAAATAATACCAATAACAGCATAATAATGAGGCACATGTTTGTACACTTCAAGAACCTAAAAAGCCTATTTGACAAACAATAATAGTGGGCCAAGAAAAAAAACGAAGCGAGTGTGTATACTTTATTGTTTATAGTCAATGACCAGTCATACAAATGCAAGTATTTAAATGCAGAAAGGCAGAAAAATTACATATACACAAATAAACAGATTGAATTATATAGCTTATATATAAACAAACTTTTTTAAAAAATAAAATAAAATATAATCTAGTATACTGAAGTTAAGATGCATTAACCATCTGTTTCCTCATAGTACATGCTAAGACATAAAATTTTGCCACTTTAAAAGTTATTTCATTTCTCAAATCTGAGAGGAGGTATAAATGTGTCAGATCTACCTGGTATATTTTTTTAAAATTGGAGCAATATAAAAGGAACAAATGTCCTTATAATATGTACAATGTAACAGGATGTGAGTGATTGATTCAGCCTTGCCCGATTGACATGGGCCAGCTGCGTTGGGAATAAGGAATACGCAAGTATCTCCCCTCCAACAAGACTAATGGTAAAGAATTAATACGAGCCAGTATAAAGGTGCAAAATTCTTTTTGTAATTCACCAGAAATGGGTAGCGTGAGGCCCAGGCTCTGTCTTCTTGTAAAGCAACATTCCTAATCTGGTTCTTAAAGGGTAATGATTGACTATATCATACTACCCAAGAGAGATGTAGAGGAAGAGCATGTGCTTTACTTGTATGCAGAAGGTCCCAGGTTTAATATTTGGCATTTCCAGCTAAAAGAATCTGGTAACACAAGGGTAGAGGATTTTCTTTTTGCTCTGCTGGTCAGATCCTTATTGGATCCTAGCCTCGCAGGCCAAATTTGACAGATGGGTGCCCACCTGCCAATCACCCTGCATTTAAAGCACCCAACGCTTCACCTTTACCACTCATCCACTGCCTGCTTTCCCCTGCTGATGCACAATTGGGAGCATACCTTAAGGGGTTCCATCTGTGCATGAACAGCCATGTTTCCTTCTGTTCCATACCTGATGTCACAGAGTATATCAGGTATGAAGCCGGTGGGCATGATTTGAGGAAGCAACAAGGGTGGTAAGCATCCAAGATAAAACAGGAGAAAAAGGAGGGGGGAGACTCCAAGATGCTGAAAAAAGGGGATTATTGAAATGAAAATCCAAATGTTTTATTAAAAAGAAAGCCCAACGTGTTTCGGCCACTCAGTGACTTGGCCTTCGTCAGGAGATGAGCAGATCTAAAAAGTATATCTTCAACAATTATGTCTGCATAATTAGTGCATGGCGTTTCTGCACTAATTCTGTGCAACTGAATAATGTCCATGGTCATTGTTGAAGATATACTTCACACTTCTCCACATTTTGCAGTACAGTTCTCAAGCCAAAGAACACATACATAAATGTGCATATTAGTGAAAAATGCATGCAAAAATTCATATGTAAAACAGTGCACTAGAATTCATTTTATTATTGGAAAATTGCTTGCAAAATTCTTATACTAGGCAGAATTGCATATAAATTGCATCTTACATTAGGAGGCATATACAAGAAAATGCATTTTAGCATTCAAGCAGACTTTTTGAGGGAGAGTGAAAGGTATATAGAAAAGGAGTGAACTGAAATTAAGGCTGGAAAAATTAGAAATGAATAGAAATTACCTCTCAGAGTTATGCTGCTCTTTCTGTCCCTGCCATGTTGAGTATAAGTGCTATTGCAATGTGACTTCTCTGTGTGTAGGTGATCAGGGTTCTAAATCACATGGGGAGCCTCCACACATCGAGAAACCTCCCTGTTGCAGATGCCGTGCTCAGCACAGTGACAATGGGGCAGGAGCAGCAGCATGACTTTGGGGTTGGGACTAAATATGTGGTCCCACAACCCCTTTCACCATGCTTGGCCTCTATATTCAAGTAACACATGAATGGTTTATGTAATATGGCTGAGAGGCTCTAAAACAGAGTGCCATCTTTAAAACAGACAACCTTCCACATCCTTAAATCATGAAAATTGCACTTACTCTGTCTTTGAACTGCTTAGCTTAAACCACATCACTGTCTGGAAACCTATATCAAAGCAAGCCTCTGCAGAGGCCACAGTACAAAAAGGCTTGAATTTACATTTTAAAGAAGTAAATATTTATCTATTGTATTTTTGATTGTGTATATATGTTTTCAAAGGCAACACAATTAATGTCTAATTGCTATAGAATCATGGGCTACACTATGAGTGAATTAAACCTTTTTTTAAAAAAAATGTGGTTGTCTGCCACTATAGCAGCAAAATCCATAATATCAAAGCAATGCGCTCTGCAGCTGGGCCAAAAAACCAACACCAAACTTCTCCCTCGTAGGTCAGACCAGAGTTCACAGATTGGGGAAGTAAACATCTGCTGTAGTGTCTGCAGCTGCATGACAAAGTTGGCTAAACTCTGACACAGCTTTATTGAACCATATGCAGTGTTGGTGATCAAACTCATATGTTTACCTTTCTTGCTTTAACCCTCACCCCACTCGCCCCTACCTCGCTCTGAAAACCAACTGGACTTTTCACATGTTTGCTTAGAATGCTTGAAAAACATCAAGGGTTGGGTTTTGGTTTGGCTTTGTGAGCATTCAGAACAAAGATTCCCAAAACCCAAATGCTTTCTATGTCATCATTCCCCCCATAACCAGTAGCCATCTCCCTGTTTCAGCGGCCCCCTTGCGAAGCCTCAACTTGGAGGGTTTATATGCATGTGCCCATCTGTCTGGATCTAAGCCCAAAATGGAACCCCTTAACATGTGAATAAATGCCATTTTCAACTTGTAGTCAGACAGATGGGCACACATCTACTCTGAGCCCTTCCTTATGATCTTTACAAAGGCAATGGTGTTGTCTTTAAAGTTGAAGAGGACAGTGCTAGTAGGAGAGGGTTAGAAGCGGTGGTAGTTGGTAAATTTCACTTTGAAGAAGCCTGGGGTTGATTTGAAATGGAGCACACCTTTTCTAAAAATTGATTTTGTAATAACAAATTTAACAAAGAAAGAAAAATAGGGGGAGGAGAATAGAGAAAATGAGTGAGAGAAAGGGTGAAAAAAAACCCCATCAGCTCACATTAAAATAAAATAACTGTCAATACACCCATCTTAGTTTAAAAATATCAGTTGATATATGCCATCCAAATGTACAAATAGGTATCTACACAAAGTTGAAATTTATAAGAAATGTGTTTGAATATAGCAAAGGCAGCAAGGTATTTAGACTGTTGTGTAATAGATGGTGGGTGTTTATCCTACCAGGCTTGAAATATACCTCTCTTGGAGACCAAGAAGGCTCACAAAATTGACTTTTGTTGTCCTGCCATTAATCTATATTCTACAGGAATATAATTTAAAAGTATATGAACATCTGTAAATATCAAGGATTTTGCCAATACAAAATCAATACAGACAATGACTTGAGACCCCAAAAATGCCCCACATCATGGCATGTGGCACACCTTTTTGCACACCAGGGCATGGAGCACACATTTTTAAATGGAGAGCTTGAATTTGAGCCCTTCTTCTTATGGTTTCATGAGCATCATGACCCAGAATGAGTATTTGCTGATGGGGAAAGAAGTGCCTATTGTCTTGTTATCTATTATGCACCTGCCAGAGGCAAAGGAGCCCTGCTAGGACAGAGAAACTGGCAACTCTGTATGTTGATTGCAGAACTCACTCCACCATTGATCTTGTTCAATAAATACCATTATTCTGTCAAGGAGTCTATATGCTTATGATGGTTACCATGTAAGGAACCCTCACCTTGTTACTCCACTGAGCTGTCTTCGTGGTGAGGAAAGATATAATGGAAAGATGGCAGAGGAACACTTCCTTGGGCCTAGGGTTCTGAATCTTGCCTGTGGTGTTCAGCAAGCAACTGCTTCCTTTTTAACAGAGCTTATCTGACAGAGCGCTTTATGCTCATAGATTTTGCCATGAGGGACAAGAATAACTGGGGACAGGAAGCCCTTCCATTTCTGCTATCTTCCTCCATGTTTCACCTGAAAAGTCTTTTCTGTACTGTCTATGTGGAGGTGGGTACTATCCATGTTTCTTCACTACATGACTGAAACCTAATCGATTCTGCCAGTTTGTATCCCCATTGGTTTGAAAACAGGACACAGTATTATATTGTCAACTAAAATGATCAGTGTGGAAATCATACTGCAACTTGACAACGTAACAGTTTTATGTGTCGCTCTTCCAGTAATTAAATTGCTCTCAGCTGGAAAGAGTGACGTTAATTGCCCACGTGCAAGTTGCCAATTGTGTACGTCCCAATTCCTGATTAAGCCAACTGGCTTCATTCTTGGTTTTGACTTTCCCTTGGAGTGTCCTGGCTTCTCTTCATAACTGTCTTCATTCAGAAGCTGGAAAGGAACTGAGCCTGTTTATGGTTGTGTCCTTGACTATGAAGGCAGACTGGCAGAGGCTGGTATACTTTGTGTCCAAATGTCTGCCATTGTTAGCTTGTATCTGAATGGATACAAAGGGTAAGAACATCAAGAGTGGCTGGATCACCAAGCCCTTCACACTTGATGTCAAATTCCATCTTTGAGCTTCCGTAAAACTAAGGCTGTGGGCACACTAGTCACCTACAGCAAAGCATTTCCATTGACCACACCTGGAGGGGCAACAGATTGATCTACTGAGCAGTTGCAAAATCTGTTTGAAGCTGAACTTTTAAAAAATGCACTTGGCTGATGTGATCAGGTTTTAGAATTAAAAGGTTTTAGTGTTGTGCGCCTCTGTTTTCAGAAAAGACACACTGGAACTGGTAGAACAGTGAGTGTGTCTCTACCCTAATACTCTTTACCTATGGTGGTCATGTAGAATCATAGAATAGTAGAGTTGGAAGGGGCCTATAAGGCCATTGAGTCTTAATGCAGGAATCCAAATCATGTGTCCTACTTTATTCTGAAAGGCTTCTGTTTGAGGTGCTGTCCTCCAGCTGACAGTCTTCCTGTGTTGTCCTAGTCCAATGTGAAGATTAAGAGCCATAAGGAGCCCCTGAAGTTACCCATCAACAGTTAGAACAGGAGACTGACACACAGGTCATGTGGACACAGTTTTCCCCACTACAGTGAGATGTAACGTATTTCTATTTAAATTATAATTATTTCCTAAATTTGCATAAGTACATGAAATTGGCAAAGGTTATGCAAATCCACACCCTCTTTTTTGATAATGTGTCAGTGGACACCCTATTATGCCTATGCCTGTGGCCAGTGTGTCATCAGGAATTCCTTCTTCCATATCGGCATCTCTATTCAATGAGATCAGCAGATTATCTTGTGACTGGTGCATGGGGCACGGGCTTTTCTTTGACAGCTCTGAGATACAAAGTCAATACTATATTGTTAATCCTTTGGTTTATAGCCCGGGGTGGATGACTGCTGGTTTTGTCTATGTTGCTGTTTTCCTGGGGATCCTGGAAAGTGGGGGAAGGAGGGACATGTTACAAAACTCTTCCAAGCTACACAGCAACTGCATTGGACTGCAAAAGAACAACCCATATTGTGTTTGCAATTTTACAAATTTGTAGGGCAGTACAATATCTCAGAGAGGAGGTTAGGTCTCCTGCTCCCCTGGTGCATTCACTATAGCTGACCAATTTCCCTGCTTTTTAAAGTTTGATAGAAAAATCTGTTGACTATAGATGCATTCTCAGACCTTCTAAGACTATAGGCTACTCTGGCCAGGTTTGAATACTTTTTCCTGCTTTTCTGTCACTGTCACTTTTTTACTGTCCTTTCTCACTATCAGAGACATTGCTTGGATTACTGAATTCAATGTCTATATATTTATCTCCTGCGGCTACCAAACAGCTCGATCATGTAGATGGAATGCTATCATCAGGATTCACTGTCTCTTCTTCTGAAATTACAGAATTCTCACTCTTCACAACTTGGCATTTTGAAGTAGGAACTAATAGGAACTTCTTTCACTCTGATTGGCTCCAATAAGCAAGAAAGTAAAAGGAAGCAAATTAGAAGACCCTTTTCAGTGGCTAACACACTCCCCTTTCATGCTGATTGGTTTATAAGATGCTGGAGTCATAGGGGCCCTGCTGGGACCTAGCTCTCAAACAATGAAGGGATCTAAGACCCTCTGAGACCCTGGATGACTACACACCTGTGAATCTAGACCCTTTACAGTATCCAAATCTCTGTGCTTCACTTTAGCTAACTAGAACTCTGAAATAATGGCACTCTTACTTCGACAGGCAAATTATTTATCTGACTCTCTTTGGACAATTAAGTATTTAGTTCTCAAGTGTTAAAAGTTCTTAGTGGCTAAAACATATGCATGCAATAAAGTTGGAAGTGTCATCCAAAATTTGTTTAGCTATAATGTCTGTTTTTTGTGTGTGTGTGTTTTTTAAGTCTTTGATGTCTAAGCAGGGCCATTTATAATTCTCTGCTTGTGGCTATAAATGCAACTATTTTCTATTTGAAAAAGTGCCATATGTTACTTTTCAAAAGATTTCTTCCTTGGGGGTTTATTTTAGGTGGCCTTGGAAGTGGTCAGTTAGCAGTACATATGCACCTTGTTTCAAAATGCAGCACCGTAGACAGGCATAACAATAAAAGTCAACTTCAGACTTGACAATGTACCATGCTATTCACAAGCACTGTAAAATAAATCAGGACATAGCATCTTAAATGTGCTGTAACAGCCTAACCATTTGCTGACACAATTATTTCCAATTTTCCACTCCAGTTCATTTCTAGAGAATGCAAGCACATGTTTATGTGCAGGGGGGGGTGGCAGGGGGTGGGGTGCCTTAAGCATGCCATTTTTATTTTTAAATTTTTTTATTTTTGCATCTGTAGTATGATTCTAATCCTACTTTGAAGATGGCTATAAATAATCCAGCTGGAGTAGCTTTGCACCATAAGGCACTCTAGTATTCAAAACGCATATTGAAATCCCACCAGAGATTGTTCCAAGTTTGGATATTCAGAACAGAATATTTAAAGTTGGATTTTCTTGTCAAAACTGATCAAACAAAACAAGGTATCTAAGCAGGTGCCAGAACTCTATATAGGGCTGAATCACACATTATAAGAAACATAGGAAGGTCCCCAAACCAGCAGTCCATTTCAAACTTCCCACACTGTATTTACTTAATTAATTGTTATATATATTATTCCAGGGATAGCCCAGAAAGATATAGATATAATCTACATGCATTCAGAAACTTTTTTTTTTAATTGCCTCAAGTAGCATCCTCAGAATCAAGCCGGTCTCTCTCTGTTATGGAAATATTAATTTACAAAGTATGAGTGATGAAGAACTATAATGGCAAGAACAACTTTGGTGACACCTGGTTCACCTTTATTTTATATGTTAAAACATCAGAATGGCACTATGCCCCATCTTCAACCCATGGTCTGCTATGGAAAAACAGGTTTGGCTGAGATCTGGACTCCCTGGACAATAAAAACTGGATATGTCCTTTGCTGATCCTGATTGATGTGATACTTCTGTAATCCCTGATCCTTCTGCTTTTAAAAAAACAACTGTTGTTTTGTTCATAGTGGCCCTTACTTCTAAGGAACTATGCATATTGTTGCACTCCATCACGTACTGAACAAATTCCAGAGGAGTAACTGTTAGTCTGTTACAATATATGAATTTTGTTGTGCCCTATAGACTATGAAATTTATTGTGGCATGAGCTTTCATAGATATGATGCTAGATCCTCTGTTTGACAAAAGCTTACACCACTATACAAGCTGTTAGAATTAAAGATACCATAAGAAATCTATATCTGTATCTGTATCATTCCTAATATATCTACCTAGCCATGCAATCCTAAAATGGGAGAGGGGCAACCTGAAGACAGTTAAACCACCATATCCATAGCCCTCCTGGGCTCTCACGGGCAGGGCAGAAGTAAGGACAGAGGAGTTATTTAGTGCTCTTCCATCCTTTCTCCAGTATTGTATCTCCCCCTCCTCCCCAAATGAAAATAAGAGGGAGAGATTTATGCCAGCTCTGGAGCTGGTGTAAATTTCTCCTGGGATTGGCAGACCAGAAAAGTGCTGGATTCTTCAGGTCCAACCCTTTTCCTGGTCCTCCCCTGACATGTCCACAAACCACCAACATGCCCCCTCTCTGTTGATTCTATCCGTGCCAGAACAACATCATTAGGCCAGAGCTGTGGAAGTTGCGATAGCAGCAGGAAATGGGAAATCTGATACCAGATTTCCCTCTCTAAGGTCAAACATCTTCTTCGACATTGATGAGACAGATCCAAGGTATTCTATGGCCTCTGGGATTAAGGATTGCAGTCTTATTAAATTTATTCCAAGCCGTTCTGAACCTACTCAAAAGATTGCCAAAAGTATTTTTTTTCTATCTGTCATCGAATTCCCTTAGGGGAGCTTACATTCTATCCTCCAGCCTTCCTTCTGAGTTAGAACTTTCTGGATAACTATAGTCACTCTGCAAAAGTGGTAGCATGTTTGATATTCCCAAGCAAATCCTCCCAGCTCAAACTTTCAAATTTACTTTCAGTTTATATTTCTCCAGTTTGATTTTTAGTATTCACAAATCACAGCTGTCATGGATTTAGAGATTATAGAGTCGGGAGATAAAGTGTAAAACTATTGAATCCAGAAAGCTGATACTTAACAGTGCTACTTTAAAATTCATTAAGAGTTAAACTTTGAAAAGGTTCAATATTCTAAAATATTAAAATGCTCAAATTTGTGGGTTTGTTTTTTTTACAGAATTTCCCTGGGACATTGTGTATGTTGCATTAATAAAAATCAGTCCCGTTGCTACAAAGCCAACATGTCACAAAGCCCTTCTTGTCACATTTGTGTCATAAAATGGATGTTTATAGGAACCTGAACCATGCTTATTGCCAACACCTGGAAGGGACTGTGTTTTCATGAAGAGGGAGGGGTTCAGCGTTTCACTTGACCATCACACGCTAAGGGTTGAAAAGAGTTACTGCAACTCTGGGAAATGCCTCCTCGCATATGCTGCACATCATGCACACAGCCTCCCTACTTTGATTCTTTAAAAGCACCACCCTCAGGCTGCGTACATGTTAGGGATGGGGGAGAATATCTGCTAAATTGGATTGATTGCCGGATTTTGATATAATCTCACAGTCAGCATAGTTTTCAGACTGGCATTGATTTCTTGCAGTGAGTCATGACCATCACTGATGCGTTTTTTCTTTAAAAAAAATCTCTCTGAATTTTACGTTATTGTCTTTGTAATCAGCTTTCCTCTAAGCTGATAACTTCTGTCTAAGTGATAACAATCACAATTAACAAAAGCACTGCAAAACAAGAATAGCAAAATGGGGGGGGAGGGACAGTTCTCATTAAGCAGCACAGCAGTTAGGCTGAGACAAGAGACAGAATTAATGAGTGATTAGCGGCCTAATTGATATTTAAATAGCAAAAATCAGTGGAACAAGTACCTACAGCATAAGCATTTTCATTAGCATATTTGCTATTTTTTCCACTAAAAAAAAACCAAATTGGCAATTGCAAAAACAATTGGGAACAAAAAAATGGGGGATTGATACTAAAAGCCGGACTGTCAGAATTCAAATGGATAGGAACCAGCTACCTAACCCCTTCCCTTCATGACATTTTATTCTAGTACTGTATCAGTCAAGACAGAGTACTTGTTTGTTCTGTGTAGCCCATGCACAATCTAGATCTATTATATATATATTAAATGCACTTCTTGAGAAACTGGCTTCATTCCAGAATAAAAACTCATTGCAGATTGATTCTGATTACCCCACAATGTGTCTGTTTGAAAACAGATGTAGTAGGTCCTGCCAAAAGAGGTGGTGTATCCACACTTGACCAATGACACAATCATTGCTACATTCTTCATTCCTCATTCACCTGAGGTATCTTCAGGGAGGAAAAGGCATGGATAGCTTAATAAAGGGGAGGGGTTTCAAGCATGTCTCAGGTAACCACACATTCACAGGATCTCTTACCTCCTAAATTGAAAAGCAAATAAATTCACTAATAGGCCAAAAAAACCTTATGGTTTAAGCACGTACCTCTGAGCATATGATCAGTGGTGGCAACACCTGCAATCAGCCCAAAAAACAGAAACAAGTCGTGCTGTGCTGATCTTGTTTTAGCAGGGAGGAAGCAACATTATTAAGACAGTTGATATACTTCAGATCATCACTTTAAATTAGTTTGATTTACTTTGCAAGTTTAGTGAACTTTCCTGTAGTAAATCATTTTCTTTTGCTTCTGTTTCTGTGAATATGTGATGTACACTGGACTATTCTGCAGAATAGTCTCCAGTGGACATGGGGAGTGTCTCAGTTTTCACAAGATAAAACAGTGGGAAGTGAAATATATTCTAGCAAATTTCTAGGTGTGCTTTATTTGTTTAATTTACCATTTATTTTTATTTATTTATTTATTTATTTATTATTTGATTTATATCACGCCCTTCCTCCTGGCAGGAGCCCACCTTTCCTTAAGTGAAATGGTTTAAACATGAAAAAAAATGGACTGCCTTCAAGTCGATCATGACTTATGGCGACCCTATGAATAGGGTTTTCATGGTAAGCGGTATTCAGAGGTGGTTTACCATTGCCTTCCTCTAAGCATAGCAAGCTGAAAACATGCATCTTGGGCACACCAAGTTTGTTATTTCCAACAGCTAGATCCATTGCTTAAGTAGCAACATATTGTAATCAGTTTGATTTTACATCAAACTGTAGTTTCGGATTCAGCTGTTAATCCACTCTAAATAGAAATAGAACATAACCTCCAGTTGGAAACACAAAAGGCTGTCTTCACCATCGTATGACATTGACCAAATAAAAAGGCTTTGAAATTAATAAAAATAAATTTGACACAGATTTCTAAGATGAATAATGAAAGAAATATAATTTTCTAGGTTAGATTCTCTGTAGAAACAGTAGTAACACAGAAAAAAGCAAAGTAAGAACACCAACAAACATACAAAAATGTAATTAATCTTTGAAGATGGCAGGTGTTGCCACCACTCACCACATGCTCAGAGGCACATGTTACCATATTCTTCCAAGCTACCCAGGAAATGGATTGGACTGTGAAAGACCAGTCCAAATTGTGTTTGTATTTTTCCAAATTTGTAGGGCAGTCCAATATTTTAGAGAGGAGGTCAGGTCTCCTGCTCCCCTGGTGCATTCACAATAGCTGCCCAATTTCACTGCTTTTCAAAGTTTGATAGAAATATCTGTTGGCTCTAGGTATGTTCTTAAACCGCAAGGGTTTTTTTGCCTATTAGTGAATTTTGTTCACAGGTCTGATAATAATAAGTTGTATGTGTGTGTCCACTGTGTAAAGAAAAATAAATCAAGAATCACAGATTGTGAGCAGGAACTATTCAAGTGGTTAGAATGTCTTAGGACCAGGGAGACCTAGATTCAAAACCCTACTCAGCCATGAGACCCACTGAGTGAGCATTTGGGCCGATCAGTATATCTCAACCTAACCTACCTCACATGGCTATTGTAAGGGTAAAATAGCAGAGAAAAGTTCTAACTCTGAAAAGGGACTGGACAATACCCAAAATATTCATGTAGGCTAACAGCAATCAGGATCATTACCAATTGTCGCTCTGATGAAAAGCACCAATCACCCACAAGTCCGATCACAAGGAAGGGCCCCTAGTTTTCAGAAATGAGAGAACCAAACATCAGGAGTTCCATGTGTACTAGGGTTCCCAACACATTCACTGATGTGCTTGACAAAATGTTAAAATCTGCATTGTACTTTTCCTTTTACTCATCTCCTCTTAAGGCTTACACTGTTGTATGGTTACATTCCAACTGGCAGTGTTATTTTCATGCAACAGTTGAGATTAACACTCATTCGTAAGACCATTATCCCCCACTCCTCTATGCCCTCCCTGAGTGGTAGAAATTGATGTTAGCTACTGAATACTACCAGGCAATCAGTTAGCATGGCTGTTGGTAATTTGTACTTGTCAAGTCAAGCACAGTATGAAAGGGGGAAGCACAGGCTGTAGTCTGAGGGTTAAATTTTATTCTTAAAAGTTTCCTTTATGTTCTGGCCATCACAATACAATTTCAGAACTTTGGTGATTCTTACAGACTGAATTTAAATGGCATACTTAGTGCACTGGCCCTATTGGTTTATTGATGGCCTGTTTCATCTGAGCTTCAATCTTCTTTCAAAAATGTATAAAAGTAATTCCAAGATACACTGAAAATACCAAACCGGTTGCCCCATTGTCTGGGTGCAGAGGTTATCTTTTGATGGGTTGCATGATTTGAGGTGGCAGCTATGAGGCCTTGAATAAAGACAGAAGTGAACAGGTAACAATAGTTTTCCTTTTCAGATAATGCAAATCCAGAAAGCAGCCAACTGATGATTGTGAAGAATTAAAATGATTTTCTAAAGGAATACACATTGAGCATTTGATGTACATAGCTCAGGACTGCTTCAAACCTGTTACACATGAACAACACAGAGATTATTGGGAATAGCATTGATGCAACAACCCCAGCAAGCTGAGCAGCTCAATATGTGAGTCGCTCCCATAATGTGGAACGTTTCCATCCTGCTACTAAGAATACTTGATAGTGGTATGAAGATACTGCATGTGAAGGGGCAACACACATAGTGAGCTGGTCTGCATGTTTAATAAAAGGAGTCACTGCTTAATAACAGATTACATTCACTAATGGGCAAAAAAACCCTTGGGGTTTAAGAAAGTACCTATCACCAACAGATATTTCTATCAAACTTTAAAAAGCTGGGAAATTGGGCTGCTATAGTGAATGCACCAGGGGAACAGGAGACCTGACCTCCTCTCTGAGATACTGTACTGCCCTGCAACTTTGTAATTTTGTAAAATTTGTCAAAATGCAAACACAATTTGGGTTGGCCTTTCACAGTCCAATCCACTTCATGTGTAGCTTGGAAAAATTCGGTAACATGTGCCTCTGAGCATATGGTGAGATGGAAAGAAGGGGAGGAAGGGGAGGGATAAGAAGAAAATGGGAGGGGAAGGGGAGGGAAGGGGAGGAGATTAGGTGGGTGGGTACTGGGCAGAAGGAAAGCCCCTTTCCTTTCCAAAAGGAAAACATTGTGAACAGTATCATTGTTTTTCAGGGTTTCCATTCTATTTTTATTCTACAGCAGTCTCCCACACAAAGCTGTCACTGGCCACATCCACACCAGAACTTTATTTCACTTTAGACAGTCTTGGCTTCCCCCAAAGAATCCTGGGAAGTATAGTTTGTGAAGGGTGCTGAGAGTTGCTAGGAGACTCCCTATTCCCCTCAAAGAACTACAATCCCCAGAAGAGGGGCTGACTGTTCAACCACTCTGGCCACTGGAACTCTGTCAGAGGAATAGGAGTCTTGTAACAGCTCTCAGCACCCTTCACAAACTACACTTCCCAGGATTCTGAGCATGCCCATGTTTATAATTGACTCCAATGTTAAATTTCTTAATTAAAAATCAGCCATGCCTTTTTTTTTTAACTTTTAAACTTCAGAAGATGAAGGTCAGAGTATAGGAAAAGGTCAGTAATAGGATTACATTTACTCTGTGAACATGGCTGATTTTTAATTAATTTCAACAAATTATGAGACCACTGACAGAAAAAAAAGTCCAACAGGAATTTCCCCCCTCTTGTTTTACAATTTGAACTCTTGATTCTCTCTGAGAGTTTTGTGTATCGCCATGAAAATGTAGAGGGTTGTTAAAGAAATTTTCTGAGTTCCGGGCTATAAGTTTTGTAAGGTTTTGTTTTGAAATGAGCTTATAGGAAGCAGGACAATGTCACAGGGGGTATTTTCAATTTAACATTGCGTAATGTGAAAAACCCATGCTAGCTATAGTATACAGCCACTCTCATGACTGTATAATACTTTGTATGCCTAAAGTTGAAGGATCAGTCCCTGGCATCACTGCTTTAAAGGGACCTTGAGTAGCCGGACAGAGAAAGAGTCTCTTCCAGGCAGAGTAGCCTGTACTAAAGTAGATGGACTGGAGTTCTGTCTCAGTTTAAGCATGGCTGATCCAAGATATTTTGTCATCTGAGGCAAAGGACAAGATAGAACCCCACACTATTCCATATGCAGAATACAATTGGATTGGTAATCAAATCTTTGTTCTGTTGGAGGAAAGCACCAACACATGTTACAAGTGACCTGAACCACTAGGGATCACTGCAATACACAGAAAGGCAATCTATTCTTCCCTCTGCTAATTCCCCATATAAAGGATTTGTTGTTTTTGCAGGCTTTGCCCCTCCCCTTCCTGTCTTTGTTGTTAATTAGTTAGTAACGGCTCCTGGAGTGCAGGCTGCATGGCTGCTCCAGCATGTGTGACTTTATATCTTGGTAGAACATTTCCTTATTCTTTCAACTACCAGTCTTCACAGTTATTTGTGCATTCCGTTGCAATGCATACACACCAAAAACTCTTAACAAGTTCATCACTGGTGAAAAGGCAATATTCTCCACCACACCCTGATGGCAGCTGGCCAGCTTAAGGGGCACACAGCTGTCCATGTGATACATATAGCTCTTTCCTCCAACATCTTGCTACTGCTTCTTGCCCCTAGTATCTGGTGTATGGCAGCTACCTCATTCTGCCTAGTAATAGGCCAATCCTGTGTATGAGACAGCTCCTTATATTCTTGCAGCTCAAGCCTAAGCCTATTGACTCAGGAATGAATTCCACTGAGTTTAATTGCCTTTGTAAGTATACTTAGCATTGCAATCTTGTATCTATATTATGGTTCTCAATGGAGCAGGCACCGCACAGTCCCTGCTGATTTCAGGTGAGGTGATAGAACTGGGAAAGAGGAGATAATATACTGTAAAGGATGAGTTTTAAATCTCATACATCTGGTTACTTTCCTCCTTGGAAACAATTCTGCAAAAGCCATGAAAGCCATGTGATGTTTACCCCATGTGGCAATTGTAACATTCATACAAGGGCTGCTTTCACAGTTTTGCATCAGTTTTGCAGATTAAAATGGTAACAATTCTGTCCCGATTTTTAAAATTCCTTTCACACTACAGTACTGTGGCTTTTTCAGCCGATATACCGGCATTTTGCTCAAGTGCTGCAATGAACAACATCTTGTTTTCATCCCTCACCTACACATGGACACTGCACTTCCCCCATAATTCACCACCTGAGTTAGTGTCTGGACACAGAGGTGCAGGTTGGAAAAGGTGGAAGGGAAACCTGCTATCTGCACCTACGTTGGAATACCAGTACAATTTTTGTCAGGCAAAAAAAATATTGACATGCACCTAAAGGGCAGGACCACATTGCATGCTGACATGCCTGTCACATGAGTGGCAGCAGCTAGTGCAAAACTTCTGCAATTTTCTGGGTTTCCAAGAAACGGATTACTCCTGGAATAATTTATTATGAAAATGAGCACTAAACGTCCACTATACTCCACTAGATTTCTGCAGCTAGCTTTTATGTCATGTGAAAAATCAAATAAAATATGCAAATTACCACGTCAAAAGTTGTCAGAATAATGGAATAAAGTACAGTGTGAAAGCAGCCAAGGTAGCAATTCTATGCACACTTCCCAAGAAGTCAATTCAGTTAGGATTTGCTACCATTCACAACTATCAGCAAAGAGAACACCTCAACCATAAGTGATGAAACACTGGAAACACACACAGACATGATTGTTTGCACTGAGTGACAGTGCAATCCAATTCATGTCTACTTAGAAGTTAGCTCCATGGGATTTATTGCTAAGTAGACATGTATAGGATTGCACTGTAAAGTTTATTAAAGAGTGGTTAGTGTTCATTGAGGTATCTTGAGTGAGTCTGTGTATCTCCATGTGAACAGAGTGTCAGGCAAAATAATCTCAATTAACCAGTCAAGTATATGAAAGCTAGCTAGCTAGATGTATCCTCAAATTGATACCTCTGTTCTTATCATTACAGTTTTCAGCATGCAACTGTCAAAAAGGGAATACATTTTTCTTAATTCATATTTTGCTTTCATCTTCAGTTATTATGTTCCATAAATGTGTTAATTATACACATGGGCAAAATCAGAGTTCTTTTTTTCTTATATTACCAAAAATAATTTACACCTGAATGTTCTCTGGTTTGGCTGCCAGTCAAAACTCAGAGGAAAACACATAGAAATATCTGCACAATAAGTCTATGCCATTGACAGGTTATTAAACTTTCATAAATATAACAAACATATTGAAACTGCAGCCTTTCAAAGAAGAAAAGAAAAAGAAAAGCTATACTGTGTCTTAGTCTGGAGACAAAGAAAAGGAATTTCATATGGAAAAGCTGAAACTGTAGCATTGACCTCTCAAGTTTTTCATAATGGTTAGTCACTGCTGTCAAGCATTTGACGCTATCAGCAGGTGTGAGAGCTGGTTAGGAAACAATGCAATGCACGGATGGGGGAGGGAACTACCCAAGGGTTTCTTTGATACGTCTAGTCAAGAGGTCAACTCAGACACAGTTGGATTATGCAAAAATATTGAAGACCAGCGCAACCGTTTTTAAAGAAGGCAACTAAACATTTCAAAGCTGAACTCCAATCATGAGATATATCATAGACATCTAACTTGAATTTTCATTTGAAATATGTTTGGTAGACAGCACTCAGCTTATATATCAGTGCATGAGTTAAGAGTGCAATGCATTTCACTTCTATTTCCTACCCAAAAAGGTAAAAAAATGGAAAATACTATCTTAGCCATTGCTCTTTCTGTGTGTAGGAAATAGTTGTGTTTTCTCCAGCTGAAGCTGTTTTTGTTAGGTGCTTAACAGCTAACTCCTGGATAGGCTTTATTGCTAGGTATATCATTGCCAGCTGGCCCTGAAGCACAGCAGAGAACACATACGTTCACCTGACAATCTTTCTAGACAAAACTAGTATAATAAAAGTAATATAATTCACTCATAGGCAAAAAACCTTGCAGTTTAAGAATGTACCTATAGCCCACAGCTATTTCTATCAAACTTTAAAAAGCAGGGAAATTGGGCAGCTATAGTGAATGCACCAGGGGAGCAGGAGACCTGAACTCCTCTCTGAGATATTGGACTGCCCTACAAATTGGTCCAAATGCAAACACCATTTGGGTTGGTCTTTCACAATCCAATCCACTTCCTGTGTAGCTTGGAAGAATTTGGTAACATGTGCCTCTGAGCATATGGTGAGGAGGGAGGAGATGGGAGGGTGGGTTTGATCATTTGCATACTTTTTGAGTTCAATGGGATTTATTTCTATGCAATCATGTTTGGAAATGGACTGCCTTCAAGTCAATCCCCACCTATGGCGACCCTTTGAATAGGGTTTTCATGGTAAAAGGTATTCAGAGGTGGTTTCACCATTGCCTTTCTCTGAGGCTGAGAGGCAGTGACCGGCCCAAGGTCACCCAGTCAGCTTCATGGCTGTGTGGGGATTCGAACCCTACTCTCCCAGGTCGTAGTCCAACACTGATCCAGGGAAGAGGCCAGGGAGAGATTGGGTGTGTGGGCACTGAGCAGAAGGGAAGCCCCTTTTCTTTCCAAAAGGAAAACATTGTAAACAGTATCATTCTTTTTCAGGCTTTCCCCCACGCCTCCCACCAACATTTAAACCAAAGCTGCCCCTGGCCACATCCACACCAGGCCTTTATTTCACTTTGGACAGTCATGGCTTCTCTCAAAGAATCCTAGGAAGTGTAGTTAGTGAAGGGTGCTGAGAATTGCTAGGAGACGCCCTGTTCCCCTCACAGACTTATTTATTTATTTATTTCCATTTCTATACCGCCCTTAGCCAATGGCTCTCTGGGCGGTTCACAGCAAGGAATAAAATACAATACTATAAAATAGACATCAGATAAAATCCCTAAAAAAGACAGCTTAAGCATTTAACAACTTGATATAAAATTAACTAAACATTAAAGAATTAAAATTAAAATGCCTGGGAGAATAAAAATGTTTTCACCTGGCGCCGAAAAGATAGAAGAGTAGGCGCCAGGCGCACCTCATCGGGAAGACTGTTCCATAATTCAGGGGCCACCACTGAAAAGGCCTTGGATCTAGTAGCAGCCCTCCGAGCTTCCCTATGGGATGGGACTCGGAGGAGGGCCTTAGATGTTGAACGTAGTGAGTGGGTAGGTTCATAGCGGGAGAGGCATTCCGCAAGGTATTGTGGTCCCGCACCGTGTAAGGCTTTATAAGTCAAAACTAGCACTTTGAATCTGGCCCGGAAACAAATAGGTAGCCAGTGCAAACGCGCCAGAACAGGTGTTATATGTGCGGACCGTCTGGTCCTCGTCAGCAGTCTGGCTGCTGCATTTTGCACTAGCTGTAGTTTCTGAATTGTCTTCAAAGGCAGCCCCACGTAGAGTGCATTGCAGTAGTCCAATCTCGAGGTTACCAGAGCATGGACGACTGAGGTGAGGTCATCATTATCCAGATAGGGGCGCAGCTGGGCTACCAACCGAAGATAGTAGAAAGCATTCCGTGCCACCGAGGCCACTTGAGCCTCAAGAGACAGGAATGGATCGAAAAGGACCCCCAAGCTACGAACCTGTTCCTTCAGGGGGAGTGTAACCCCATCCAGGACAGGTTGAACATCCACCACCTGGGTCGAGAAGGCACCCACCAACAGCGTCTCAGTCTTGTCAGGATTGAGCTTCAGTTTGTTAGCTCTCATCCAGTCCATTATCGCGGCTAGGCAACGGTTCAGCACGTTAACCTGAAGAAGATGAAAAGGAGAAATAGAGTTGCGTGTCATCAGCATACTGGTGACAACGCACTCCAAAGCTCCTGATGACCGCTCCCAGCGGCTTCATGTAGATGTTAAAGAGCATAGGGGACAAGACCGATCCCTGCGGGACTCCACAATGGAGAGTCCAGGGCATCAAGAAATGTTCCCCAAGCCCTACCTTCTGGAGTCGATCCACCAAGTAGGAGCGGAGCCACCGCCAAGCGGTACCTCCAACTCCCAATTCCGTGAGTCTCTCCAGAAGGATACCATGGTCGATGGTATCAAAAGCAGCTGAGAGGTCAAGCAGAATCAACAGGGTTACACTCCCCCCGTCTCTCTCCCGACATAGGTCATCATACAGGGCGACCAAGGCTGTTTCGGTGCTGAAACCGAGTCTAAAACCGGATTGAAATGGATCCAGATAATCGGTTTCATCCAAGAGAACCTGGAGCTGGTTGGCAAGCACACGCTCTAGAACCTTGCCCAAAAATGGGATGTTCGCGACCGGTCTATAGTTGTTCAAATTATCTGGGTCCAGGGAAGACTTCTTCAGGAGTGGTCTCACCACCGCCTCTTTCAGACAGCAGGGGACCACTCCCTCTCTCAAGGAGGCATTTATCACTTTTGTCAAAGCTTTTGACAAGGTACCTCACCAAAGGCTTCTGAGGAAGCTTAGCAGTCATGGAATAAGAGGAGAGGTCCTCTTGTGGATAAGGAATTGGTTAAGAAGCAGAAAGCAGAGAGTAGGAATAAACGGACAGTTCTCCCAATGGAGGGCTGTAGAAAGTGGAGTCCCTCAAGGATCGGTATTGGGACCTGTACTTTTCAACTTGTTCATTAATGACCTAGAATTAGGAGTGAGCAGTGAAGTGGCCAAGTTTGCTGATGACACAAAATTGTTCAGGGTTGTTAAAACAAAAAGGGATTGCGAAGAGCTCCAAAAAGACCTCTCCAAACTGAGTGAATGGGCAGAAAAATGGCAAATGCAATTCAATATAAACAAGTGTAAAATTATGCATATTGGAGCAAAAAATCTGAATTTCACATATACGCTCATGGGGTCTGAACTGGCGGTGACCGACCAGGAGAGAGACCTCGGGGTTGTAGTGGACAGCACGATGAAAATGTCGACCCAGTGTGCGGCAGCTGTGAAAAAGGCAAATTCCATGCTAGCGATAATTAGGAAAGGTATTGAAAATAAAACAGCCGATATCATCATGCCGTTGTATAAATCTATGGTGAGGCCGCATTTGGAATACTGTGTACAGTTCTGGTCGCCTCATCTCAAAAAGGATATTCTAGAGTTGGAAAAGGTTCAGAAGAGGGCAACCAGAATGATCAAGGGGATGGAGCGACTCCCTTACGAGGAAAGGTTGCAGCATTTGGGGCTTTTTAGTTTAGAGAAAAGGTGGGTCAGAGGAGACATGATAGAAGTGTATAAAATTATGCATGGCATTGAGAAAGTGGATAGAGAAAAGTTCTTCTCCCTCTCTCATAATACTAGAACTCGTGGACATTCAAAGAAGCTGAATGTTGGAAGATTCAGGACAGACAAAAGGAAGTACTTCTTTACTCAGGGCATAGTTAAACTATGGAATTTGCTCCCACAAGATGCAGTAATGGCCACCAGCTTGGACGGCTTTAAAAGAAGATTAGACAAATTCATGGAGGACAGGGCTATCAATGGCTACTAGCCATGATGGCTGTGCTCTGCCACCCTAGTCAGAGGCAGCATGCTTCTGAAAACCAGTTGCCGGAAGCCTCAGGAGGGGAGAGTGTTCTTGCACTCGGGTCCTGCTTGCGGGCTTCCCCCAGGCACCTGGTTGGCCACTGTGAGAACAGGATGCTGGACTAGATGGGCCACTGGCCTGATCCAGCAGGCTCTTCTTATGTTCTTATGTTCTTACTTCCCTGGCCCAGCCGGCTGTTCCAACCCTGGCCGCTTTCACTAGCCAAGAGGGGCAAGGATCCAGTACGGAAGTGGTTGCACGCACCAGTCCAAGTACCTTGTCAACGTCCTCAAGCTGTACCAACTGAAATTCATCCAATAAATGAGGACAAGACCATGCTCCGGATACCTCATTAGGTTCAACTGCCATAATATTGGAGTCTAAGTCCCGGCGGATGCATGCGATTTTATCTTGGAAGTGCCCAGCAAACTCATTGCAGCGGGTTTGAGATGGTTCTAAGATATCTGGAGGTGTAGAATGAAGAAGCCCTCGGACAACTTTAAAGAGCTCCGCTGGGCGGTTGAGAGATGATTTAATAGTGGCAGCAAAATATCACTTTTTTGCTGCCCTCACCGCTTCTATATACCGCTTTGTGGAAGCACTTACCAAGGCATGATTGCATCCGTCGGGAGTCTGTCTCCATCTGCACTCGAGCCTCCTCCTCTCTTGCTTCATCACTCTCAGCTCTGGGGTATACCACTCTGACTTCAATCAGAGTGTCTGACTGTTAAACCAGTCTGGGCTGTGGAGCTCTCTCAGTGGAACAGGAGTCTCCTCTCAGCACCCTTCATAAACTACACTTCCCAGGGTTCTCTGAGGGAAGCCATAACTGTCTCAAGTGAAATCAAAGTCTGGTGTGGGTGTGGCCCCCTGATTAGGCAAGCCCAGCAGCTGGGAGCCTTTTAGAATTCTGACAGTTGGTCCTTACTGAGCATGCTCCGCGTTATCATAGGGCCGCAGCCAAAATTTATTAAATTAATTAAAAATCAGCCAGGCATTTTTTCAACTTTTAAACAGCAGTAGATGAAGGTCAGAGTATGGGGCAATGTCAGTATTAGGATTACAGGTACTCTGTGAACATGGCTGATTTTTTAATGAATTTCAACAGATTATGAGAACTCTCAGAGAAAAAAGTCCAAAGGGGCTCTGAGGTTTTTTCTCGCTTTTTATACTTTGAACTGTCTATTCTCTCTGACTTTTGTGTATCACCATGAAAATTGACAGTGTTGTTAAGCAAGCGTTTCTGAGTTCAGGACTATAAGTTTCGTAAGGTTTTGTTTTGAAATGAGCTTATAGGAAGCCTCAGAATGGCATGGGGGGTATTTTCAATTTAACATTGCGGAATGTGAAAAATCCCTGCTGGCTATAGTATACAGCCACTCTCGTTGCTGTATAATACCCTAGTAAAAGTAGAGGTTGCTGTACCTTGAAGACTTTTAATAATAAAGACAAATGTTAGCAACTTAAGTTACTCAAATAGGCATTATCTATCTGATCAATATTAATACTAGCACTATCTCTGTAGGAAAGGAATGGGGAAGCTTTTTCAGCCTGAGGGCCACATATCCTCATAGGAAATCTTCTGGGGGCCACATTCCAGTGGTGGGAAGAGCCAGAGGCAAAAAGTAGGTGGAGCAATAGAGATTTATCTTTATACAGTGTGCTACATTCTAACTATGCATAAGTCAGAGGGTTTTACAAATGCACACACACACACTTTCATCCACATTATCACAGATCAAGGACATATTCCAGACAAGCAAAAGCACTAGAGAGCACAGAGCAAGGCTGGTGAGGGATTCAGTCTGGGAAGTAGGTGTCACCTAGAGAAATCCCAAGAGCCAGATAGAGATGTGTTGTTGTTATGTGCCTTCAAGTCGGTTATGACTTATGACAACCCTATGAATCAGTGACCTCCAAGAGCATCTGTCATGAACCACCCTGTTCAGATCTTGTAAGTTCAGGTCTGTGGCTTCCTTTATGGAATGAATCCATCTCTTGTTTGGCCTTCCTCTTTTTCTACTGCCTTCTGTTTTTCCTAGCATTATTGACTTTTCTAGTGAATCATGTCTTCTCATTATGTGTCCAAAGTATGATAACCTCAGTTTCATCCTTTCAGTTTCTAGTTATAGTTCTGGTTTAATTTGTTCTAACACCCAATTATTTGTCTTTTTCACATTCCATGGTATGCGCAAAGCTCTCCTCCAATGCCACATTTCAAATGAGTTTATTTTTCTCTTGTCTTCTCTTTTTCACTGTCCAACTTTCACATCATGTAGAGATCGGGAAAACCATGGCCTGAATGATCCTGACTTTGGTGTTCAGTGATCTTTGCATTTGAGGACCTTTTCTAGTTCTCTCATAGCTGCGCTCCCCAGTCCTAGCCTTCTTCTGATTTCTTGACTATTGTCTCCATTTTGGTTAATGACTGTGCCAAGGTATTGATAGTCCTTGACAAGTTCAATGTCCTTGTTGTCAACTTTAAAGTTACATAAATCTTCTGTTGTCATTACTTTAGTCTTCCTGACTTTCAGCTGTAGTCCTGCTTTTGTGCTTTCCTCTTTAACTTTCATCAGCATTCGTTTCAAATCATTACTGGTTTCTGTTAGTAGTATGGTATCGTCTGCATATCTTAAATTATTGATATTTCTCCCTCCAATTTTCACACCTCCTTCTTCATCCAATCCTGCTTTTTGTATGATATGTTCTGTATAGATTAAACAAAGAAGGTGATAAAATACATCACTGTTTCACACCCTTTCTGATTGGGAACCAGTCGGTTTCTCCATATTCTGTTCTTACAGTAGCTTCTTGTCCAGAGTATAAGTTGAGCATCAGGACAATCAGATGCTGTGACACCCCCATTTCTTTTAAAGCATTCCATAGTTTTTCATGATCCACACAATCAAAGGCTTTGCTGTAATCTATAAAGCACAGGGTGATTTCCTTCTGAAATTCCTTGGTCTGTTCCATTATCCAATGTATGTTTGCAATATGATCTCTGGCACCTCCTTCCTTTCTAAATCCAGCTTAGACATCTGGCATTTCTCGCTCCATATATGGTAAGAGCCTTTGTTGTAGAATCTTGAGCATTACTTTACTTGCATGGGATATTAAGGGAATAGTTCATTAATTACTGCATTCCCTTTCTTTGGAATTGGGATGTATATTGAATGCTTCCAGTCTGTGGGCCATTGTTTAGCTTTCCATATTTGTTGACAAATCTTTGTCAAAATTTGGATTCTATTGGTATGCCATCTGTTCCTGGTGATTTGTTTCTTCCAAGTATTTTAAGAGCAGCTTTCACCTCACATTCTAAATTTCTCTCTTTCTGTTTTTAGAAGGCTGTCGAAGACTCATCTCTTTATGCAAGCATTTGGTTATGCCATTGTACTGTTGTTTTTAAGGATTGTAAGGGTTTTGTGGATATGTTAATGTGCTGTTTTATGTACATTTTATATATGTAAATCTATATATGATTTTATGCATGTTTTGTATTGTTGAATCTATGTAATCTGCCTTGGGACCAGCATTCCAGGTGAGAGACTGGCAAAACAACAACAACAACACTTACAAAATCCCAACCAGTGACTTTGTACAACACAGACAGCTAACCAAATATCTCAGACAGCCCCGGAACTGAAGTAAAGATAAATCAGTGGTATATTCCCTCCCTCCCTGCCTCACATGCAGATTGGGGGCAGCAGAGAAAGGTTATGTGACTTTATGGTCTTGCTGCACTGATCTGTAGCATCTTTCCCAGCCATTCCATCTTTTACCTGCTGCAAGATCTGGATTGCTTCAAGAATGGCATGTGTAGGCTTAAGGCCTACTCCAGTGCTGCACTCTGTAGCCCCATTGCTGCCAGCTGTGTCTAGAGTAGCCCTTTTGGTTCCTCTAGGATGGTGTTGTATTACATTAAAAGGTACTACCCTAGAGAAGTCACACCACACACTCTAGACATCGAGCAGCTGCTTGAAGCTTCTTCCCTAGAATAAATGGTAAGCATTGGTCATGGGACAGGAGGCTGAAGCAAGATGAAGGACTAAAATGAGAATAGAAGGAGAGGGTAGAACCAGGAGGGGAAAGCTATAGCACTCCCTCTCCCAAAACAACAGCCACCCATCAAATTAAAAGACTATGTGGCAAAAGGGGGGACATAGAAGCTGTCTTACTCAGAGTCCAGTAGAGAATGATGGTTCCGATGTCAGTGGGACAGTGAATCCAATTTTAGTCTGAACTTTCAGCACCTCGGACAGCTCTTTCAAAGTTTGGACTAAAACCCAGAGTGAATATGCTGCCCAACTGACATAAGAGCTGCCAGTCTCCACTTCACAGACCCTCCGTTCATCTAGCTTAGTACTGTCTACACTGATTGGCAATGGCTCTCTGGAGTTTTAGACAGGAGTCTCTCTCGGCTCTACCTGGAAATGCTCTTCCACTGAGCTATAGCAAAGAGCAGTGGTGGTGTTAGGGGAATGGAGCTGAGCATTGGGTCTTTTATATTGTATCCCAGATTTACTTCCCCTTCCCTTCTTTTTTTATCTAGGGGCAAGATGCAAAGTGCAGTGCCAGTGAGACCCTAGCCACGCACCATCTTAATTTGCTCAAAGACCTACATTTGTTTACATGCATGTAAAATTGCATTTGCAAATTTTATGCAAATGTGTGTCATCAGCCTGTGTCCTGAGTCTTTAAAGTACCTTACCATCACCCTGGTGAAGGCTGTATACACACCATGCATTTAAAGCACATTTAAAGCACATGTAAAGCATGTGGCTTCCTCCAAATAATCCTGGGAAGTGCAGTTTACTCCTCACAGAACTACAATTCCCAGCAACCTTATCAAATTACATTCCTGAGCATTCTTTGGCGGAGATCATGTGTTTTAAATGTATGGTCTGTATGCAGCCAAAGAGTCTGGAGGGGAGGCTGAGAGACAGAGTTGGGATATTTGTAAGGAGGGACTAGATTTTTTTACTCTAAATCCCTTTTCCTCCCAGTAAATTTGCCAGGCATATATACAGTTATTACTATTTCCCCTAAACAACATAACCTCTTTATCTTCATAAACTAGCACAGTACAAATTTTACAACTAATTTTCCCATGTGCATAGGACCATATGCATATGTATACATGTGCATATGCACATACAAAAGTAATTATTTTTAACATACATTTATTTATTTATTTATTTATTTTGTTTCATTTATAAACCGCCCATAGCAAATAGCTCTCTGGGCGGTGTACAAAAAGGTTAAAATACAAAAATAACACAGTAAAATCAGATAACAAACGATAAACACAAGCAACAGAACAAAATACTATATTAAACAAAATATAAAAGTTTAAAAGTTATGAACATTAAACATTAAAATGCCTGGGAGCATAGCCAGGTCTTAACCTGGCGCCGGAATGATAGTAACGTAAGCGCCAGGCGTACCTCTTCGGGGAGGCTGTTCCACAATTCGGGGGCCACTACAGAAAAGGCCCTAGATCTAGTAACTGTCCTCCGGGCTTCTCAGTGAGTTGGTACCCAGAGAGGGCCTTAGATGCTGAGCGAAGTGACCGGGTAGGTTCGTAGCGGGAGAGGCGTTCCACAAGGTATTGCGGTCCCACGCCATATAAGGCTTTATAGGTCAAAACCAGCACCTTGAATCTGGCCCGGAAACAGATAGGTAGCCAGTGCAAACGGGCCAGAACAGGTGTTATATGCGCGGACCGGCTGGTCCTCGTCAACAGTCTGGCTGCTGCGTTTTGCACTAGCTGAAGTTTCCGAACTGTCTTCAAGGGCAGCCCTACGTAGAGCGCATTACAGTAATCCAATCTAGAAGTTACCAGAGCATGAACAACTGAGGCGAGGTCATCCCTGTCCAGATAGGGGCGTAGCTGGGCTACCAGCCGAAGGTGGTAGAACGCGTTCCGTGCCACCGAGGCCACTTGAGCCTCGAGAGACAAGGAAGGATCGAAAAGAACCCCCAGACTACGAACCTGTTCCTTCAAGGGGAGTGTAACCCCATCTAGAACAGGATAAACATCCACCATCTGGTCAGGGAAGGCACTCACCAACAGTGTCTCAGTCTCGTCTGGATTGAGTCTCAGTTTATTAGCTCTCATCCAGTCCGTTATCGCGGTCAGGCAATGGTTCAGCACATCAACAGCCTCACCTGAAGAAGATGAAAAGGAGAAATAGACCTGCGTGTCATCAGCATACTGATGACAACGCACTCCAAAACTCCTGATGACCGCACCCAGAGGCTGCATGTAGATGTTAAAAAGCATGGGGGACAAAACTGACCCCTGAGGGACTCCACAATGGAGAGTCCAGGGTGTCGAGCAATGTTCCCCAAGTACTACCTTCTGGCGATGATCCGCCAAGTAGGAGCGGAGCCACTGCCAAGCAGTGCCCCCAACTCCGAACTCCGCGAGTCTCCCCAGAAGGATACCATGGTCGATGGTATCAAATGCCGCTGAGAGATCAAGGAGAATCAACAGAGTCACACTCCCTCTGTCCCTCTCCCGACAAAGGTCATCATACAGGGCGACCAAGGCTGTTTCAGTGCCAAAACCGGGCCTAAAACCAGATTGAAACGGATCCAGATAATCGGTTTCAGCCAAGAGCACCTGGAGCTGGCCGGCAACCACCCACTCCAAAACCTTGCCCAAAAAGGGGACATTCGCCACCGGTCTATAATTGTTCAAGTTATCTGGGTCCAAGGAAGGTTTCTTTAACAGAGGTCTCACTACTGCCTCCTTGAGGCTACTAGGGACTACTCCCTCCCTCAAGGAGGCATTTATCATTTCCTTGGCCCAGCCGGTGGTACCAGCCCTGCTAGCCTTCACTAGCCAAGATGGACAAGGATCCAAAGCAGACGTGGTCGCCCGCACCATTCCAAGCACCTTGTCCACTTCCTCAAGCTGCACCAACTGAAACTCATCCAATAATGAAGGGCAAGACCGCGTTCTGGACACTTCAATGGATTCATCTGTCATAACATCAGAGTCTAAGTCCCGACGGATGCATGCGATTTTATTTTGGAAGTGCCCCGCAATGTCGTTGCAGCGGGCTTCAGATGTTTCTGTGGTATCTTGAGGACCAGAATGTAAAAGCCCTCATACAACCCTAAACAGCTCCGCTGGACGGCAAAGAGATGTCCTAATAGAGGCAGCAAAATAAGACTTTTTCGCCGCCCTTACCGCTTTTATATACAGCTTAGTGGAGGCACTTACCAAAGCATAACTGTATCCGTCTGGAGTTCGTCTCCATCTGCACTCCAGCCTCCTTCTCTCTTGCTTCATCACTCTCAGCTCCGGGGTATACCATGGAGCTGTATGAGCTCTACACCGAAGGGGGCGCGCGGGAGCGATCGTGTCAATTGGGCTGTAATCCAGAAGACAAGATGGAAACTGTTTAGCTAATGATTTAGGTTTTCTCCTTCCCCCCCAAAATCATCTTCATAGTCTAAACACCTGTGATGCATTCACCAACATATTGAGAGTTAAGATGCACAGTTTATTGTTTCAAATTATATGAGACACATTATGAATCCCTCATAGAGCACCAGTCTTTCATGCCAAGTTTAGTGTTCCAAGAAGTATTTTGTGGAAGCTCATGACTTTTAAATGCCAGCAATCCTGTAGGTTTTTAATTACCCATTTAAAATTATGGATGTCAAATGATGCAGAAAATTTATATGATTTATATATTATTTGTGCACATTTGGCACTTTTATCTCTATTTTTTATGTATGTGTAATTTTGCATTTGGTAAAAACTGTACATAAAAGAAACGAAGCCTGTTTATAGTAGCCAGGATCCAAAGAGCCTTTTTAGGCATGACCAAGAGCTCCAACACATCCAAGAGAATTTTTGAATCCCCCCACCCTTTGAACACCAGGTTCCCTTGCCATGTCACAAAGTATTTTTAAGCTTCTTTCCGTTTCAAATGTTGGTTTCTATAAAGAATGAGGGCCTGCTGTCAAAAACAAAAAAGAAAAACACAAGAAAAAAGTGCCCTTGGAGATGTGCAACTAAATCCACAGTTCTTCAGATTCTTGAATTCATATTTATTTTTCAAATAAGCAAGACCCTAAAGTTAATTTAGCAAAGAGAGGCTCTGTGCTTTTTAAATTTATTTATTTATTATATTTATAATACATTTATAATGAAGTGTGAATGTGATTGCTTATATTTAGCATTCTGTATGTTCCCACATCATATGCATTTAGAAGGGAGAAGTAAATTGTGTATGTAGTCCCCATTCGGTTATGCAATCTGGATATAATTTTTTCTTGGGCATCCTGTGAAGAAATAGAAGTTAATTCTTTCTTAAAACAGCTGCCTAGTCAATTATTTCTATCTCAGATTATTTCATTCAACGATGTCCCATTCATGAAACAAGCTGAAGGCCACTAACCTGTGCAGTATAGAAAATACATAATAGAACTCTATGGTGTCACTGCACTTGGAATGCTGTGTACAGTTCTAGCTGCGGAACCTCAAAAAAGGATACTGTAGAGTTGGAAAAGGTTCAGAAAAGGGCAACCAGAATGATCAGGGAGATGGACCAACTCCCCTATGAGGAAAGGGTAAAACATTTGGGGCTTTTTAGTTTAGAAAAAAAGGCAAATAATGTGATAGAAGTGAATAAAATTATGCATGGTGGTGGAGAAAGTGGATAGAGAAAAGTTTTTCTCCCTCTCTCATAACACTTGAACTCAGGAACATCCAATGAAGCTGAATGTTGGAAGACTCTGGGCAGACAAAAGAGCGTACTTCTTCACACAGTGCATAGTTAAACTATGGACTTTGCTTGCATAGGAGGCAGTGATGGCCACCAACTTGGATGGCTTTAAAAGAGGATTAGACAAATTCATGGAGGATATCGGTGGCTACTAACTCTGATGGATATGTTCTTTTTTATTTATTTATTTATTTATTTATTTTAGATATAGCAAAATGTTCCAATAGATATGTTCCACCTTCACTGTTAAAAGCAGTATTCTTCTGAATACCAGTTGCTGGAAACTGCATGAAGAGAGAACGCTGTTTTACTCAGGTCCCACAGGCATCTGGTTGGTTACTCTGAGAACAAAATACTGTACTAGATGGGCCACTAGCCTGATCCAGCAGGCTCTTTTTAAGTTCTTACCTTGGACAGTTTTTGTACAAAATATATTGCAATTGAGCCATCATAGGAACATAGGAAGCTGCTACTGGTCCATCTAGCTCAGAACTGATGATACTGAATGACAAGAGCTCTCCAGGGTTTAAGGGAAGGATCTTTTCCAGTCAACTCAATAGGGATGTGCACCAGGGTTGCCAGGCTCAGGGCCTGAGAATGATTCTGTATCTTTAAGAGAAGAGACAATTCAGCCAAGTGCAGGTTTTCTTGCAACACTGTAATGGGAAAAACCACAAGGTGAAGTTCTCCCTTCCCCCTGCACAACTTTTAATGATACAGAAGACCTCTTGGAGGCTGGGCCTGGCAGCCAAGAGATCTTCTGTATCTTTAAAAGATGTGCAGGGGGAAGGGAGAACTTCACCTTGTGGTTTTTCCCTTTACAGTGTTGCAAGAAAACCTGCACTTGGCTGAATTGTCTCTTCTCTTAAAGATACAGAATCATTCTCAGGCCCTGAGCCTGGCAAACCTAATGTGCACCGACCACAAGATTTGGTTCAGACACCAATTCAGTGTTTTGTAAAAGCCTGTTTCTCCTTGGACAAGTTTGGAAACTTCCTTATTCAGCTCAGGGGTTCAAATCCACTTCATTACCCCACCTCCATTCCCTCTTGAAAATAAAAAAAAATGGCTGCAACCTTTTTTCCTTTCAACAGAAGTGGATGAAATTTAAGACACAGTAGGCCTTCTCCCATTCTGGCATCTTCTTTAAGCTCAGAGATATATGTTTTGCTCTTGAAAAGTTGCTCCCACAAAGCACTGGGATTGGAAAGCTCTGGTAAAATCATTTCCTCCTATAACACACTAGACTACTCAGTCACAAAGGAGCTCTTCACACACCCTCCCAGCTCTGGTGTTTGTTCTCCCTACCCCCATCATTGCACTTTGGTATTGCGATGTTATAGAAAAGAGGCATTACTTTCGCTTTCAGCAGACTCATGTCTCTCTTTTTTTATGGATGATGTCCAAGTTAGCAATGCATCCCAAAGTGATTTAGGGGCCCCTGCCAGTGGGCAGTAGGGTGGCACAGGAAGAGTGGAGTTGTATGCCTAGCTTCCCAATGCTGGGTATCACTGTTGCTTACAGAGGGAGAGAGGGGTGAGCTGCAGGAGCATATCATGGTGTGGCAATGGAATCCATCCCATGCTGCTGCCGCTGCAACCTCACTACTCTTAGCTCCCTGCATCTTGCACCTCTTCCTCTCAGTCAGTGGCAGTGACACTCAGCTTTAGAAAGCCAGGTAAACAACGCTGCCCTGCCATGCTGACCACTGCTGGTCCCTGCTTCAGTTTGTGCCACCTCATAGAGATCCCGCTTCACCTCTGACAAGCCCCCCAAACCTCCAATTATCTCATTTAGTCTCAGGATTCTGGATTCATCTGAATCTGATGCATACCCCTACCACCTGGATATACTAGGGATGGAACATGGATCAAACCTGGAAACTTTTTCAGTGAAAGCATGTGCATGACCAATCTGCTGTGGGACTTTAGTCAGGAGAAGTGAGGGGGAAATATGCATGCTGCATTCAACTTTGCAAGAGTGGGTGCTCTTGTAACATGTAGTTTTTCCAAATCTGTGCTCAATGCATATTCCTGACATAACCTTAGAGAGACTTCCCACTTCCACTGCAGTAAATAAGTTTGAAAATAAATAAATAAAAGAAAAAAGACTGACTTAGGGATGCTTAGAAAATGAGAAGGAGAGAGATCCAGATGTTGAGGGAGGTGTGTCCCAGCATTTTTTCTCGAGTTGGCCCCATGTACATTGAGTCCTACTTTCTTGGGTATAGCACTTTTCATTCACCATTGCTGCATTGTTATTGCCGCCTCAGCTGCCCATTTCACTGAGACCATTTTGAATGTTTGGCATTCCTGATTTGTCAAGCTTATTAGATATCCCCAGGCCATTCCCCCAAATGAGCTTTCTACCTCTTAAATCATTTTGCAGGCTATTAGGAAGGTAAGGATAGGCAAAAGGGGGAGGAAAATGAAGGAGGGGAAATCCTTTAGTGTCACCACAGGCATCATGCTATAGGCCAGGACTCCAGCTTGCATCAGTCCCAGCCAACATGGTCAATGGTCAGGGATGATGGGAGTTATAGTCCAGCAACATCTGGAAGGCACTAGGTTAGCTGCTATTCCTGATATAGATCACCAAAAGGAGAGCACTGGAGCAAAATATTTGATCAAGGAACAAAGCAGCCTCCATATTAGGCAAAGCTTGGTTGCTGATAGGATCAAAGAACACTTTCACAAAGAATGTTTACAGCACTTTGGCTGAGAAATCTACACCTCCCACGCTCCAAAATACAAACTAAACCAATAAGGCACAGTCATTCTAACACAGGCAACTATACAAAGAAAACCTTTTGGCAAATGACTTTGTAAATGTGGGGAAGTATTGACTGTATGTCTGCATTGTTGAGACAGTCCTGAAGTTGCAGACACAGTTAATATTTAATATCCACCTACCCTATGGATCTCATTGTGACTGACAATGTTAAAAAGCAAAGCTGGAGAAATATTCACTAGTGACCTTCAGCATGTGCAAATGTGACAGAAGAGATCACTGGAAGGATTTTTGATTATGAAACAGTTCAGATTTGGAGGGCATCCTGTTTGCTATTACATCCCCTGGGACCACAGTGCATGTATCATGACAGCCAATTTGGAAATGTTATGGCTAACTCAAGCATATCCAGAATGATTAGGAATCCAGAGCAGCAGTCTAGTCCAAAGACAATATTTACCTTTAGAAATGATTGCAATTATCAATAATGCATTGATATTAAATATGTAATGGAACATATGCTTTGTAAGTATTTAACACCCAACCCACAATATTTTCTGTTTTCCAGTGGTGAAACTCAGGCTGAGAATAATTCTTCAAGAATGCTTAGCAAGTTCATAGCTGAGTAAGAGTACCACCTTATATATGTCTACTCAGAAATAAGCCCTACTAGGTTTAATGGGACTTACTCACAGGTGTGTACAGTAAAGGTGGCAAACTTACAGCCCATACACCAAATCTAGGGTGTGAAGCTACTTCAAGTGGTCCACCAAATCTGTACAAAATTGGTCACCTCTTCACCTTGGAAAGGCACCTCTTTTCCCTCTAGCATGGCGCCATGGCTAGGAACAGTGGCAGCTGGTGGCTCCATTTCAGTGGGGCTATGTAATCCACTCTAGATTTTAGTCCAAACATTGAAGGAGCTATCCAAGCTGCTGAGCACTGGATGCAAACTGAATTTAATTTATCTTCTATCCCTAGTCATGATATAATGCTGATGCAACAGCGCAGAGCAAGCCCGAGGCATTTTACAGTCTTAGGCAAATGACAAGATGGTGGAGGCCCATTCCACATGCAGGCAGAGACCAATTGGACTGGCAGCTGGATCTTACTTCCACACTGGTGATGGGTCAGCTTCCTTCCCCACAACTAGGGACAGAAAGCTTACCAGGCTAGCTTAGGGGGTGCAGGGCAGGGCAGACCTGGCACCAGCAGGTGGCCAGGTTAGGCACTGGCCGAGGGCCCCTGTGGCTGAGAGGCGCCCCTGATGCTGGGGCTGGGTGGGTGTAGTTCCTGCTCCACAATCCACACGAGCATCAGGTCATGGAGCATGCTATGCAATCCAATGCTAGCATGGATCGTGGAATAGGAGCCACCTTCCCAGGCAACACACACACACCCCATTGCCGGTGTGGGCTGGCAGCACCATTTCCTGTGTTGCTACATCACAGCATCAGTGCACACATGCTTGACATGCTTGTGACGTGCAGTGCCCTAACACGGCCAGGTCTATTTACACCCTCAGTGGTGGTGGCAGTAGTGCTGCTGAATCACCACTGCTGACACCTTCAAAAGTTCACTGCAGTCTGGTGCCAGCCCTGACAGGTGATATCCTTCAATATTTTGCCACCACTCCTCCAACAACTGTTGCCTGAAGCAGCTGCCTTACGCTGCCTAATAGTGGCAACAGGAATGCAATGCTGACATAAATCTTCTCTGCCAGCATACTAGCCCCTTAGTATACGGAATCACACTGAAGTTACTAGGCTTTCAATCATAGCATGTAAAATCAGAGGAGAAATTTACATTGATTGTATGTGATCGTTAGCTTAATCAACCATTTATCAGCTTTGCCTAATTATACTTTGGAACTTAAATCACGCCTCTTGTGATTGGAATTAAAGAAATAATTTGATAGTTTATCTTTTACTAGATGATAGGTGCTTCAGGGCATTTGTCTCTCTTAATTAGGTTATTTAAAGGACTTCACAAGATTTGCTGGCAGAGAGAAGGGGAAAATTTGGCTATAAAAGAATTAATTATCCTTTAATTATTATTTTTTACATTTCCAACACTCTGAATCTAAAGATGTATATAGCAATTATATGCCAATTATTCCTTTCATCTCTACTGGCTGAAACCCTCCCTGTTTTTAACTGTTTTGTTTTTTAAATAAAAACCTGTTATATCACACTGCAAATCAAATAGTGCAATTTACACTATATGGGAAAACCATGTACTTGGTGATGAGCAAGTTCAGCAGCTTGTATCAGCTAAAAATAAATTCAGATCCAACCTATATGGCCATTCGGGATTAGACCACAGCCAAGCAGATATAAGGCTCACCTACTGGAGTAGATCAGAATTAGGATGACTGAAGATAATGGCTTAGAACCTAATTTTGGTTTCACTGGTGGAAGCATCCCATCAGTGAAGTTCTGCTAATGGGATGCTCCTACCAAGGGGTAGCATTTTTTTGGGGGGGGGATGAATTTCTCCAGAGAGTTGGGAGACACAAGTTTACTCACACACCCAATATGGGAGAAAGGAGTGGGATCCCGCTCATTGGCTGTCTGAGCTAAGCCATGGACAGGAGTGTGAGGAGCCAAGGACCAGGATGAAAGCCTATAATCAGAACCAAAGGGCAAATCAGAAGGCACAGTCAAGGAGCAAGTCAGAAATCAGGACAGACAGGGTGAAAAGACAAACCAGGATCCAGGATCCAGGTGCAAACCTGAAGCCAGAGCCAAAGACTAACCGAAGATACAGGAGTACACCAGTGGTTAGGAAGAGCGTGTTGCTCAAGGAAGGCTCAGCAAGGTGGGTGGAGCCAGGCTGATAAATTCTTCAGAGAAGAATGCCAGCTGCAGTTCAGTGATTCACCATATGGGGCAGCTACATGCAGTGATAGCACTTTCTGACACTGTCTGTGCTCCCCAGTTCTATGTGCTTGCTGGCCACACCTCCTAGCAGCCAGGAAAGGTCTCCGTGTTGGTCCAGATGTATGTGGGTAGGCTCCTCTATGCCATCACGAATCCTGGCCAGGGCCAGCCTGTTTACCTGTCAGCCACACTCAGACTGTTGCCTCAATTGGTGCAATGGAAAGAGCAGAGGATTTGCACAACCTTGCCTACCCACGGACCCATCAAACCACCAGCAAGAGCACCACTGTCACTTAGCCAGTGCTAAAAAATGTTCAGCATGGTTTCTGGAAGGCTCTCTAGGGGTGCCCCTGCAAGAATGCCTTGCTATAGGGAAGGGTCCTCCCTCAGAGTGAGACACTGTGGGGAAGGTGACCACGAAGATCACCTGTATCGCTGCTGTTTTGCCATGCCAAATACTATTTAATGTTTAATAGTAGTATGTTTTTAAACTTTGGAGTCTAACAGTTAGCTACTCTTAAACCATAAACAGTATTTGCTGCTGTTGGGATAAGGTGGCAGGAGCACAAATGCTCTTCAGGGCTCTTATTCTGGAAGGATCAGGCATTGCTTAGAGTCTGTCATCAAAGCAAGGCATTGCTGTGTGAGAAGCACAATGATGCAGCAGAAAAGAGAGGGGGGAGGAAAGAGGTCAGAATGCATCCAGTGGAAGAATGTCTTGCACAGGCCCTAGTCAGGGTTCCCAGGCTTGAGGAAGATCACTATGCAAGGAGAACATGTGTGAACTATGGCATGTAGCCAACGAGGCTAGTGACAGGGCACAATACTTCTTTGTGTTGTGTGGTTATGGAAGTTTAGGTGGGGCTTGTGTACACATCCGTTTTGAGAAGCTCATTTCCTACAGGTCCCTTAAGCGGGGACAATACCTGTCTTACTTTTAGAAATGTTGAAAAGCCACTTCGATTTTCCCTCCAGTGGTTGTGTTACTGTTATTTTGCAACGTTTAAAACTCCTGTCACCCACCCACTGCTATAACCTGAGTGAGAGGGATGGTTACATTTATCTCTCCAGGAATACCAACATTTCAGACATTAAGATAGTTTAACAATGCCTGGCCAGTGATGAATCACCTTTTTATTACCTGCCCACCCCAACCTCTCATCTTGGTTCACTTTTATTCTCTTGAGTAAGGAACCTGCTCTGTAATAATTTATGACCTAGATGCCAGTTTCTTGAGGCAACTGAAGTGGTTTAGGTTTGAACTTTATTTGTTTCTAAATAACCCATACTCAGTGGTAGGTGGTGGCTCCATATCAATGGGACAGTCATGAACAGCTTCTTGAAAGTTCAGACTAAAACTAGGAGTGGATTCTGCTGCCCCACTGACATGAAGCCACCACTACCCTTACTCCAAGTAACATTGACCTTCAACTTATAGCATGAGCAGCCAAAATCTCTCTACCTATATGAAATGTGATGAGAAAGGTAAAAGGAGCTACATTTAGGGAAGAAGGGAAATTCTTCTGATTTTCTTTTTTAATACTTCTTAATTGACTTATAGAGATCATATTTTGCCTGAAGTCTGCTTTCTGTCACAGCCTGAATTTAACACAAATACTGTAGACAGGGATGCACAAATGTGCTTCAATCCATTCCAACATTCATTCACATTTTTCTGTTCCACTGCAATCAGTGGAGACTGGTGCCTTCGATGTCAGTGGCACAGTGAATCCACTTCAAGTTTTAGTCTGAACTTTCAATGAGTAGCTCCTTGGAAGTTTGAACTAAAACCTGGAGCAAATTCACTCCCCCACTAACATTAGAGTCACCAGTCTCCATTGATTGCACCTGGTTTATGTTGTACAATTCCTTCCATCTCATTGTCCACTAATGTGGAAATATACATAACTTTTTTTACTTATATTGTAGCACATTATAGACGTGAGTGTCCCAGCCATTTCCAGGTAGCCTTTTTGCTCTTTGGGTGTGGCTGTGAGTTTTGTGTTTTTGTTCCCCATTTCTGTTTCCTCAAAGTGTTAAGGCACTAGGGTTGCCAGGCTCAGGGCCTAAGAATGATTCTGTATCTTTAAGAGAAGACACAATGCAGCCAAGTGCAGGTTTTCTTGCAACACTGTAATGGAAAAAACCACACAGTGAAATTCTCCCTTCCCCCTGCACAACTTTTAAAGATACAGAAGACCCCTTGGAGGCTGGGCCTGGCAACCAAGTGGTCTTCTGTATCTTTAAAAGTTGAGCAGGGGGAAGGGAGAATTTCACCTTATGTTTTTTCCCATTACAATGTTACAAGAAAACCTTCACTTGGCTGAATTGTCTGTTCTCTTAAAGATACAGAATGATTCTCAGGCCCTGAGCCTGGCAACCGTATAAGGCACACCAGCGATTCCCCCATCTTCTGAATGTTTGAGAGCTACATGACATATTATTTCAATGTTTAATGATTAAATTATTCAGAAATCAATTCAGGAAAGAATTGAGAAAATCTAACAGCCTTACAATTTAAAAAAAGCAATACACATCCTTACATATTTTTGTTGTCATATTAGCATTCTGAAATATATAATTCCCCATAATATTCCCAAGAAATAATGACCCACATTGCACATGACTGTCCATTTCAAATGCCAAATTATGCACACACTGTACAAGCACACATAGCTGGTCTACCCGTAATTCTCATAATTTATTCTGACTGAAGAATTTGACTTCCACTACTGTTTCAGGTTTGTGCATATAGGGGTGGCGGATATATGCAGTTCTACTGCAGCTTTATCAAATATGAAAGACTAGGCACAGTGCTAGATGTATGTTAATATGCACCCCAGTATTACCTTTGAATGTTCATCTATATGTACATTTCAGCCATTTCTTAAAGGCAAGTTTTTAGAGCCCAGACAAAGTTCTCTTTTTCCTTTTCCTCTTTCACCTTTCTGTATTTTTACAGGTGCTTTGGGCTTTTGCACTGATATATTTTTCCCCAAGTATCAATACAAACAGACATTAGTAGCACCCAATCATAGCCACACCTGCACCAATCTACAATGCTCCCCATTGAAGGTATTTTACAACTCTTTTAAACAGTCAGCGTCGAATGTGGGGAATGCTATACATGTAGATTATTAAAATGTTGCTGTTGGATGGTTGTTTTAGAGCTATACCTGGCAATGACATAGGAAATGAGTCCTAACTTGTTTATGGCTGTGGTTTTCCACATCTTAAAAGCCACATTATTAATGGGTGTGTGAAAAACAACCCTACTAGAAGATGTGCATTGAGTTTTTAATTTTACTTTTCACACACAGTTTTGGATGCAATTTGTGATGTCTTAGCAGTGTTTGAAATAGTCATGTATGTTGTCAATTGCACTGCGTGCTGTTTTTCTTTGCTACCCCACCCTTGCCTCAGTTCTTTGGCATTCATGTTTGTAAGCAATGTTTGCAAGCACTTAGTGAGCCAGCTCCTCAGATGAATCTTCTGCTGCCAGCTCCTCTAGGAATTCATTTATGCTAATGCATACCTAAAAGGTCACATATAGATGTGTCCTGTGTTGAAAGATATTGGGTTGTGCAGGCCTAGTAATACTGTTCTCAACTTTCTCAGAGGCGACTGGGATAACTGTTTGGATAGGTTTTATTGGTGGGATGGTGTAGTTTATATCGTGTTTAGGAGGAGTTTTGGGCAGGAGAGACATGAGTGATGCCACCGCAGTTTCAGTGATCATGGGTAGAGGGAGTCGTAGTCATGGGGAGGTGATGGGCTACCATGGTAGACCAGGGCAAGGCTTTCTGCACTTTGTTCTTCACTCCCATTCCTCCCATGGATGGGTTCCTAGTTGCACATCTGCTGTGCCCACTGGCCTGTGTGTGCTGTTGTTTAACACCAGATCAGTACACAATAAGACCATACTCATCCATGATTTGGTTTTATCATGGATGAGACTGCCAGTTTGGTGTGCATTACTGAGACCTGGGTGGGTGAGCTGGGAGGAGTTGACCTAACCCAGCTTTGCCCACCTGGATACTTGGTGCAACACCAGCCCAGACTTCCGTCTTTGTCACCAGGAAACTACGCTGTCTTGAAACTGACTGTGAGGGCCTTCACCTGATGTCAGACCAAGGAGACAATAAACTAGGGTTGCTGCTGGTATACCATCCACCCTGCCACCCAGCAGCTTCTCTGACCGAGCTGGTGGAGGCCATCATAGCTGTGGTATTGGAGGAGCCCAGAACGATAGCCCTGAGTTATTTCAATGTCCATGCAGAAGCTGCCTCTAGTGTTCTGGCTCGGGGCTGTCTCAAGTTGTCACCTGTTCAACACATAGGGCAGGACACACCCTCAATTTGCTTTTTCTCCAGATGAAGGAAAGGGTGTTCGGGAGATAGGGTGGAGTGGATGTCATCCCATTGTCATGGTCAGATCACTTCCTGGTGCATTTTAGACTTGGTGAACAGATTAAGATGGTCTACCCCAGAGACTAATGCAATCCACTGGATTCCTGCATGCCCTGAGGAAGTTTCTGACCCTGTTGAAGCCCTTGTTATACTGTGGAACAACAAAGTGTGTCAGACTCATAACACAGTTGCCACTGAGCACCCTCTCTGGCATTGCACAACCTGGTTTGCACCTTTGTACACCAGTGAATTAAGGGCAATGAAACAGGCTGGACAATGGCTAGAGCACAAATGGCAAGATATATGCTGATTGGGCACATGTAAAACTTAATAACCATGCCTATTGTGTTGTGGTGAGGGTGGTGAAGAAAGCCCACTTCTCTGCCTCCAGCGCATCCTCAAGTAGCTATCCAGTGAAGCTTTTTCATATTGTCAGGGGTCTGCTAACATCAACTCCAGGAAATAGAGTTTTTGACCCTTCAGAGGCCCACTGTGAATTGTTTGGAAGGCACTTAGAGGGTAACTTTGCTCACCTACGTAGCAATCTTGATGCTCCATCCACATCTACTGTAGACCCAGGTGAGGTGTCCAATGCAATGTCTGCTGCAACTTCTTGGGATTGGTTTCATTTGATGCAGCCTGATGATGTCAACAAGGTGCTCATGACGATGTGGCCAGCAATACATCCTCCCAATCCTTGCCTTTCTTGGCTTATTAAAGCTTGCCAAGGATGACCGAGTGGATCCAGGATGTGGTCAATGCATCTTTGCAAAAGGGAATGGTCCCAGCCGCCCTGAAAGAGGCAGTGATCTGACCACTCTTGAGAAAGCCAATCCTGGATCTATTGTGTCAACTAACACTTGGTTGCAAATACTCCCTTTTTAGGAAAGATGGTCAACAGTATTGTGGCACAGCAATTGCAAGTACTGTTGGATGAAACAGATTATCTTGACCCATTCCAATCTGGGTTCAGGCTTAGTTATAGGATTGAATAGTCGCCCTGATGGATGACCTTTATTGGGAGGACAAGGGGAGCACAACCCTGTTATTCTTCCTTGATTTCTCAGCAGCTTTCATACCATGATATCCTTCTGAGCCAACTTGTTGAGATGGATATCGGAGGCACTGTTTTACAGTGGTTCCAATCCTATCTCCAGGGTTGTTTTCAGAGAATAGCATTGCCCACTGGCAGTTGTGCTGTGGGGTACCACAGGGTATCATCTTATCCCCAAAACATCTATATGAAGCCTTTTGAACTGGTCATCAGGAAATTTGGGGAGATGTGTAAGCAGTATAGATGATATTTCTATGTGACATCTGAATCAGGAGAGGCCATGCAAGCCCTGGACAGGTGCCTGGACTCAGTGGTGGGCTGGATGAGGGCCAATAAACTGAGTCTGAATCCTAAGAAGACGGAGGTGCTGTGGGTTGGTGGTTCCCGAGTTTAGATAACTGGTCAATTGCCTGCTTTGGATGGGGTCATACTCTCTCTGAAAGAGCAGGTTTGTAGTCTGAGAATGCTCCTGGATCGATCTTTGTCATTAAAGGCCCAGGTGACTTCAGCGGCTAGCAATGCCTTTTACCATCTTTGACTGGTAAGACAGCTGCAGCTGTTTCTGGACTGGGATACCCTGACCACTGTTGTCCATGCACTGGTAACCTCCAGGTTGAATTACTGTAATGTGCTCTATGTGGGGCTGCCCTTGAGGTTGATCTGGAAGCTGCAGCTGGTGCAAAATGCAGTGGCATGATTGCTTACTGGGGCAGGGTATCGCCAACATGTTACCCCACCACTGAAATAATTGCACTGGCTGCCCATTAGCTACCGGACCAATTTTAAGGTTCTATTTTTGTGGTACAAAACCCAAGCAGCTTGGGACCAGGATCCTTGAAAGATCATCTTACCTCTTATATACCCAGTCAATCACTGCGCTTTGCAGGTGAGGGCCTTCTGCAGATACCATCTTATCAGGAGGTCCATTCCGCTCAACATAGGAAGTGGACCTTTAGTGTAAAGGCACCTACCCTTTAGAATGCCCTCCCTTTAAATATTAGACAGGTGCCACCTCTGTTATCTTTTTGGCGCCTACTAAAGACCTTCCTCTTTCAAAACACCTTTTAAGTAGAAACCTTATCACAATCTGTGTCTGTGCTGGAATTGCCTTTTAAGATTTTTTAATGTTGTTTTTAAAAATGTTTTTAAGATGTTTTCTTTTACTATGTTTTTAAATGTGTTTTGTTGTAATATGTTTTAAAGCCTTTTGTTTTTAAGATGTTTTAAAGTGCTTTTAGTGTTTTTGTTTGCCACCCTGGGCTCCTTCTGGGAGGAAGAGTGGGATATAAATTTAATAATAAATAAATAAATATACTGGGATAATCCAGAGAATTCAGGCACAGTTAACTCCCATTCAATTGGAATCCGAAGCACACCTTTGTGACTTCCCCCCTTCACCTATTTGTGTTAATGCGCAGAGCACTTCAGTACTTAATCCCATTAAGAAGAGCCCAAGCAGGACATGAGCACAATCACCCTCTCCTGCTGTTGTTTTCCAGTGATTAGTATTCCAAGGCAGATTGTGTCTGCTGCTCGTGGAGGCAGCATATAGCCATCAAAACTAGCAGCCATTCAAAGCCTGATCTTCCATGAATTTGTCCTTCATACAACAACACCTATGTAATGCCACCTCTCATTTTTGAACTTCTCGAAATCCACTTTGCCTTTGTAGCTTGCTGTTTACTGTGAAACCCTGTGCATGTCTATTCAAGGTAAGTCCTGTTGAGTTCAGTGGTGGTTACTCCCACGTAAGTTGGTATAGGACAGCTGCCTTAGGTTGTAACCATGTCTTGGGTGAGAGGAGTTTCTGTGCAGGTTGCTCCACCATATCCAAAACCTGACAGCTCATTAAGGGCAGCGTGGGAAGTTGGGTTGGTTTTCCTTCCTTCTTTTCTTCCATTGCCTGTTCTTCCCCCTTCCGCTGACCACACGCCAGACCCTGCACATCTAAGGCTGCTCATCTCACCCCTGACATGCCCATAGGACACACTGTTTCCAGAGGGTTGTGGAACCCCCAGAACAGATTTGGGGAGGTGCATGGGGAGAGGAGAGGCAGAGGAAGTCTCATTGCGCAGGCAAAAGACTTATATCAGGAGTGATATGGAACAGGCCAGAGGCAGCATTTTCCCTTAAGCCTAATATTTAAAGCATAATTCAGGATTGGGAGCAGTGCTTAAAGAGTAATTATGACATTTTGGGCTCGATGGCATCTAAAGTCATCTGCAAAGCAAACACAAAAGCTGAATGTGCCCTAAAAATCCCAAGGTCGCACACAAGACAGTTTTGCAGCCTGCTCAGCTCCTACAGTCCAGTTGCCCAAATAAGGCCAGCCTTGATTCCTTGTCAAATATTGCCACCAGGTGGCTTAATAGTGGAAGAGGTCTTATTAGTGAAAGGAATGAGAATCTCTTTTGACACTTGTAAAAACTATTAAAAACAGCTTGCCACAAAGCTATTAAGCAAATATGTGGTTTTGAACAGAACCTTTCATCTAGCTCTTTGAAAGCTTAAATCGAGACAATTAACTTTTCCTCCTTGATATGTATATTAATTATTCAGTCACATCATGATGTATTATTTTTTGTCCTCTAAAATCAAGTGAAGAGAACAGAGAAAGTTACCTCCAAAGATAAATACTTCAGGAAATCATGAGGACAACTGGTTCCCCCTCCAAACTTATATTTTGACAATAAGTCTATAGTGATCTGCTATGAACAGTTTACAGCGGAAAAGATGACATAAATGAACGAAACTTAAAGTTACCACATTCATTTCTCATTTCTGAGATACAGTTCATTTTGGTCATTCTTCTTCTCTGACTACACCATAGAACGGAAATTGAGGTAGAAGACTGTTTCTGAATTATGAGTGCCTGCTGCTGATGGAGCAAGGATGCATTTAACCACATCCATCTTGCGTTTCTGAGACACATAACACCCTGGTCATTCTCTTCCTCTTTTTCCATCAAAGAACAGTAATTGACGCATAAGTGTAACCCCCATCTCCATCTGCAGTGAGCGAGAAAGTTTTTAAACACTAACAGAGGTTAAAAAGAGGTTAAATGTAGCCGTAGCCAGAATGTCCCTAGTCCCTAGTAGTGATAGAAACTGCTGGCTGCTGCTGGGCATCATGGGTGTGTGGGGGGGTGGAGAGAGAGAGAGAGAGAGAGAGAGAGAGAGAGAGAGAGAGAGAGAGAGAGGAATTCCTTTGGTTACCAGAACCTGAAAGTGGATGTAATGGCAGGGGACAGGCCCAGCGCCAGCAGACGACCAAGTCAGGTACTGGCTAAGGGTCCCTGCAGCTCAGAAGGGTCCCTCAGGCTGGGACGGTGGAGCTCCTGCTCTGTGTTCCACGCTAGCTTCAGGTCATGGGGCAAACCATGCTCAGTGACCTGGGGATCATGGAGCAGGAGCTCCACCCTCCCAGACAACACTTCCAATTCCAGCAGTACAGGCTTAAATAGACCCTCCTGCCCCACCTCCCTCCCACATTTCCACATCAGCGTGTTGCATGCACATGCCTGCCATCACCCAAGATGGCAGCAGAGGCATCCCTAAGGGGTTGACACCTCCACCACTATCTTGGATTATGGCAGGCATGCAAGCACATTGCTCTAGCATACTGACACAGCAACAAGGGAGGTGGGGTGGGGCACCTATTTAAGCCTATGCTGCCTGCATGTGTGTGTATGTTGGGGAGCATGATGACCTGGGCCCAGGATACTCTGGTGCCCACAGGCCCAGTCATGCCTCATGCTGGCCGTGGCAGAGGATGTCTCAATCAGCTCCATGCTGGCATGTGGTTACTGACTGGCTAGCTATCCTCACTGATCTCTGTGCCGATGGAGGGAGTAGCCAGTCAGCAACTGCTCAACTGTATAATGTTAGTCTGAGACCTGCTAGACCTAAGGAACCAGAAACTTCAGCAAGCATCAGAGGAGCCATGATGGACCAAAATGAATTACAATAATGGAAAATTTCCACTGTGTGCGAGCTGCATGGAATCTTTACTGAATCACATTGACAGTAAGTGTGAGGCTTTGGCATCTCGGGTGGTGGTAAGTTCTTGATGAAAACAACATGCTTAATAAGATGAAAAAAGAGTGACGTATATTGCAGCAGATAAGGAATCGTAACATTATTAGATTGTTTTGGAAAAAATGCTGGAATGTGTCGAAGTGACATGAGTGAAGACTTGCCAAGAAACAGGGGTCCCAGTTATGACCTGTTTATTCAGCTTCCATCCTGATTCGCTGGCTTACACAGATGGGGACCAGGGCCCCATCTGTCCTATACATTTAAAGCAGTACGATACCACTTGAAACAGTCATGGCTTCCTCCAAAGAATCTTGGGAACTCAGCTGACCACAAGTGGGATTTAGGCATCTAAACATGCAATAATCAAGCCAGATTAAGATTAGTTGGCAGCTTGGAGCTGTACTCGTTTGTATGGGGGGAGGCAGAAAAACATGGCCCTTTGTAATACTCTGGTTAAAGCAAGCAAAATTTTATGCCTGTCATACAAGCACTGTGTCCTTTTGTGGCCATTTTATACCTCCTTCTACGTCATCACAACAGCCATATGAGGTGGGTTAGGCTGAGTGTTAGTGAACAAAAATGATAACTTAAGTGAGATAAAGAATCAGGAGTGGAATGTAGAAATTGAAGTGGAGGCTGCCTCCTTTGCTGGCTTTGTATGTATGTGTGTTTCTAATGTCTGCAAATGCTATATGATGAATTATACAGTTACAGATGGTAGTTTTTAATTTATATTAAATTGCCTAAATGTTTTGTTGGGTTTTTTTTAGTTTAATATATAAAGAATGTAGCAGTAGAATGATGGGGTGGAGGGAAATGTTCACTCCATGCTTCACAATTGGAGGGTTATTATCTAGTCTCTTGGTGTGTTGGCTTTTTCTAAGGAAATACAGCCGGGGGGGGGGGTTAAGCTGACCATAGCAGCAATATTCAGGGAGGAATGAGTAGTTGCTTTCCTGGCCATGGGGAAAAAATATGGGGGCTCTTAGGGATGCGTTATTGCTGCTGGTATAACCACTTATATGGGTTTCTATTACATTTGTTATTGCATTTATAGCCCACCTTTCCTCCAAAGTACTCAATATGGTGTATATGGTTGCCCCCTTTCCATTTTATCCTCACAACAACCCTGTGAGGTAGGTTAGGCTAAGACATGGTGACTGGCCCAAGGTCACCAAATGAGCTTCATGCCTGAGCAGGGATTTCAAATCCTTTTGACTCAAAAAAGAAAACAATTGCTACAGTAATTATTATTATTAATAATAATAATGAATAGCCACAACAAATAATTAAATCACACTGCTTGCTTTTTAACAGTTTAAATATTGAATTTATCCAAGCATGAACATCTGAACAGAATTGCCGTAAAACATAGATCACCTTTGATCCCTCCATCTGAAATACCACAGCTGTTCTTGCAGTGAAAGTGGTATTGCCAGCCTGAGATCAGCAGATGAAAGACCTAAACTAACACAACTTGTTTGCAACTCATGAAACTTGAGTCCTTTGCATGATTTATGGTTGGCATTAGAGGACAGCAAGGCTCTCATATCTTTAACAGCTATATGGCAGGCAGATATTAAACAATGTAAGCCTTTTCTACTATTGAACTATAACCATGAGGAAAGCTTCACCTGTTGACATTCTGCTTTCAAACATATCACTTGTATGTGATCCCTAATTTATTTTTAGGTGTTCCACTCCCCACCTGCAAAGGCAGGTACAAATTTGCAAATGACACAACTTGTATGCAAATCTGTGCTTTCTCTTACAAGTGCAGCACTGGGCTCAGTACACATACAGGATACTGGGCCCAGAAGATTCTGTTGGTACCCTGCAGTTGTATGCCTCATCTCAGTAAGTACACATTTCTGCATGTGACATTGCCCCTTATGGAACCCAGGACCAGCTCCAGGTTTCTGGGGGTCCTTGGGAATAGGGTATCAGGGCCCTGGGGGCCTTCTCAGAGCTTGGAAGTAACTCGTTATTTTTAACGAGTTACTTTTAATTCGTTACAATTTTAAATAATGCGTGGGTAATTCCATTACATTTGGCAAGTAACGGAACGAATAGTAATTTCCCTACTTTTCAGCTTCAACTTTAACATTTCCACGTTAGGTTGGACGTTACTTGGGGGCGGGAACAAGGGGAAGTCAGCTCCTGGCTGTGATTGGTTAACACAAGACATGTGCCTCACACTGATTGGACCTCTGCGCAGACTGTTTCTTCCCTCGTGATCTGTGTTAGGAGGCACGATAGAAGAGATGAATAGGCAGGGGGAGCCTGCTAGCGTCTGACTCTGAGAGGAAAAAATGGACGCCGGAGGAAAAAGCCAGGGCAAGGAAGGCAGAATGGCGAAGAGCTGTGGAGGTGAGTGATGATGATTTGTGTGTGTGTGTGCCCCGGTGTGTGTGTTTTCGGCTGGAGTCTCTGGTTTTGGGGGGGGGGGCTCCGGCTCTCTGGCTACCACCCCTTACTCTCTGGACTCTCTGCTTCAATTTTAAAAAAAAGTTTCTAGGTGGTCTAATTCCCGAGATATACACCAAAACGTAAACCCCCCCTGCACAACTTTTTTTTAAACAGATCATGCTCTAGCTACAACTCCCATCAGCCCAATCCAGTGGCCATGCTGGCTGGGGCTGATGGGAGTTGTAGTTTAAAGTAACTTTTCAAAGCTCTGGCTGCAACCCCGCCCTTTCATGATTGTGAGTAAAGTGCAGACTTGTGTTTGTGTTGTAAATCTCTCTCCCTCCAACCCTATTTTTAAAGAAATTAGGCAGGGTTTATCACAGTTTTTATTATGTAGGAAACTAATACTCATTTTTTTAAAAAATGAATGAAGTTTATTTATTTATTTTTATTATTTTATTTATATCCCACCCATCCTCCCAGTAGGAGCCCAGGGCAGCAAACAAAAGCACTAAAAACACTTTAAAAATAATAAAAACAGACTTTAAAATATATTAAAACAAAACATCTTTAAAAACATTTTTAAAAGCTTTAAAAACATTTTTTTTAAGAAAAAAATTAAAAACATATTAAAAAGCAATTTCAACACAGACGCAGACTGGGATAAGCTCTCAACTTAAAGGACTTGTTAAAAGAACAAGTTCCTTATCACTTGAGGCTGCAGTTTTCCCTGGTTGAGTAAGCCCCATTGAATACATTGGGACTTGCTTCTGAGTAAACAAACATAGGATCACACTATAAATATCTTTACAGGTTATATAAATAAACATATTTGATAGTCATGCTTATATAAATATTTTCATAGAATCATAGAATAGTAGAGTTGGAAGGGGCCTATAAGGCCATCAAGTCCAACCCCCTGCTCAATGCAGGAATCCAAATCAAAGCATTCCTGAGAGATGGCTGTCCAGCTGCCTCTTGAATGCCTCCAGTGTCGGAGATCCCACTACCTGTCTAGTAATTAGTTCCATTGTTGTATGTCTCTAACAGTTAGGAAGCTTTTCCTGATGTCCAGTCGAAATCTGGCTTCTTGCAACTTGAGCCCATTATTCTGTGTCCTGCACTCTGGGATCATTGAGAAGAGATCCCGGCCCTCCTCTGTGTGGCAACCTTTCAAATACTTGAAGAGCGCTATCATATCTCCCCTCAGTCTTCTCTTCTCCAGGTTAAATATGCCCAGTTCTTTCAGTCTCTCCTCATAGGGCGTTGTTTCCAGTCCCCTGATCATCCTTGTTGCCCTCTTTTGAACCTGTTCCAGTTTGTCTGCATCCTTCTTGAAGTGCAGAGACCAGAACTGGACACAGCACTCAAGATGAGGCCTAACCAGTGCTGAATAGAGGGGAACTAATACTTCACATGATTTGGAAACTATACTTCTGTTAATGCAGCCTGATATAGCATTTGCCTTTTTTGCAGCCACATCACACTGTTGGCTCATATTCAGCTTGTGATCAACAACAATTCCAAGATCCTTCTTGCATGTCGTACTGCTGAGCCAAGTATCCCCCATCTTATAACTGTGCATTTGGTTTCTTTTTCCTAAGTGTAGAACTTTTACTTCCACCCAGTTTTGTCATGCTGTGTCCCTATAAGTATCCAATTGCATACTATGGTTGTACAATACTTCCTTTACATTTTAAGTATGCCTTGGGGTAGTCATGGTTCTCCATTGTTTTCATCCTGAGGGGCAGATAGGCTGAGAAATGGTGAGTAGCCCATGGTCACCCACTACACTTTATAGCTTATTTTCATTTTGAAAAATTAATTAAAACAATTTACATGCAGGCAAAATTTATTAAGCGGATTCACACAATATGTGTAAAGCACATCCAACTCGCATTTAAAGCGCATGACTTCCCCTAAAGAATTCTGGGAAGTGTCATTTCCCCCTCACAGTTATAGTTCTCACCACTCTTAACAAACTGCAGTTCCCATGATTCTGTGGTGGGATTCATGTGCTTCAAATGGGTGTTGAATGTGCTTTAAAGGAATGGCGTGGATCTGCCCTAGGTATGATGTTCATTCAAGAGTGAATTGAAAAGAACAATTTTAAAAGATACTTCTTACTCTTACTCATTTTTCAGACCTCTTTCTGAAGTAAAGGGTCAAATCTGTAAAAACATTTGGAGCAGCCACATTAAAAGATAAGGGCAGGGTATTCCAGGCAGGGGGTTGCCAACCCTGCTTGGATATGGATGTCTTTGCAGAAGAACCCTAGTCAAGGTTTACCAACAGCACAGTCCAAACTATATCTACTTAGAAGTCAGTCCTGTTGAGTTCTATGGGGTTTAATCCCTTAGTAAGTGTGTTTAGAATTGCAGCCTTCAGGAGCCTCCATCTTTACTCCCCAAAGCTCCCATCTAACATCTCCACAACACTAGGCTCCTTTGTCTCTGCTGTGGCCTTCTGGTGACTGCCCTAGCCTGAAGGCACTTAACCCTTCTTGCTGAAAGCAAGTAGGCTAGATTAAATGTTCCCTACCCAGGCTCATATATATAAAATATAAACGGCATTTTGTCAAAAGTATTTTTGTCTACATTTTATACCTCATCCTTGGTTTTCCAAGCTTGGCATGGAATGCTTCTCATACAGAATTAATTTGAAATGCTGCATATTTATTATCATAATCATCATATTCAAAATAAAAAATATATGTACCGCCTTCAAGTTGATTCCAACTTATGGTGACCCTATGAATAGGGTTTTCATGAGGCTGAGAGGCAGTGACTGGCCCAAGGTCACTCAGTGAGCTTCATGGCTATGTGGGGATTTGAACCCTAGTCTCATTTTGTTCTCACAACAACCCTGTGAGATAGTGAGTTAGACTGGCCCAGGCAGGGTTATTCAGTGAGCAAATAGGATCTCTTTTAATTGTGCTATCGACCTGCTTACTTCCACTCTGACTGGGGGATCTTGCAGCATGGGGGAAGAGATGGGGGCACATCACAGCTGAAGTTCACCCATATAGGAGCATTATCTCTTGTTTATTACAGAGACGCCTGTTGCAGGTTTTGCTGCTGAGAGCAGCAGTCAGTTAGTGCGGCCACTTGAGTCACAGCTTGTTGATCCCGAGGAGGCAAAACTAGAAAGTGAGGTTCAGAAAGGAGGCCCTGTGCACGAGGAGGAGGAGGGCATGAAGCAGTGCCAGTTGCCCACAGCCACATCAGCAGAACAGCAAGTACCATGGTTTGGCTTTGAGAAAGCTTGTACATTTGTGAGCCAGAGTGGGAAAAATGTTGTTGTACGATGCAATTACTGCCTTCCAAGGATCAAAAATCTGACATCAGCTGTTTCCTCCTCATCCAATGTGAAGAAACATTTTGAGGTAAGCCTTTGTCATGCTGGTCCTCAAAGAGTGTCCATTGTCTATTTATGTTTAAATTGTGAAGTTCCTCTTCCATTTTTTCTTGGATTCATGCTTTGTTCTTCTTCCTCAGAGGGCACACCCTGAGAAGCTGAGAGCAATTGAAGAAGCAATAAAGGCAAGGAGACGTGGCCTTCCTGAACCAATGCATGACACCCCTCCTCCCAAAATGCTGAAGCAGCAGCAGACACCCCTTGAGAGGTGGGGATCTGGCAGGGATCTGCCTCTTCTGGCAGCCTGCGTACACCCTCGCTTCAAACTAGATCGGCTGGAATCGTGTCAGGCCACCACCCATACCAACAAGTAAGAACATTAGGGAAGCCCTTTGGGTGGATTACTCCAAGGCAAATGTTGTCTCAAGGGAGGCATCAGAGGGCTTAAGGTGGTAGGCAGGGGCTGGGCCTTTTCTTCCTGGGGCTCCTCATCACAACCTTGGGTTGCTGCAGGTAATCCTTAAGGGTCTGCTGTGCTGCCCCATGAGTGTGGTGACTTGGTCACCTTCCTACCTTCCATGTCATCATCCACAGGCTCAGGCTGGACCCTGAACCAGGGGACATGACAAGCATCAGGAAATGAAGAGCAGATGATGGTTTCCTAACATATATGTGTTAACATATCCTCTCTCTTTCTTAGATACACAATGGAAGCCTTGTTGAAAGCTGAAATAAAGATGGGTGTACTTAATGAGGACAGTGATCAGTCTTCAGATAAAGACCAGGAAGGGGATGACTTAGAAGATGACTTCTTTAACTTTCTGCCCCAGGGCAAGAAGTCAGCAGTGGACACTGCTGAGGAGGAACTGGAGAGGTACCTGAGGTCTCCCAGCAGGGAAGTGTCATCACTCCATGGCTTTCCACGTGTGCTGCGGTGTTTTTTGCAGCACGACACAGGCATGCCTTCAAGCGCCGCAGTAGAACGCCTGTTCAGTACTGGTGGCAACGTAATGACTGTAAAAAGACATTCCTTGTCTGACATGCTCTTTGAGCATCTTGTTCTTTTGAGACATAACAGAAACATATTATAAAAGCATTTCAAGTGTAAAATTTGATTTCAAGAGTTGGGGTATCTTCATTGCTTGGGGGGATGTGAGATTCTTTTATGCCATTATGTTAATCTTATGGATAAAATTTTTTATTCTACTACCCCCTGTGTGTGTGTGTTTATTTTTAATATTGTTTTAGGCTTCTTAGATGTGCAGCAGCCAAGGCCAGCACCTTGTAGGAGTTTTTTTAAAAAAGTAACTGAAATGTAATTGTAGTGATTACTTTTGAGAAAAAGTAAAGTAATCAGTTACTTTCAGAGCAATTGTAATTGTAACGGTAATTACTATTTTTTGGGCCAAGTAATTGTAACTGTAATTTATTACTTTTTAAAAGTAATCTTCCAAGCTCTGGGCCTTCTCCTCCTCCTTAAACCACACCCAACCCTCATAGCCCCATCTCTTTAAACTAACATTCTACATCCAGGCCTAGGGGTGCAAGAGGAGGAGGATGGGGATGGAGAGAGGCTGCGGGAGGAGAAGGACCAGCTCATTCAGGAGCATGCTTGCTCAGGGGAGGGTGACCATCTATCCAAGTGAAGTCCCATCCCTCCCTCTGTGCACTCCAAAGAGGCCCACAGCACTGCTCACCTTGGGGCACCCCAAAGACGTTCTCCTCTTGCCATCCCCAAGAGATACAGAAGCCACAGAGAGAGGGGACACACTCTGCACATGTACAGGGGCCCACCCAGGGCCTCCTGCTCACCAGCAACGGGCTCAGTGTTGCAGCTGCATCATCTTCCTTTCATGCTGTTGCCACCTTCTCCTCTTCCGCTGCTTTGGTCTGTCAGGGGGAACCTGAATCTTAGCCACCTCAGTTGCCCAGCCCATAGGGAGAGGAGGAGGAACACAGCAATGTCATGGGGGCAAACTTCCTCCACTCTCTCCCCTGCCACCTGGAACAAATCATGTCTGCCATCATGTCTGTGAGGAGGCATCAGCTAGCCCTTTCCCTGCCTACCCTGTTACTCTTCAGGGCCAGGCCTGCTGGGGCCCTTCTGAGCCACAGGAGCTCTCAGCCGTTGCCCAACCTAGCCACCCGCTGGTGCCAGCACTGGCCCTGATGGAACTCTTCCATTCCCTGTAACTGCATCTGATTGTCAGCACAAACAAGCAGCTATTATGCCTACAACCATAAGGTTGTATAGCCAATGTAGTGCTAAGTGATGGTAATGTGAGGATTTAAACTTGCACAATGGAACTCCCCCCCCCCCCGTACATGCCCCACACCTTCCCCAGATCTGCTCCGGAGAAAACTCATAAGAGTTTTAGGGGTGCACAGATGGAGGTGGGGAAGTTCTGTTGCACAAGTGTAAATCCTTGTGCTAACAGGATGAGTAAGCTGGATGCTGCCCATTGTATGGTAAGAGGGTCCTCTGTCTTATACTAAACAAGTTAATAAAGAAAGATTCTTTCCATCTTAGAATTCTGTTTATATATACGTTTTTATTAATTTTGATTTTAATCAATTGTTATAAAACAATGTAGGTAATAGAGTTAAGTTAACAGAACAAATATTAAAGTAACTGATTATAGTATTTTAAAATTAATATGAATTATGCTTTCATGGAAATATAATTTTGTTTTCAAATCAATATTTAATAATTTAATTTGACATCAATTTAAGGACAATTCTCTGAATCATGGAATGTAGAGAGTAACTTGTTCTATCAGATCTGGGTCAGCTCTGCTTTCAGAATTCAGCATGAATCTGAATATGAGTCAGTCTCAATTTGTTTGCTGTCAGAGTTAGCTATCTATATATAGCACAAGTCATCAGCATTTAGCAGAGTCTTCTTTTTAACCTGCTGAAGCAGCTTTTCCTGTGGGGTGGGTGAAGAATGGGTGTTTTAAGCTGCCTTCTTCCTCTATTTCCTCACATCTGTGGGTCTTTGTAAAGGGCAAAAAATTCCAGAGCAATTTTATTCCTGATGGAAGGAATGGAAGATGTATATCGGTGCAACTCCACTGCTAAAGCAGCATTAATACTGGTGTTTAGATAATATCCATAAATAAAATAAATAAATTATAAATAAATAAATATTAATCTATACATTGATGGTGTATATTTCCTTCACTTCTTCATTCTCTTTCTTTCTAAACCTGAAAGCATAGGATAGAAAATTAATCTAGCTGCCATCTCTCACTCACTCACTCACTCACTCACTCACTCACACACACACACACACACACACACACACAGAGAGAGAGAGAGAGAGAGAGAGAGAGAGAGAGAGAGAGAGAGAGAGAGAGAGAGAGAGAGAGAGAGAGAGAATTCATACAGAAAAAACAGGGTCCAATTTTGGACCCTATTTTTTCCTATATGAAGTCCTCTGTGTGCATGTGCAATCTGCTTTTATACGACTGTTTTACTTGTTTTATGTTGTATTTTTATATATTGTATCTCCTTTTATACTAGTTTTCCCAGTATTTTATTTATTTATTTATTGTTTGATTTATATCCCACCCTTCCTCCCAGCAGGAGCCCAGTTAATATGCATAGGCATAATACAGTTTATAAATGGTTTGGGATACATAAATAGTGAGACTTAAAGCTGAGTAAATTTGCAAAATCAAAGTTTGGGGACTTGCAAGTTGCTCTTGACGCCTGTGTCCCAGCAAGTACACTATGCTTACATCCATTGGTGGAACACTCAGGATGCATATTTAGACTCCAGTTTGATGAAGTTTAGATAATTAGGAGTTCCCATGATTAGGGTTGCCATATTGCCTGGTCTTTGCATGCCACCCAGCGCCCGTTTAGCCCCTTAGGTGGCCCGGATTCTCAGCTTTAATTTAAAAAAAAAAAAGTTTCTAGGTGGTCAGATTCTCGAGATATACATAAAAACATCAGCCGCCCCCTGACTGTTAAATGTTTCTTTAAACAGTACTGTATAGCACTTTGTAGCTTTAACCCCGCCCGTTCAGGATTGCAGCCAATCAGTGAAGCCAGGGTTGCATTTGGTTGACCTGAGGCAGTGTCTAGAAAACCTCGTTGCAGTGCCAGAGAATGGTGGTTCCCCCCCCCCCCGTTTATCTGAAAATCTCATAAATTGGGTAAGTATATACATTTCAGTTTTTTTTCCTCTTGTGTGCAGGAGTCAGATCCTCGGCAGTGTTTTGAAAACCTTTCCAATACTTGCTTTTGTAAAAGCAATGCTAATCCCATATGCCCTGAGTAAATCCCATTGAATTCAATAGGACTTACTTTTGAGTAAACATGGTTATGAATGTGCTGAAAATCAATGGGACTTTGGAGTGAATGTAAAAAAGAATTGTGTTTGTGTTCTAACTCTTTCTGTCCCCCCCCCTCCAGTCCTATTTAAAGCAAGTAGGCAGGGCTTACTTAGGTATTACAGTTTTTATTCTGTAGGAAACTAATACTGATTTTTTAAAAACTAATACTGATTTTTCTGCAATGACCAACTGGTTTGACAATAAACTATTATATGAGCTGTATGTATTTATACATCTGCAGTGTGTGTGTGTGTGTGTGTAGTGTTTCCAACAACCCTGTGAGGTAGGGTTGGCAGCTCACAACAAGAAATAAAGCCATTTAAAATCCAATAACCATAAAAACAAGTATAAGTTGCAAAACAGCATAAAGTGGCATGATTCGGAATTTTGTGAATGAAGTTGCTTATTACTTGAGGTTGCATTTCTGTCCCTGTTTGAGTATGCCCCAGTGAATACACTGGGACTTGCTTCTGAATAAATAAACCTAGGATTGCACTATAAATATCTTTACAGTTTGTGTAAATAATAAATATATTTGATAGTCATGCTTATATAAATATTTCTTCATTTATCATATTTTTGGTTTTTGGTTAGGAATCCTGACTGGTTGTGAGATGCTTAGTTTTCTGCCTTACTCATAGGAATCTTGTTGTGGTTGGTATGGTATTGCATTTAAGAAATCATGGTACGAAATGGCCTGAATCAGTATAAGGCAGATTCCTTGCTTCCTAAAAGTGGGAAGAGACTCAAGGGCCACAGTGACTCCAACATTTATTTATGTATTTTTATTTACAACATTTATATACCGCTTTATTGTAACAAATCTCAAAGTGGTTTACAGAAAGAATTAAAACAATAAAATTATTGGCAAAAGTGTTAAGGACAGATGCTTAAAAACATTCAAAGTAATAAAACCAACAATGAGTTAAAAACAGATTTAAAAACACAATTGCTTCCACATGCCTGGAGAGGCTTGCCTCAAGAAAACTGATTTTAGCAGGTGCTGAAAAGAGGTGTCTGCCTAATGTCAATAGGTAAGGAGTTCCAAAGTGTAGGTGCTGCCACTTTACAGGACTGATTTCTTACAAGAGCAGAAGAAGTACTGTACTATGTGGCACCCATAACATAGAAAGCACAGCTTGAACTTGGCCTGGTAGCAAATCAGCAACCAATGCAGATTTCAGAGCAGAGGTATTATGTGCTGATAGGATCTCACTCATGTCAGCAATTGTGCTGCAGCATTCAGCATTAACTGCAGTTCGCAGGTCACGTTGTGCTGCATGGGGATTTCTGTGACCTTGGCTGACTGGATGCTAGGATTTTTTTAGTTTGGGTTTTTGGTTATGAATCCTGACTGGTTGTAGGATGCTGAGTTTTCTGCCTTACTCATAGGAATCTTGTTGTGGTTGTTATGGTATTACATTTAGGAAAGTGTTACTGCCTTTTGTGTTTTTTTTCCTATTTGCATTTCACTTATCTTTAACCTCACTTCATTACAGCCATAGAAGCAACAGTAGCATATGCAAGATAATTAACTCCCATTAGTGATAAGAGCAAGAACTTATAGTTATTATTTTAATTAAAACAAGAGGCTTATCAGTACTTTGAAGAGGGCCAGATACAGTAGGGCCCCGCTTACCGGCATTCCACTAATGCGGCAGCTTTCGTTTTCCATTTTAAAACCGATTTTTGCTCTTTTGCAACGTTTTGTGTCATTTTTGCGCGATGCAGTCCATTATAGTCAATGGGGTTCTGCTTTACGGTGATTTCCACTTTACGGCGGGGGCCTGGTCCCTAACCCGCCATATAAGTGGGGCCCTACTGTATTTATTTTCTTTCTGAGCCCAGGACTGGGTCTTTCATGATGCCTGGTGGTGGTGGGGAACAGGAGAGTAGTCGATAAGACAGACATCCTGGCATTGGTAATCTAATTAGCAAGGTATGTGTGGGGTTGTTGCACACTTCCGGGCCCAGTTTCATTTTGCGTATGGAAGTGGAACCTGTGTAGATGTGGTTGATCAAAGGGAGAAGAAATTTTGAGTTAAGCAAAGCTCTGCTTTTATAAAACCTAAGAAACATACAGATACTTTGAATGTCTGAGTGCCTGCACCAGTGAAATACTGGAGGAACTTGTAAAACTTGCTGCAATAGTATTTACAACTGAGCATGTGGTGTGAAAGACTCCTTTTCCTAACATTTTGGCTTCTTGTTTTTCTCCACCCACCACATCTCTGAAATATATCGTATATGTAATGGTTAACCATACTGCTGCCCTGACTTACTATATGTTTGTTGCTATTTTGTGTTTTTATTATGTTTTTATATTGATTGTGTATTTTTATTGTTTTTATTATATTTGTAAGCTGTCCTGAGCTCTGTTTTTAACAGCAGAAGGGCAGGATATAAATCATCTTAATCAATCAATCAATCAATATTCCATAGTTTTGGAAACTAGAGTCTAAGCATTTAAGGCTGAAAATGTTGCTTTAAAAACCAAGATTTCTCACATCTTTTCCCAGTTTTTGGTGGTAATTCCTAGGCACAAAAACAAAACAACTGGATAATCCAAATATTAATATGGAAATATCTGCATAATATGCAAATAATATGCAAATAATTTGCATAATATGCACAATATGCACATTAGCCTGCCCGGATTTGTGGAATTGGAATATGGCAACCCTAGGTTCAGAGCCTGCGACTGATCCTGTATCTTTAGGAGAAGAGAAAGTCAGCCAATTGCAGGTGTTCTTGCAATTCTCCCTCCCCCCACATAACTTTTAAAGATACAGAAGACCACTTGGAGGCCGGGCCTGGCAACCAAGAGGTCTTCTGTATTTTTAAAAGTTGTGCAGGGGGAAGGGAGAATTGCAAGAACACCTGCACTTGGCTGACTTTCTCTTCTCCTAAAGATACAGGATCAGTCTGAGGCCGTGAACCTGGCAACCCTAGCTATTGGTTACATGTGCACAGTCAGTCTCGCTTGAGTGGGCAGAGAGCTGCAGCATGGCACTGTTTGCCTGGGGGTTTTATACATTCCAGGACAAAGACATTAGGATTTCCCAGTCAGGGAGTTACACATAAACATTACATAGAGGTTACCAGCACAGTTCTACTATGAGCTCATGCATTCCAGTGCTGACTCTTCTCAGGCCTTGGAGAGTACTGAGATGTCCAGTACAAGTGTTCTGCTCCCCTTATCTTGTCTTCTGGGCCAGGCTGTACCATGCATTCCTTGTTACCATGGCTACATATGTGTAACAGGCAGAGAAGACAGCAGACCAAGGAAAGGATTTTTATAAATTATAAATCCTATAGATTTCTAAAAGAAGATATTTTGCTTACTGTTTGTATCTGAAAAAAATCCTCATTAGTTGCATGTGGTTTTGCATGCAAAGCTCTGAGCAGTGACCTCTGCCTCCCTCCCCACCTCCCCTCTCTTATTATTATTATTATTATTATTATTATTATTATTATTATTATTATTATTATTATTATTATTATTATTATTATTATTATTATTATTATTATTTTCCAAAACTGGAACTCATGGTGGCTTCCAGATAAAAAATACATATAATTAAAAACATACAAAGTCTACATTAAAATAAGATTAAACTATTTCCAATATTAAAACCATACACACATATAGCTAAAAGAGTTCAAACTAGTTTAAAAATAATATAATAGACATTAGCAATGCAGCACCCTTCACGCCCTATCCTTAAAAGCCTTCAATTCCAAAGGCTTGTTGGAATAGGAAGGTCTTTGCTTGTCGGCGGAAGGACTGCAAGGAGGGGGTCATTCTTATCTCCCTAGGAAGGGAATTCCAAAGCCTAGGGGCAGCCACCGAGCGCCACCGAGGCCAGTGGAGAGACAAGACACCACCACTGCTATCTAGCCACCCAGAAGTCACAGGGCTGCTGAGAGAGCAAGGAGCAGAGCCAAAAAGCCTCCTCACAGCTGGCCTTTGGGGTGAGCGAGGGGCAGGCAGAAGTTCCAGCAGCGAGCAGCCAGGGTCCTAAAGAGCTGCTGCTGCTTCCAGTTTCCTTTCCTGCCCTTCCTTTCTTCCTAACAACCAGGATGTATCTTCGTCTTCTGAGGAAGGTATTCCCTGGAAATTCTCTTGTGTAAATTAAAAAATCCCCCTCTCCATGGCAAATGCAAAGAGTTCCAAGCAGGCACTTGTCAAAAATCATTGTATAGTTAACTTACGGTACAATATATACAAGTCTACTCAGAAGTAAGTCTCTTTATGTTTAAAGCTTACTCTCCGGTAACTCAAATTGGGTATAGGATCGCACTAATTAGGCAAGATAAGGGCTGGTTGAAGCCTTGATGCTGTACTAATTTGGGGGGGGGAGAGAGAAAATATGACACTTTATAGTACAAAGATGCATCAACCTGGTTAAGGCAAGTAAAATTTGATGCCTGTAATACAAGGACTCTATGGCCATACTACCCTGAACACGCCCAATCTCGTCTGACCTGAGATTCTAAGCAGGGTCAGGCCTGGTTAGTACTTGGATGGGAGACTGCCTGGGAATACTGGGTACCATAGGCTTAGAAGAAGGCAATGGTAAACTACCTCTGAATGCTTCCTACCATGAAAACCTAGGAATATATATATTCCTACACCAACCTGGGAGTAAGTCCCATTGAACCCAATACAGCTTACTTCTGAGTAGACATGTATTGGATTGCATCCTTAGTTTCCTTTTACAGTCATTTTAATTCTTCCTTCTGTATCTTCACAACAGCCATGTGAGGTAGGTTAGGCTGAGAGTTAGGGACTGGCCCAAGGCAGTAAATAAGCAAAAATAATGATGAGTAGAAATCTAAAATGTGAAAATGCTCATGCTCAGAGTATTTTTGTTGCTGTTCATCAGGGCTTTGTGTGTGTGTTTTAATGTCTACTGTCTCATAACTTCTTTTTGCCTGAGAATGTCATATTTCATACAGTTACAGATGTTTGGTTTTTTTAAAAATGTCCAAATTCTGTGTTATTTTTTTTAAACTTGAGATATTTGCATGCTTTAGGGTTGGCATTGCAGGAAATCAGGCTCTTGTGCACTTAACAGCTGTAGGGAAGGTAGAAATTTAATGGAGTAAGCCTTTTTCTACTGTGGAAATACAATTATGGGGAAACCTTCACCTGCTAGCATTCTGTCTGTCAGACATCTTATTACTTGTGTGTGCCCTCCTCCCCAGATTTACTTCTGATTTGTGAATGCCATAACCACTGCCATTCCTTCTCCCCGTTTATCTTTGCAACAACCCTGTGAAGTAGGTTAGGCTGAGACACTGTATGTACATAAGCAGCAGTTGGTAGTTGTAGGTGATACAGCATTAATAAAATATAGCCCCTGAAATGCTGAAATGTATTTTGGTGGAGTCCAGTCCTACATATGTCTACTCCAAATTGAGCCTCATTATGTTAAATGGATAAGTATATAGGATTGCAGGTTAATTTTTACCTCTGAAAGGAACGCACTGTCAAACATAGAATTTAAGAGAAATACTTTTCTGGACATGTTGGAAACAGGTGGGTAAGTGGGAAGGGAGTTGTGTTTATCTAATTGGGTCATCAACATTGTGCCCTCCAGATGTTCTTGAACTACAACTCCCATCAGTCTTAGACAACATAACCAATTATCAGGGATGATGGAAATTGTAGTCCTACAACATCTGGAGTGCATCACGTTGGCTGTCCCTGGTCTATAAGGCCCCACAAGTAACTTTTGTTCTTTTTTTGGTAATACATACAAGAACATAAGAACAGCCTGCTGGATCCAACCAGTGCCCATCTAATCCAACATCCTGTTCTCACAGCAGCCAATCAGATGCCCTAAAGGGAAGCCCACAAGCAGGACCTGAATGCATGAGCAGTACTCTCTTCACTTGTATTCCCAGCAACTGATATTCAGAAGCATACTGTCTCTGACAGTGGAAGTAGAACATAGCCATCATTGCTAGGTGCCGCTGATAGCTTTATCCTCCATGAATTTGTCTAATCCTCTTTTAAAGCCATCCAAGTTGGTGCCCATCACTGCTTCTTGTGGTAGCAAATTCCATCGTTTCACTATATGCTGTGCAAGACTACATTTTTAATTGCAGAAGGGGTGGATGTGAGATTCTGTTGTGCTATTCTGTTAATCTTATGGATAAAAAAAATTATTCTATTACCTTCTGTGTTTGTGTGTGTTTATATTTAAGGTTGTTTTTGTTGACCATTGAACCGCACTGTCACTGAGTTTGTTTTCCATCAAGTCTGAAAAACTGTAACTAGGGGGAGTTATGTCTTTGCCCAGTCTGGGAACGGACTGCCAAGGCCGTTGCTATGGTAACCATCGCGATAGACTGGGAAAAGTTCTAGCAGCTATCTGTGTTAAGCTGTGTCTTCTGTGTATTGCCTCTGAACTGAGAGGTTCTCTTCTGTGTTTACCTTTGGAGAGAGATGTACCAGAAGGGGGGTGACTGAAGAAACTCTACATGTATTTACTCTTAAGCCTTTGGCCGTAATGTCTTAATAAAGACTCTTAACATGATCTAATGCTCTGAAGAGGTTTCTTGCTCAACTTAACTCCAACGTAATGTATGCTGTTTCACGCAACAACGCACACACGTCAACAGTTTTAGGCTACTTAAATGTGCAGCAGCCAAGGCCAGCACCTTGTAGGCACTCCAGTTTTACAAAAAGTAACTTAACTGTAATTGTGGTGATTATTTTTGAATAATGGTAAAGTAATCAGTTACTTTCAGAGCAATCGTAATTGTAAATGTAATGTATTACTTTTTGGGGCCATGAACAGTAATTGTAATGTATTACTTTTTAAAAAGTAATCTTCCAAGCTCTGAAAATAACATACAAAGATGCATACTGTTAGTAGGAAATTGCTTACAAAAATGCTTTACTAGGTGGAACTGTGTACAAAAATATGTATATTAGGAGAAATGTGCAGGAAAATGCATACAAGTTTTCATGCTGATTTTTGTTTTTTAATTGCAATGGGCCAAACCAAACTTAAGGACGGAAAAAAATGAGAAACTGAGAGGAATTAGCAGTTTCATCCATCCCTATCCATGGGAATGACACATAATTTTTTTGTCGTTAGAAAAGAAAGGGGAATGAATCCTTGCCTACCTTGTATTTAAAGGTAAGATGAGCATTCTTTTTGTTGTTGTTATGTACTGTTGTTATTACTATCATAGCTCTTCATTTATTTATTTTAAAATTCTTTCATTGGCAGGTAATGTTATGCTTGCTATTCATTTGCAGTTATCCTTGTTGTTGTTCTCTTCTCACATTTGTGAAAGATCACCTATGGAAGAACCTTTATCAGCCACACATTGGGAATATTCTGTCTCCTATGCCTCAATTCTGGCATGGCACAACTACAAGGGAGATGATCTCTTCTTCTTCTGTTGCTAAACTGACACTTGTACTGGGCTCTCTGTACCAGGTTAGCTAGGAACTGCCACTCTGAATATCCCACAGTGCTCCAGAGTTCCTAACAGAATGCATCCCTGGAGCTTTCTGGGAAATAAAAATGCCCCATTGAGTTGGTAACACTGTTTAAATGTGCTTTACTTCAGTGGTCTGCAGCAGCTGTCAGGTAAGCTAATAGCTGGGGGGTCCACCATTTTAGGAAGAGATCCACAGTAGGCATATTTGTGAGGGCATATTCTCAGACCTGGAGCCAGCCCTGCTTATGCCCCACAAATGCAAGGCTAATTTTGGAACTCTCTGAAATCAAGCCAGCAATCTTAAGTGAATTTTCATCCTACCATGATGAGAGACCCACATGCTCCATTATAAAGCTGCTATGATGTTAGAGGACAAAATCAAGGTAGATAATCCACTCCATCCTTACCCAGTCTGTAACAACTTTATAAAAATAATAATTATATAATACCCTTGTGCGCCTAAATTGGGGAAGACAGTGGGAACATCTCCTGCACAATCCCTATTGAATGAACACAAGTGTACAGCTGTGATGTTGCATGACTCCCATTAATTTAAATATGGCTTATGTGGGAGACATTCCCAGGGGATGGTACCAACTAACTCCTCAATAAATGAGATCAGTGAATGTTACCCACATCCCATTGCAGTCAGCAGCAAAATGACCATTGATTGTAATAGATTTGGATTGCACAGAATAAGGTTCAGCTCTCTCCTACTGTTCTACCTTTAGAGAATAATCGAAAACTGCAAATAGAAATAAATTGCATGGAATCCAGTGTGGTTTCTAGGTACTGTCACAATAATGATAAAGGCAGCACCTGCCACGTTCATTTAAAACCGACTGTCAGATAGCAAGATGTGGGATTTGCTTAAAATTATATCTAAGTAATATCTATTGAATGTGTCAGTTGTTTGCCTCCATTTCCATCTTTCAGACCACTTTATAGATGATATTGCTTTTCCCCAAGAATAGAGGGTTTTTTTTAAAAAAAGAAGTCTTGGTGTTTATAAATGTTAGCACATGTATACAAAAAAAATCTGTCTAAGCAATATATTTATGAAAGCATTTATGTAATTAATTTTGCAGTCTTTCTTCAAATTAGAAGGAAGAGAAACAAGGAAGGGGCTTATGTTCATAAAGCTGCATAAAGCAAAAAGGGCTGAGATGTACACTAAATACTAAATTTTAAAGGTTTTGACAAGATGGAAATGGAAATGGACTGCCTCCAAGTTGATTCCGACTTATGGCGACCCTGTGAATAGGGTTTTGGGGGTAAGTAGTATTCAGAGGTAGTGCCTTCCTCTGATGCTAAGAGGCAGTGACTGGCCCAAGGTCACCCAGTGAGCTTCATGGCTGTGTGGGGATTCGAACCCTGGTCACACAGGTCGTACTCCAACAGCATAGGAAAAGCACAACCTATGGACTGAAACCCAAGAATAAAAAGGAAGCTGACTGTTTCATTAAGGCTCTGGGTGGGTGACAATAGCTTCAAAAACATGTCCAAAAATTAGGAGCTATATATAACCCTTAACAATTGTATGGCACTTTCAAATGTTCAATATGGTTCATCTCCATGATCTAGATCTGGGATCTCCAGGAGGGGTTGCCTTTGGGGGGTGGGGGCTTGCCTGATTTTTTTTTTATCTCTGTGTTATTTGCTTTGAAATGTGTATAGGTGTTTTGCTTCTCTCTGTCTCTCTTTTGAGGGGGAATGAGCATCACCACTTTTTCTTCTGTGAAATTGGTATTTTGTTCTAATGATGTTTCCCTCTGCATAAGTTTAGGAAATGTCCTGTTCCCTTTGTTCTGTAAAAATCAAAATAAGGAACAAAATCTGCTAGGAATACATTGAGAAAGATACAGCAAAAGAGGGAACAAATATTTATTTATTTCTAGGGTTGTCAGGTCATCCCAAACCCTGAGATTTCAGGGGTGGGCCCTATTAATGTCACAGGGGTGGGCCCAAGTGATGTCATGAAGCATGATACATTAAGCATCAACCACAGTTGCTTGGTGCATAAAATTCAAACAAACAATTTCTCTGACTGGAAATTAAGAAAGAAATCTTAGCTAAAAGATGGAGCCTGGGAAGAGAACATTTAATCTAGCCAACTTGCTTCTGGCAAAAAGGGTTACAGTGCCCTCAGGCCAGACCAGTCACCAGAAGGCCATTGTAGGAAGAAAGGAGCCTAGTGTTAAGGAGATGTTAGATGGGAACACTCAGGAGTAAAGATGGATGCCCCTGAAGGCTGCAATTCTAAACACACTTACTAAGGGACTAAGCCCCATAGAACTCAATAGGACTTACTTCTGCATAGATATGGTTTGGATTGTGTTGTTGGTAAAGCTTGACTAGGGATCCTATGCAAAGATATCCATATCCAAGTAGAGTTGGCAACCCCCTGCCTGGAATGCCCTGCCCCTACCTTTTAACATAGCTGCTCCAAATTTCTTTACAGATTTGACCCTTCACTCCAGAAAGAAGCCTGACAAATGAGTAAGAAGATTCTCTACTCTTTTCTGTCTCCCCTGTGGGCTGCTATAATCTCACTTTGACAGCCAACCCAATTCCAGTGAATATAATTGACGGAAAAGACACATTGTTTGGTCTACCTTCATAGGCAGCAGCCTGGGAACAACAACAGTTGTAGCCATGCTGCCCAGTATGTGAATTCTCTTTTACCACTGTTGGGCAAGAAACAAACCATCATGCAAACAGCAAGGTGCATCATGAGTGAGTTTAAGGGCATTGAGTGGAGTGCATGGAACCACTATTGTTGCTTCTATGGATTAAACGAAGTGAGGTTAAAGATAAATGAAATGCAAATAGAAAAAGAAGAACACAGTTATGATTTCCTAAATGCAATACCATACGAACTACAACAAGATTCCTATGAGTAAGGCAGAAAACTCAGTATCCCACCACCAGTCAGGATTCCTAACCAAAAACCAAAACTAAAAAATCCTGGTAGCCAGTCAGCCAAGGTCACAAAAATTCCCATGCAGCATAACCTGACCCAGGGGCTGGCAATTAGTGCAGAATGCTGTGGCACGATTGCTGACATGAGTAAGACCTATCAGTACATAATATTTCTGCTTTGAAATCTGCACTGGTTGCTGATTTGCTGCCAGACCAAGTTCAAGGTGTGCTTCCCATCTTATGGGTTCCACATAGTACTTGTTCTGCTCTTGCAAGAAATCAGTCCTTTAGTGTGGCAGCACCTACGCTTTGGAACACCCTGCCTGTTGGCATTAGGCAGCTGCCGTCATTGTACCTGCTAAAAACATGTTTGTTTAGTCTACCCAGGCATGTAGAAGCTATTGGGTTTTTTATCTGTTTTATCTCATTGCTGGTATTATTATTTTGAATGTTATTAAATACTTGTCTTTAACTGTTTTTGCCAATAATTTTATTGTTTTAATTCTTTCTGTAAACCGCTTTGAGATTTTTTTACAATAAAGTGGTAAATAAATGTTGTAAATGAAATACATAAATAAATTTTAGAGTCAATATGGCGTTTGGGTCTCCTTCCATATTTAGGAACAAAGGAATCTGACTTATACCAACTCAGGCCATTTGGTGCCATCTAGCTGAGTACTGCTGACATGGACTAGTATTGGCTCTCCAGGATTCCAGGCAATAGTCTTTTGCAGAGATTGAATTTTGGAACTTTGCATGCAAAGCATATGCTTACCACTGAGCTATAACCCTTCCCCATTTTAAAAAAAATCTATTAAAACCGTTCTTTTCAATTCACTAATGAATACACATCATACCTAATGCAGATCCACACCATTCATCTAAAGCACATTCAACACATATTTATTTATTTGATTTGATTTATTATTTGATTTTATATCCCACCCTTCCTCCCAGTAGAAACCCAGGGCAGCAATATTTGAAGCACATGAATCACACCACAGAATAATGGGAACTGTAGTTTGTTAAGGATGGTGGGAACTATAACTGTGAGGGAGAAACTACACTTCCCAGGATTCTTTAGGGAAAGCCATGAACTTTAAATGCAAGCTGGATCTGCTTTACAAGTATTGTGTGGATCTACTTAATAAACTTTGCCTGCATGTAAATCATTTTAATTTTTTTTTTAATGGATATGAGCTATAAAGTTTACTGGGTGATCATGGGCTACTCATAATCTCTCAGCCTAATCTGCCCCTCAGGATGAAAACAACAGAGGGGAACCATGAACACCCCAAGGAAGAAGGGCATACTTAAAATGTAGAGGAAATAATCATGTACAACCATAGTGTGAAATCAGATACTTATTGGGAAATAGCATGAAGAAATATTTATATAAGCATGACTGTCAAAGATGTTGATTATTTACACAACCTGTAAAGATATTGATAGTTGCAATCCTATGTTTGTTTACTCAGAAGCAAATCCCAATGTATTCAATGGAGCTTACTCAAACAGGGAAGCATGCACAGAACTGCACCCTCAAGTGATAAGAAACTTCATTCACTCAACCCAAAATTCAGAATACGCCACTTTAAGCTGTTTTGCAACTGTTTATACTTGTTTTTATGGTTATTGGATTTTAAAGGGTTTTATTGTGAGCTGCCTTGGTTTCCAGTCTGCAACCCTACCTCACAGGGTTGTTGGAAAGACCCACACACACACACAGAGGAGATGTAAAAATACATACAACCCATATAATAGTTTATTGCCAAAACCAGTTGGACATTGCAGAACATTAAAAAAAAATCGGTATTAGTTTCCAACATAATAAAAGCACAGATACCTAAGTAACCCCTGCCTAATTGCTTTAAAAATAGGATTGGAGGGGAGAGAAAGATTTACAACACAAGCACAATTCTTTGCTATGGTCACTCAAAAGTCCCATCAATTTACAGCACAATCCTAACCATGTCTACGCAAAAGTAAGTCTTATTGAATTCAATGAGGTTTACTCTTGGTATGTGGGATTAGCATTGCCGCTTTACTCCCAGAAAAGCAAGTACTGAATTAAAGCTTCATATTGGGAAGGTTGTCAAAACACTGCTCTTTTCAACAACCCAGGAAAATTTAAACTTGTTTGACTCTTGCACACAAGACAGAAAACAACTGGAAGCTATATACTCAATAAGATTTTCAGATTAGCAGGAAAAAACAAGTAATTAAAACAAAGTGGTCTAGCTACTGCCTTGTCAATCACAACCCTGACTTCACTAATCGGCTGCAAACCTGAAAGGGCAGGATTAGAGCAGCCAGCTACGAGCTCTTTTAACTGAAGTTGCTGGGGAGGGGGGCAGCTGTATATTTTAAGAACCAGACCACCTAGAAACTTTTTTTAATGAAAGTTTAAGTTAAGAGATTAAGTTGATTCACCCAGAGACCTGGAGGGTACCCCAAAAATCCAGAGTCTCCGGGTGAAAACCAGACACCTAGCAACCTATTTATTTTCACTTATGACCCACTTCCTATGAAACAATAAAGACATCAACAATAAAAAATATTTAAAAAATAATTTCAAATCCACTGCAGATCCAGATTGGGATAAGAATCTCCACTTAAAAGACATGCTGTAAAAGGAAGGTCTTCTATAGGCACTGAAAAACCAATAGGGATGGCGCCTGTCTGATATGTAATGGGTGGAAGTCCCAAAGGAGAGGTGCCCTTATATATTTGTTCATAAAGAAAGCCTCAAAAATCCACAGAAAAAGAAATCAGTCACAATAGCTAACATGAAGTCAAAGTCATCTGGGACGTTAATTGTATCCAAAGTGCAAATTTAAAATGTGTGAATATATGACATTATTTCCACATAGGAATCTAAGCATGGCCATTACAGGATTTCTCTATAAATTCTTAACAGCTCTACTTTACGTGAACTTTAAAATGTTCCTTCCATTTTCCATTGCACTGTAACATGAGCCATGTCATCACAGCCAACATTCAGGCCAACACTCATTGTTGCAAATCAGATATAATAAGAATAAAAGGTTTTCACAATGAAGGAACTAGATTAATTCAGAGATGGACCTGTCCTTCCATTAGGACATAGGTACCCTATTTATTTATTACATTTACACCCCGCCTTTCTTTTCACGATAGAAGCCCAAGGCCACTTACATATGGTTCCCAGGTGGTCTCCCAGCCAGGCACTAACCAGTCCTGACCCTGCTTAGGTTTAGCAGGGTGCTGGCCTCATATGCCTTCAGACCATAGCCTGGGACCAGCCTGGAAATTTGGAAGGACAAGCTGGCTATTTCTGCATTTGATTTCTGTTGAGCAGATTTTCCTATGTGGGACCTTTTGCGTATGCAGAAACAAACTGGCAGGCCCATCTTGCCTATCAGCACAGGCATACAGTAAAATTCCCATGGAAATTTATCTTTGTGCTTGCAGTGCCTCCAGGATCTTCAACAACGGGTCTGTCATGGCCCCGTCGGAGGACTCATCAGATGAGGATGACTTGGGAGTAACAGCAGCAGACCCAGAAGCAGCAGACCCAGAAGGAGAAACGGAGGAAACTCCTGAGAACCCAGCTCCTTCTCCCCCTCAGCTGCAGAGCACCCCAGACACAGCTGAAGCCCTTCAGCCAGACGCAGAGAGTGAACAGGATACTCCCCCCTCACCTGCAGAACGTAGACAACAGAAGGTCAAGCAGAAGAGGGGCAGGCCTGTCCACTTAAGGCCAAAACGCTGATGGCTCACACCTGCTGACAAACCTGCTCCTTAAAAGTCAGACCTTGGGTTCAGCTTGTTGCTGACTACAACATCAGGCGTGGCTTCGTGTGTTTCCAGATTCCCTGAACCTTATCTTGGACTGAGCCATTGGCAATTGAACCTGGAGCTCTACTGACCTCGCTTCTGGACTTCTGGCTTGGCACATAAGCTTGGAAAGGGCCTTGCCCTTATCACGCTTCATCCTTGTTAGCCTGGCAGATTTATGACCAGGCTGCCAGGTAAGGACTTTCCCGCCCTGGTAAATACCCAGGAATTTCCAGCCCCCGCCTGCACTGCTGACTAGGTGCAGAGCTGACAGGGTCTGACAAAAGTACAGTACAATGTAACTGAACATCCAACAAAGAAAATTACATTGAGGAAGACAAACCAATTAGTAAGCCAATTGGTAAGCCAATTATGAATGCAGATGAAATTCCTTCTCAGCCCCCTTAACAAGCTTAGTTTAGGAGAAAAGGTTAGTCAGAGAAGGACATGACAGAGATGTATGAGACTGCAATGTGTAGAGATACTAGAACCCAGGGCCGTCTAATGAAGCTGAAGGATACAGGACAGACAAAAGAAAGTACTTCTTCTCACAGTGCATAATTAAACTATGAAATTTATTCCCACAAGAATTTCTTCTTCTCCTTCTTCTTCTTGTTAACAACAACATTTTATTGCTCACCCTTCACCCAGAAGTCCCAGGGAGGCCACAATAATTTTAAAATACATTATAAACCATTAAAAACAATCCAATAGCGGGGCTACCAACTTGGAGGGCATTAAAAGAGAAATTCATGGAGAATAAGGGTATCAAGTGCTACTCGCCATGATGGCTGTTTTCTCCCTTCACTGTCAGTGGCAGTATGCCTCTGAATACCAGTTGCTGGGAATCACAGAGGGGGAGAGTGCTTTGAACTCAGGTACTGCTTGCAGGCTTCTCACAGGTGTCTGGTTGACCATTGTGAGAACAGGATGATGGACTAGATGGGCCTTTGGCTTGATCCAGTAGAGTTCTTACATTCTTAAGCTTACATTTGTCCATACCAAGGTAAAGGGCCCTACAAAACAAAAGTGGGTGCAAGGGAAGTTGGCAATAGCAACAATGAATCCTAGGCCAGGTCCTACTTTACATTCGAGGATAGGACCAGAGATGTTCCTTCTCTAATCTGCAAGACCCCAACCCCAGGAAACAACTGACACAACTGAGTGGCTCCAGGAGCAAGGCCTGTTCTGTAGTATAGATGCACAATGAACCCTTCTCAGAGTATCATGTGGCCATGCAGCAGAAAGATCCTTCTGTTCTCTTTGCTCCCCAATAACTGGCACAATGAGGGGTCCTCAATAATCTGGGACCCTCAGGATGTTAGACAGAACGCTGGATATGTTATGATCCTATGAGGTCTTGTGCCTATGAAACAATACTCAAGCATGTGTGAAACAGTTCTGGTGATCTACATTATTTTCACATATTTTTTAATGTGTTGTTGATATTCACTGTGTTTTATGCATTTGTATCCCAAGTTGAACCTCTGCTAAAAAAAAGATAAATAACAAACATGATAAATGAAAAAACAAAAAAAGAGTCTAACGCAGAGACATGTTGCATTTACTGAACAATTTCTGCCCCCCCATCACCATGAAATTCTCTGAAGACAACAGCCTTTGATATAATAAATAAACCCCAAGATGAGCCTCATTTTTAAAAACCTCAAGGTGACTTCACATTGAAAAGATGCTGTGAAAAATTGTACCTTTTTATTTTAGGTTCCTCCTCTTCCAATTTTCTCTAAGATAGAGTAGAAACCTCTAGAGATGAAATTATATCATTTCTTGTATCTCCTTCCAAGATTTGGCAACAACAATACTGTTTTATTATTATTATGATAAGGGCACAGAAGGAAGCTGTGAAGTGTGAGACTTGTTTTTAGCCTAATACAATGAAAGTTCAAAACAGGAAAAAGGAAGAGTATGAATTTTATCAGCAGGAAGGTTACAAAATATGCTCCAATGAAAGACAAGAGAGGGTACCATGTGCCAACCTATATCTCCTGCTTGTGATTGATGCAGGAATTAGAGGAAAATGGGCTAGAATGTCCATAAAGCAAAAATAGCCAGTAATTTTTGAAGAAACAATACCATATCCTATACTCTTCTAGATCATGACCACACACATCCGCCGATGATGCAAATTTACACCAACCTGGTGTAAAGTTCATCCACTTCAATGAGAAGGATTTTTTTTTATTAAAGCCTCTCACCGCATCAACAACTGCCCTGCCCATGTTGCTGCCACAGAACATAGGATATGGTGTAGCTCAGCACCTAATCACAGCACACTACCACTAGTATAACAAACTTTTTGGTGGGGGTGACTTAAGAACAATTATTCTCCTTTTTTATGTAAAAATCAGGATGATTGCTTCAATTTTGGGGAAAATCTAAAGGTTGTTCTATTAAAAATGAGCCTATTACCAAAGGTTAATTTCCTTTTTATAATGTCCCCATTGGTATGTTAGATAAAATACTAAGTAGCAAAAGTTGATATCGAAATTCATATGTTTTTTTAAAAAAACACCCAGCATTGTTAACATTTTAAAAAAAAATGTTGAAGGGAAGGAACATGAAATACTTAACTTCCTGAAGATTTATCATGCAAATAAGGTGGTTATTCGAGTGGATAAAAGAAAATGAAAACAATTATTTCTTTTCTATATCAGTATGATTGCTGCAAGTTATGCTATGAGACAAGGAGTGTAGATCTATTGTTCAGATATGCCAGCAGTTGGTAACACTGGCATGTCCATGTAATGTTGTTATTGTTATGTGCCTTCCAGTCGATTACGACTTATGGTGACCTCCAATAGCATCTGTCATGAACCACCCTGTTCGGATCTTGTAAGTTCAGGTCTGTGGCTTCCTTTATGGAATCAATCCATTTCTTGTTTGGCCTTCCTTTTTTTCTACTCCCTTCTGTTTTTCCCAGCATCGTTGTCTTTTCTAGTGAGTCATGTCTTCTCATTATCGCATCGCAAACGTACGTTGGATAATGGAATGGACCAAGGAATTTCAGAAGAAAATCACCCTGTGCTTTATAGATTACAGCAAAGCCTTTGACTGTGTAGATCATGAAAAACTATGGAATTCTTTAAAAGAAATGGGGGTGCCACATCTGATTGTCCTGATGTGCAACCTATACTCTGCACAAGAGGCTACTGTAAGGACAGAATATGGAGAAACTGACTGGCTCCCCATCGGAAAGGGTGTGAGACAGGGGTGTATTTTATCACCATATTTATTTAATCTATACGCAGAACATATCATACGGAAAGCAGGATTGGATCAAGATGAAGGAGGTGTGAAAATTGGAGGGAGAAATATCAATAATTTAAGATATGCAGACGATACCATACTACTAGCACAAACCACTAATGATTTGAAACGAATGCTGATGAAACTTAAAGAGGAAAGCACAGAAGATGGACTACAGCTGAACGTCAAAAAGACTAAAGCAATGACAACAGAAGATTTATGTAACTTTACACTTGACAATGAGGACATTGAACTTGTCAAGGATTATCCATACCTCGGCACAGTCATTAACCAAAATGGAGACAATAGTCAAGAAGTCAGAAGAAGGGTAGGACTGGGGAGGGCAGCTATGAGAGAACTAGGAAAGATCCTCAAATGCAAAGATGTATCACTGAACACTAAAGTCAGAATCATTCAGACCATGGTATTTCTGATCTCTATGTATGGATGTGAAAGTTGGACAGTGAAAAAAGCGGATAAGAGAAAACTCCTTTGAAATGTGGCGTTGGAGGAGAGCTTTGTACATACCATGGAGTGCAAAAAAGACCAATAATTGGGTGTCAGAACAAATTAAGCCAGACCTATCACTAGAAGCTAAAATGATGAAACTGAGGTTATCATACTTTAGACACATCATGAGAAGACATGGTTCATTAGAAAAGATAATAATGCTGAGAAAAACAGAAGGGAGTAGAAAAAGAGGAAGGCCTAACAAGAGATGGATTGATTCGATAAAGGAAGCCACAGACCTGAACTTACAAGATCTGAACAGGGTGGTTCATGACAGATGCTCTTGGAGGTCGATGATTCATATGGTCGCCATAAGTTGCAGTCAGCTTGGAGACACATAACAACAACAAAATACATTAAAACAACACAACGTTAAAAACATTTTTTAAAAAGCTTTAAAACATCTTTTTAAAAAAGGGTTAAAACATATTATTAAAAAGACATATTAAGCAATTCTAACACAGACGCAGACTGGGATAGGTCTCAACTTAAAAGGCTTGTTGAAAGATGAAAGTTTTCAAAAGGCGCCAAAAAGATAGCAGAGATGGCGCCTGCCTAATATTTAAGGGGAAGGAATTCCACAGGTTAGGTGCCGCTATACTAAAGTTCCGTTTCCTATATTGTGCAGAACGAACCTCCTGATAAAATGGTATCTGCAGGAGGCCCTCACAGTAGGTGGAGGAGCCCAGAACGATAGTGCTGGGTGATCTCAATGTCCATGCTGAGGCTGCCTCTAGTGTTCCGGCTCGGGACTTCATGGCCTCCATGACGACCATGGGGCTGTCTCAAGTTGTCACTGGCCCAACACATAGGGCAGGGCACACCCTCGACTTGGCTTCTTAAAGCTTGCTGAGGGGGTCTGACCGAGTGGATCCAGGGTGTGGTCCACGCATCATTGCGGGAGGGAGTGGTTCCAGCCACCTTGAAAGAGGCAGTGATCCGACCACTCCTGATAACCCTGGATTCATTGGTTTGTGACAACTAGCGACCGGTTGCAAATACACCCTTTTTAGGGAAGGTGATTGAGAGGGTTGTGGTGCAGCAATTGCAAGTACTCTTGGATGAAACAAATTATCTTGACCCATCCCATTCCGGGTTCAGGCCTGGTTATGGGACTGATTCAGCCTTGGTCGCCCTGATGGATGACCTTTATTGGGAGAAGGACAGGGGGAGTGCGACCCTGTTCTTACTTGATCTCTCAGCGGCTTTTGATACCATTGACCATGGTATCCTTCTGGGCTGACTTGGAGATGGGTATTGGAGGCACTGTTTTACAGGGATTCCAATCCTATCTCCAGGGTCGCTCTCAGAGAATAGCATTGGGTGAGTGTCTTTCAGCCCCCTGGCAGTTGTGCTGTGGTGTGCCGCAGGGTACCTTCTTGTACCCCATGCTGTTTAATATCTGTCTGAAGCCGTTGGGTGCAGTCATCAGGAGCTTTGGGGCGAGGTGTCAGCAGTATGCTGACGATACCCAGCTCTATTTCTCCATGACATCTGAATCAGGAGAGGCTGTGCAAGCCATTGACAGCTGCCTGGACTCGGTGGTGGGCTGGATGAGGGCCAATAAACTGAGTCTGAATCCTAGCAAGATGGAGGCACTGTGGGTTGGTGGTTCCCAAGTTCGGATAATTGGCCAGTTGCCTGGTTTGGATGGGGTCATGCTCCCTCTTAAAGAGCAGGTCTTAAAGAATGGGGGTGCTCCTGGATCCATGTTTGCCACTAGAGGCCCATGTGACCTCCGTGGCTAGGAGTCCCTTTTACCAGATTCAGCTGGTAAGACAGCTGTGGCCATTTCTGGACTGGGATAGCCTGACCACTGTTGTCCATGCACTGGTAACCTCCAGGCTGGATTACTGTAATGCAGTCTATGTGGGGCTGCCCTTGAGGCTGGTCTGGAAGCTGCAGCTGGTGCAAAATGCGGCAGTGAGACTGCTCACTGGGGCAGGGTATCTCCAGCATGTCACCCCACTGCTGAAAGAATTGTACTGGCTGCCCATTTGCTACCAGGCCAAGCTCAAGGTTCTAGTTTTGGTGTACAAAACCCTATACAGCTGGGGACCAGGATACCTGAAAAATCACTGCACTCTGCAGGTGAGGGCCTCCTGTTGATACCATCTTACCTGGAGGTCCGTTCTGCACAACATAGGAAGTGGACTTTTAGTGTAATGACACTTACCCTTTGGAATTCCCTACCCTTGAATATTAGACAGGAACCATCTCTGTTATCTTTTCAGCGCCTACTGAATACCTTCCTCTTTCAACAAGCCTTTTAAGTTGAGACTTTATCCCAGTCTGTGTCTGTGTTGGAATTGCCTTTAAATTTGTTTTTAAACCTTTAAGAAAAAATAGATGTTTTTAAATCTTTTTTTAAAAACATTTTAAAGCTTTTTAAAAAAAGATTTTTAAAGATGTTTTGAATTAGTGCCTGTTTTTCTGATGTTTTAAAGTGTTTTTATTGCTTTTGTTTGTTTCCCTGGGCTCCTACTGGGAGGAAGGGCAAGATATAAATCAAATAAATAAATAATAATCTATAGTGCATTCTCGCCGCATCTATGTGTACACAGAGAGCACTGTCTTAAGTTACCTCTGATTGGGGCAACCCTACTTGACATTGCAGGGCTGTGCCACTCCTCCTCACAATGTTTTACTTGACTATGAATGAAACAGGCAAAATAGTGCAGTAGTGTAGTACAGAATATTACAGTAAAATAGCCACCTCTGTATACTGATATATATCCCTGTATATCAGTGTAATGATCAACAACTAATTTCTAGCACCTTTCTTTTAGCAGACTGTGAAAATAAATAAATAAAAGGTCTTTAGAAACCCTAATTAAGGGGAGGGGAGTTTGAAAACACACTCACCTCTGGTGTACAGACATCACAGATAGTAGCTCCCGCTTTAAATGTTATTGCATGAAGGTGTGTAGAACTGCAAACCATTATGTACAAAAGTGCACTGTGACCCTGTGTATTTAAAAGGCTACAGTTGTACACAGCATTGTTCACGGACAACACCAGTCACTGCACAGTGCTGACAAATGACCTCATGACTTAATCCTACTGAGTGTACACATAAAACACAAAGCATGGAAGGGCATGGCAGCACCAAAATCTTAAGGAAGCACAGGAAGAGGAAGACCCTCAAAAGAGTGTCCAAAGATTCACCTTTATTAAATATAGCCTTTTTGAAACACTGAAAAGTCCAGTATGGTTTGGTTAAAAACCTCCTTCTGAAAGAACACAAATAAATGAGCCAAAAAAATAGATAATTGTAAGCGCAGAGTTGTATCCAACAAAGGTCTACTTGAAGTAGACCCAATGGGTTGTATCCAACGTGGCATGAACAGAGGTCCACTCATGCAATGAGATTTCCCCTTCCTCTCCTCTCCCTGTGCTCTCCCCGTCTGCTCTGGAGGGTCCCTTGTCCTCTGGAGACTATTTTTGTGTGGGTGGGTGAGAGACAAAGAGGAAGTTCCATTGTGTAAATGGAAATCTGTTGTGGGAGTGGAATGGCAGCATTGGCCACAACCCAATGAAATTAATGGACCTACATTTGGTCATTTTCATTAATTTCAATGGGTCTACTCCAAGTGTGATTAATATTGGATTCAACCCAAAGGCACAATGAAATAACCTATGATAAAACTTTATTGTATCTGGGGCATCCCCTAAAATAATCATAATGCAACCTAACATCACACAAAACCTTACCTTACAGAATATGGTAAAATATGATGAATAAATATATGGGAATAAACAATAAAATCTATTTCCTCCACTGAAAACATTATGATGCAAACCCCACATATGCATCTTTAAAATATATTGTACTTGGTACAGTTTGGGTGGGAAAGGCGGGTAAAACAGAACAGACATCCACAGAACTATTCCTGGTGTAGACCACTGTGGTGCTCTGAGCAGGAAGTCAACAGCTAATATTTATACTCACACACCCAGGGCTCCTCATTAGGGCTGCCAGCTCTCTAGTTTTCACCTGGAGATTCTGGGTTTTTTTGGGTTGTGATGAGAGATTTGTTGTTCTCTAGGCAATAGCTAAAACCCACTGCAAGTCCTGAAATCAGATTCCTTTTCCTGCTTATCTGCACATCATGAGATAAATAAGTTTATAGCTTTCAGCAGCAACAACAGTATCTTTTTATCTGTGTGCATTTACTGCACAATAGTTGAGCAAGAGATCTAGGTAGGCATGCACAGTAAACAATATCAGTTATGATTATAATAAAATTGTACATGCAGGGCTTTTTAATTACTTGCAAAAATAGCATATTATACATTTTATCTTTCAAATAATTTTTGAACAGGAATTTTTAAAAAGTGTACATGCATCTTATGATGCCATTACAATGTGTTATACTTTTCTAATTATAAGGAGTCAAAACAAATTAAATTTTCCTGGGCTGTTGAAGAGGGAAGTTTATTTGTCTGATTCATAGCCTGTTATGAAAACATGCCCCCCTCATGTGTTTATGTTACACAAATGTTTGAAAGAGAGCTATTATGACTTCTAAACTGAAATGGTAATTTGTTGGTACTATTAAAACCTGGAGACACAGAGAGGTCACGTTCACACACATTTAAAGCACATGGCTTCCCACATTCTGGGAACTGTAGTTTACACCTCACAGAGCTACAGTTTCCAGGATGCTGTGGGGGAAGCCATGTGCTTTAAATGTATGATGTGGGTATGACCACAGTAAATCAATTGGAGATCAGTTCAATATCCCTGCCACTAGATCATGAATGGCTAACCTGTGGGCCTCCAGATGTTGTTAGACTCCGGCTCCCACCAGCCCTAGCCAGCATGGCCAATGGTCAGGGATTATGGGACTTGGAACCCACCAAATTTGGGAGGGCCACAGGTTAGTCACCCTGTACTAGATCATCATATGTGACTTTAAAAGAAGAGATTCATTTCACAAACACCACCTTTTAATTTTATTTTTAACTGCAGCTCCAGATACTTTATCTTTGTTTAAATACCTAATGTAGTACAAACAAGTTTAATTTGATTCTGAAATAAATGTCTACTTTCCCTTCTTCCACCCTCATTCAGGCAGTAATTTCTGGACTTTTAGTGGTATGCTGTGAGTTATTAGAACTGACATGTAATTTCTTTCGTTTCTGCAGTCCTTCTGTATCAATCTGCTATAAAAAGCAAGAATGGAGATCCTCAAAGCAGGGCTATGAATGTCAGCTTGCAGAAGACTCCTGAAATGCATTTTCTCTCATTTTGGTCTTAACCTTGACCCGTGCCATCTAAATCATGGGCACTGCTTTCTTGCCATTGTGAAGCAGACTCACCATAAAATTAGAAGTGTCATTTTATTTCAGTATTCTGTTTCTAAGACTGCTTCAGTGGGGGCAATCTTCAGTCTTAATTCTGATTCATGTCTATGAGAGATTGGCTAGAGGTATGACCTCACTGGACTCTTGAAGCCATTTGTGATTTTACCACTTCTTCAGCTTTTTCTGTAGGACACATTCCAAAAGCAAAAGAAAACGAGATACAATGTATAATGCTGTATGACAGGTATGGTGAATCTCTGGTCCCCCAGATGTTGCTGAACTACAGCTCCCATCATCTCAGACTATTGGCCATGCTTGCTGGGGCTGATGGGAATTGTAGTTCAGCAACATCTGGAGTGCTAAAGGTTCCCACACCTGCAGTATGAGATTGTGTTAAGTTGATGAGTTTTTGGGTTTCTCTCCCCCACCTCCAATATACAGTACACTCCTATACGTTTCTACTCAGATACATGCCACTAAGCTCAATAGAGCTTACTTTCACTTAAAATGTTATAGGATTGCAGCTGAAATTTATTATTATTCAGTATGCACTTTGCTAAACAGCTCATGTCTTTTACGAACAAGAGCAGGGGTGATCAATGTGATGCCCTTCAAATGTTGTGAGCTCCAGTTCCCATCATGCTTGACCATTGGCCATGCTGGCTGGGTTGCTAGGAGTTGAGCGCAACAGCTGGAGGGCATCACATTGGCCACCCATGACCCACAGAAACATGGGATAGATAGTTTGAGTCCTCCTTCTGTCAAGTGTCCTGCTTCCATCATATGAGTCCTCAGGGGAGGACGAGGAAGAGTGGAGTGCCACAGCAGACCCAGGAGAAGGAACATGCAGAATCTCCAAACATGCAGCACCAGACCTCCCACCACTGAAAAATGTTCAGGACACAGCTGGAGACTCTCAGCCATACTCAGAGAGTGAACACAAGACCCCTCTGCCTCCCGGAGAATGAAGACATCAGCAAGTAACAGAGCAATGCAGGCATTCTGGCTGTTTAAGGTTGCAAGTTCCTGGGAGTCAGAGGGCTGACTGCAATCACCTGAACGAGGAAGTGGAGTTTAAAAGGCAGTGAGAGGCCTTTTGCCCTCTGCTGGAAGCAAAATCAGACACCAGCATTGGACTGTTGCCAGCCGTGCCTATGACCTGGACCCTTTCAAGTCTGGAATTCTGGACTGCAGGACTGGAGTATTTGATCCTTGGATTGCCTACTGGCTCTTGTTTGCTGAAACCCAACTGGTATTTGGTGCTCAGAACAAAACCGCAGATCCTCCCTTCCTTTCCCTTGTTATTCCCAAGCATTTGCAGATTTACAGCCCAACCCACTGTGCAGCTGGCAAAGAATGACATCAAGTGGATCAGCCAGCAACTGCCCATCAAATTGCCCCCTTGTCTTCTATCAGCAATTAGGCCACTCCAAACCAAGGGAGAGTTATATATCTCAGGATAGCATTAGCCACACAACAGTGTTTTCTTGGACCACTAATTCCCTAAAATGTTGCAATATTTCAAGCCTATATGTCCATCACTCTTCATTACCTCATTGCAAAAAGGCGGCTCCAATGAGGAGCTTAATATTCTAAATGGGTCATTGAGATATTACAAATGAGTCATTGGCAAGACAATTTTCTTGAGAAATGGTAAATCTGGATGAAATGGTGGGAGAATACAAGCATTTTGATGTTATGTGGATGCTGCAAAAAACTTGCATGCCTGAGGAGAAGCATCAGTCCCAAAATACGGTTTGGAAGATGGTTCGGAAACTGCAGCTTGTGCAAAATGAAGCGGCCAGATTAGTAACAGGGACCAGACGCTCAAAACATATAAAACTGATTCTGGCCCACTTGCATTGGCTGCTTGTATGTTTCCGAGCTCGATTCAAGGTGCTGGTTTTAACCTATAAAGTCTTACACGGCTTGGGACAATACCTGATGGAACGCCTCTCCCGATACGAACCCACCCATGCACTACACTCAACATCCAAGGCCCTCCTCCAGGTGCCTACTCCAAGGGAAGCTGGGAGTCTGGCAACAAGGGAGAGGGCCTTCTCAGTGGTGGCCCCCAAACTATGGAATGATGTCCCTGACGAGGTGCACCTGGCACCCACACTGTTATCTTTTTGGTGCCAGGTCAAGACTTTCCTCTTCTCCCAGGCATTTTAGCATGTGTTTTAAATTGTTTTTTAAAAGATGTGTTTTTAAATTTGTATATTTGTTTTTAATGTTTTTAGTTATTGTAAACCGTCCAGAGAGTTTCGGCTATGGGGCGGTATATAAATACAATAAATAAATAAATAATAAAAATACGCAACCATCTGAAAGAATCCTAAACCCAGTGTCAAAAATTCAGACTGATACCTGGTGCCAGGGATTAGAACCATAAAAGAGATACTTCTACCACATCATTATTTTATTTTATTTATTTAACAAAATGCATATACCCCTACATTGTAATAAATCTCTAAGCAGTTTATGAGAAATATTAAAAATATCAATAAAAACACATTTAAAACATAATTAAAATTATCAGTAAACAAAAAGAGATTAAAACACATACATATCTGAGTGTCTAGATAGCCTCTTGACTAGACAAAAATGTTTTAAGAAGGCACTGAAAAGAATACAGTTAGAAGTTCCAAAGTGTAGGTGTTTCTGTACTAAAAGATTGATTCCTTACAACTGCGGAATTAGTATTATGTGGCACCTGTAAAAGTGCCAGATGAAGACGATGATGATTAGTATATTTTTCATCTATACACCAATAAATGCCCAAATAGGCTTCTAAGCAGTTTACAAAATATAAAAAAAGTTACATTTTTATCCAGCAGAGCATGCATGGACCACCCAAAGACGTACACATGGAGCCACCCACTTCATCTGAACAACCAATCAGCAGGATTTTTCTCTTTAAAAGGTATTTGAAGACTCATATTTTGAGACTACATATGTTGGAAGGATACTTCTATTTCAGTTCTGGGGGACTTGACCTGAAGGAAGCAGAGGAAATAGAGACTTACTAAATTACATTTATCTTGCACTGGACTGTGGCTACTTTTATTGTTTGCTCTATTACTGGGAGATTCAATTAATTATACTTGCAGCTTAGCACACTGTTTTTCTTGTATTATTTATTTGCTATTTGTTCAATAAAACTTTTGAAAAACAAAAACAAAACACATCTGCACACCCATAGCCACAGCTGAATGCATTTGCACATGTAGTTTTCCAACTCAGCTACAAATGTGCACATATCTTTTCTTCAGCATTCATATATCCCCAAGTTGAATCAAACTGCTTATGCTTTATCAGTCAGCTTGATGTCTAATTGTTACACCTCAGAATCAGCAAGCTACTGTATTTTAGTGTATTCTTTTAAAAAATCATTTAATAAACAAGGTGTCATAATTGGGAGACAATTTTAGAATTAAGTGTGAGAATCTAAAAACAGATAATTATGTATCTCCATTCATGAAAAATAAGTACAATTGATTTCAACATGACTCTGGTAAGTGGGTACACAACTGCAGCCTTAATGCATTAATTTAGGCCTGGAGATTTGAACTTTTTCAAAGTAATGAGATATAACTTGACCATATATCTATTAATCTCAAGCTGCAATACTGCCCCTTCAGCTGGCACTTCACATTTGCCAGGAGGGTCATAGACCCTCTTTTGAGAGAAGACCGAGCCAAAATTGAGACTGAGCACTTCTGCCTTTTCTTTGCCATCTGTTATCATTTCACCATCCTTATTGAGTAGCTATACCACCATTTCTTTTCTCTGTCTTTTAGTATGGATGTACCTGAAGAAAGCTTTTTTGTTGCTTTTGGCATCTCTCGCTTACCTCAGCTCATTCTCAGCTTTAGCCTTCCTGACACCATCCCTGCAATCCCATGATACCTGCCTGTACTCTTTCTCACCCACCCAGGTCTCAGTAATGCACACCAAATCGGCACCTTCATCCATGATCCAATCATGGATGAGTGTTGTCTTATTGTGTACCGATCTGGCACTAAACAACAACGCATACAGGCCAGTGGGCACAGCAGATGAGCAACGAGGAACACATCCATGAGAGGAGTGGGAGCAAGGAACAAGGCATGGATAGCCTTGCCCTCATCTTCTGTGATAGTTCACCACCTCCCAATGCTTTACTTCCCTCTACCTGTGATCACTGAAATTGGGGTGGCATCACCCATGTTCCTCCTTACTAAGACTCCTCCTAAACACCTGATATGGACCCAACAAGAGCCCACCAACAAAACCTAATTAAACCAGGTATCCCAGTATGCCTCTGAGAGAATTCAGGTCAGACCCACTCAATATCTTTCACACAGGGCACATCTACCCCCCTCCTCGTCTCACACCCAGGGAGGGCCAGCCTTCTGCTGGTTATGGACTCTCACTCTGAAGGCATCTGGTGACTTTCCCCTGTCATTCCATTCACTGCAGAGGCTCTCACCCTGCACAGGAACTTCACATGCGCCATACACCCTCCCCACTACCAACCTCCTCTAGACTGGTTAAAAAAAGGAAACAGAACGAGTAATGCCTTCATGATTCCCAAAGGGGCTCCCCCCTCGGTTTCACCCTGCCGGTGGCAGACCCGCCGCAGGACAGCTGGGCTTTTATGCCTCCTGACTTAGCCAGAAGCTGATGCAAGAGGCTGCAATTAGTCTCTCTGGAGCCAGGATCAGGCAGGGGGTCCCAGTCCTTGCAGCACTTACCAAGAGACAGCAACCCAGAGGAGTGAGCAGCAAGCACCCAGATGCACAGATACTCACTCTATTAGGATCTGGCACATCTCTGACTCAGCTCCAACCCATCTGGAGATATGTCCCTCAGCAGAGCCAAGCCGGTGCTCAGCCACCTCAGTCGAAGCCAGCTCAGCTGAGGCCAGCATAAACCCCAGGAAGGGAGTGGGGTGAGACTGTGGGGGAGAGACTTACACTGAAATTGTGGCAGCCTGGCAGAATTTACACTGGCAAAAAGGGTAAGTCAAACTATTTTAAAGGCTTCCCCTCCCCTCTGCTAGCCTTGGGCTAGTTGGGCCAGCTGTAATTTTGCTCCAAAATAGTTTGGATCTGGCATACTTTATGCTGGATAATTTAAAACAGCTTAAATTACACTGGTTTCCCATAGTTAGGGTTGCTGCCTAAATCACACGATTTGTGTTTTTAAATTTGGAGATTAAAGTCCTTAAATACTTTTCTGCTTATCAAAAGGTTGTTGTCCATTTCTTCCTCAGATCATTCAAATATTTTATTCCTGTCTCCAAATCCTTGGAGATTTATTCATCAGGAAAGGTCATGAAGAATTACAATGCACACTTCCACAATGCATGAATGCAGAACCTTTCACCTAGAAACACTCTTCAGCAGGAAGCACATGGATTTACTCGGTCCATTTTCTATACACTGCAGCAGGTTGGTCAATGAACAGCAAAAAGCTCATGAAACAGTTTTTTTCATCCATATCAAGAAAAGTATTATACAGCCACGACAATGGCTGTATACTAAAGCCGGCATGGATTTTTCACATTCTGCAATGTTAAATTGAAAATATCCTCCATACCATTCTGCTACTTTCCATAAGCTCATTTCAAAACAAAACCTTACAAAACGTATAGCCCTGAACTCAGAAACACTTGCTTAGCAACCCCCTAAGTGTTCATGGCAATACATAAAACACTCAGAGAATCAAGAGTTCAAAGTGTAAAAGGAGAAAAAAAAAATCCAGACTCCTGTTGGACTTCTTTCTGTCAGAGGTCTCATAATCTGTTGAAATTAATTAAAAATCAGCCATGTTCACAGACTACCTGTAATCCTATTACTGACCTTGTCCCATGCCCTGACCTTCATGTTCTGCAGTTTAAAAGAAAAAAAATATGCATGGCTGATTTTTAATTAATTTAAGAAATTTAACATTGAAGTCTGTTATAACATTGGGCATGCTCAGTAAGAACCAACTGTCAGTGTTCTAAAAGCCAGACTCACAGCTGTTTGGCTTGGCTAATCAGGGGGCCACACTCATGCCAGATGTCTATTCCACTTTAAACAGTCATGGCTTCCCCCAAAGAATCCTGGTAAGTGTAGTTTGTGAAGGGTGCTGAGAGTTGTTAGGAGATTCCTATTACCCTGACAGAGCTCCAGTGGCCAGAGTGGTTTAACAGTCAACAGGGCCGATACTAGAGGGCGGCCAGGTCAGGCCCTGGATGAGGGCCCCTGGGTCCCAAGGGGCCTCTGAAGGGCCCCACCTTAGGGTGGGTGGGTAGCACTCCATTCCGCCATCCACAGCAGCGTCAACTCCTGACCCTGGCACGGATCACGAGAGGGAGCTCCCAGACACCCCCTACTGCTGCACAAGCCCAAAACACTCGCCTGTATGCCCCACCTACCTCTCCCTTGAAGTAAATGCTGGTTGCACGGCAGGCACAAACCTGCCATCAACCAAGATGGCGGCTGAGGTTTCCCTAAGGAGCTGATTCCCCTTCCGCAATCTTGGTTGATGGCAGGGATGCACTTGTGCAGCACACATCCGTGCCATCAACCAAGATGGGAGCGGAGGCATCAGCCCCTTAGGGAAGCCTCAGCCGCCATTTTGGTTGATGGCAGGCTTGCGCCTGCAGCATGACCAACATTTATGTCAAGGAAGAGGTAGATGAGGCATGCAGATTGGCATTGCGGGCCTGCACAGCAGTGTGTGGGGGTGTCTGGGAGCTCCCTCACCGCAATCCATAGCAGGGTTGGGAGCTGATGCTGCCACGGATAGTGGAAGGTAAGTAAGTGGGGCTTGCATGCGGGTGCTGGGGCCTGGGGCAGGGTGGTGCCCAAGGGCCCTTGCATGCCTGGTGACAGTCCTGACAGTCAGCTCCTCTTCTGAAGATTATAGCTCTGTTAGGGGAATAGGGCATCTCCTAGCAGCTCTCAGCACCCTTCACAAACTACACTTCCCAGGGTTCTTTGGGGGAAGCCACAACTCTCTAAAGTGAAACAAAGGTCTGGGGTGGATGTGGCTAGAGACAGCTTTGGTTTTAATTTGGATGGGAGACTACATGTGCCTGCTGTAGAATAAAAAGATGGAGGAAACCCTGAATGATACTATGAACCCTGTGAATGATACTGTTCACAATGTTTTCCTTTTGGAAAGGAAAGGGGCTTTCCCTATGCTCAATGCCCACCTACCCAATGTCCTCTCTCCCTCCCCCTCCCTGCCTTTCCTCCCCCTCCCTGCCTCTCCTCCCCTTCTCTCCCCCTTGCCTCTCCTCCCTGACCTTCCCCCAGGTCAGTTTTACCTATTCTAAGCATGATTGCTAAGGGTTCATGGACCACAGGTTAAGAACCCCCGCATCAGTCTGTGCTGACTTCACCAAGATGATATATAGTGCTGTAAACAATTAGCTGGCAGCTGCCTATGCAGGGGCTTGGTTGTAAAGCAGATAAAGAAGGGAGAGGATCAAGGGGTCTCAGTGCACATACTAGGTCATCTTCTAAAAGGCAAAGTCAGTGAACAAAGCAAGGTCTGAGATTCTAATGAAGATAATCAGGGTTTCAAGGCACAGCTGGCAAGGGTCTGACTCTGGTGTCTTGACAATGCTTCCAGCAGAGGGCAAATGGTGTCTCACAGCGTTTTTAAGCTCCGCTCCCTGGTTCATATGCTAGGAATCAGCCCTCTGACTCCTGGGCGCTTGTAGCCTTAAATGGCCAGAACACCTGCTTTGCTCTGCTACTCACAGGTGTTTTCATTCTGCAGGCAGTAGAGGTGCCTCTTGGTCACTCCCTGAGTCTGACTGAGGGCCCTCAGCTTTATCCTGAACATCTTCCAGTGGTGGTGGGGTTTGGAGCTGCTTCTGGGGTGGGTCTGCTTGTTCCCTCTCCTGGGTCTGCTGTGCCAATCACCTGTTCCTCATCCTTCTCTTAGGACTCATCCAATGGAGGCATGACACCCTGCTTTAAACAAATACAGTCTCGCAAGCGCTATTGCAATAACCCAAAATATTACTGATAAACCCAGAGACCTGTATTTTTTTTTTAAAAAGCCAGTTCATGTCTACTCACATAAATAAGCTTCATTGATCCCAATGGGACTTACTCCCAAGGAAATGTGTATAGAATTACATTGCTCAACATAAAAAATAGTATTTCAGAAAATGGACTGGGGCTTGGGAAATGACAACTTTCACAGGTGAAATTAAACAACACAAAGGCCCAGCTCTAAAAGAAACCACAGTTGTATCTATACAGCATTCTAGAAATACAAAATAAAGTCTTTTCAGATGTGGTTCACCACTTCCCTTTTTCATATGCAGGTCTATTTTGCTCAGAAGATCCGAAAACAAGTGCTTTGTACTCAACAGATGGAACAAGTCTTGGTTAATTTGCCTCAGACGAAAAAAGGAAGCATTTCCTTTCTAGAATAGATGTAATCCGATTCTCATTCAGTATTGAGCTCAGGCTTGGGATTCTATACACACTCACCTGGAGTATGTCTACTGCACTTAATGGGACTTATCTGAGTAGACTTTTGACAGCTGACAACCAGACGGGTTGTTTGAGTTCACAGTTCTCCCATTTGGCTTAAGGAACCAGCCTAGTTTCAAGTTAATTAATTAATTTAATTAATACAGTAATTACCGACATGTCAGGCTTTGCAATGGCCTACATTGATGAAGTGGCCATTTTCAGTAAAAGCCTGTCAGATCATTTGCAACACTTGCCCACAGTGTTAGGGGCTATGGATAAGGAAGGGTTAATTATAAACTGGGGATGTGCTAGAATTTCTTCAAATTTGAATTTGACACTGGATTTCCTATTTATTTGCTTTTTTTTGTCCTCACAGATCGGGTTTTTTTCTAGTGGTTTTCTGCAGTTGAAGTGAATTTTTTTAAAAAAAAATCTCTCAAAAATATTGATCTTAAGATCAACATTTTCTGCAAAATATCAATATTAATATTGATATTTCCCTCAAAATATCAGCAGTAATATCGATATTTTGAGAAAAATATCAATTTTTTTAAAAAAAATCTATAAAAACTATATTTTTTAAAATATCAATATCAATATTGATTTTTTTTCTGGAAAAAAACTGAATTGGAATGCAAACATTGATCCCTTATGAACAGTACCGGAAGGAAGTTCAATGGAACAAAAATTGAACCGGCACCAAAATGTGGATCCCATCCCTACTGTAAAGACAAACAAATGCCAGTTTGGTTTGCCTGAAGTTATATATTTAGGATACAAAGTGGGCACTGGCATAGCTGCCCCTTTGCATGGCCTCACCAAAAACTGTTTTTAAAGCCATTTATGATAAAAGCCATCACCTTATCTTGCAACTATGAAATCCATAAATTTATAGTTTTGACAAGAAATTCTACTTTCTGTCCTCAATTTTAGTAACCAAATTTCATTGGTTGACCTAAATTCTCAGGCTGGCAGATAACTTCTCCATTTATATTCTCCACATCTCTCATATTCATAACCTCTCCTATCATATCCCCTCTTGATCACTCTTTTTCTGAACCAAAATGCTCCTCTCCTAAGCATCTCTTCATGAGGAAGATGCTGAGAGAGTGAGAGCAATAAAGAAATAAATACAGAAGGGAGATAGTTATACTTTTGCCTCCTCATGATTTGTTCAAACATACGTCAAAGAGAGAGGGAGCAAGCACCCTCAGTGTCAGAGTGAATAATACCCCAAACTGGCAGAGACCACAACCATTTCTCAACCATGGCAAGGCTTTACCATGAAATCTCTATCTGTAGTCTTTGGCGCAGGCCAATCTATTTCACCTCTACTCTGTGTCATTCTGATTCAATTTGTTATTTGGTTCTGAATCTGATTTGTTAAATCCAATACTCTGTTTCACCCCCATTAACTATAATGGGGAATCTAAAAACGGCTCTTTTCCCTCCCCCCTTTCTTTTTTGCATAAGTGGATAAAATCTGCAGACATAGGAGCCCCTTCAGAGTGGATTAAGGTACGGTAAGGGTGTCCCTGCACTTATAGTGCGAGTCGTTTCCGACTCTTAGGGTGACGTCTTGCGACGTTTACTAGGCAGACCGTATATATGGGGTGGGATTGCCAGTTCCTTCCATGGTTTTTCTTTACCCCCCAGCATATGCCGGGTACTCATTTTACTAACCACGGATGGATGGAAGGCTGAGTGGACCTCGACCCCTTTTACCGGAGATTCTTCCTCCTTCTGTTGGAATTGAACTCCGGCCGTGAGCAGAGCTTTGGCTGCGTTACCGCCGCTTACCACTCTGCGCCACGGAGGATCCACGGAGTAGATTAAGCATGCCAAATTTCAGGCAGATCCATCCAGGTGTGTGGGTGCACAGAGGACCTTTAAAGATTTTTTTTAAAAAAACTAAAAATAATTCTGCCAGAATCAGATGCAGGCATGGTCACCCCTTTTGAGGAACTGAAGCCTGCCAAATTTCATAAAGTTAGGGGCAGCAGTTCTCCCACAAGGGCAGACTTTATTGTTTTGGAGTCAGAAAATAGAAATCATGTTCCCTTTCCTAGTTTGTTTTTGGGCAACCAGTTTGACAACTGGAAATAGGTGGGAAGTACTCCTATATAAGAAGCTTGACAATACAAGAATCAAAACACACCAATCCTTTGAAATTTGGAATTCTCCACATTTTTCAGTGCAGTTGTCTAGTCAAGTAACGTGTACAAAACTGAATATACAAGAGTAAAATGTAGGGCTGTGCAAGGTACCCCCAATTTGGTTCGGAGTCTGATTTAGTGATCCTGGTAGAGCCTCAGTCTGACCCAGGTTGATCCAGGCCTGGCCTGACCCAGGTCCCAAACCAAATGGGGAGCCTTGCACAGCCCCTAATTAGAAAATTAATTAAACATGCAGTTGGTGGTGTTTACTCCCCCTCCATGTTTAATAAAGATTTTTAAACCCTAACATGTAGTTGGTAGCAAGGAGAGGGGGGTAAGTAGGAGATGATGCCAGGGCTGTGGAGTCGGTACGCCAAACCTTCGACTCGGACTCTATTTTTCTACTGTCCGACTCCGACTCCACCCAAAATTGCTTCCAACTCCACAACCCTGGAAAGGGCTGTAAATGTCTTTTTAAATTGGAAGCTCTCATAAGGAACATTTTTATTGCTGCCTGAATATGCGCTGATCTTGGCATCACAGCATTTGTCTTCATCTGGGTCCTGTCATACACTGACACACAAAATGCTTTCCACCTTGAGTTATGGTGAAATGCTCAACTACAGCTGACTTCATGGGAAGCTTCTTTGACATTTTGAATTTATATTTTAAAAAAATTGTCAATCAAAATTTATTTTGAAGCCGGAGTCGAAGTCCGTACATTTCTACCGACTCCGACTCCACCCAAAATTGCTTCCAACTCCCACTCCACAGCCCTGGATGATGCAGGTGAGAGTCTCTGCCTGTATCATCTCCTTCTTTTCCTCCTCCTTGCCACCTGATGGCTCCTACCTCTTTTGATAGCTACAGATTGTTCCAGGTGGACTGACCCAGGGCGATCTTGGCCTAACTCAACCTGCTCGGAACAAATCCCAGATCAACCCAAATCAGTCATATGCAGCTTGGGAACCAGGATTTGCCCAGACTAGATACATAGCTCAAGTAAACTGGGCGTAAAGTGCATGCATTAGTAAAAATAGCCATTACATAATGGAAAACTGTTTTGCAAAAAATGTGTAGACAAAATTGTATGCAAAGATCCACCTATTTGGAGAAATTTGCACTACAATGCTGCTGAATTCCCATGTGGATTTTTTTTTTAAATTACAAACTGAATGTGGAAATGCAGAGAACTGAGGAATGGAAAAATGAGAGACTGAGAGAAACCAAAATTGATAGAATCGCCATCCCTACTTGCAAAGGCAATATCCCTTTTCAAAGTCTGAGCTGTATTAAAAAGTTCTTTGCTTCCTTCTGACAAGCCTGGTCCTTGGGCAGCCATATAAACATCTGCTGGAACTGTTCAGATCAGAGGTTGGGGATATCATAGTGCAAAGCTGAACAAAGAGGAAAAACCCTTCAAATTGAGACTTTTGCTTCAAGTGGAAGACCTAGAATGTCAAATTCCATGTAGCATTCATATATGTATATGCTGAGATGTGTCCATTTAAGACATATGTCTTCAAAACTATTAAGAGCTACCCTTTCAGCGTATCCTTAGACTGATGTCAAATTCCAGTGCCTGCCCATCTCAGAAAATTCAAAATATTTCCACCTTCAAGCTGAATGTTATCACTCAATCTAACAGCAGCGATCACATTGTTTCTGCCTCTTTAAGTACAGACATGAACCGAATAATCAGCTATTTTTTCTCCCTCCTGCTGTGAAGGCTGAAACTGCTAAAAGTTCTGAACAGCCAGAGTTATCTAGCTCTGAAGTGCTCATCTGTCCTAAAGACAGCATTTTAACATTGTGACAGCATGAGTTCTTTCTATGCAAAAATCCTTTAGAAGCCCATCTTCTTTCATATGATTGCAGTTTGTTGCAAGAGGCAGAAGTGAGTGAGGGTATGAATATTTAAATTTATGGGGAAATCTTCTGAAATGGGAAACTTTGAATGTTTCTACATCCATTTGCTAGCTCACTTTGGTGCTTTAAAGCAAATAATTTGGGGGTTCTGATTTTCCTGGCTGCAATCTTACTCACTGTCTCATACACTTTCATGGGATCTAAGCATCGGGCAGAGCAATCCAACTCAGTGTCATTCGTGCTGGAGCAACAGAAGCTGATGTAAAGTTCCACTGCATCCAATTGCCATTCAGGAGCCTCTAGGCTGACTGAACGCCAGCTCATCCAGGAGCTGTGTGCAGGGACCAGAAAGTAAAAGCCTGCTCTCCCAAATACCCCTAGGGAGTAAGCCCTGCCACTGACTTATATTGTAATTATTTTCTTAGACCATTTTCTTGGCATAACTTTTGCCTGGACTGGGATTTGCAAGAGTGCTCTGAACATAAGGTGGATGTGGCCTGAGTAACCTCCCCTGACATACCCCTTTTGGGGCCTTAAGCAGGCTTACGCTAGCTCTTCTTGCACTGGTCTCGGCTGAGCTGGCTGGGTCCTGGCTGAGTCGGGCTGAGGGACTTACGGTGTAGCCGGCTGAGCCAGAGTTCCCCCACATTCAACTTCCCTTAGCCTGGTGTAAATGCAAATTGGATTGCTCCCTTAACTACTAAGGTTGCAATCAGCCTTTTTTGGGTGGTAGGAACCCCACTTTTGGACTATTTTAACCAGCATCTTAATAGTTCCATTCATTTAGTAGTGCACAAGCCATGATTGCCTCACCTCAAAAAGGATTTTATATGAGTTGAAAAAGATTCAGAAGAGGGCAATCAAACTGATCAAGGGGATGGAGCAACTCCTCTATGAGAAAAGCTTACAACATTTGGGGCTTTTTAATTGGGAGAAAAGGTAAGAGGCAACATGTTAGAGGTGTATAAAAGTATGCATGGTGTGGAGAAAATGAACAGAGAAGCTTCTCTCTTTCTCTTATAACATTAAAATTTTGGGACATTCATTGAAACTGAATGTTGGAAGATTCAGGACAGACAAAATGCCTTTACACTGATCATAGGTAGACTATGGAATTCGCTCTCACAAGAGGCAGTGATGGCCACCAACTGGGATGGCCTTTAAAGAAGTTTCATGGAGGATAAGGCTATCAAAGGCTACTAACTCTGATGGCTATGGGCTTGTTTACATGGGACCCCTGATCCACATTAAAAATGCTGCTTTTTCCCATCGCGATTGATTTTGACAGTTCACATACTTCTGCCCTTGCTATGAATAAATTGGCTGTTTTTCTTTGTAGCATTCACACGTGTGTGCATTTATTGATATCAGCGTTTCCTTGTTGCCGCGCCTGCACATTAGCATGTTAACTGCAGAGGGGAAGGGACGGAGTTTCCCTAAACAAAGGGAGGAATAGGCACTTGAAAGAAAGGGAATCGCTCCCACCCATGGCTGTTAGGCTGTCCCTGCGCGAGATTGGTGTGCCTTTGGCACCCCGGGACAAGCCTCAGCATGCGTTCTGGGAAACATAAAAAACCCCAAACAATTATCTTTAGCAAGACATTAAAAGCAGCTACTAAAGGAAGCATTGACCATTTAATATTATCGCTCTCTGTGAGTGGAGCAGATGCTGGGATGAGACGCCAAGGCAGCTCACCTTTCCCCTGCGCTTTTGGGCGCTTATAAATTACCCCAGCGGCGCCTTTGCCAGCCTCCTCTCACTGTGGCTGTGAAAAGGGTGCATGCATCAGCCCGAGGGGGGGAGAGATCCAGCTTTGGGAGGGAGTGGAGGGATGCTACGAGGCAGAACAGGTCCTTCACACACACTTTCTCACACACTCTCTCTCGCACACACACATGCTTGATGTAAACAACAGCGCCAAAACCACAGCTCCGAGGAAGGAATTTTACGAGCTCCAGCCCTGCTACCCTCAATGAAGGGGTGGGAAATGTGATTTTGTTTAAAGGAGCGGGGGAGGAAATGTATTGGGAGGGAAGCGAGAGTAAACGGGAGAAAGGAAGGTGAGAGCAACCGGAAGTTGCTTCGTCAACTGCAGGAAACAAAATGACGCCCAGAGACAGTTAAAGGGGCGAGTAAAGGGAGGATCTAATGGCGAAGAAACTGCGCAGCCAGAAAAGGCGCTTAAAAGGTAATACACAGTAGAAACAGGTGTGGATTTTGAAAGCAAATGCTGGTTTTTGTCGCATCCATTTAATCCGGAGTTAAAGGCAAAAGCAGTAGAATGCACGCGTGCTGGGTAAAAAGTCAAGTAAATGGTCCAAATTAAAAGGATCTGCAAAAAGCATCAGATGCAGATTTTTTGGGCATGTAAACAGGCCCTATGTTCTATCTCCACCGTTGGAGACAGAATGCCTCTGTACACCAGTTGCTGGAAACCCAGTTGCTGGCAAGCCCCTCAGAAGAAGTAGCACCACAAAGGATCAAACCTTCCAGGTCTCAGTTGGGAGGGGGGAAGGAGATGTAGTGGGGGCCAAAGATCAGAGCCATGGGGCATATGGGGGGTGCCTCTGCACAGCCCCATTTCCAACCTTCCAGGACACTCTTTAAATGACCTTAGACCGGCCATCCTAGACCAAAGGAACTTCAAAGGGAGACTGGAATATGAAACTACTGAATTACAATCCATCAAGAGATTCGGTGCTGTCACTTGTCAACTGAACTGCAATAGTATAGCATATTACAGATGTTAATTGGGTTACCAATGCCAGGATGCACATCTTATCAACAACCCTTTTATGAACTACCACTGTTAATTATGAAATTATCACTGTACTTTTTCGAATTTCATTTCCCTCTAAGCTGTTTACAACCCCCCCAAAAAACACAAGAAATGTGCATATATACCTGTAACCCTGGATACCACTTCATGCATCTGATGATGTAACTATAGTCAACAAAAGCATATACCATAAATGTTCTAGTTATTATGGTGCCATGAATATTTCTTTCCCTGTTTACCTTTGCCTCCATCTTCCTCTCATCTCTCTTTTGTCTAGGTTGCAAGCTTCTTTTTGTTGTTTCTCATGCACACTGATGGCAGTATGCAAATAAAAATAACTGGGATCAGACTACATAAAGGTTACAGCATTACTATGTGTCCAGAACCAAAGTTCAACCTACAATAAATATAATATGTAAAAGATCAGTGGGGAGGGCAGGAAATCATATGACAAGCCCACACTGTAGATGTCATGGCAGATGAGAGATGTAGACTGGTAGAACAATTGAAAAGACTATGCAGCAATATATCATTCATATGACAAATACAATGACAATAATTTTTTATTTTACTTTTAGCAGGAAAGGATGGTAAGCTGAAGGAAATGCACTGTAGTCCTCTGAGGCTGGTGCATACAGTGACCTTAAATTCTTTCTTTCTTTCCTTTTCAGCGTACAGATGTTGCGAGGCTAGCCTAGAAAAAATTAGTTTGCTTACATTCAAATAATATTGATTTCTTTTTCATGTCATTTTCCATATCCTTTCACGTCTTATCCATTGTCAGAATGCTTGTGAGAAAAGTCCAAGGAGTACCTTTCAGACCTTTTATGAAAAGAGCTATTTCCTTTAAAAGGGGATTGGTGAAATTCATGGAAGATAAGGCTATCAATGGCTACCACGATAGCTATGTTCTGCTTCCATTGTCTTGCTTGCTGGCTTTCCTGAGGCATCTGGCCATCTGGCCACTGTGAGAACAGGATGCTGGACTAGATGGGCCATTGGCTTGGTCCAGCAGACTCCTCTTACGTGCTGATGTTAATCATTTTTCCTCACCTTTTACAAGGTGTTGCAACTAACATACAAAAATTGGAAGAGTAAATGATACCAGAATGGCTCTAGTTAACTGAGAGGTTAAAGATAGCTGATAAAGGCTTCCAAAAACATCCAGGAGCTTTCTGTTTGCAAACACCAAAGGGAGTGAGGTAGTTCGTTCGTTCGTTTATTGATTTACGGTCATAGACCTGCAAGGAAAACAGAGAGAATACAGTGCAGAATATAAGACAAAAGAACAGTATACAATGTATTATATACAATTTGTAGTGCTTAAATACAGGAAAGCTCAGATCTGACTGTACCATTATGAAGGGGTAGTGATAAAAGTACGCATCCGCTGAGTCACATATACAAATTTAGCTACTTGGATAGATATTTCTTTGTCAGATCCAGAGAGCAGGTGGATAATAATAGCTTCAGGCGATTTATAACGTAATTTCACCAATATTGGGTTCAAGAATTTCATACGAATCCGAAGGTACAATGGGCAATAAAGAAAAATATGCTGAAGGGTTTCAATACTATCAACACCACAGGGGCAAACACGCATTTCGTATGGTACCCCCCTAAACCTCCCTTCCATTACCGCAGAATTTAAAGAATTAAACCTGGCTTTGGAGAAAGCCAGGCGTAAATTAGGGATTGTGAGGAAATCTAGGTATGAGCTGGGTTTTCCGAATGTAAAGTGTCGCTTCAAGTGCAAAGGGGAGCATATACTAGAAGCCCTACTAATTGAGGTCTGATAATCAATGTCCTTGATTCTAGAGCGAATAGTAGCTAAGGCATCGCTAGGGAATTGCGATGCCAGATATGCCCTAGAGAGACCTATTTGTGACAATTTCAATTCCAGTTTGTTGTTCCAACTGGAAATCCAATTGTCTTTCCAGAGTAGAGTTATTAATCCGGAAGCGGTATTGGTCGATATTTTAACCCAGAAATTAACAGTTGTTAACCAAGCCTGGCATTCCATTGAGGTAAGTCCACATTCCAGTCTAAGCGCCGCTGAAGGGACACACATAGGCACTCCTAGCAAGCGGCGTAAAAAAAGGGAGAGAACAGCTTTGACTGGTGCATCTATTGAGTGTATCCAAAGTGGAACTCCGAATAGAATTTGAGGGATAATTTTGTTCTTAAATATCTGGATAATAGCCGGAATATATTGTCCTCCTTTATAATAGAAATAACGAAGCAAGTTCTTAATAGAGAATCTAGCACTCGCTATCGCCAATCTTTTATGGGAGGTCCAATTCAGCGAAGAATGGAATGTAATACCGAGATACTTATATTGAGAAACTTGATCGATTGAATGACCGTTGATTGTCCAAACTGGGGTGGTAATTCGTTTGGAAAAAACTAAGATTTTAGTTTTATCGAAATTTATTGACAAATGGTTCTCCAGGCAGTAAGCCATGAATACCTGTAGGATACGTTTAAGACCCACCTTTGATAATGAAAGTAGCACCGCATCGTCCGCGTAAAGCAATAAGGGGCAACTTAGATCCGCAAGCTTGGGAGAGTGGTGGTCGTGGGAAAGGCAACGTTCATTCAGGTCATTGATGAATAAGTTAAAAAGGAGGGGGGCTAATATACAGCCCTGTCTCACTCCTGTGAACGTGGGAATAGATTTAGTTAACCCACCATCCTTTCCACAGCGTACCCGAAGAGATGTGTGTTGATGCAAGTGGTATATCAGGGCTAAGAGCCGTTTATCTATGGAGGTTTTGGATAACTTGGACCACAGGATGTCGCGAGGAATAGAATCAAATGCAGCCTTTAGGTCAATAAAGGCTACATATAGGCCATTACCCTTATGCTCGCCATACTTTTCTGCAAGGTGGTATAAGAGAAGGCAATGCTCCAGGATAGAGGTCCCTTTTCGAAAACCTGCTTGTTCCTTACCCAGAATATCTTGTTCCTCCATCCACGCCTGGAGTTTTGTTTTCAAATACGAAGCATAAAGTTTCCCAATAACAGATAGGAGGCTGATGGGACGGAAGTTAGAGGGGTCATCTCTATCTCTTTTGTATATGGGAATGATTATTGCTTCTCGCCACGTTGTCGGGAAGCGGCCGGATTTGTTAAGTTCGGTACCTTGCTAGAAAAGGGGCCCACCAATCCTGAAAATTTTTTAGGAGTTCAGGGGGGATGTTGTCAGAGCCCGGTGCTTTGCCTGATTTTAGACCATCAATCAGATTTCTTATCTCCATTTGGTTGACGGGAGGCCATATGGATAGGGAGCTAAGATAACATATAAGGGAACACATGCATTGGGATCCTCCAGGATTTCAGATTTGTACATAGAGCTGAAATACCGTTCCCAAGTTTGGGGGGGAATGTTGCAGGTAATCGGACATGAGGGTCTAAAGGCTTTTGAGATGATAGACCAAAAACTTTTAGAGTCCTTGGTCCTTGATGCATGAATAAGACTCTTCCATTCCCCCTGTTTTGCTAGATTCTTTTTAGAAGCTAGAGTTGCCTTGTATTTATTTTTCGTTAGGTAGTATATATGGGGGAGATGATTCAGTTGGCTCCGACGATAATTTAGATAAATGGACCTTAGCTGACGTTTAAGGAGTTGACATTCTTTATCAAACCATTTGGGACCAATTGTTTTACATACGTTGGAATTAAATGGCGCAGGAAATAATATGTTCTTAATATTGGCCATAAGGGAATCGTATGCTCTAAGGAGTGAGGTAGTGAGGCTCATTGGCCCATTTCTGACACTGAGCTATGTGGCATCCATGCAGTGCATTCTCCTTCTTAAAATACCTGGGCAGTACTCAGAGTGGGAAGACCTAGAAGTATTTCACTTCTTTTTCGTGGTAGCAGTTTAGTCTGGCTTGATTTGAAGCATAACCTCCCCACTTCCTTCTCTCTCCCCTCCCACTTTAAGCACTATGTCTAGGAGTGCTCGCCATGATGTGACACAGCGTCGTCATGTTCTAAATCTTCCTATGACCACTTCATGCCATTGGATAATTCTGCTGGAAATGTGATGGGGCTGTGCACATGGTGAGTATTCCAAGTCATTACAGCATGGAGGGGGAGAGCTCACTACTGGGTAGTTATTTTCAGAAGCACCCCCATGATCACTGAGATAATCTGGAGGAGTGCTGTTATTAGCTTCCTGTGTTACTGAGGCCTGACTGGTCTCAACCAGAAGTTGGGCCTTTAGTGTCACTAGTCCCATGCTGAAGAACACTCCTCCAGCAGAGATTTGGCATCCTCGCTTTTGATCTTCAAGCATCTCTTGAAAACTTTGTATACCGACAGGCCTATGCAATTGCTTAAATTGTCTGTTGGGCAGCCAGCCATTTTAATGATAGTTTTGTATAGCTTTTAATTTTTTTGTATTGCTGTATACTGCCCTGACTTTTTTGTCAGAGGGCAGTATATAAACACTTTTATAAATAAATTAATAACAAGCATAATACATAATCTGCCTCTAATACCCATACAGAAGAAAAAGTGACAACCCATGAGTTACTATTTGTGAGAATCTTGCCACTGATTATGTGATCAATGGTGTTTTTCGTTTTCTTTTGTGTCAGCATTGATCTACCAGAGTGAAGATGGTGATGGGAATTAGATAACCTATGCTCCAGAATAAGGGATGGCAATGGTCACATTTGATCAGCGGGGATGTGTACAACTGCAAATGCTGTATATAAGCATAACATCTTTGGAGGCTCAGGGTCTCATCTGAAAGAGGTTCTGTACACAGAACTGTTGCAGTGAGCAGGTCACCCTTGTTGAAACAGAGCTAATCCCCTTATAATACTGTATTTCTAAATACACATAAAAGCCAATACATTAAACGCATGAAACAGACTTGTGTGGCAAGAAAGTGCACTGTTCTGAAAACAATAGCTTTGATAATGGAACATGGCTTTGTATATCGACAGAGTTAAATTTACTCCCATAATCTTTGGTTGTATATACATTATTAAATAAGAATGTTTTGAATGAATATTAGTGTGGAACAGTGACTAGCATAGTATATAACATCAAGATGAAATGAGGTGAACAGCCTTTTTATGAATGAAAACTAATAGTCATTTATGTATATCAACATGTCTAGAAAAGAGATCTCCTGCTCCAATTTCTCCAGCTAATATTGTAGCACAGTGTTCTGGATGTCACTTCCCATAATGCTTGTGGAGAATGAGGTAATTTTCTCCTGATTTCAGCCTCTTTTAAATCAGTGATCATTGTCTTAAAACTCCCAGGTGAATAAACTTTAGTAGCAAGGTATCATGCATCATGTCTCCTGCTTTTAAGCCACTGTTTAATTCATGACTTCGCTATTACTCTTGTCAATGTACATTTCCTCAAAGCAACCTGTTTCATTAATAATACAAAAATCTCTGCCCATAATGCATTTCATTTTTATGCAGCAAAGTTCTTGTGGCTGACATTCTCTGATGTCCTTTACACAGATGTTTCTATTTACATATTCTGAGGCAGTGAAGCCTAACGTGCAAAATTTGCTGGACATTTTAGAAGGCTACCATGAATTTATAATGTGGTCTTAAAGAGGACATTTTGTCAGAAGCGATATTTGACAACAGTGTATCCTTTCCTGGCTGCCTTTTCACTTCCCATACTTCTTATTCTTGTATCTAAGATTCATACTACATACTACTCAGAACTGAGATTTCATACACGCTTGGTGAGGGGATACTCTCCCAGATTGGAAGTTGGGAAATTCTGAAAATCAATCCAGGCTTGAACTCCTTAACTGTACTTCCCCATAACATCATGCCACAAGCCTTAAGTGCACAATTCATTTTAACATAGTTTTAAAAAAATGTATATTTGTTTTAAAACTGCCAATTTTATTTGCATTTTGATCAATTTTATGTCAATTTGTTCTTAACATTTGATTTGGTCAGTATTTTCAGTTTATACTGCCTTATGTAAACTGCTTACAAGTTTTCGCCAATAAAACAGTATATAAATCTTGACAAATAAAAATAAATAAATATGAATATACAGCTCATTGCAATAGTCCCATCTCACAACCACCCAATATGACAAGTCACTAGTATTCCTCTTCTTCAGATGGGGAACCTCCAAGTCTGGCATCAGCCCCTGGCATGGTCGGGCAAATGTGACATCTTTCTTTCACATTTTTACTAGGCCAGCAGCCACACTGCAAACCAAATTGCTGACCAAGGTTGCAGATGACTGCCATCTTCATTTCCTCAGAATATTTGTGGGCCACATTTTGTCAGGGAGGCATTCTGGGAAATGGAACATGGCAGAGAGCTGCAGCCTTGGCTGTTGTCCTCATAAACAAGTAAAAGGAAGTAGTGGCTGGCATGGAGGGGCACCATATCACACCTGACCTTGCAGCCGTGGCATCGCTGTCACTTGCTGGGAAGGAGAGGAGTGAGCAGCATAGACATTAATGATGTGTGAGTGTGCTGGATTGGCTCTGCTGGTGCACTCACACAGTGCCCGTGGCTCTGCCACCTTGCCCCTCTCCCTTCCAGTAAGCAGCAGTGACACCACTGCTGGAAGGTCAAGTGTGCTGTGCAGCCCCTTCTTGCTGGCCACTACTGGTAAAAGAAAGGAAGCTTACTGAGGGGCTCACCAGGAGAGTGTGGGGGTCCCAGACAGCACATTTCCTAGAACCCTAACAAATCTAGCACTAGTCCTGAAAACCTTCCAATGTCATGCTGTAAGTCAGTACCAGAGGGGGCACTTGGGCAAAATGCTATCAGTGCCGCCCCTTCCCTATGAGGGACGACCTCTTCGTTCCCCTTGCCACTGATGCCACTGCCCATACACTGCTCTCCCTCTGGGCCCAATCTGCATCCCTTCTCAGATGAAGAGGACAAGGAGTTGAAAGATTACTGCTCTTTGCCCTCATTCCTTTTATTGCTTGCTTGCTCTTCCTACAACCCAGTATTTTCTAGTATAGCTGACAGTTTCCCTCTCAGGCTGATGTGATGGGGGTGGCTAACATTTTTTGGATCAAGGGCCTCATTCACCCTTGCCTTTCTCTCCTGGGGTGGCATACCAGCAGTAGCCATGCTCTCACATGCAGGATACACAGGAAGGAACACACACACACACACAGATAACCTGAGGCGGGTGATGGTATCTTCTCCCCTTTACTTATGAAATGATCAATCTGATGAGTGGGGAGATGGTGCTGGGTCTTATTTATTTATTGCTGGCAATGCCAAAATCACTGAGGTCTGGGGGGGAGGGGTAAAATTGCTGTAGGGAAGGCAGATCAGGCCTCTAATCTGGGCATTAGCCACCTCTGCTTTAATTGAAGAAGCCAGGGACCAGACCCTGGGATGTGCTGGCAAAGCAGTTCCTGACTTATGGCCTCACCCAAAAATGTAATTCTGCAATAAATTGATTTACACTTGCCCACACATTATCTTTCATGAGATACCCTCACTTCTTGTATCAAAAGGGAGGAGGGAAAGGTCTGAAAACACTGGAGCCCTGGGAGGTAAAGCAGGGGAGTGGTGGGTTTCACTCCCATCACCCTCACACTCCTCTGTTTACGGTTAAACATATTAAGGCCAAACCACTGACTGTGCATTTAATAAATATGTCTGAACTCTCCTTGTCACATTTTTTCTGGCATGATGTATTGATTGAATATTGCTGATATCAGAGGTAGATACTGTGCACAAGGCATATTTGGTGTGCAAGTGTCATGAAGTATATACCCATTCTTAAATTTAAAAAATGTGCACATATTATGTCATTACCAATTGTCACCTCATTGTGTTGCGGGAAGAATAAGAAATACAGGCTGTGAACTGAATGCCCATGGGCTCCTTTCATTTTTATTTCCTTGAACAGAGGATTCATATGACTTATGCCATCCTCATGATTACTGCTCCTGCACACACACACAAAGAAAAGGCTGATCGATTTACCAGATGATCTGCAAACTAAAAACCTATGATTAAATTATATACCTAAGACTGTTTCAATAAAGAATACCTAGGTTCTTGAATTTAAGAAAACGTAAGCATTTTTTTTTTTGTCTCGGTCCAGTTAAATGTTATATATCAGAAACTCCTCGCTCCACTGAAATGTTCTAAAACAGCTGCATTACAGTAGGGCCCCGCTTCTCGGCGCCCCACTTTTCAGCGTTCTGCTAATATGGCGCCAGCAGGGCAATCAGCTGGAGGGGGGCTGGAGCTCCCCATATTCCAGCTGATTGCGCCGGAGGAGGGGAAGATCAGCTGTAGTGTGCTACAGCTGATCTCCTCCTCGGGTGCAGTCAGACTCCCGCACTCCAGCTGATCGCGCTGGAGGAGGGGAAGATCAGCTGTAGTGTGCTACAGCTGATCTTCTCCTCTTCTGGTGTGATCAGACTCCCGCTCGAACTGATCGCGCCCGGGGAGGGGAAGATCTGATCTTCTCCTCCTCTGGTGCGATCAGCAGGTTCTAGACCCCTGCGCTCCAGCTTATCAGCTTTCTGGCGGTTCTTGCTTTCCAGCAGGGGTATGGAACCTAACCTGCCATATGAGTGGGGCCCTACTGTATATATATATTATCACATTCTCAGTAACTATGTATCTAATGCAGGTGGGGGAACCTTGGCTCTCCACATATTGCTGACCTAAAACAAACAAAGACCTTTCCATCCAACAGGGCTCTAGAATTTTTTTTAAAAAAAGAACTTTAGATTTACTTCCTTAAGCCTAGAGGACACAAAATCTTACAGAACCTTGTGAACTGTCCTTAGAACACAGTGGGCTCTAACAACCCTGCAGTCTTAGCAGCACATGGGGATTATTTTAGTGAGCAATACCAGAGAAATACACAGAATTCCAAGATCATCTCCCCCAGATCCAATTTAGTAAGCAAAATTCAGATCTATGGATATGCAGAAGTAAATCCAAATTTTATTTCCCTGGTATAACTGGATATCAGAGGGTGTGAATGGAAGAGATAAAAAAGGCAGGAAGGCTGTAGATGTACTGAGAATTCCTTAGGGATCCTGTTTAGACTTTTGGATGTAAAGATGCTTCTGCAATCCTGTGTTTCTTATTAAACTCTTTTCTTTGATGGCTCATATTCTTATGAACTTCTTTGATATGAGGCATTTTGACTTCACCCTGAATTTCTTGATTTAGCTAACTAAGAAATTAGATTAAGACAGAGGACCAAACTACATGTTATGTGGGGATCCATTATTGACTCTTCCATGAGTTTTGTTTTTACAGGCTTGAGAGGCTCCACATTTGATCAAACTGCAGGCACTGAGTGGTTTCCCAGTGATATAGGTTTTCAAAAAGGTAAAATAAAATTGGGAACATTACCTAATGATGTGAGCCAAGCAGGGAGGGGGCAGACAGACAAGGGCAAAACAGAGGATGAGGGACTGGGAACCTGGGGAGGGGACAGATAGCGGGATGGACTCACAGGGCGCCCCAGCCCCCATCTTGGACAGCTCAGCCCCCTCAGCTCCTGACCCCCCTGTGGAAGCACGGCCACCACGGCCAGAGATTCATCCTTGTACGTCAGACATTGCCCAGCCGAGTGCTGTGCAGCTTCCCTCACCCAAACTGTCAGCTAGCAGTCCCCCTCTGTTGGAGATGGAAGCTAAGATCAAACCACCTTTGCCCCATGCTCGGAGGCATTTGAGATGAGTAGTTCAACACTCTGAGCTGAGGAGGAGTCTGTGTGTGCGTGCGAGATCCAAGCCTACTTAAGGAGACTCGGGGGGGGGGAAGGGAACCCAGTTACTGAGTCAACATCTTAGAGCCATGAAGACAAGCTTAGTCAGTGTTAGTTCAGGGCAAACGTTCCTAGAAAACTTAGTTATGTTAATGAGGTTCACTACTTTTGATGTATCTATAACTTTAATAAAAAGAGAAAAAATCAGACGTGTCTTTCGACTTTGGGCAGGACACCTAAGCAAGTTAGGATAATTTGCACAAGATAATTTGGACTGGAAAATTTTCTGACGTCCTAGAGCAATCTTTGCCAACCTGGAGCCCTCCAGATGTTTTGGACTACAAAACCCACCAGCTGTCGGATGACAAATGATGGAAATTGTAGTCCAAATCATCTGGAGGGCACCAGGTTGGTGAGAGCTGTCCTACACAGGGATCTAACGTAGCATGTTTATTTTACTAGCATTTACTAAACAAGGCTAAACACTTTAAGACTGTCAAGCTCGCCTAATATTGTATTTGGAATTGGTATCCATTCATTGTTACTAATGAATTTATGAAATGGATTTTTTTCTGCAGAAACATAGAGCATTGGAAATTTTTCTGCCCATTATTGCTCCTTTCTAATTCAAATACCGCCACCCCCCCAAGTTGCTGTTAGCCACACCAGGTTTTCCATAGAAATAACAACAGGATTTGGGAAGGGGATGATTTAGATCAGGAAAATCTATCCATCCCACACTTCTTCGCTATTCGCATGTGGAACCTGCCCCTCCCCAGGCTACATGTAACATTATTATGAATATAACAATAAAAATATTATTTTTTGTTGGGAGATATACTCATGGATCTCTCATATAACATGTGTTTTGCCCTAGACAAGATATTAGAGGGCTATTCTGGGCAAGCAAAATGTAATGATATCCAGTATAATATTAGGGATGTTGCATTATATACCACCTCACTTTGTCTTTTTCTCAAAAATGTAAGAAATCCATGTTCACAATCATTCCACAAAGGTACAGGAATACCCCGCTATACGGACCTTCACTTTACGGACACTCGCGAGTACGGACATATTTACAGTAGCACCATTCCCGTTTACGTACGCTCGCTTCGCAAGAACGGACACGTAACGGCATGACACCACCGCCCGATCAGTTTCCAACTACAAACTTTTCCTTAAAATAAGGCCTACTGTGTATATTTTAGTTATAAATGCGTTATTTACATCAGTTATGCCCGTATATGACGATTGCAGTGCAGTATATGCATCAATAAGTGAAAAAAGGTAGTGCTTCACTTTAAGTACATTTTCGGTTTACGTACTCGCTCTGGACCCATTGCGTACATTAATGCAGGGTATTCCTGTAGTGTAATGCATGTCCCCAATGATAAGAAGAAACGATGAGGCAGGGCAGCTGTCTTAATGCCTTGCTTGTGAGCACCCAGAAACATCTGATTCCACTGCTGGAAATAGATTACTTGAGTAGATGGGGTTTATATTATCAGGTGCATAGCTGGCAAATGCCTAATTTTGGCTAAGAAAACACACACACACACACACACCAAAAGTCATCCATGTGCAATTGGTCCCTTTGACAATATCGCAATCTTCCTTTGTATTTAAAAGTATTGTCTGCAAGATATAATGTTCTTTTCAAAGGCTTATTTTATGCAATTTTACCAATTGTTTCTTAAATGCATGCAAGTGCTTATGGTTTGAGAAACTAGGGATCCATTTTTACGATGAAGTGAAGGTCATACCCACAGCAACTTGGGTCTTTTAAGAAACATGATTTGACAAGGTCTGTGAACACACCATATATTTAAAGCACACTGAAATCACATTATTGTCCCCAAAGCATCCTGGGAAATGAAGTTAAGGGTGCTGGGACTTGTATTTCTGTGAGTCATGAACTACAGTTCCCATGATTCTTTGTGGGAAATAATGTACTTTCAATGTACAGTATAGTGTTCATGCAGCCATTCTATCCTGTACTTTCTACTGCAGTGTTTTGTTTTTTTTATCATGAATGAATGTAGGGAAGAATGGGGGTGTGGGGAAGTATGTGCAAAAATCTGGTTGGTACAAAGGCTAGAAGTCTGGGTATTTTTAGGATCGGAAATGGTACGATTACTCATTTAATCGAGATAGTACATTAGACAAATGTATAAAGTACATTTATATCTCTATAAAGTAGTCTCACGTGATCTCCCATACAGACCTTGACTGAAACCTGCTTAGCTTTAACAAGTTTGCTGAATCATGGACCTGCAGCACCTTAGCACTATACATTTTGTTTAGAATAGGCTTTAAAATATGATTAATGCAAGTTAAATGGAAATATTTTTTCATGTGAGAATGGCAACATATGTATATGCATTGTATAATGTTAGTAAACCAGAAGACAGTGAATTGACCTTACAGAATTGTCATGATTGTTATTATACTTGCCCCAAATCTCTGGGCACTGAGAACTCTAGGGTAAAGCTCTGATTCCTTGGGATGAAGGTCAGGGGAGAGTTGAGGTGTTTCTGTGAGATAACACAAAGGCTGAGCATAAGATGGGAGTTCACAGCATTAATTCCAACAGATCTTGCTCCTAGCAGATTTCTAGAGGAACTCCCAACACCATAGCATTGGTATCTTACAGACAGCAAGCCAGGCCTCTGTATCTCTCTTTCAGATTCCGTTTCAGGACTGTCAGGCTATTGTTCTCTTACACCCTGAGAGATCCTTCAGTGACATCACCTCCAGCCAGAGAAGAAGGGAGGAAAGAAAAACATGCCTCTCTCAAGAATGATTTTCAACCAATAGCTCCAATAGCAACAAATCACCTGTACATGGCCATCTACTTTACAGGGCAGAGCCAGACCAGTGCAGTCTTTTTTTACAACTAAGTCACAGGGTTGGATTTGGTGGCTCCTTGAGATTTCAAGGTTCTCACTAACACCTCAAATATACAAGAGTATCATTATCTTGGTCTCCACTTCCTGCATATAAAAATGGGAATAAGGATGACCCATCTCACAGAGTTTCTATAAGGATTAGTAAGATGTGATATTTTGTTATTCAATAAGGAATGTAAGGGTTGGGGTAAAAAGCATATATCTCTTGCTCTACAACTATAATGAATGATGGCTGGAAGAAGCAATAAAGGCTCTTTCCAGCCCTGTGTTTTCCTTTCCCCTTTTCTCCATGTGTCTCCTGCAGTGTCTCCTTTTGCAAGCTCCCCCCATCCCCTCCAAGGCAAAAGAGAAGAATCATAGAGGTCAACAACATACTGTACTTGCCACATCTAATAGTAACTGGAGACTCCAGATCTCTTCTAGGAGGTGGATGGGTTTTTTCTAGCTTATCCAGCTTTGCATCATGCACAACTTGCTTTTGTTGGCATTCATTTCACAGGTATCAATAAAGAGTGAAGTGTTTTCAGGTTATTCCAAAGTCAATTTTGTCATTTATACATGAGGCATGAAATATTTAGCAGCAATATTTATATTTTCATGAGATTTCATAATTTGTGCAACTATTTTGATAAAACACCGAATTTTGAACGTGAACGTAAATTTACAACAGGCCCAAGTTTGCAAAGTCAGTAATCCAAGATGAAATAAAAAATTAATTTGGGAACTGCAATTTAAATGTCAGGCATAATTAACATTATTTTTAAACTGTGAAACAGTTGTCTGCTATTAAAAGAACGTGCTGCCTGTATGAGGTCGGTGGCAATGAATTAGACACCACTTGAATATCTTCTGTCTTTAATCAGCAGGAAAGAATGTTGGGTCATAACACTTTGAATCACTTTTAAAGAAACACATTTTGCATCAAGTTCATAGCACAACCCTTTATTTCAATAGGACTTTCAGAAAGTGATGAGATGAAGGAGGGAGAAGCAAAGGTTTGGGGCTTTTTAGCTTAGGGAAAAGGTGAGTAGGAGGAGACATGATAGAGTTGCATAAAGTTATGCATGGTATGGAAAGAGCAGATAGAGAAATATTTTCTCCCTCTCTTACAGCATGAAGCTTGGGGATATCTAATGAAGTTGAATACTGGAAGAGATTCAGGACAGCCAAAACAATTTTTTTCATACAATGCATAGTTAAACTATGAAATTTGTTCCCAAAAGAAGTAGTGATGGCCACCAACTTGGATGGCTTTAAAAAAAGATTAGACAAATTCATGGAGGATAAAGCTATAAATGGCTACTAGTCACAATGGCTAGGTTCCACTTCCACTATCAGAGGAGGTAAGACTCTGAATGCCAGTTACTGTGAATCAGAAGTGGGGAAAGTGCTGTTGTCCTGATTTCGTACTTCTAACAGGCATCTGGTTGGCCTCTGTGAGAACAGGATGTTGGACCAAATGGGCCATTGGCTTGATCTAGCAGGCTCTTTCTATGTTCTTAAAGGTGAGAGAAGTGGTAGTTCCTGCACCTGGAACTCCTATGGCACCAAAGAATGCCAAGCTGGTACAAATCCAAGAGTGTTTAAGAAGAATGGTTTGTTGTTCTCACCAGACACCACAGTTGCACCTTGTGGGAGTGAGAAAATTACCTTCCCTCTCACCATTACACAGAATGCTGGTTATGTCCTGTACTCAGGGCATACCATAGAATAATAGAGTTGTAAGGAGATTATAAGGCCATTGAGTCCAACCCGCTGCTGAGGAATCCATATCTACAGGAATGATACTGAGCAGTATGAAGATGTGCTTAATAAAAAAAAATCCCTGAGATGACTTGGTGGGGTGCATTTCACTTCTTCCCAATGGCTTGTTAATCAAAGATTGGTAACATTGAGCCGGAAAGAACTTGGGGATACAGGTCCTGAATTTAATACTGGGTTTTATTCTTTTGGCATTTGATCACGTGCTGTCCAGAATACCTATTTTTTACTTGCAGCATTCCACAGTCTGGATTTTTGTTGTTGAATGAAACAATGAAACTGGGAACCCAAGTTAAAGCTGTGTTTAAATATTATTAAGAGAGGTCAAACATTGCTGTTATTTGATGGAGTAAAAAAAGTATTCTATTTCAATACGTTCACATATTTCATTCTAAATTCACACTGCCATTTAGGACTTCAGGCTTCAAATTAAAGGGAATAATTGTTTATGAATAATTACAAATGTAGCTGTTACATACCAAAAACATTCAACCAGTCTGTCAGACACAATTATGTATGCATGCATAGAAATGTGTAGGACAGAAAACAAGACCTTTTGCAAAACTATAATAAATGTTCCCACATGTCCCTTTGTTTTCTGTTAATTACTATAACTTGACTCTTTCACAGATTCCCCTCCCCTCCAGAACCATAAACCATCTGCCTGGTTAGTCTGTTTTCTTGATATCATTCCCATTTAAGCCTTCCCAGTTTCTGACTATTTTAAGCAAAATGCTCATTAAGGACAGTCACAGCTGCCACACAGTGGTATTTGAAAAGAAAGATTCTCCCTTTACTTCTGTGCCAAAAACAAAAACAAAACAAAAGAGTATCCCCTTTGTATGATTATTAAACTTCTCTGCTCTCTGAAACCTTATCTATCTTTATTTGTATTGCCCTGCATCCCACAGAACGTAAGCAATCACAAGTATCTTTTGGAAAGGTTTTTGGAAATGGCCATGGCAGGAAGTGAAAAAAGGTACGACCGGGTAATTAAATACTGTACATTATCTGACAAGACTGCAGATTAAAAAGTTCCTTTTATGACCAGAATCCTAGAATGTTTTGGGCACACCCATGGGTATTTCTGATTTGTTTTCTCCTTGCAGTGCAGAGCTCTGTACTATATCCTAAATTGCTTTTACATTTTCTTGCATTTTCAAAAGCAGTGTGTGATGTGACATGGGGAAAGAGGTTTTTGTTAAGAGAAACCTAAGGCAGGCAGATAGGCTAAACTGCAGTTATTTAGATCCTAGCCAATAATCTTGTGCATGCTGTAGAAATTAATGCAGTAGGGCCCCACTCATACAGCGGGTTACGTTCCGGACCCCCACTAAAAAGCAGAACTCATTTAATAGAATGGTGCGCGAAGCCCGAAAACCGCTGTAAAAGCGGAACAAGCGCCGTATGAGTGGGGCTTTAGTCTAATTGAGACCGATGCATTAGTGAAGCGCCGTAAAGCGAAGCGCTATAAAGCAGGGCCCTACTGTACATGTATTAGTCATACCTTTCAGGAAGTCATTTTATATACTTACCTGCATTTCTTTGGCAAATGTGCTGCATTCGTTTTATTTTTAGTTCCACATTCTCTTACTTTTCTAAAGCTTAGCCTGTAAACTTCACATTACCGACTTAGAAGTCCCTGGCATATTGTATCTTTAAATAGCTTCTCATGAAGAATTCATTTCTTGCTATACTGTATTATTACACTATCTAAATTGAGTGTTCAGAATCAGGCACTCTACATTATATATTGGAAGTCATGTGACAACAGCCATTTTGGATCTCTTGAGATCAGTAAATGGACCACAACTTAACTGTAACATAATTAATAACATCTCACAAGTGATTAGTGCTTTAAAAGTTTAATGGCACCATAGGGGTATGATTAAATATAATGGTATGTGCATTAATATTTTACATGCAACCAAAGGAAGAAAAAAATAAGCCTAAAGACAAATAATGCATCTTTGTAAATCAGTGTAGCTATATAGTTAACAATAATGCATCTTTGTAAATCAGAGTGGCTATATTGTTAACAAGCAAGATATTTTACTTGTTCTAACGGCAGCTCTCAGAAGAGACTAGTCAAACAAGCTTTGTGACCCCCAGAAAAAAAACAAAACTTTTAAGAACAGAAGTAGGAACTGCAGCTTGAGAATTTTACATTTATATTTTAAAAACAGTCAGTTTTGGTTTTATAGTATAATGTGGAAAGCTAACATAATTTTTTAAGCGTCAAATACATGGCACATTAGTCAGTATTGTTTTTACCCATGCTCTTTCTAAGAAGAGTTTGTGGGCTGTATTGTCACCAATGGATATGGGTGTATGTGTGGACATGGACACACAACTGCTCTACATCTGCATTTTCAAAATATATTCCCCAATGCCCTCCACTGCACCCCCAAGTTACCTTTTACACTCTGCTGAACTTTAAAGGGAGGGGGAAGAACTGCTGTGCTGTGGGAAAATATCTTGACATACAACATCAGCTGCCATTCTTATGGTCTTTTGGGCACCAGGTGAAGATGTTGCTCTTCATCCAGGCCTTTTAAACAACTTGTGCTTTAAATCTGGGCCTCTCAAACATACATTCTGTGTAAAGATCAAATGTTTATGCTGCTTTTAATGTCTTGGGTTTTTAATTTTGTACTTCTGGGGTATACTATGTGGTGCCTGTGGATGCCATGGTGCCCTCAGATACTCCTTCAGGCAGGGCTGTGAAGTCGGAGTCGGAAGCAATTTTGGGTGAAGTCGGAGTCGGGAGAAATGTACTGACTCCGACTTCAAAATAAAATTAATATTTTAATTTTAATATTAATATTAATTTATTAATATTAATACATTAATATACATTTGCCATTTATGAAGGAGTCAGAGTCAGACAATAGAAAAATGCCATTTATGAAGCAGTTGGAGTCGGACAGTAGAAAAATAGAGGAGTCGGAGTCGAAGGTTTGACATACCGACTCCACAGCCCTGCGGGTGCCCACAAAAGCCCCTTGCCTCTCCCATTCTAATTTTTACTTTAACCTTGGCTGGCCCTGGGTTGATTGGAACACAAAGTGGAGGCATTCAGCCACCCCACCCTCTTCCCTCACTTTCTTCAGAATGCCTCTGGGGTCGATGTGGGCTCAGAGGCATTCTTCATAAGAAAGGAAGAGGGCAGGGCAACTGGAGGTTGGTTCATGGCTTCTAATCCCCTGCTGAAACTCTTTAGAAAAGGAAACAGGCTCCTGCTGCTGAATGGCGAGTTTAGTGAGAAGGAGAATGAGTGGGTGTTTTGACACCTTGTGGTAGGGGAGTGTGGTGTAGTGGTTAAGGTATTGGACTACAACCTGGGAGACCAGGGTTCAAATCCCCACATAGCCATGAAGCTCACTGGGTGACCTTGGGCCAGTCACTGCCTCTCAGCCTCATGAAAACCCTATTCATAGGGTCACCATAAGTCGGAATCTACTTGAAGGCAGTACAGGGGAGTGTTTTCCTGGATTTTTTTTTCCAATCTGTGTGTTGCCTGCTTGTTTGTTGGGGTGAGGGTGCTTGGCCTGCTTTTTTATTTGGTTAGGGATATGTTTTGTTTGGCTGTGTATGTGTTTGCCTGTTTTGGGGTGGTGTTGCCTGCTTTTTGCCTGGTTTTGTTTTGGGGGGAAGCGCACAGGCAGCTTTTCTTCCTGTGAAATGGGGAATTTTGTGGTACCCACAGCAGGTTCTCAAATGTGTCACTGGGCCCCAAAAGGTTGGAGAACCCTATTGTACTTTGTTGTTTTAATTTTTCTGAGCTACTGAGAGAAGAAATGTTATTGGGTGGCCTTTTTTTCCCCATGGGTGATACAGGGTTGTTTGGAAAGCAAACTGCAGGCAGCCAGTTATAATATCTTATTTAGTTAAAATATTATTTATACTACCTTTCACTAAAACAATCATAAGGTGGGCCATAGTAATACAATTCATTAAAATCTGAAAAAACAAAACACAACCAGGAATACAACAGCTCCCTAAGTAGCTTGTCCTAGCTTCCTGGCAGCAGACCCATTGCCGCTTACCAGGAGAGAGAGGGGTAAGGCAACAAGGAAGTTGGCACAGTATGGGCACACCAGCAGAGCCAATCTCATGCTCCCATTGGTGTTCCCACACCATGCCAACTTCCCCACCCTCCCCATCCCCATAAGTGGCATTGCCAGGGAGCTAGTGCTGTGGTTCCACCCACTGGGTGAACCACTTCTGAACAACTCTATGGACCCAAAGCAAATATAAACCAAAACAGTTCTGGTAACGGTGTAAATTAAGGGCCAGTAAAGGCCTGGGGGAAAAGGTATGTTTTCAGCAAGCAATGACTTCACTGTCAGCGCCTACCTTTTGTCAGTGGGGAAATGATTCCCTAAATGGAGCACCACAACAAGGCTCTCTGTCTGGCTGCTGCAAGATCTATCTCAATGGGCTGCAGCACAACCAAGAGGGCCATTAAGTAAGTAAACAAATGTATATACGCTGTAGCTCACCTGCAGATACAATAGCTTTGCAGTTTACAAAGAGAGTTTCTAAAATACGTATTTTCAGATTACTTTAAATTGCCTTAAGGAAAATAACTGAAAGTAAAGATAGACATTTTGAACGTTTGTATGTACAGCATTCTTAACAATGAAAGTTTGCAAGGTTAATTATGTATTTGCAAAGAAGAGGCTTGTAGACTAAATACATTCAAAATGTAAGTAGCCACCTACTCCACCTCCAATACAGAGGAACTCTCAGCTTCATCTGGGCATTTATCATACAGACTGCTTACATGCTGTCATCACCACTAGACTCAGACAAAACATGGTATTCACTAATAGGCAAAAAACCTTGCGGTTTAAGAAGATATCTATAGCCCACAGATATTTCTATCAAACTTTAAAAAGCAGGGAAATTGGGCAGCTATAGTGAATGCACCAGGGGAGCAGAAGACCTGACCATCTCTCTGAGATATTGTACTGCCCTACACATTTGTCAAAATGCAAACACCATTTGGGTTGGTCTGTGTCAAATTTATTTTTATTAATTTCAAAGCCTTTTTATTGGTCAATGTCATATGATGGGGAAGACAGCCTTTTGTGTTTCAAACTGGAGGTTATGTTCTATTTCTATTTTGGGCGCATTAACAGTTGAATTTGAAAATGCAGTTTGATGTAAAATCAGATGGATTACAATATGTTGCTACTTCAGGAATGACTCTAGCTGTTGCAAAAAAGAGGATGCATGTTTTCAGCCTGCTATATTTAAACCACTTCATTTAAGGCAAGGTGGGCATGGTCAATTAAAAACATAGAACACATCTAGAATTTTGCTAGAATATATTTCACCTCCAAATCTTGTGCAAACTGAGACACTCCTGAGGTCCACTGGAGACTATTCTGCAGAATAGTCAGTGTCATTATTCCTAATTATTTTTGGAGTTTGTTTAGTGTAAATTTTGCAAAGTGTTGCTGTACTTCACATATTCACAGAAAAAAAAAACAACAAAAAATATTTCCTATAGGAAACTTCACTAAAATTGCAAAGTAAATCAGACATATTTAAAGTGACCATCTGAACTATATCAACTGTCTTAATAATGTTGCTTCCTCCCTGCTAAAACAAGATCAGCACAGCACGTCTTCTTTCTATTCTTTGGGCTGATTGCAGGTGTTGCCACAACTCACCATATGCTCAGAGGCACATGTTACCAAATCCTTCCAAGCTACACAGGAAATGGATTGGACTGTGAAGGACCAACCCAAATTATGTTTGCATTTTGACAAATTTCTGGGCAGTACAATATCTCAGAGAGGAGGTCAGGTCTCCTGCTCTCCTGGTGCATTCACTATAGCTGCCCAGTTTCCCTGATTTTTAAAGTTTGATAGAAATATCTGTGGGCTATAGGTAAATTCTTAAACCGCAAGGTTGTTTTGCCTATGAGTGAATTTCCCTGCTTTTTAATCTGGGAGGTAAGAAATTGGATCCTGCGCAAGTTTGCTGAGAATTTGCATGCTTATTGAGTTCAGTAGGATTTACTCTGCAATCATGCTTAGGATAGGTGAAACTGATGAGAGGATGGAGAGGGGAGGAGAAGGAGGGAGGGGAGGGAGGGCAGAGGGGAGGAGGGGGATGGGAGCAGACAGGAGGGGGAGGGGAGGAGGACAGGTTTGATCATTTGCATGTTTATTGAGATCAGTGGGATTTACTCCCATGCAATCATGCTTAGGATAGGGAAAACTGACCGGGGGGGAGGGAGGGAGGGTGGGAGTGGGCAGGGGAGGAGGAAGAGGGGAGGGGAGGAAGGAGAGGAGAAAGGCAGGTCTGTTCATTTGCATGCTTATTGAGTTCAGTGGGATTTACTCCTATGCAATCTTGGTTAGGATAGATAAAACTGACCATGGGGGAGAGGAGCATATTGGAGGGGGGCAAAGGAAGGGGGAAGGGAGGGCAGGTTTGATCATTTGCATGCTTATAGAGTTCAATGGTATTTACTCCTGTGCAATCATGCTTAAGATAGGTAAAACTGACCATGGGGAAGCAGAAGGGGAGGGGGAGGACGGGACTGGAAGGGGATGGGGAGTGGCAAAGGAAGAGGGAGGAAAAGGGCAAGAGGGGGGGATAGAAGGGAGGAGAAGGGAGGGTGGGTTTGATAATTTCCATACTTTTGATTTCAATGGGATTTATTTCTGTGCAATCATGTTTGAAAATGGAAATGGACTGCCTTCAAGTCGATCCCGACATATGGTGTGCCTATTTATTTATTTATTTATTTAATTACATTTCTAGACCGCCCTATAGCAGAAAGCTCTCAGGGCGGTGTACAACAAATAAAATCACAACTAAAATATGAGCAAGTGTGGAAAAAAAAATATATAGTACAATTATAAAACATTAATAAAATTGCCATTGAGATTTAAATTAAGATCATATTAAGTTTAAAATGTTAAATTAAAATATTTAAAAATTTACAAAATTTAAAAAGCCTGGGCGAAAAGGTAAGTTTTTACCTGGCGCCGAAAAGATAACAGAGAAGGCGCCAGGCGTATCTCGTCTGGGAGGGCATTCCATAGTTTGGGGGCCACCACCGAGAAGGCCCTAGATCTAGTTGTTGATCTCCGGGCCTCTTTATGGGTTGGAACCCGGAGAAGGGCCTTCGACGTCGAGCGTAGTGAACGGGTAGGTACATAGCGAGAGAGGCGCTCCATCAGGTATTGCGGTCCGATGCCGTTTAGGGCTTTATAGGTAAGAACCAACACTTTGAATCTGGCCCGGAAACATATCGGTAGCCAGTGCAGCTGCGCCAGGACAGGTGTTATATGGTCAAATTTCTTTGTCCCAGTGAGAACTCTGGCCGCAGCATTTTGCACTAGCTGAAGTTTCCGAACCGTCTTCATAGGTAGCCCCACGTAGAGTGCATTACAGTAGTCCAATCTAGAGGTTACCATAGCATGGATAACTGAGGCAAGATGCTCCTTGCTCAAATAGGGTCGTACTTGGGCTACCAGCCGGAGCTGGTAGAATGCATTCCGTGCCACCGAGGCTACCTGAGCCTCAAGTGACAGGAGCGGATCTAACAAGACCCCCAAACTACGTACCTGTTCCTTTAGGGGGAGTGTAACCCCATCTAGGACAGGTCGAACATCAACCATCTGGGCAGAGGGTCCTCCCACCAACAGCATCTCAGTCTTGTTAGGATTGAGTTTCAGTTTATTAGCTCTCATCCAGCCCATTATCGCGGCCAGGCAGCGGTCTAGTACATCAACAGCCTCACCTGAGGAAGATGAAAAGGAGTAGTAGAGCTGCGTATCATCAGCATATTGCTGGAAACGCACTCCAAAACTCCTGATGACCTCACCCAGCGGCTTCATATAGATATTAAAAAGCATGGGGGACAGAACTGAACCCTGCGGGACCCCATATTGGAGTACCCAGGGACTCGAGTAATGTTCCCCCAGCATCACCTTCTGGAGACGATTCCCGAGATAGGAGCAGAGCCACCGCCAAGCAGTGCCTCCCACTCCTAAATCCGTAAGTCGCTCCAGAAGGATACCATGGTCGATGGTATCAAACGCCGCTGAGAGATCAAGGAGAACCAACAGAGTTACACTCCCTCTGTCTTTCTCCCGACAGAGGTCATCATACAGGGCGACCAAGGCCGTTTCTGTACCAAACCCTGGCCGAAAGCCCGATTGAATTGGGTTTTCATGGTAAATGGCATTCAGACGTGGTTTTACCATTGCCTTCCTCTGAGGCTGAAAGGCAGTGACTGGCCCAGGGTTACCCAGTGAGCTTCATGGCTGTGCGGGGATTTGAACCCTGGTCTCCCAGGTCATAGTCCAACACTGACCTGGGGGAGGGGCAGGGACGGTAGGAGGAGGGTATTGGGTGGGTGGGCTCTGGACAGAGGGGAAGCCCCTTTCCTTTCCAAAAGAAAAACATTGTGAACAGTATCACTACTTTTCAGCATTTCCCCCACTTTTTTATTCTACAGCAGGCACATGTAGCCTTCTACCCAGATTTAAACCAGAGCTGTCCCTGGCCACATCCACACCAGGCCTTTATTTCACTTTGGACAGTCAGGGCTGTTCTCAAAGAATCCTGGGAAATGTAGTTAGTGAAGGGTGCTGAGAGTTGCTAGGAGATGCCCTGTGCCCCTCACAGGCCTTCAATCAGAGTGGTTGACTGTTAAACTGGTCTGGCTACTGGAGCTCTCTCAGTGGAACAGGAGTCTCCTCTCAGCACCCTTCACAAGCTACACTTTCCAGGATTCTTTGGGCAAAGCCATGACTGTCTCTGTCTCAAGTGAAATCAAAGTGTGGTGTGGGTGTGCCCCCCTGATTACCCAAGCCAAGCAGTTGGGACTCTGGCTTTTAGAACATTGACAGTTGGTTCTTACTGAGCATGCTTGGCGTTATCATTCAATAATAATAATAATAAAATTTTATTTATCAGACGCCCATCTGTCCGACTGAACGGACACTCAGGGCGACGTACAATATAAAATACAATCTCAACATATACATAATCATCACAGTATTAATATCATAACATCTCGTCTAACAGAACCATCCTACGCTAACATAGTATAAAACCTAACCCACCCCAGAGATCCCATAGGCCTGCAAAAATCAATGTTCAGTTCAATTCAGTTCAATGCAAAATTACTTAAATTAATTAAAAATCAGCCAGGTATTTTTTAAACTTTTAAACTGCAGAAGATGAAGGTCAGAGTATGGGTCAAGGTCAGTAATAGGATTACAGGTACTCTGTGAACATGGCTGATTTTAAATTAATTTCAAAATTAAACATTATGAGAACTCTGACAGAAAAATGTCCAAAAGGGCTCAGGGTTTCTCTCTCTCTCTTTTTAGACTTTGAACTCTCTCTTCTCTCTGACTGTTTTGTGTATCACCATGAAAATGCATTTCTGAGTTCAGACCATACATTTAGTAAAGTTTTGTTTTGAAATGAGCTTATGGGAAGCATCAGAATGGCATGGGGGTATTTTCAATTTAACATTGTGAAAAATCCATGCTAGCTATAGTATATAGCCACCCTTGTGGCTGTATAATTTATTCATATGCTATATATAACAATTCCCTCTACTTTTAATAAATGAACTATGTTGGCACAGAAAAACATAGTAAATGCCAACTTGTGTTGTGCGATTATTGCAATATAACCAGAATACTAGATGAATCTGAAGTGTGGCATCCTGTGCATTTTATTCGGCTGAATCCTCCTTTGTGCAAAATCTACTACTGTTCTTATAAATTGACAACTATTTTGTTGACTAAGCAGGGCACTGACTAATCTCACGTGGCGCCTGCCATAAAATCTAACACCATCTAGGCCAGACTGCATGCATCACATCATAAGGAGACAGTGAAAAATGAATGCTAGTGTATTGTGCGTGTCCAACTTCAGCAAAATTGCATTTTCTTTTAGTACAGTAGGGCCCCACTCATACCGCAGGTTACGTTCCAGACCCCCGCCTAAAAGCAGAACTCTGTCAATAAAATGGCGCCCGACAACCGAAAAACGCCGTAAAAGCGGAAGAAGCGCAGTTGAGAGGGACCTTAATGTAATTACTCTAATTGAAAGCCGCCTTATTAGTGGAAGGCCGAAAAGCGGGCTGCCAAAAAGCAGGGCCCTACTGCACTTTAGTTTGTATATGTGAACATGGTTCCATGCTTTTCTTTACACAACGGTAATGCAAAGGTTAATCAAATTGGTATCCCCCTCCTCCCCATAGTCTGAAGATGTACAGTTCTGTCTCCCAACACCAGTGGGTTACAGTGTTGGACTGAGATCCAGATTCAAATCCCCACCCAGCCAAGAAGCCCACTGGGTAATCTTTGGCCAGACAGAGTCTCTCAGCCTGACCTATCTCACAGGGTTGGTTAAGGATAAAATGGAAATGGGGGGGCTATGTGCAGCACCTTGAGCAACTTGGAGGAAAGGTGGGATATAAATGCATTAATAATTAATTAAATAAATACATTCCAATTGAAGTATGTGGACCCCAGCTTCAGCCAACCTGCTGAGCATTTCATAAACAAACAAACAACAATGAAGCAGCAGCAGCAGCAATGTGGTAGTGGTGGGGATGCTAGATAGTGAAGACAAAAGAGTGGATAGATTGAGGAGGGGGGTTAGTGCTTTTAGGCCTTGGGATGATCATCAGAACTGATGAGTTAGCATGCACTTGGGGAATAAGAGTGGAACAGATCAGCACATGCACACACACAAAGACACTTGCCCCTCCAGAGGTGTGCATGCATTTGAGCATGTGGGAGGGGGAAAGCCTTCAACTGCTGCAGCATCTTGGAGAGGGAGATTGGGGGGGCAGAATGTAGGTAGAAGAAAGGCAGGGATGCTGACATGCACATTTAGCCGCAGAGATGGGGGAAGAGCAGGTCCTGAGCTTCCTCACTGCACCTTGGCTCTGTCTGGGCTGAAGGCGAGATCTGGGCAGCCTTGAAAATAAGAATAATTTTTAAAGGGCAATGGCAGTGAATCAGGAGCCAAGAAAGACAAGCAGGCTGGCTGCCAGGAAGGAAGATGACAAGCAGCCTTTCCTTGCAGCCTTGTTTCTTTATGCTTCACAAAAAGCCCTCTTCTCTCATTGGGCGTTGTCAGCAGCGGCAGTGAGAGAGAGGGGAGTCGGTGATCGTAATCCCCTCTTCTTCTTCCTGGTAGCTCCACCCTCAGCTACTCTGGCATCTGCCTCCTGTTTTATAGGCAGATGCCTGCCCTCAGTGCGCCTGAAATATGCTCTGGTGCTTCAGCAAAAGTCCTCCCCTCTCATTTGGAGCATGGGGTGGTGTTGTCGGCAGTGGCAGTGGGGAGCAGAGTGTCCAGGGTGTGAAGACTTTTTTAAAAAAATAAATAAATAATTCATTTCTTTACTATTTGCGGCCCCCTCTGGCTTACTTCGTGACCCCTCAGGTTGGGAGCCACTGTTCTAGAGTGTCTCAGAATTTTCTCTTCCTCCATCATTTTTCAGTTTTTCTTAATTCGTGCCCAATTTTTTTATTGTTATATGAAAACATAGTTTCTTAACTTCTCCAGAGCTTCATAACCTGCAACATTCATACCCCAACATTCAAGGGATGTTTTAAGTAAAATGCTGTGACTTGGAATACTTATTTTATATTCTTATTCCTGGGTAAAATGCAGGTTGCTTCTCTGTGTTAAGCTTCACTCTTCCAGTGAAATATTTTGCTCTTGTACAATTATACCAATAGACCAAAAAACCAATCCCTTTCCTATATCTGCCCTACTTTGCAGAGTTGCACGTTTGGCAGTCATTATTGTGGTTTTGGATTCAAATTCCTCTTTCTATATTTATCAGTACCCAAAATATATGGAGGAAATGCCATTGCTGAGCAATGGCAGGGTGCATCTGGAATGAAATACCTTCGTTCAACAAGTCTTTTAAATAAAGACCTTAACCAGTCTCGGTCTGTTCTGGAATTGCTTTTTCAGTTGTTTTTAAGAAGCTTTGTTTTAATATGTTTTAAAGTTTTTCGTTTTTAAGATGTCTTAAAGTGATTTTAATGTTTTTGTTTGCTGTCCTGGGCTCCTTCTGGGAGGAAGGGCAGGATATAAATTTAATATCTGTATGCGTGTACCCCAATTCGCTTATACAAATGCTTTGGAAATCCACGGTGTGGCATTTGGAGTAGTTTCTGGGCTTGGTTGTTCAAGCAGAAGAGATAAAAGAACGAAAACAAGCACATTAAATACTTTACTCTAAAGATATACGAGTGAAAATAAGCATGATAAAGAAGCTGGTAGAATACCGTCTGATGGGACTGTTCCCGTAAACCCAGTAAAAATTCAAGTGTTATTTGTGAAATGCTGAATAGCAATTTTTTAAATGCATTATAACCATCTAAACTTAAAGTTGTTTATTCATGGATGTTGATCAATATTTCAGGCAGCCATGTTATAACGATGTAACTAATAACTTTGTCTTTGGAAAGTTGGACGCATGGGCACTTAAGACTGTCCTGGTTACAATAGCAATGCTCGGAATGCTTTGGCGATTGGGACAAAAGGCATTAGGGTGCATCTATAGATTGGCTGACAGCAAAAATATAGTAATAATAGTACAGTAACAACGAAGTGTCTTGTGGCACCTTGAAAAGTAACAGATTTGCTTATAAATTTTCGCGGGCTACATCCTGCTTCGTACATGTGACGAGGTGGGCTCTAGCCTACGAAAGCTTATGCTACAATAATTCCATTAGGTCTTTCGGGTTGCAATCCTATAGCCAGTAAATTCAGTGGCAGTAAGCACAGACAAAGCTTACCCTAAGAAAGATCGGTACCTGCCTGAACAAGCCACCGCCTCCTCGAAAAGGTTTACTTGTAGGTAGCGGCAGCCGCTTCAAGGATGAGAAGCGCATGCGCTTTTCGAAAAAGACTTGGGGGGCGGACACTAGCAGCCGAGAAACAAGGAAAGCGCTGCTTCGGCCACAGTCCCCCTTCCCGAGAGCAGCCAACCTGAGTCCGAGAGAGACCAACCGAGTGAGAGCATGTGAAACTGTTGAGGAGTCTAGACCGAGAAAAAGGAGAGGAGATGAAGCGCCCGCCACGATGGGTTTACTTCACCACACGGGCACTGACTGACTGGCTGCGTCTTTGGGCGGGCACTCCCATTGTTCCCATTCACCGTCTCAAGCGGCGGCTCTACCTTGGCTCCTCCTTCCCTCGTAGCTAAGGCGAAAAGCCTCGGCCGTCGTTTTTTCCCCTCTCTCCCCCTCTTCGTCCCTTTGTCGCCTCCTCCCGGCAGCGCGTTGCCAAAGCAGGGGCGGGGAAGGGGTGGGGCGAGCCGGAGCAGCATGATGGCGGCGGCCGAAGCTGGAGGCGAAGAGGGCGGCTCGGGAGCGGCCGGAGAGCCCGGCGGGCACTGCCCTCCCGCTGCCGCCTCTCGGAGCAACAAGAGCGCCGCCGCCTTCTTGGGGAGCTCCGGCTTGAGCGCTTGCCCTGCGCCGGGTTTCCTCTCGTTAGTTTCCAGGCCTGCCCCTGCGGAGATGTCCAAGGGCCTGTCGCCGCCGGCGCTCCCGCTTCCCGAGGGCGGCGGCGGTGGCACCGTCACCACCGCCGCCGGGGGCTTCCCTCCACTGCCGCCACCTCCGCAGCCGCCGCTTCCGGCTGGGGGGCTGAGCACGGTGGACGAGGGCGACTCGCTGGACGGGCCCGAATATGAAGAGGAGGAGGTGGCCATCCCATTGAACGCGCCCCCCACCAACCAGTGAGTATCGCCTTTTCCTTTCCTCTCTCTTTTCTAACTTTCCCAAGTCCCTGGAACCGGGACCCGGCTGATTCAGGTCCGGCACCGCACCCAGTGCGAAGTAAGTGTGTGCGCGCGTGTCAAACTCCGGGCAACTCCTGAAAGTTTCTTAGCGCCCGCCTCTTTCTCCTCCTGCTTCGCGTTGGAAGCAGTCTTGGTTGGCTTAGTCAGCTGCCTGCTTTTCTAGGAAAAACCTGGGATCAAATGTCCCCTCCCCTTTAAATAAAAAATTCGCTTGGTGCCAAATATGGATGCTCTCCTTCAGAAGCCCCCCGCCTCTCCGCGTGTGCACTCCCCCAAACCTTGGCCATATTTTCCACAGCCTATACTACCATTTTCTCTAGTCCGGTTATCTTCTCTCCCCCCCCCCCCAATCCAGAACACATCTTTCATCTCGACCCTTTTGAATAGGGTCCTCCTCCATTTTTATTTATTTTGACAGCTATGTCTGCCTATTCCTATGTTCTTTGCAACTGCAGAAAATATTAGTGTCTTGCCATTTTCATTATATATATATATATACATATATATATATATATACATATATATATATATATACATATATATATATATATACATATATATATATATATACATATATATATATATATACATACATATACATATACATACATATACATATACATACATATACATACATATACATATACATATATATATATATACATACATATATATACATACATATACATATACATATATATACATATACATACATATATATATATATATATATTGGTACATAGGGAGCTGTTTATGCCTTGTTGGACCATTGCTCCATCTTTCTCAGTGTTGTCCACAGTGGAGCAGCTCCCTGAGGTTTCCTGTCTGCCTGAGTCCTACCTGGAGATGTTAGTGATTGAATCTGGGACCTTCTACATGCAAAGCTTTCTGAGCTTTCTGATTGTGTTAGAGACTGTTTGCAAGTGTAGCTGGTCATGTAAAGTGTTAAAAAAAAAGTTGTAGCTATCAAAATCTCTTCTTTGACGTAACTGGCAGAAGAAGTAAAGGAATGTACAGTAGTCTCATTTTATATCTCTCTGGTCACCCATCTTGCTTTCTTTGAATGTCTCCTTTAAAAAACCCCAATAAAAATAGTTGTGATGCCACTGGCGCAGACTGCCATGGCACATGCAGTCTGCTTGTGGGTCCCAGCCTACCACAAAGACCAGTGCTCTTGTCTTTCCAGATGTTTTCCGTCTCAGATCAAAGCTCGAGTGTACAATATATGCATAAGGGTGTGTGTTTAAAAATAAATAAAAGGGAGATTGTGGCATACTTCTAGAAATTCTAAAGATGCACACTCAAGATAATTTTGCGTGAGTTAGTTTAACACCTTATTTTTTAACATCCCCTTTATTACCCTTCATTATCCAAAAGGATGCTTAAAATATGTAACAGTTATGTCAATACCTATTTATAGTACTGTAGAGGGGGGACTTCAGTATGTTTTAGGCTGCAGTCCTGCTTACGTAGAAGAAAGTCACATAGTGGGGTTTCTTTGTGAATAAAGATGCATAGTAGAGGATTGTGAGTTATTTCAGTGCAGTCAAACAAGCATCTGACTTCATGTAGCACAAGTTACTAAATATTATATTTTTCTGCTCTTCCTTGACACGGAATGAGTTGGTCTTGATATAATGTTTTTCTCCACACAGTTGTAAGCTATAAGAAATGTTAATGCTGGTATGTAAAAACATTTTCAGAGAAGTAGCCATTGGTTGGAGCAAACAGGAATCTAATTATTCATGAACAAGTCTACAGTTTTTGGCTGGGCTTGCCATAAATTGTGCCAGGTTCATCTCTGTTCTCCTCTCCTGTTGGGTTAATGGAGATTGCTCAGCTGTAACCATGGAAGCCCCTCCATGCTGTTGTGGGGGGAGAGAAGTAGGGAGCAGTCTGGTTTCAGCCACTGCTTGGTGAAGTGACTTGAATCTCCATCACTAAGCAGTGATGGAAAATGCCCCACTGCCTCTCTTTTGGCTGGAGAGTGCTTTAGCCACTGTGTGCTGTGGCAGTCGTGTGGTGGCAAGCTATAACTGAAGAAGCCTTTGCTGCATTTTCCTGCTCTGGGTAGGAAAGGGTAGTAGGGTAGGGCTTTCTGGTTTGATTCTGTTGCCTACAGGCATCTTGGCCACATAGTTCACCCCATCCTTCCTTCCAAACATGGGGCTGTGGAGGGTTGGAGATGAACATGTGACTTCTGGGAAGGAAGCCCCATTGCTTTTTACACTTGGAGGGGATGTTGCCATATTCTCCATAGTGATTTTGGTGAATGTAAATGCTGATGCCTGTTCATGTCACTTTCTTACAAAATTCATATAAAGCTTGCTTTCATATGTATTGCTTTGTAGGTGTGCCTTTATAGAGGAAAAGCTTTTAGTTTATTTATTACATTTATTTATATCTTTTATTTCAGGATACAAATATTTCCAAGCCAGCTCAGAAGTCACATTAATGTGCATTTAGAAAAACCACAATAGCAATATCAACATACTGCAAGTCATAAGGATCCTTCCCACAGGGCCGTTAGTGGTAGTTGACCTTGTGGCAGCGGGGAGGACAGCCCAGCTGGGGCAGGCTGTGGTGATTTCTTTGCCTGCTCTTTTTGTTCTGCTTTCCTTCTAATGGGGCATTTAGCAGTAGCTTGCCCTGTGGGGGAGGGGAGAGGGGATTCTGAATTGTTTCTGCAAAGAGATGAAGTGTGGCTACCGTTCTGGTAGCATTCTGCTATAATCGAGCAATGTTAATTGCATCTTAGTGCATGTTAGATCATTGGACTGATGGTGTTTGTGTACACATTTTTTAAATTTTATTTAAGAAATGTGTTACCTGCTTTTCAGCTAAAATTCTCAAGAGTGGTTTATAAGGGTCTTAGAGAAGGGCCTTGGATGCTGACTTGAATATCTGGACATGTTCATATGAGCAGTGGTGATCATTTAGGTAGCCAGCTCCCAAGACATTTTAAAGTAATCTATCATGTATTTTTTGTTTGTCTCTGTTTAGAGTGACCCACACAAACTGACACAAATATTTATGGGACTGAGTGTTTTTTATTTGGAGTTGGTACTTCAACCAGGTACATGTGGGAATTTAATAAAATTCCTGAAGCAAATATATGAGATCTGATAGGATTATGTTTTAAAGTTATTTCTGTTCTTGAACGGTAGGACTATCAGTGTAGCATGAACTAACAGGTGCATTTTAAACCCTGATCCACATGTTCATGAAGATGTCTCATTGATTTCAGTGTGAATGAATAAAACTGAAGTCGGCTGTTTTCACATACATTTATTTAGATTCAGGATCATAAGATATGCCGCAGCCACACGGTGTTAGGATGGATATATCAAAAGCTATATCAGCACAATCTCATCTAGAACTGCTATTGCTTTTTAGAATTGGACAGGTTGTTATATAGTGTGGGAGGGAAACTGATTAGATGTGATATGATCATTTTTATATGATGTTTCCCTTGGAGTTCAAATTAACTTTTCCCTCTTTCACGTTATTTTATATTAATATGAACCCAGGATACTTAGGTTACTTACAAAAGAGTATTGCTAATTCTTAAATTGTTCATGATGAGCTGACTATTTTATTGTGTTCAAGAAAGATTTGAAGGTTTGGAGACTTTGCAGGGTAATTTAAAGGAAATTTAACAAACCAGTGTGATAGAGATGGGACCAAATTAGATGATATGTTAGATGGATGACTCCTTTGGTTTTGTATTTTGTTTCCCTCCGACCATGTTCCTCTCCCTTCCACTCCAAACCGTGTCTGTATATATCTATATATGTCTATATTTTCTGTGCATCTGATGAAGTGGGCTCTGGTCCACAAATGTTTTTGCCATAATTTGTTAGTCTTTAACACAGTATTTTTCCTTTTGCATTTAATGTATCTTGCTTTTTGTCTGTAAAAATTGCAGCTTGTAGAAGGGTCCCCAGTTGGGAATGTGGAACATGGCAAGTATTGGTACATATTTTTCTCCTGTACCAAGGAGAAACCAACACCAACACACAAGCACCCAGCTGCTGTTCTTCCTAGGAGGGAAGCTTCCATTGGTGCCAATGGTACCTTTGCTCCTGAGGGAGTAGCAGTTGTAAGGTGACACTCATTAGGGCATGTGGGAATGGAAAGTGTTGAGTCTCCCCATCTCATGTGCTGTGGTTCTGATCCTGATTCAGGCCCCTGAAATGGCTGACATTTAAAAAAACAAAGCAAGACAAGCTAAATGGAGTTACACATTTAATATTGTCTACTTTGGCCCCAGCTGATGTGTTGTAACATGAGTTTAGATAGGTAAGCTCTCTATTGTTTGACTTCTCTGGAATAAGCTAATTCTACAGCTACTGGCATTGCTGTTTACCAGTAAGATGTCATAGTTTATGATCTTGGGTGGAATGAGATATTCAGTTAGGACAGCCATAGTATAAAAAATTCCTGAGAGTCAGATTGGCAATGGTCCTTTTGCCTTTGGGGATCATACATAAGGTAGCAGCGCAATAAAGTTTTATATGAAATATACATCGCGTATTGCTTCTGAGTAGTTACCGCTTGGGGCATTAATATTATACCTTATCCAAGTCTTGTGTGTAAATATATGAACTGAACCATAGAGATAGAGCCAAACCATGGTATGTCCATCAGATCTGATCCAGCTTATATGCTAATTCCCTCCCTGGAAAACCACGGCTTGCTCATTTTGAATGTAGTAATAAACTGGTTGCTGCCAACCAGAAATGTGGGAAGGGAATTACTTGGTGTGTTTCCTCACTTCCCTTGCACATTCCAGTTCCTTTTCCAAAATACTGAGCACAAAGACCATATATATTTGCTCACGAAATTGTTGAAGAAACAAAGATGCGAAAACAATTCGTATTTCGAGTGGCATTTCTTCTTTGTTTAAATGCCCCTCCTCGCCTGTAGGGCATGCCACTGCTTGCTAATGTCGGATAGGCAATTTAATGAGGAAGAAATGAAGGGTGCTTGGCAAGAACTGTGAAGATTTTCAAATACTGTGTACACTATTTACTTTTGTGAATACATTTTTAACTTAATAGCTATGAATGTTTTTTTTCTCGAGGTGAGAGCTTTTAAATCTTTTGGGACCTGCGGAAAACTCGTTTACCCTCCCAAACCTTTTCTGGCAAATAATACCAGTCTCTTCTTAATCTGTTTGCTTGGGATTTACTGTTTATATGGTTATTACTGCATATGTGTTGATTTTATTGTAATTATGGTATATACCACTTTGCGATTTTTCAGTCAAAAGTAGCATAAAAATATTTTAAAAGAAATATTTGGTGTAAATTAACTATACCCTTCCTCATTACTTGTTGTGTTTAAAATTACTATGTTAGAATGCAAAATATGTTTTATTATTGTACCATGAAAAGGCAGGTATGAGCTAGTATATCAAGCCTGCAAAACTGCTTGTGGCCCTCCCTACATATTCTCTCTCCTGTATATCCTGTTCCTGACGTCATTCATTACAGTATATTAGTAACTGGAAATTTTTGCTTCTGACTGTGGTTCTCTTTCCCAGTGCAACTTTGTTCCTTTAGTGTGGCAGCATCTATTCTTGGGAACTCCCTGCCTATTGACATCAGGCAGGCGACTTCGCTGTATTCTTTTTGGCGCCTGCCTAAAACTTTTTGTTTGGGCAAGTCTATCCAGACACATAGATGTTGATCTGTTTTAATTGTTTAGTAGCTGTTTTACTTGTTTTAAATATATTTTTAACTACTTGTTTTTTATTGTTTTATTGATTATTTTAATATTTTGTAAACCACATAGAGGTCTTTATATTCAAGTGGCATATACATTTGTTAAATAAACTTACCAGAGAGAAATGAACGCAACTGTAGTCAAGTGTGTGCATGCTAATGAAAAGAAAACCTACTGTGATTTTTCACAACAGAAACAAAAACTTTCTGGAAATGACAAACAGCTGTAGAAAACCTGTATCTGGCTAACTCACAGTCCACAGTAGACACATTGAAACCAGTGGACTTAACGTTAGTCATGGCTAACTTACATTTTTTATTTCAGTGTGTCTACTCTGAATATGATTTAGTTGTATATAACTCAGGGTCTCTCTCTTTCTCTATGTATACAGTTCCCATTATTCTTGACCATGATGGGGCTGGAGTGTCAACAATACCTGGAGGGCTGCAGGTTGGTGAAGGCTGGTCTAGATTCTGTCTCTCCTTACTTTCATCAATGGTTGGATTTCCCCTGTGCAGAGGATTAGACAATTTATTACTATAAATTGAACTACACCTCTTGTTCTGTTATTGAACTTGCACCATTCCTTTGGTGTGAACTAGACTTTGGTGTGAACTAGACTTGTTGCATAATATCTCCAGCTATTTGAAATAGTGGGCATGGTAGAATACCTACTGTGTTGCAGATATGCGAAGGGATTTGACATATGATGTAACAAAGACAAGAAAGATAGTTTTTAAAAGCCTGTGTATGTGAAACTTCCATGCCATGTCACACTAAAGAGATAATAGCTACTTTTCCAATGACTCTCAAGACAGCCAAACTAGAAATTTGCAAACTTGAAAACTAATTGCATAGTGCAGAGGGGGCAGAGATTTCTTGATTGCAGGGCAAGGTTGTGCCTGCTGAAATCCTGTTATGTGCTTGGTTTTGCACTCCCAAACTTCTGATGCTTTTGGAGATAGTTTGAACAATTTTTTTGATAAGCCAGTGTTTTTGAGTGGAAAGTTTGCTATGAGAATACTTTTGATGTATATGTACAACAGTTGCAAAGGCGATGAAAGATAAGAACAAAGATCACAGTGGCTTATTTAAAGGCCGGTAGACATTTCACTACATAACAAATGCATATACAGTAGACACATGTTATACTGCAGGGATCGGGAGACAAAGAATGCACCTGCATTATAGGGCTTCTGCATTGAAAGGCACTTAGAATGATTTTTTTTTTTTAAAAAGAACATCAGGGCAGAAGCAGAAAAAGCAACCAAATCTAACAAAAACAGTAACTGGAGCAGAAAGAGGGAACTGGGAACAGATGTAGGGTTGCGGAGGAAGAAAGTGAGAGAAACTCTTCAAAAAGGCAAATTGCTGCCCTCTACAGCTGGGTCAAAACCACTGTCAATGTGGATGAAGGATGGAACAGGAAAGGAAAAAGCAGGAGGAGTAATGCTGAGAGAAGAATAAATTAACAAATTAAACTTCTTAGATGATAACGAAAGGGCTTGAGAAGTAACCAGAGCGAAGGAGAAGTGATAAATTACCCCTAGAAAAAAGCCACCAGGATGAAGAACAAGGTACAACACAGAGAAAACATAAAGTAGAAAGCGAGGCTGGTACTGTATAGTATAAGAGTGAATGAGAAACCTTCCCCAGCTGCATTTCAGCTCAGGCTCACCTTTAAGGGTTAAAGCCATCAAGTACAGTACTGGTACCTAGACAGGAGTGAAGTGAGGAAAAGTGTTTGGAAGGTTCCTAGACAGGCACTGAAATGAGGAAAATTGCTTGGAAGGATGAGAACCTCCGTGTTTTTTGATCTTGTGAGTTAAAAGATATGTGAACTACTATACTGTATATTTTACTCAGGGGACATGGTTATACCCATGGTATATACAATACCGTGGTACATTGAGACATGTTATTATGAGCTTCTACTGTAAAACTAAAGATATTCAGAATTCCAGTTTAGTTTTATTTATTAAGAAGCAGATTATAATTTACTATTGAGGTTTTTTGCTGCTACTTTGTGCACAATATAATCCCCTCTACTTCTGTGTGCCTACTTTGTGTCAGCCTGTGCCAGAGCAATTCCTTTTAAAAAGCTCTGGCACCACAGGTGAGTAGTTGGGCTGTATTATATTTCCCCCCTTTAGAAGTTCAGTTTTGTATGTCCACTTCTGTTTGACAGTGATATCAAACTGGACTATTAAAAGACCTTTTGGACTTAATAACTGGACAGGTATTTATACTAAACACTAGTGAAGATTCCTTATGAAAGTGGTTACATTAATTAGAGAATAAGCAAAAATCTAAAATGTGCTTAAAATTAGAACACATTATACAATTATCTTACTCTATATAGTTTATTTGCACGATCCTATGCAGTTACAGGTTTACATGAATTGTATACTAGGCTTATATAAAAGCAAGAAAAGGAGTTAGAAAATATACAGTGCCTTAAAAAAGTAGTCAGACCCCTGACCAAAGCACTCACGTTACTGAATTACAAATGGTACATTGCAGTTTTGTTCTGTGTGATATTTTATTTTGAAACACTGAAACTCAAAATCAATTATTGTAAGGTAACAATAGTTTTATGTTGGGAAATGTTTGTAAGAAACATAAAAAAATGAAATGTTGCTTGCATAAGTATTCAGCCCCCACACATTAATATTTGGTAGAGTCACCTTTCACTGCAATAACAGCTTTATGTTCTTTGAGGTAGGTATGTACCAGCTTTGCACAGGTTGAAGGGATTTTGGCCCATTCTCCTTGGCAGATTTGCTCCAGATCATTCAGGTTGGTTGGACGTCACTTGTGGACCGCAATTTTCAAAAAGTGCCACACTCAATGGGATTAAGATCAGGACTTTGACGGCCATGTAGGACATGTACCTTTTTGTTCTTGAGCCACTCCAATGTTGCTTTGGCCTTGTGCTTGGGATCATTGTCCTGCTGAAAAGTGAATTTCCTCCCAAGCTTCAGTTTTAGTGGGCTGAAGCAGATTCTCTTGCACTGTTTCCATGTATTTTGTTCCATCCATTCTTCCTTCCATTTTAACAAGATGCCCAGTCCCTGCCGATGAGAAGTATCCCCACAGCATGATGCTGCCACCACCATACTTCACTGTAGGGATGTTTTGAGGCATGGACAGTATTAGGTTGGCCCCACACATAGTGCTTTGAGTTTTGGCCCAAAAGCTCTATCTTGGTCTCATCTGACAACAAAACCTTTTCCCACATCGCAGCTGGGGCACTCTCAAGCTTTCTGGCAAATTCCAGACGTGCTTCCTGTTTTGAGTAACGTCTTATTTCTTGCCACCCTCCCATACAGGCCAGTGTTATGCAGAGCTCTTGATGTGGTTGACTGGTGCACCTTTACTCCACTCCCAGCCGTTGAACTCTGTAGCCCCTTCAAAGTGATTGTTGGGCTCTCTGTGGCTTCTGACAAGTCTCCTTGTTTGAGCATGGAGTTTAGAAGGACAGCCTTTTCTTGGCAGTGCCTGGGTGGCATGATGCAGTTTCTATTTCCTGATTATTGATCCAATTGTGCTCACTGGAATATCCAAACATTGGGATATTATTGTGTACCCTTTCCCTAACTTACGCATTTTATTACATTATCTCTCACTTCTGTAGAATGCTCTTTATCTTTCTTCAGATCCACAGCCTGACCAATGATCCTTCAACAGTGGGCTTTTTATCCTGACAGTGTGACAGCAACTTTAATGGTTCATAGATGGAGGCCAATGGTAAGCTAATTGTGTCCTTGTTAGGGCAATTTCTTTCATCTGTGTAAACTGGGAGCTTCCACAGCACAGAGGTCGAATATGCAAGCAACATGTTTCAGTTTTTTATGTTTCTTACAAACATTTCCCAACATAAAACCAATGTCACCTTACAATAATTGATTTTGAGATTCAGTGTTCAAAATAAAATATATAGAACAAAATTACAATGTACCATTTGTAATTCAGAAATATGAGAGCATTGGTCAGGGGTGTCAGCTCTACACTGCATCAGCAGTGTCAGGGGGGGCTGGAAATTCCTGGGTCTTTGGCAGGGAAGGAAAGTCCTTAGCCAGCAGTTGGGTTGTAAATCTGTCAGGCCTATCCGAAGCGTACTTGCCGAGTCAGAAGTCCAGAAGCGAGGTCAGTGGAGGTCCGGGATCAATTGCCAAGGAGGTCAGTCAAAGAGATGCTGCAGGGAAACTAGGTTTACACAAAGCCACGCCTGACGTTGCAGTCAGCAACAAGCTGCAGCCAAGGTGTGCCTTATAAAGAGCAGGATGGACAGCAGTTGTGAGTCCTCAGCGTTTGGGCCTTAAGGAGACAGGCCTGCCCCTCTTCTGCTTGACCTTCTGCTGTCTACATTCTCTAGGTGAGGGGGGAGTATCCTGTTCACTGTCTGTGTCTGGCTGCAGGGACTCTGCTGTATCTGGGGTGCTCTGCAGCTGAGGGGCAGAAGGAGCTGGATTCTCAGGAGGCTCCTCCATGTCTCCTTCTGAGTCTGCTGCTCCTGGGTCTGCTGCTGTTACTCCCGAGTCGTCCTCATCTGAGGAGTCCTCTGACGGGGCCATGACAAGGGGTCTGACTACTTTTGCAAGGTACTGTAAGTGAGTAATCTGGTCAATACACGTGCATACAGGCGGGCCCCGCTTATACGGGAGGTTCCGTTCTGGACTGCCACTGTAAAGCAGTGTACGGAAATCGCCGTAAAACGAAACCCATTGAAAATAATGGGGCGCGTTGTGCAAAAATGTCGCAAAATGTCACAAAAATGGCCTTAAAATGGGGAATTTCCCCTCATTGAAAGCCGCCGCATCAGCGGAACGCTGGCAAACGGAACGCCAGCAAGTGGGGCCCTGCTGTAGTTACTTTTTTTTTTTGAAGGCAAGGTTGAGATACAGATATAAAACACATGACTTTCATTAGAAAGAGTATCAACATGGCAGGAAGTAAAATAACAGCCAAAACACAGCTATCATTTTAGATTTTTTCGAAGGGGTTTCAAATTGGAACATGATGTGAAACGTTTATCTTGTAAATCAGAGTTAAACATCTAAGAGAAATATTTCAGGGATTGCTGAAGGATCTCAAGAGTTTTGTTTTCTGACACATTAGAAACTAGAGTTGGTTGGAGGAGTCTGGGATAGACTCTTTAAAGAATTCAGTCTTTATTTTGTCGGGCTATCTTGGGGGGTGGAATCCTGGCTATTCTTGCTCCTCCTAGCAGCTTGTGCGTGTTTAGGGCAGGGATGGCTAACCTGTAGTTCATGGGCTAAATCTGTCCCACCTAGCCACATTAAGTGGCTCACCAGACTCAATAGCTTTCTTTTAATCTGATTGGGAGAAAAAGTGCTCTCTCTGCTATAAGAGTAAAAGGCAGCATTAGAGTGGAGGTGGGGAGAAATGCTGTCTTTTAAAGATCAAGCAGAGGGTTTCTGATCATACGCTAAGGGTGGGAGCTAAAAGCCCTCTGCTAATGTTGAGGTGATGTTTTTACTGTTATACTATTTTTTAAAATCTTTATGCTACCTTGTTACATTTTCTAAAAAATTGTGATTTGTAAGTACTTAAATTAATAAAAACAAATAACATTAAAAACAGTATTATCCTGGAAAGGTATTTGAGGTGTGCGTGTGTGTGTATTATAGGGGTTGCCAAAATGGTACACGCTAGGCACCAGTTTGCCTACTAGTACCTTCTGTGATGCCCACAAAAAGTCGTAAGTAAATAGCCACTCAAAAATCAGCAATGGAGAAAATACTGTTTGCTCATCTTGCTCAGTTCCTGTTTGCTCTGGTTCAGCTTCTCCTACATTAAACATGCCCCCTTAAACATTTCATTGGATGCCAGGATTGGATACCCATCTTCCCATCTGTTTTGAACAGAGGAGAGGTGCAAATAGCTTCTTTCTGTAAGCAAGCACAGCAGTGATTGATATGTGCCTTTTCCTCCATTGGTGAGGCCGATATGGAAGCCATCTTGTTTTAAGCCATATCCCCATGGCAGCCATTTTGTGGCTGGGTACCTATGACATTTCCTCATTTTCTGAATTGTAAAAACTTAAGGTCCAGTGCAGGTATATCATTCCTGATCTCCTAACTATGATGAGAGGATTGGGAACAGTCATGAATGCTTCCTTCTGTACTTCTTTCTTCATCTATATTTTGCTTTAACTATGTTGGAGTGTTATATTTGGATTGCCGCTAACCAGATTTCATGCTCTGATTCATAGTCTGACATGAGAGTTTGCAGCAGGTTTCTGACCAGTTTTGAGATGATCTAGTAACTTTACCCATACTTGGCCCAGTACAGGCATTTATTTGCTGTACCATGGAATCATGGAAGAGAGAGAGAATTTCCATGAGAGTGGAAGAGGGTGCTCATAAGCCCATTGTACTCTCACAATTATTAAAAGAATGAGGATATTGCATCTGCACAGGAGTGAAGGGATCATTTTAAGTGTTTAATAAGTTTAATTGAAATTACTGTTTGGGAAATGACTTTAATCACAAGAATGGAAGTTACCTATAATTGGCAATTAAGCAAAAATTGATAAGATTGTTTCTTGCAATCTTTTCTAAACAAATAGTAATCAGTGATGTAACTTTGAAGATGCTATATCCTAGGCCAGGAATGGGGAACTTTTGGTTCTCTAGGTATTATAATAATGATAATGATAATAATAATAATTTATTACATTTGTATACCGCCCCATAGCCGAAGCTTTCTGGGCAGTTTACAACAATTAAAAACATTAAAAACAAATATACAAATTTAAAAACACTTAAAAATAAACAATTTAAAAATACATCCTAAAATGCTTGGAAGAAGAGAAGACATGATACAAACAAATCACAATGCATGCTCAATAAACAGTGGAAATTATATAACCTCTCCACAAACTTTGTGCAAACAAATAATGGTGAATGCTCAAAAAACAGGTTGTCTGGAAGTGATGAGGTTTTGACTGCATTCTTGAGTCCTGCTAGATTAGGCAGAAGAGTCCATCTTGGCCTGTATCCTGTTTCCAACAGCAACCAGGCTGCCAGGGAAGGCTTGAAATCATCTGGTATGAGGAGTTTTGATGTTCGCAGAAAATTCAGGATATATCTGAACATTTGGCCATCTCTGTCAATGAAGTAGTGCTGCTTCAGGCTGTCCAAAACAATTGGCTCTGTGCCATCAAAAAGCCTTCCAATTCTTGAATCAGGATATTTAGTAAGTGTGGCCAGGCTGCTGGTATACATGTGCCCACCCATGCCAATACGTTGCTGAACTATAGTTCCCATCAGCCCTAGTAAGCATAGTCAGTGGCCAGGGATGATGGGAGTTGTATTTCAGCAACACCTGCAGGGACACAGGTTCCCCATACCTGCCCTAGGCTGTCTCATTAATTTTAGTAGGCTTGCTCATGTACGTGACTGCTGAATGAAAGTTTTTGTGTAAAAAGATAGTAAAAATATTTTATTTCTCTTAAAAAAAAAAACCGACTGAGTACACATAGATCTAACTTTTCACTTGTTCAGATGCTGCTACTCTGACCCCTCTCTGTATCTGTATGCAGTGAGATAATAGAGACAGTAACGGGACATTGAAGGTAGGCTGGGTTCTTTGAGGACTTGTTGAGCCCCATATGGCACAGAGCTTTCCCTACATAGCCTTCACTAAGAAATATATGAATTTTTCTTGGAGTCCTTGCAATAAGTACAAAAATAATAAAAATGGGGGAGAGGAAACTAGCAAAGTACTTGAGAGTGGCAGAGATCACAGATGGAAAGCTGAGCAAGACTGAAGCACCAGTTCTAGATGGGCTTTCGTATTTTAGGCTCCATTATGTGAGGGAGGGGTTTCTCAGAGGAGAAGGAGGAGAAGAAGAAAGGAAGGTGTTGATAGTGCTTGTGGAATTTTTTATCACCTGTTATGAATTATGGGTGCAAAGATACGTTGGATGCAAGTGGAATTCTCTAACCTTAATTGGTCCTTTTATGGTTACTAGTGGGTTGCACAGTGCTTGCTGGTTTCCCTGGCTGAATTGTTTGTCAGTAGGTGTGCCAAATGGCTTAAATGTTAGGAACTGAATAGGGTATGGATGTACCATAGGTCCAAGCCTGCTAAATAGAGGATGGGGAGATTCCCATAGTCTGTGTGTGCATGCTATTTTCTTGTCCTGCCTGGCTATCACTCTGCTTAGTATACTTCTTCCAGACAAAATTGAGATTTTGTAGCCAAAGTGCTTCATAACCATTATCATTATTAATGTCATTTGTTAGTTGCCTGATACCAAATGGTCTCCAGTTGACTTCTGAAAGATGCAAATCATACATAGATTTACAATGAGAATCATAGATAAAAACTTAATCAATAAAACTCATCAATACATTGAGAGCTGTACATAATAAATAAAACTTAAAACCCATCAAATAACAAAAAGGAACAACTAGGACAGTGCACATTAAGGGCCAAAGGTCTGGGTGAAGAGGAAGGTCTTTGCCTGGAGCCTAAAGATAGATGGAGAAGGCGCCAGAGTATTCCACAGCTTGGGGGCCACCACTGAAAAGGTCCGTTCTCACGTTGCCACCTTCTGAGTCTCCTGTGAAGGGGGCACATGAAGAAGGATCTCTGATGATGAACGCAGGGTCCTGGTCGGTTCATATGGGGAAAGCAGTCCTTGGTGCTTTGACAAACACTTTAAAAGATAGTGGGCCTAACCCTCTAGGTCAGGGATCTCTTTTGGAACCCATGGACATATTTGGAAACCGGAGAAACTATTGTAGGCACTACATACATATCGTAACATATTATATTTGGTACACTAGAATGTCTCCTTTGAGCCTAATGTCAGTGAGGGGAGGGGACACAGTGGAACCAGGAATAGAGATGTAAAATTTCCGGAATTTTACAGGGGGGGGGGTAAGTGTTGTACCCATTTTTTTCTGGGAAAAATAGAAATTATGGGGGAAATTAAAACATATGCAAAACTTATTTTTTTAGCACCCTTTACAGAGTGAAAGTCATTTTGTTACTTTAGGAATATACAGTGTATAATGTATAACTTAATTTGCCCAAAGAAGTATCTTGTTTGGTATACTAAAGAATACCTTTATTTATTAGTATTATTCAGGCAATAATAACAAATTAAAATTACTTTTCATTTTTTGTTAAATGCTTACAAATTGAGCTACAAGCTGCTTAACTGTGAGGACCCTAGTGTCTCTTTGTTTTTGCCAGTTTATAAAGAGTAGGCAAAAAAACAATAAAACAGAAGAAACCATCTGCATTATATTTATTCAGTTATTTATAAGTTAAATTTATATCCCTCCCTTCCTCCTAAAGAGCCCAAGGTAGCAAGCAAACAAGCAATAAAATATCTAAAAACATATTTTTAAAAGTAAAACAAAGATAATTATGTATTATGGAAATTATGTCTCCTTCAGTCCTCCACAGTGTCAATCAGTCTCTTCACTATCGGTTTCTGCTTTTTTGTGTTGCTCTGTACTTTCTCCCGTCTTAGTCCTTTGAGGCCTAGTCAAGAGGACAGAAAGAGGTTCACCAACTATGCCAGCAAGAGGAAGCCCAAAAGCAAAGAAGGCACTGAATCCTTCTTCCTTCTCTTGTGTCAGTTGCAGTGCCTCTTCAGGACATGCATGCATTTTGCTCTTGCATTTGAAAGTTGTACTCTCCATGTACAGTTCAGGACTTGCTTGTCCTCAGTGTACGGTAATTGTAGTGATCTGACTCTGTACATAGTCCTACTTAAAGAGTCTTCTTGTAAGTGGTTTTTGAAATCATTTGGGAGAGTAAATACAGTGGGACCCTGCTTTATGGCGCTCTGCTAATGCAGCGGTTTTCAATTATATACATGTTCCCTATGATCTGCACTTGTTCTGCTTTTTTGGCGTTTTTAAGGTAAGGATGGTGAGCGGGCAAGGGGGAGGATGAGTGAGGGAGCCAGCGTAGGGCGAGCGAGGGAGCGAGCAGGCAGGGGGGAGGATGAGTAAGTCTGTGTGTGAGCTCATTGTGTGTGAGCTTGAGGGAGGAAATTACGTTTTAAGGGTAAAGGGATTATTTTCAGTGCCTTGTCGGGGCTGTTCATGCGGCGCTGCTTGGCCGCCTGAGGGAAGAACAGCCTTTCCCCTGGAGGAGGAGCACTAGCTGCCGCTGAAAGTGCCTTTTCTCCTCAGCGGCTTCCTCATCAATGCTTTCTGCCAGAAAGATGCTGTGGTGGTGCCACCATTCGCCCACCCCTTTCGTCACAGGCCCCCTCAGAGCGTCCAGTTGGGTGTGGTCTCTTACCAAGTATTCCCCGCTGTAGCACGCCATCCTGTCTTCCCACCTCTGCCTTCTCCTCTGGGCGGCTCTGTCTTGCTTTGCCAGCCTTGGGAAGCAAGGCTTGTGAAAGCAGGGCTGTGCCAAAGCTGGGCACAGATTCCTTGCTTAGCAGGAGTCACCCACCCACCTAGTTACCTACCCGTTGCCTCATCCACCCTCCTGCGCCCTGGCACCCTGAAGGGAAAGCGCTGCCGTTTTTAATTCCCCTCCCCCACCCCCTTCCACTGTTTCTGGAGCACACCATTTCAATTAAGAAGTTTGAGGTACAATGCAGCGAGCGAGCAAGCGGGGGTGGGTGGGGGGAGGGCAAGTGAGTGGGGGAGAGGGTGAGTGAGCGATCAGGCAGGGGGGAGGGCAAGTGGGTGAGGACTAGCCAGGGAGTCGGCAGAGGGCGAGCGGGCAGCTCCCTCCCTGCGAAGGGGAGCACTACTCCCAGGGAGGGTGAGTGAGCAGGCGAGGAGGACGAGCAAGTGAGTGGGGGGAGAGTGCGAGCGAGCGAGGGAGCTGGCAGAGGGCGAGTGAGTGGGCACAGGTGGGCGGACAGCTCCCTTCCTGCGATCCTGTCATGGAAGGGGAGCACTACTCCCAGGGAGGGTGAGTGAGTGAGCGGGTGAGGAGGACGAGTGAGTGAGGGGGGAGCAAGTGAGTGAGTGGGCACGGGTGGGCTGGCGAATGGACTGCTGTGGAAGGGGAGCACTACTCCTAGGGAAGGTGAGTGAATGAGTGGGCAAGGGGGAGGGGGAGTGTGCCGGTGAACAGGTGGGCAGCTCCCTCCCTGTAAGCACTACTCCCCCACCATAACAAGGGCGAGTGAGCAAGTGAGCGGGGGGGCAGGGGAAGAGGGTGATGCTATGTTCCACCTTATGGCGCTTTTCAGCAGGGGGCTGGTCCCTAACCCGCCGTGTGAGTGGGGCCCTACTGTATAGGAACACCTTGTCTTAAACATTTTATTAATGTTTTTTAAAAGAAAATATTGGAGGGGGGAAACACTCCCTCCTAATTTTTCTGTTTTTTTTCCGGCCCTTCACATTTGTAGTCAGGGAAGACATCTGTGTTACCCTGCTTTAGGCATGACTATTCAATAGCACACTCCTCTCTTATGTTTCTTTAGATTTCAATGGGAAAAGTTGCTGAAAACTGTAGTTGTAGTCATTTTAGTATGCCTGAAAAGGTTGGTGTGAGGAAAAAATTAATTACCTTTTGATTTTAAATTTAATTGTATTGTATTCATTCCAGTTGCTCAGTTTGACCAGTATTGTATCTGTTCATTATGTTACTAATTATATTATGAAACAATACATTTTTAAAATTAGAAAATCTGTGGGAGGAAAATATAGCAGCAGAACAGTTTCCACCCCATATTGTTGTTTTTTACTTATGTCAGATCTTAATACTTTTCTTGGATTCAGCTCTGACTACGATTGGGCTGTGATCCAGTGTATACTTGTTTGGAAATAAATGCCATTGAAGGCAATGAGACCTGTTTCTAAATAAAAGTCTTTTGGAATTAGAGTTTAGGGTTTAGAAAAACTATTGATAAGTCTATACTTGTTTTGTAGCTTTTTAGCACTGTTGTATTATTTTCATAGATCAGGAATGAAGCTGCTTTTCACTTCCCTCCACCTCAAGAAAAATGAACTTTGCTTACCACAAAACTCTTTCAAAGGCTGGCATTTCAGTGTATATCCTGTTTTCTAGAAAAAGTGTATTATCTACAGGAGTTTCCTCAGGATATTTGCTAGAACAGTTTACTGCCATGTTTTCAAAGTATGAGCTACTTCCATGGTCTGTTCCACTTTTCCAATCAATTTTAGCCACAGTTATGCTAAGGTTTGCTTGTATATTAAGAAGTATGAGTGGTGTAAGAAAATAAAAACACAACATGCCTTTATTTATTTCTTATATAACAAGTTTAGCAAAATATACCACCTTGAGTTATTTTTTTCAGAGAACAGTAGGTTTATGCACATGGTTTTATTTTCTTACCAACTCAATCATTAGGAAATATGTAGTATGTTGCATCTATTATAACTTCTTCCAGAGAACATCAGCAGCATTATCAGGCAATGGTCACTTGTTCTCAGAAGCAATTTTCTACAACTGGGTTTGTTTCTAGAAGCGGGCTGCCCTGTGCTAAAATAAATGATGCATGCAGCATCCCCAGTTTGATCCTTATATCTTTCACATGAGGCTTTGAGACTGTATCAGTTTTCTAGTGCAGTAATGTGAGGATTATGTCTAAAATCATAGGTAGAATCACCAGGGAGGAGACTGAATTAGGCCACCCTCCAACAGGTGATTAATGCTAGAAAGGATGAAAGCATGAGTCATCTCTGCAGTATTATGTAACAAATTGCTGTGTGCTGAGATTTTGGATTCAGGTTCATGTGTTATGGAGAAGAAATTCATTTGATCTGCTTTTTCTAGTGGACTGATGCTTTCAAACTTACTTGCAGATCAAAATGCAACTCCCAGTCGAATTACACACTTCTCCAGATTTTGCAGTTCAGTTTTTGATACTCACAAGGATGTACAAAAATACATATTTTAGGTAAAAATGCATTCAAAGTATGTATTATACGTAAGGCATTTTACTAAGTCTGTACAAAGTACATGCAAATGCATAAAATTTAAAAATGGACTTTTCCTTTCATTTTTCAAAACATCTGCACAGAACTGAACACAGCAGACCTATGATTGAGTGCCGATGAAACAGAAATGGATTCCTGTATTGAGCAGGGGATTGGACATGATGGCTTTATAGACCCCTTCCAACTCTGTGATTCCATGATTTGGATGAGTTTGCTCACTCCATCCATATGTTAAATCTTCAGCCCCACTACAGGTTTAAGTGTAGCAGAAAGAATTTTCCACCAGAGCTAGTTTGAGAACTGTGCCTGGGGTTGGCAAAAAAGAGGAACACATTGGGTAATCCCTTCATCAGTGTATGTTTTGAAATTCTACCTTCCTTTTGCCTTTACAAGGATATGGGCTAGCTCAGGGGCAACTGTGATTGGAGGCAGTACAGTTGAAGCTTGTTATAACATGGGTTGATGGACAAAGGACGCACCTGTATTATAGGGCTTCTGTATTGTTATGAAAGCTGCACTCTGTAAACAGTATTTTACTTGAGGGACATTGTAATCCCCATGGCAGGGCTGCCACCAGAGGGTGGCCAGGTTGGGCCCTGGCTGAGGGCCCCTGTGGCCCAGAGGGGTCCCTAAAGGACCCTTCCTTAGGGTGAGAGGGTAATGCTGCCATTCCATGATCTGTGAGAGCATTGACTCCCAACCCTGCCTCAGATCACAGAGAGGGAGCTCCTAGCCCCTACCCACAGCCCACAACGCCCTCAGCACATACCACTTACGTTTCCCATTGCTATGAATGCTGTGCACACTGCACACGGATACCTGCAATCAACTAAGATGGCAGTGGAGGCTTCCCTAAGGGGCTGACACCCCTGCCACCATCTTGGTTGATGGCAGGCATGTGTGCATGATATGAAGTGATGGGAGAGGTAGGTGGGACGTGTGGGTGAGCACCGCAGGCCTGGGGCAGTCTGGTGCCCAAGGGTCCAATCATGCCTGCTGCCAGTCCTACCCCACAATATAGCTGAGTCCATGGTACAGTGAACTGCATTATAACGAACTTCTCCTATAGAAGCAAGAGATATTGCTAGATAGCGAGTGACAGTATTTTATTATTCAGTATCATATTTGCTGCATGCTGGCTAGATATGTGTAGCAGGTCAACCTCAATTCTTCCTGTAGTATCTGTCATGGGCCCCAAGGAGAACCTTTGGCAAAATTTTGGGAGGATGAGGAGTAGATTACACATGTCATTGAGGGGGTTGGGGAAAACATAGGAGAAATGTTTCCAGAAATCTCTGGTATCTCTGAGTCTGGTGAGACACTTCCCAAAGCCTCTAGCAACTCTGAGTTTAGTGAGGTTAATGTAGGCCATCCCCTAACCCCCCATCTCTGACAACTGACGAGGTTTCCTCACGGGCACCCAGCCCAGACCTAGCCATTGAAAAGATAACTCTTAGTGAACAAACGAGTCGTCCAGAGAGAGGAAAGCAAAAGCAGTCTGTCTGAGTCTGTAATTATGCTTTCACCAAGGTCACAAAGATTAGGAAAAAAGACAGCTTCAGAAATTGCTCTCAGCTCCCCGAAAGAGCCCCCGCCTTGCAGCAAAAGCCAGAAAGTACTAGAGAATGTTCAGACAAGCGACTTCCGGGAAGGGTGACTTAGCCTGTGCCTGCTTTTGAGACGGGCTCCTGCCTCAAAAGAAGCTTATTCAGATATATCAGTCAGATTTTTTTTTTTTTTTGACTGATTAAACTTCTCCCGGGTAGGGAGAAACGAAGAGATTAACCTCAAAGCCTATTTTTGTTGGGACGACCAGATCTCATTAATTTATGGGACGAGGTCCAGCCGACGAAGGTGGGACGGATTTTCAACAACAAGCTCTATCTGATAAAGCGAACGTTCATCTTATCTTCTAAGAGAGAACGCACTAACAGGCAAGCACCCTTCTTTCTATATTTTTCTTTTACTTGACTTAAATTGTTGCTGTTTAAAAGAGATTTGCCAGATTGATCGGTTTTTGACATCTCACTGGGGAGCCATAACTTCTCTCTGCTACTCACTAATTAATAGCTTATCTCTGTTTTTGTTGCAAAAAGCTGTCCTGGATTTGCATTCTAAAGATATACACAGAAGAGGGATTTCTATTCCAGATTTTTATTTTGAAGAATATTATATTGTCTGAGACTACTCTCTTTTTGGTCTATTTTATTTTGACGAATCTGTTTCCTGACGACCGCCATTAATTGTTTCGATCCTGGGAACTGCATTTTGTTTACTTAAGCATGGAGAGATAAGGCTGTCTGCTCTGTTTATACTGTGATGTCACCAAGTTTGGAGTATTAACCCAATTGTTGCTGAAATAAGAAGTGGTTTTCCTATATTTTTCTTTTAAAATGGCAATTAAGAAAGTGGCTGAGAATCTGGAAATAACTATGTTTCAGAAAATAATGGATGAGATTGAGATAACGAAACAAAACCTGCGACAGGGTTGTAAGGAGCTGAAAATTGAATTGAGTAAAATGAAGCAGGAGATTAAAGATATAGGGGTCCCTGTGAGAGAGGTGACCCTGGAAGGGGTCCCTGTGAGAGAGGAGACCCCGGAGATTGGAACAAACGTGGAACAGGAAAAAGATTTGGAGTCTATGGACTTTAGAAACAAAATCTATTGTTTGGAGACACAGGAGATTAAAGACATAGGGGTCCTTGTGAGAGAGGAGACCCTGGAGACTGGAACAGGGGTCCCTGTGAGAGAGGAGACCCTGGAGACTGGAACAGGGGTCCCTGTGAGAGAGGAGATCCCGGAGATTGGAACAAACGTGGAACAGGAACAAGATTTGGAGTCTATGGACTTTAGAAATAAAATCTATTGTTTGGAACTCAATGTTATCTCTGAAGAAATTAATGAAGATTCTAGAGATAAAGTTATCAATGGCATGGATAATCTTCTGGACTGGATTGATGTGATGGAGCCCAATATAGAGAAAATCTATGGAATTAACTGCAGCCATGTGACAATGGAAAAACTTTCAAGAGATGACCCAGTGTATTTTGAAAAAAAGAACAGAGATATGATTTTACAGCAGTATTTCAGCAACCTATTCAGAATGGATGGCAAGAAAATATTTGGGATAGAGGTAATTCCCATCAGACTCTTATTATATGACTATGGCTTTGACAGCAAGATTATTATGGAATACTGATAATGGAAGATTGGATACTGAAATTACTGGACTTAACAAGACTACTGAAGATGGAAGATGGAAAATGGAACTAATAGGGATAATAGAACAATGGCTACTGAAATTACTGAACCTAACAGATTCTGATGTGATGGATTAATTGAAATGTTTATTTTGACTATGGTTATGACAATAAGATTATCATAATTAGTAATGAGATGGATTAATCGATATGCTTATCTGGAAAAAAAAATTGATAGATATATTTCTTAAAGAATTGAAACCTCTCTTTGACTTTTTGTGGAAAGAATAAAGTAATGTTTATGAGATTTGATGATTAAGTAAGATAACTACTGGAGGAAAGTGATTTTATAATATGACTTAAGAGACAGGATTGTTATATATTATAGACTTATAACTGATTTGATCTTTGACAAATGGGAAGTCAATATTTTACTCTTTATTTTTTATTTTTCTTTTTTTTTTTCTTTTTTTTTTTTGTTTAACTATTTTTGATTTTGTTTTTTGTCTTTGAATGTTTTATGATTTCGTCTTGTATGTTTTATGAAAATCTGAATAAAAATTATTGAAAAAAAAAAAAAAGAATGTTCAGACAAGCATGTGCCCGCCTATCTCTCTTATATATTAGATGCGTGGGTGAGATTAAAGTGTTGCAACCACAGTCTATCGCCTCTGCATACTTAGTTGTGTCCAAAAAAGGTAGCCTGCTGTTGCTTCCATTTTGCATAGTCTATATCCTGAGAAGATGCCTAGGCAGTTTATGAGAGATGACTAGCCTCCTTTTGAGATATGTCTAGTCTGCTGCTTTTCTGTATCCTGTATCATGCCTAGTATGCCTGATGTTGACTTCTGGAATAAAACTCATTAAAATCCAGCCTTCGAGTCCTGAGTCTGCTTCTCTGGTTGGAAGCTAGGACTACACCACCACATATCACATTTGATGCCCTAAAATTTGCTTTCTCCCTCTCCTTCATCGTCTTAGTTGCCTTAACTGATCTGCGTTTATACATTGAGGTTTTATTGACTTTTATAGAATTGTCTCCTCTGCAGCTATTTGGAAAAGTCTCCTGTTTCATAACTGATAAAAGGAACATAGTAATTCTTCAGAAGGTTGACTTACTGTGGGAGCAGCTACCATAGGTCTTCTGTTAGCCTTTAACTTAGCCTCTTCATCTCTATAAATGTTTGTTTTTGCTCCAGAGTATGCTGTGATCCTGATTGTCTGACAGACATCTGGGTTAAAAAACCCTATGCCCACATGTTTTTCACTTTATTAAATTGGTTGAAGATAACATATTTTTATGCTTTGTTTTCCAGATGGTATCATGGAAAGCTTGACAGAACAATTGCAGAAGAACGCCTTCGGCAAGCAGGGAAACCTGGAAGTTATCTTATTCGAGAGAGTGACAGGAGGCCTGGATCATTTGTGCTTTCATTCCTTAGTAAAACCAATGTTGTTAATCACTTTAGGTGAGTGTTAATGTTGAAAAAGCTGATAAAAGATAAAAGTGTGGGTTTTGAAACTTAGCAAGCATCTGTAAATGAATTGGAGTGGGAGGCTCTTTTCTGTCCCATCACCCAAGTAGCATCATCATAGAACCATTCTACATTTCTTTGACAGAATCAGCAGCAATAGGAATTGGGGGAAGCAGTGAGTGTATTGGTTGCAATAGTGGGATGCCAGTGAGACAAATAGAAGCAGCAGAGGTGTGTGAACTCAGTGCTTTTCAGATTTTCTTCTTTCAGAAGACACTTTCCATATTGACTGCCAAGGAGGATTCTGGGCACATGTTTTGTTCTTGCACTGGCCAAGTCTATGGGACCCCATTGTTTCCCTGTACAAACTAAGAATGTGTCCTGAAACATCCCCCTGCAATTCAACTAAGATTGCAGAAGTTAATAATGAATCCTCTGTTATGTTTCCTAGAGTTCCATCCTCATACCATCCCTTACTTCAGATCTCCTGCTTTTCTAGTCCTTCACTCACTATTCATCTTTCACAGTCCTTAAGAGAGTGGGACTAGAAGGCAGAATTATGGCAAGTACACCAAGAGTTGCTTCCTTGGTGTAGTGCTATAGTAGTCTGGGCTACTTCTATTGGACTAGCATCCTTGCTGTGTGGTGTGCATTTATCCCTTTCCTCTATCTGCAGAGGGGGAACGCTTGTGGAGTATACAGTTAGATGCTTGACTGGCTGGTTGCCTCTAATCAGTGGTGGCTTTCTAAACTTCTCGTCTTGTCTTGAAAGTACAGAGAGAGCCAGGCTGTTTGGAGACAGGCAGCTGCCAAGGCGCTGGCTGTATGTTCCACAGCTGTTATTTCTATCTCTCTCAGAGCTGTTCCTTCCCCACCTTTGCACACATGCAACAGAGTGGGCTAGCTTGATCTAAAGGCTAGAAATGAGAAGAGAGGCTCATCTGGTTGCCTGGAGGCACTTTTTGCCACTGTTGGTGACTAGCAGTGACTGATTTGTTAAGTCTGACATGCCCACTGTTCCCCTGCATCTGCAGATCAGTAGTAATGGGTGAGGGCTCTAAGAAACACGTTTGGAAAACCACAGTCACTTGGCTGAATACAGTTGCTGCATGCCACAAATGAATAGGCAAATAGGAAATTGCTCTAGATGTAGTGGTTAAATTTTTAGGCTTGATTTCCCCAAATTGTGAGGTTTCAAACTGTCTAAAATAGTAGTCAAAACCTGAGGGAGGCAATGTTTCTCCCTTTCTCTGAATTCCCCCCCATGCATTAATCTTAAGCATATTTGTAGCCTGAATGAAAGGACTTATTTATAACATTAATGGTGAATCTGTGGTTCTCCAGATGTTGGGTTACAACTCCCACTATCCCTGACCATTGATCATACTAGTTGGGGCTGATGGAAATTCAAGAACAACATATGGAGGGTGACAGGTTCTCATCCCTGTTTTATGAGAATGGGTGGTTCTTCAAATAAAGCTTTGAAATGTTAATATGGGGTTTTATTGGAACTATTTGGTTCTTTTAAGTACCCTTAACTCACTGTATTGCTCTGAATGAATATGTGGATAATTCTTAAATTCCTTAAGACATGTATAGTGTTATAGTTGTTTTAAAGTTTTTCAAAGCTAATATTCAAGAAAGATTAAAATACCAAAGTAATTATTTTTGAATTTATTTATGCTATCTTGTTAAAAAATTTCTACTAACATAGGCCATAATCTTTCCTAACAGGATTATTGCAATGTGTGGTGACTATTACATTGGTGGGCGACGGTTTTCTTCACTTTCTGACCTAATAGGTTATTACAGCCATGTGTCTTGTTTGCTTAAGGGGGAAAAATTATTGTTTCCTGTAGCACCTCCAGAGGTATGTAATTTTTTTAAAAAACAAATATTTCTGCCTTTTTATTAAATGATCTTTTAAAGAAATACCTGTTTTAAATTAAAAACGTGCAGTTATTTTATGTATATATTGATGGATAATTGGATACTATTGTTAGAACACTGTCATAGAAGTAATCATATTTAATGATTGATGTGATTATTAAAAACTTTGCTATATTAGAGAAATAATATGGTACTGTGAAATATACTGCATGGTAGAAAAATAAGATCGAATACTTGGATCAGAAATCTGAAACAGATCAGCTTGCTTCTTTTTCTCCATGGATGAAAGCAGGAAACTCAGGAGGAAAGTCTTCATCCTGCTGGGTTCCAAGCAGCATGGGGGATCAGCTCCCATCCCTTCCTCTTGCTCTGTGAAAGAAGGCACACATTATAGAGAAGAGAACAACATGCTTCTAAGTTCCCAACAGGTTTGCAGCTGAGGACCATAATCTCTTCTTCCCACTATGGTGGGAAATGATGAGACTCAAAAGTGTGGAAAAGCCCACCCTAAAATAGAAGAGAAAGTCATATGTTGCTACAGCCCTCTGTGATTTTAAAGTTGTGTTTTGAGGACATTAATGGCAAGTAGAAAATAGGAAAATAGGAGTGATGGTGGAGCTCATTTAGTGGGTTGGATCTAGATTATCCATGGATGGAATTCCACCCATGGGATGCTCTGCTGGAAGAGGGCAGGGGAGAGCCAGTTTTTGCCAGTTTCTCCTTCCACCCCTTATGCCCCCTGAAAAACTTACCTTGAGGGTTAAGAGATGCTCCAGAACAGTATGAGAGTGGCACTGGGGGCTGAAGAGGGAATTAGTGAAAATCATCAAACATTCCCTCTCAGAAAATGGAAGAAGCCTTCCATTCATGGAAAAGCAAGTCTAGATCCAATCTCGCATCACTGATGCCTCTATGGTACTCTGGTTTGAATAAGAATAGGTAATGGTAAAAATATGTTAGTAGCAGTACATTCATAACAGAACATTCTGCTTAAATTCTTAGGGCAGAACAGTTTTGCCATAAGTCTAGTGCTTATGCCAGCCATCAGTTAAGTCACACACAAAAAAATCATGTCAGTATCCAACACAAATAGTGCCAATATTTTATGTGTTGAAATACAGCAGACTTAATCCAGAAAGCTGTTTAGTGTGCTCAAAATTTAAAATTAAATCCAGTTTTTCTTTTTTATTAACTTGAAATAAAGAGACCAGTTCTGATCCATATTCTGCACTTCTGGTTGCTTAATAAGCAATTCAGTTTTCTTTGTTTACTTTGAGTAAATGTTGTGACTTTTAAAAAGCATTTAGGCATTGGCCATCTGGAGATAATGGTGTTATTAAAGGCATCAGCACTTTAGGGAGACTTTGTTGGGCAGCAAAATATGAGGTACGTATTCAGGATCTAGTTTGTATCGGATCTTTTGTCTTGAAGCCATATTGTTCACATGGCAATCCAGATTTGAAGTCCTACATCATTAGCAGAACATCTTTGTTTTTTTATAGCCTGTAGAGGACCGCAGAAGAGTCCGAGCCATTCTGCCATACACTAAAGTGCCAGAAACAGATGAAATAAGGTATAGTTGTAAGAATTATAAATAGTTCATGTGGTGATATAGGTGCAACAGGAAGCAATGTTTGTGTTTGAGGACACATTTGTTAATACTTATGTAAGAGTTGAGAGGGTGATGAGCTGCACTCTATTTTACTGTTAAAAATAGTTGGATAACTGGTTTGGTTTAATAGTTCTTCTGTTTCAGCATAAGGGTGCCTTTTTGGGTGGAAAATAAGTCCCAGGACCTAGCAAGCTGCTATTAAAAATGGCAAGGTGGCTGATTATTAAGTGAACTCTGCCTGTCTTGAGGAAACAATGTACAGGCATACCCCGCTTAATGTCGCCTCACTTAACGTCGCCTCGCTATAACATACATGCTCCATACGCCACCATACCCCGCTTAACGTATGCGTGCTTTGCAATTACGGGCACTTAATGGCATGACGCCACTGCCATCTAGTGGCGATTGCAGTGCAGTACATGCATAGATAATTGCTTCACTTTAAGTACATTTTCACTTTACATACACGCTCCGGTCCCATTGCGTCTGTTAAAGCGGGGTATGCCTGTATTATGATAACATTCAACATGGTATCATAAATCAGTCCAATCTATTTCGGCTTAAAGAAAAACTCAGAATTAAAAAATACACTTCAATGATTGAGAGCCATTAAATCTAGCTCAGTATTTAAAACATACTAGGCTGGATCCAGATTTGGATCCAACCTTTTTCTGTTTTCACCATTTTGGGTTTTTTTAAAGGTAGACTCATGATTCCGGAATGTTGACAATATATGTATCTACCCCTTTCTTCATTATAGTAGGGCTTGAATATGGCTCTTGATGGAAGTAGACTTTGTACTATCATTTTGTTATTATTAAAATGGTAAGTGCTATACAAAGAGACTCCCTAGCAGTTTGACATGGTGGACTTCATGGGGCATTTTGGTTTAGAAAAAAGTGATGAAGGGGGTGGGCAGCTGGACATTGCAGAAATTTATACAATTATCAATGGAGAAAAACAATCCAATAGAGGGAAAAGTCTCTCTGATAACAATAGAATTTGGCAACAATCAGTAAAGCTGATCAGTATTTTTTTTAAAAAAAATGTATTTTTATCCTGCTGTTCAGCTGGAAAGACTCCCAGAGTGGCTTATAAATATCAGTGAAAAGATGGTCCCTTCCCTCAGGGTGACAATGTAGAAGACAAGATACAAAAGAAAAGGAATTAGTAGAACAGAGGAAAATAAGCAAACTCAGACACTAGTTCTTAGGCATATAGTTCTTGTAATGACCAGCTAGAATTGAAAGATTTGGAGAAGAGGCGGTTGCCAGTTTTTCAGTAGAGTCAATAGAGAGGCCCTGCTGTCCCATCTCTCTCCCTCTCCAATAGCCAATGAAATGGCTGCTGATAGAAAAACAAGTACATCACATAGTACATCCCACAAGATTTGGTGATAACCACCACTTTATATGGCTTTGTAGAACAACAGGACAAATTTATGGAGGATAGGTCTATAAAAGACTTACCAGTCAGTACAATCAAATAAGGACTTCAGACTGAAGTAGCATATCTTTGACTATCAGATACTGAAGACAAAAAAGCATGCCTTGTCAATGGCCTTCATGGTCTATATGTGAGTTTCTAGATGTTTATAGTTTGTAGTAGTCAAATGCACACACATCCTGTGGTACTTCAGATACTAGTAAACATACTGTGGCATTAGCTTTTGTGGGCTTTGTAAGATACATTAAATGTTATCCTTACTTGGGGTGTATCAGAAGTATCCTTCCTGTAGATGCGCACATACACACAGAGTTACAAAACGAAGCTAATAAACAATGGACTAAAAAGGCCATTAAATTAAACAGGTAGCAATAGATGTGACACAGGTTTATTCTATACAGTAGGGCCCAGCTTTACGGCGTTCCGTTTTCCAGCGTTCCGCTGATGCGACGACTTTCGATTAGGGGAAATTTTCTGTTTTAAAGCTGATTTTGTGCTTTTGCGGCATTTTCGCGCGACTCGACCCATGGGTCAATGGGTTCCGCTTTATGGCGATTTCCGCTTTACGGCGGGTGCCTGGTCCCTAACCCGCCGTATAAGCGGGGCCCTACTGTGTGTGCATTTATATACCTGCCTATTTAAGGGCAGGTGTTTTTCATGCATTTGATTAAATGGGCTGCAGTCAACAAAAGTCGACACAGCAATATATTAGTAAGATTTTTAAAGTTCCATAGGACGGTTTAAGTCATGGCCACTGCTGGGGGAAAAATGCTGTTCTTGATGGGCCTCCATATTCTCCAGCAAGTATGGTCTTTTCATTTTTACTGAGATTGGACTTGCTGATCAAATAATGCACATAGGGATCAATGCATTCGTGGATCTTGCTTTGTCCAAGAGTCTATTCAGTTTGTGTGTGTTTAATTATGAAACACTCACAGCGATCATTTGAACTAGCCAGGCATGACTTTAAAAAAATGGAAGCAGTCATATTCAATTGACCATTTGAAATAAAAGTTGTTAGCCCAGTTTAGTTAATTGGGTTCCTTCCCCTCATCTGAGACGCACAGTTCTGTGAAGATAAATGGAGGAGACAGAAGAAATGTCAATCACAGCAAATCTCTTCCTTTCTCCACTCCAGCGTTGTCTTCAATATTTTTTGAGAAATGCAGCATTTTCCTTGCGTCAGTATGAAGAGGGAGAGCTCTTCCTGAGTTGTTGAAGCAGTTAGATTTAGGTGTTGTGTTGAAGGCAATGAAGAGTTTTTAGGTTCAAGTTCTGAACTGCTTTTGGGGTTTGGTTTTTGGTTGAGTTTGATTCCCTGCCTAAGACTCTGGTAATGTTAAGGCATCATTTTATTTTATTTTTTAAGTGCATTTGATTTCTGGGGACATAGAAACAGCTTAATCAGGGAATGACTGCATGTGTATAGCTTACTGTGCCAGACTTGGTTCAATGGAAATCTGTTTCATAATCTTACCTTAATTACCTATAGCTTCCTTAAAGGAGATATGTTTATTGTCCACAATGAATTAGAAGATGGATGGATGTGGGTTACAAACCTACGTACAGATGAGCAAGGCCTTATAGTAGAAGACCTAGTAGAGGAAGTGGTAAGTTACTTTATACCCAGTGTATCTGAACATTCAAATAAAAACACATCAATTTAAACATGAAATAAGTAGGTGATTCATCAAAGTACTAAACAAATTCAATTGATTTTCCATTACTTCTATGTCTTGAGTGGAGGTGTATATAGTTTGTCTTGATTCCTAACTATACGTCTATTTATGATTGAGACCTCGGTACATACACTTTCTTCTGTCTTTATACACACTACTTAATTATTTACTTTCTGGTATGCAGCCAGACCAGCAAACTGTAGTTTCTGTTTGCTCTGCAACCTAGAGTTTGATCCTGGTTTGCAGAGTGAGTAAAAATCACAGTTGGAATTAACTAAGCACAGTGCATGAGGAGATGGTGTATGTGAGCTCGGCACTCATTCTCATAATTCCAGATCATGGTTTGTCATTGCATGTGAACTGACCTGATGCACTGAAACTATGCAGTCAAATTCATGACTACACTCCGGACTGTCTTTGATTTAATTTTTGCAAGTAATGTTGTATTCATTGCAGCTGTGAGGGAGAGGAATACTGAAAATTTGACATTGTTTTGTATGCCATAGGTGAGTGATCTTAAAAACCCTTCAGTAAGGGAACTCATCATTGGCATGTGGGGTTCAAGAAAAAAATGAGGTGTGTATAAAACATTCAGAGGGAAGTAATTTTCTAAGGCAGTAAGCAGATGTGGGTGTCCAGTTAATTGCAGTGTGTTTGTTAGATGTGTTCCAATAACTTAAATTTTCCATACCAAAAAAAGGCTTTGTTAATCTTTGGGTATACTTTAACTTGGTTCCCTGCATTGAGCAGGGGGTTGGACTCATTGGCCTTATAGGCCCCTTCCAACTCTACAATTCTATGATTCTAAGTGTGAGTAGGTTTGCACTGTTAATTTCAGAAATCTCAAATGGTTCAGGTTTCAAAATTATTTTAATATTTCTTAAAGCATTCTCTAAACTTTAGGTAATGAGTTCTCCCATTTGTTGATTTGATTGTATTGCTTTGTTTTGTTTGTAAATGTGTGTTTTCCATAGGGTCGAGAAGAAGATCCACATGAAGGAAAAATGTAAGTGTGCTTTCTGGAATAAACCTGTAACACATCCTAAGTGTCGGAATAAATGTTGTTATAGAATTCAAGTCCTTGATTTCTTAATATGCAAGTGCAGAATTCCAGTTGACCCTAATATTAAAGAGAGATGTGATACGCATAGCAAGTAAGACATATGTCCCAAAAGGCCAGTACTTTATTAGGGTGGAAAGACTCTTGCGAAAATGTGCTACTTTAATCTAGACTGCTAAATCTTAGCTGGATTTCTCTGTTCAGTTCTGACCAAAATAATTGAAAATGAATATGGACAATTTTGAAAGGATCTGTAACTGTGAGGATGATAAAATGCCTAGGAATAGGAATTGAGTGTATTAATCTGGAGAAAAGAAGAGCAATATGCCCGTAGTTTTTGAAAAATTTCAGGTTGTTGTCTACCAGATCTTGCTGACGTTCACAGTAGCAAGTATGGCAGAAAATGGCCATTACTTAATTGTATAAGTGATCAGTGTATACCCCCCATACATATGCACATGTACGTGTGTGTGTATGTCACATGCATTGTGTATGATCTGAATTTAAACACTATTATGTGTTAGCAAAAATAGAAATATTTAGGCCATTCCTTAGTTATCTTCTGTATTACCATCTAAGCCAGGGATGGGAAACCTCTGGTCCACAGGCTTCTATGTCTAGACCTCAGGACTCTCGCCATAACTTACCCTCGGGTTGCACTCATCATCAGTCATAGTTCATATGCTTGAGTACTGGCTGGAATGTAAATGTTTTAAAAAGTTTCTTGAGTAGCCAGTCATTTTAATGATTGTTTTGAGTTGCTTTTAAATGTGTTTATGTTGCTGTACACCACCCTGAAGTTTTGTGAGAGCATGATGCGTAAATTCTTTTATAAATAAATAAAATTAATGCATCCTTGAACTGTGAAAATATCTGTTGCTTACTTGGATGGAGAAATGTGTGTGTTGGAGTGTTTGCATGGCTGTAATGTATCCTACTGTGCAGTGTAAGAGTCACATCTGTTCTGCCCGTTTTGCCTCTGCCCCTGCTCACCATTCACATGCTGCCCCCAGAATATTTCCCATGAGGGAATACGGTCCTCAGACGGAAAAAGGTTCATCATCATTAATATAAGTGAACAAGATCACAAATCTAAGTATGGTGTTCCTAATATTTTCTAATTTATCCTGTTCTCTAAGATGGTTCCATGGGAAGATCTCTAAGCAAGAGGCTTACAGCTTGCTGATGACAGGTGTGTAATGTGTAAATGTAATTAATAGAATATATAATACTGTATTTCTGCATTGACTCCACTACTTAATTGTAGAGTATTTTAAGAAGAATGGCTGTTACAGGGCATAAATTGATAAAGAACTTCTTAATGCAAATAAAAGCCTATTTTAAAAAATATTTGCTTAGATGGTCTATTATGAAAGCTCTATGTTATGTTAGCAAAAGTTTTGTTTCTGGGTTCCAGTACACTTCAGTATATGGGAGGGGTTATTTGTATATACATGCCATATAGGCTTGGCTTCTGTTCTTTTAGGAAGGATTCCTGTAATTTGGCATTGATTAACAGACAGAATGCTGTGAGAACGAATAACACTGGCTTTTTGCAACTGATTGAATTTGTAGCATTCGTGCTAAATTTCAGATGTATTAAATAAAGCTGTTACATTAACACTGAGAAAGTAAAATATTTGTAAGCAGCTAAGTACTTTTTTCTGTAATTAGTTGGTCAGGTGTCAAGTTTCCTTGTGAGACCTTCTGATAATACTCCTGGAGACTATTCTCTCTACTTTCGAACCAGTGAAAACATACAGCGTTTTAAAATATGCCCAACACCAAACAACCAGTTTATGATGGGAGGCAGGTACTATAACAGGTATGTTGTGAACAGGCCTTGATACGCTACAAGATGTGTATTCTCATGTATGTTGATATTTCTTTTTGGCTTGGTATTTCTGTTTAATTCTGACTTTGTATTACAAACAACACTGGATTGCATATGGTTCTTCATCATGAATTCAGGAGATTCAGAGATGATCATGTATGGAACAAGAGAAACAGGAATTGTGTGTATATTTAAAAATGAACAAGAATATATGTTCTTTCTGCAACCTTGTGGGATATGCTATAAAAAAAACTTGGTCTGTTGATACTATAACAGAAATGCTAGGGGGCGAAATAGTCCCATGTGTCTGAAGAAAACAGCCACTGAATTCTAATATGATAACATGGAACTTAACTTTTAACAGAACAGAACTTTGAACAGAACCTTGAACAGAAGTTTAGGAAGGAGAGTATTTTGCGCTAATGTATGCCTGCCTTTAAATAAATACTATTTTTCAATTCTAAAAAACATGACAATCGAGAGCTTAATGTGTTCAACAGCTCTTCTTAGTGATGAGGTTAACTCCCTCTTTCAAAAGAGATGGCTGTTGCCTAACCTACGGATGATGGAATTTACCAAACCTGAACCAGGGAATTTATATCCATCCCAACCGAGAATTTCTCTCGCTTCCAGCTTGGCTTCTGAGTGGTTAGAGATCCTGCAGCTGGTGTGATGGAGAAAGTATCAAGTTCTCCTAGCTGAGAAGTTCATTGGACTGTCATAGGACTTCAAGTGGAAGATGGTATGAGGCTAAACAATTGGATCCTTTTGCATATCCCACATACAAGCTACTTGATTACCCTTTTTATTTAATCTGTCTGGATTTCAAAGTTTTGCAACATTATTCAGTAAAAGAAACCCTGTTTCCTTAGGATCAGAATTGGGTAATGTGCATTAGTAAGAGAAGAATTAAAAAGAACTTTCCCAGGTGGAGGGCTTCTTAAATTATTCTTTACAGATTTTTGGTTTATTCAGTTAATGAATTCTTGATCATGGTTTTGGGATTAACAGTTCAAGCTGAACTCCCCCCACCCCACCTCTGATAGTGAGTCATGTCAGATGATCATACCACAGTTTAATCAGCCAAGGCATGAACAAGCCTTTTGTCAGTGCACATAGCCGCTTGGTTGCTCCGTTTGTGTGAGCGGCAATTACACCAGGAAGCCTCTAATTAACTATAGTTTTATGTTTCATCTGAACAAGGTAACTAGGGCTACAAACCAGGTTATTAAGCCTTGGAGCAAGCCAGGTTATTAAACCAACTTAAACCATGTTGTAATATTCTGGCTTGTTTCTTATGAAACAGGAAACTGGTTGATTGAAGGCTTCCTGGTTTGTTTGCTCACACCATTAAGGGAGGAGCAAAGTTGCTGCATGTGCGGACAAAATGCTTGTTCATATCAATGTCATTTTAGTTTAGATATTGAAATAGAAAACATTGGCTTGTGCGAGCAGAAAGCAGGGTTGATAAAAATCAATGATTTTTTTTTAAAAAAATTAAAAATTATTTTTTATTTAAATCAGATTTTTAAAATTTAAATCAGATTTTAAAATTTTCTTAGAACAATTAGTATTAAAAGAATCTAGGTCAACGATATCATCATGAATACTAATTATACAACTTCCAGTTATATTCTATGAATATGTTAACAGCAATTTATGGAGATGAGAGATAACCTGAGGGGTCCTATTCTGCAGGTGGTGTACATGACGTGCATGCATTCTCTCTCTCAAGGCCTTGCCTCTCTTTAAGTGCAAAGATAGAGAAGGTCAATGAATACAGCATTTGGGGAGATGGAGTAGAAGTGAACAAGGAGGAGACCACTGAAGTGGTAATCCAGCTCTTAACAACAGTAGCCTCTTCTGCAGGTGTAGAGAGAAATTTTTCTTCCTTTGGACTAATTCATTCTAAATTGAGAAATAACCTGGGAACTGAAAAAGCAGGAAAACTTGTATTTCTTTTCCAGACAATGAACAAGGAAGACAAAGGTGAAGAAGAAGACTGAGTTAACTGTACCACCTAGTATTTTCTTATGTTCTCTCTTGAAATTGCCTAAATTCATTTTTTAAAGAACTTTACATTTTTCTATAAATTGAAATAGTTAACCATTAAAAAATCCATCTGCATGTTTTGTTAATGTTGTTGAAGAAGAAAATTAAACAGAAGAATAAACAATCTCATTAGTAAAAATTAAAAGCCTGTTTGGTGGTAGTGATTCTGACACATCATGACAAAAATATCAGGATTAATTGGAGTTGACTCATCTCCTGAATGACTTCACAATTTCATTCTGTTTTAGTACTAAAATGACCAAATTATCATCCCATTTTTGATGAAAATTAATCTGAAAACAATTCAGAATAATTGCTTAGTGTGTACTTACCTTCTAATGCAACCCATATCTCTGGATATGTATTAAGGTTATATTAAACATAAAATAATAATGTACATACACTAAACATTATGATTAAATAAAATCTTCCTCACTAGTGATTTAGATCATTCACATAAAATCAACCCTGGCAGAAAGGAGCTTATGCTTTGCAATGGAGCTCCCTGAATTCTATTGATTCTCCCCTCCCACTGCAGTCCCCTATGCCTCATCCTTCCCTGATTCTCAGGAGTAGTTCTTGGGGCCATAGGAGGAGGGGCCAGTACCGTTGCATGAGAGGAGTTCCACTCAAGCTTCTCTGGATGCAACTCATTATTTCTCTTTCTCCATCCCAATAAAATATTTTTCTACTGGTTGATTCTGGTCATTTTTAGCAGGGTAAAACATGTTTGTGTTGTGTTTTTTGTGTGTGTTCTTAAGTATTAGTGTGCCTTTTCATCCCTCATGTTGGAAGAAGGGCTAATGAGGTTCACAGAGTTCTGCTACTTTGGCAATTTTGTTGTATTTGTCACTTGTTATAGTTACTTATTGGGGACATTACTATGCTGATTCACAAAAAGATATATAAATGTAACTCCCAAAATGAAAACAGCATTTTCAAATGCTTCAAACATTAATTATGTCATTGCAGACAGAAATTTGAATGCTTTAGGATATTGGCATGATTTAGTATTTATTGTGGAATAATCAGATTCAAAAAGGCAGGTAACAGAGAACAGGGTGTGTACTCTGCCAAAGTATGTCCTCTTTACTTGGAGGTGGAGTGGAGGGCAGGGAACGAGGACAGAAAGAGACGCTCCAAATGTGACAGAGGATTTTACCTTAATTGTGATACTGCCTATGGGATGTTTAGATGTAACTAACTAGAGTTGCAAATGTGAAAAATACACTGATAAAAATGTATCTAAAATCTAGATTGATGAAGATCTGTTGTAACAATAAAACATTTTTATTGAGAAATAACATCCATGCTGCTATACCTGACACATACTGATATTTTACTCAAATTATAACTTTTATAATGTCAACCAGTATCCAAACAGGAGGACTTTGGATTTGTGCTTCTGGAGCAGCCGTCCAATGCTACATAGTAAACTGCTTTTGAAACAGAGTTTCGAAAGGAGTTTGCAGTGGAGTAGGAAGATCTTTTTTTTTCCAAGTCAAAAATATCACTGAGCACTGGCAAGATCTTTGGTGATCTGTTTATAGCTCTGGGGATCCCAAACACAATTTTTCCTTTTCAGATACTTAATCCTGTAGTTCTGTGTCACTGTAGATAAATTCCTGTTTACCCGTTGAATCAATTTTCATTTGATTGATCCACCTTTCTAATTCTTTCTTACCGATTTAATACACAGTGTAAACATTTTGTCAGCTTTACATTCTAAATGTTTTCATTCAAGCACAGTAGATCCAAACAAATGCACAGTAGTTCTGTTAATGTTTGAGCTAATAATTTTCAAACTTGCTTGGTGGCATAATTTCTTTCTGTAACTTTAACATTGGGGTGTTTCCCTTGTATGCTAATAGGAAGCTTTTATGATCGGAAATACCATTCCGATCTAAATTTTTCAAGAAATAGTTCTGGCTGGGAGGCTCTTGGAAAAAACCCTGTTAGTTAAAGCACTATTTTTGCCACCTTTGCAGGTATATATTTCAAAATCTCAGAAAATATATTCTAGCACTTAGACAGGTTATTCAGATCTATATAAACTTTTGTTACACTTAGTAACACAGTATCACAGGATACATTAACAATGTACTAAAGCAGAAGTTATATAACATGTAATCTATATTAGATATAACTCTAATATCCTCACTTCTAAATTTGGCCAGTGTCGACTTACTTATCTGATTGATTGATTGATATCCTGCTCTTCCTCCCAGTAGGAGCCAAGGGCGGCACTTGTGGATTAGTGAGAACTATTTTTTATGTGCATAAAAATTCCTGTTTTATAAAAGTCTCTCCAATATGTTTCTTTGTATCTTCATCCCATTTATGACTGATAATCCTTGAGGTTACATGTTCTTTTACAAAGTAAAGTAACGAAAAGTGTAGAAAAATGAAACGTTTAAAACTATGATACCAGCATTTAGTATGGCCAAGGAAACTGTCAATTTTTAAAAATTCTTACTTAAATTAAAAACCCTTGGAATTCATGACAGATACAGTCCTTTTAATTAGTAGATATTTTCAAATTTGAAAATGGATAGAATACAGTAATATCATTTTTTTAATTGACAGTTTTAGTTACATGTAACAATATTGATTATTGAGAAAAGGCAATTGTGGAAAATGTTTTAGTGAACCAGAAAGCTTTTCTCAGAGATGTGTTCAAATACTTTGTAGTATTACTATTGCAATATTAAGCAAGTGTACAGTATGTAAAATACTATTTATAAAATGAACAGTGCATAAATATGGTAAATATGAACCTCTGAACAAGTGAGATACAGGATTTATTGGACCAAGTCAATAAAAGTACTAGAAGCAAGTTTTTCATTTAACCACTTATATGCCAAAATATTGTGTCCATGTTTATCTTAAAATATCTGGCTAACAAATTTGTGGAGTGTACATCAAGCCATAAGTCTTACCTGACATGTGTTTGTTGACTGGACTTCACATTTCTGTTCAATGTACTTTCAGTATTGAAAGTGTGTTCTTTCACCATGACTTTGTTACATGTTTGAGGCTGAGGTTGAGAATGCAAAGAACAGAATTTTGTTTCTAAATATACTATGCTTATTTACTTTATTCAATAAGAATGATGTACCAAATAAGTCAAATATGTGGAATATCAGGCTTCCTTCAGACATCTTCCATCTGTGTCCTTCAAAATGTGATTTTAATCTGGCCCTAAGTAGTATTTGGAATGCAGTTTTTTTGTGTAAAACGTCTCCACTTATAGAGTATTTAATTTAACATAATGGCTTCGTATTTTCAAAATGCACTCTGCATAATGTGTTAAGGGCCTTCTCTGTTACGCATTCCTGCTCTTTTAGAAATAAATTGCTTTGAAGTGACTCCCATTCCTCTTTTCTAGTTGCAGAGAAATTTGGGGAATTACTGCTAATAAACTTCAATTTTTCAGTCTGGTGGAAAAGAAGAGAACATTTTTGCCTTTTCTTGACTATGAAGAAAGTTGATGTCTGATGTATTTGAATATTTGTTTTAAGCTGTGTCTGATTGTTTTAAAATTGCTGAGTTCTTTGCTGCTAATGATGTACTGAATCCTCATGTCTCTTGATGTGGAACTGAATTTTGGATATTATGAGAAAATATTAATTTATTATTATTATTTATTTATTAGATTTATATCCTGCCTTTCCTTCCAGTAGGAACCCAGTCAAAATATATGATTGTTAGAAAATATATTTACTTTACATCAGTTCCAAACACACAGTCTTTAGAAGCAAGATATAATTATTGCATTTTTATTAAATATATTTCTAAGTAAATAAGTTTAGGATTTTAACTGTCATTTCATGTTCAGTGTTGTAAAATAGCATTTATTTTATTCAGAGCTCCCTGTTGTTGTTTTTTTTTTTTAACAGTATTGGTGACATCATTGAGCACTATAGAAAAGAACAAATAGTTGAAGGCTACTATCTTAAAGATCCTGTTCCAATGCAGGTGAGATATTGCATGCTATCTAATCTTAACATTAGCATTTCCAAGACAGGGCGTTACCACTGAAAAGGAAGTCACTCCCATACTCATTTCAGATGGACCTACAGAAGGACCTCTGAGGAAGATTTCAACATCTGGGAAGGTTCATGTGGATCCAAGCAGCCCTCATCCATGGGTTCAATTCCATTCTGATCTCATACTTGTTTCATTCTACTTTTAACCTGGATGAGGGTGACCAGAACAACAGACAAGTTCTATTGTTAAGCTGGGCAAAATGTATAGAGATGTCGTAATAATCACAGATCTGTCTGCTTGACCAAACTCTGGATTATGTCTACTTTTCCTTTGCAACAGCAGTATTGCGTTTCTAAAGTTGTCCTAGGAGTTCTAAGATATAACAACTCCCAAGAGAAGTTTTATAGCACCATGAAACATTTAAAAGACTGGCCTAAGCTGTGGGGAAATGTTGTGTGCATTTATGTATTCAAAATTATGTCCATGCTGCTTTTCACTTAAAAATAAATCTCAAGTCAGTTTACAGCAATAAAATATTAACAATGCCCATACTAAAAAAACAGTAAACAGTAAAACATCACAAATTACATTATCAGAGTTGTTAAAAGTTGGCAGCAATGGTTGGGAGATGCTTGTGCAAAAGATACGTTTTTGGTAAATAACAGAAGCACATCACTGTTGCTGTATTGTATTGGGGAGATCATTCCAAAGAGTGGGTACCACCACCGAAGAGAACAAGATAGTATCCTGTGGGCCATAGCATAACTAATACTGAAGATCCTCTGAAGATCTTAGTAATTGGGCAGGTCTATCTGGGGAAAGGTGTTCTCTCAGGTAACTGGTCCTGAGTTGATTAGAGCTGTATATGTTATTTACAGAACTTTAAGCTTGGCTTGTTAACAAACTGTCACCCAGTACAGCTCTTTTAATCATACAGCCACAGTAGTGGCTGTATACTATAGCCAGCGTGGGTTTTTTACATTCCACAATACTAAATTGAAAATATCCCCCATGCCATTCTGATGCTTCCCATAAGCTCATTTCAAAACAAAACCTTACAAAACTTATAGTCCTGAACTCAGAAACGCTTGCTTAACAACCCTCTCAATTTTCATGGTGATACACAACAGTCAGAGAGAATAGAGAGTTCAAAGTCTAAAAAGAGAGAGAGAAACCCCAGAGCCCTTTTGGACTTTTTTCTCTCAGAGTTCTCATAATCTGTTGAAATTCATTAAAAATCAGCCATGTTCACAGAGTACCTGTAATCCTAATACTGACGTTGCCCTTCATCTTCTGCAGTTTAGAGGTTAAAAAAATGTCTGGCTGATTTTTAATTAATACATTTTGGCTGGAACCCTATGATAACACGGGGCATGCTCAGTAAGAACCAACTGTCAGAGTTTTAAAAGCCAGACTCACAGCTGCTGGGCTTGCCTAATCGGGGCCATACCCACACCAGACTTTGATTTCACTTGAGACAGTCATGGGAAGTATAGCTTGTGAAGGATGCTGAGAGGAGACTGCTATTCCACTGAGAGAGCTCCAGCGACCAGACTGGTTTAACAGTCAGCCACTCTGATTGAAGGTCTGTGAGGGGAACAGGGCATCTCCTAGCAACTCTCAGAACCCTTCACTAACTACACTTTCCAGGATTCTTTGAGAGAAGCCATGACTGTCCAAAGTGAAATAAAGGCCTGGTATGGATGTGGCCAGGGACAACTTTGGTTTAAATTTGCGTGGGAGGCTACATGTGCCTGCTGTAGAATAAAAAGGTGGGGGAAACGCTGAAAAGCAATGATAGTGTTCACAATGTTTTCCTTTTGGAAAGGAAAGGAGCTTCCCTTCTGCCCAGTGCCAATCCACCCAATCTCCTCCCCCTCCCCTGCCTGCCCCTCCCCCAAGTCAGTGTTGGACTACGACCTGGGAGACCAGGGTTTGAATCCCCACACAGCCATGAAGCACACTGGGTAACCTTGGGCCAGTCACTGCCTCTCGGCCTCAGAGGGAGGCAATGGTAAAACCACCTCTGAATACCATTTACCATGAAAACCCTATTCATAGGGTCAACATAAGTCAGGATCGACTTGAAGGCAGTCCATTTCCATTTTCAAACATGATTGCACAGAAATAAATCCCATTCAACTAAAAAAGTATGCAAATGATCAAACCCACTCTCCCTTCTCCTCCCTCTTATCCCCTCCCTCTTGCCCCTTCCCTCCCCCTTCCCTTGCCCCTCCCTCCCATCCCCTTCCAATCCCCTCCTTCCCCTTCCTTCTCCTCCCCCCCTTCTGCCCTCCCCATGGTCAGCTTTACCTATCTTAAGCATGATTGCATGGAAGTAAATACCATTGAACTCTATAAGCATGCAAATGATCAAACCTGCCCTTCCTTCCCACTTCCTTTGCCCCCTTCCAATAAGCTCCTTCCCACTCCCACTCCTCCTCCCCCATGGTCAGTTTTTCCTATCCTAACCAAGATTGTATAGGAGTAAATGCCATTGAACTCAATAAGCATGGAAATGCTCAGACCTGCTTTTCCCCTCCTTCCTCTCCTCTCCCTTCCTCCTCTCCTCCCTTCCTCCCCCTCCCTCGCTCCCCCCTGGTCAGTTTTACCTATCCTAAGCATGATTGCATGCGAGTAAATCCCCATGAACTCAATACACATGCAAATGATCGAACCTGTCCTCCTCCCCTCTCCCTCCTGCCTCTTGCCATCCCAGTCCTTACCCTGCGTCTTCTCCCCTCCCTCCTCCTCCTCCTCCCCTCCCTATCCTTTGTGGTCAGTTTCACCTATCCTAAGCATGATTGCAGGGGAGTAAATCCCATTGAACTCAATAAGCATGCAAATGATTGGTTCATTCTCAGCAAACGTGGACAGGATCCCATTTCTTATCTCCCGGATTAAAAAGCAGGGAAATTCACTAATAGGCAAAAAACCTTGTGATTTAAGAACGTACCTATAGCCAACAGATATTTCTATCAAACTTTAAAAAACAGGGAAATTGGGCAGCTATAGTAAATGCACCAGGAGACCTGACTTCCTCTCTGAGATATTGTACTGCCCTACACATTTGTCAAAATGCAAACACAATTTGGGCTGGTCTTTCACAGTCCAATCCACTTCTTGTGTAGCTTGGAAGAATTTGGTAACATGCCTCTGAGCATATGTTGAGTGTTACCAAATTGTTCCAAGCTACACTGGAAGTGGATTGTGAAAGACCAACCCAAGGTGTGTTTACATTTTGACCAATTTGTAGGGCAGTCCAATATCTCAGAGAGGAGTTCAGGTCTCCTGCTCCCCTGGTGCATTCACTATAGCTGCCCAATTTCCCTGCTTTTTAAAGTTTGATAGAAATATCTGTGGGCTATAGGTACATTCTTAAACCACAAGGTTTTTTGCCTATTAGTGAATATAGGTGTTATGTTTGCAGTAAGATGCCTCACTTAGCAGCCTACCCGATGAGTTTTGCATTAGATGCAGTTTCTGAACTATCCTTAAGGAAAGCTGCAATATAGAGCAATATAGTGTTACAATAGCTTGTAGAGTTATTTTTTTTTCAAATTGGAAAATTAATGCCCATTTGTTCCCTCTGCAGCATCAAGGACAAGTGCTTAATGACACAGTGGATGGGAAAGAAATATATAATACAATTCGTCGTAAAACAAAGGATGCATTCTATAAAAATATTGTTAAAAAGGGATACCTTCTGAAGAAAAGTAAGTATGGTAAACAGCTGTGTGTTCTAGGACAGCGTTCCCAAATTAAGCCCCTCCCCTTGGCCCACTTGAAAATTGCTGAGGGGTTATGGCTCCACTTCATTATTCTTCTATCAGTGGTTTAGAAATTGTAATGCACGCTGTGTGTGCACTCTCTCAACTTCCCTCTTTCTCTTTCCTTCCTTCGTCCCTAAGTACTGATATTGCATTCCTTTTAAGTGCCTGGTCAGCCTTTTTTTCCTTCATGGGACTTTCCCCCATCTTGCTGCCAGGTACGGCTTTTTCTCCTGTGCATGGAAAATCTGATCTTAGGTGGGTAGCTAGCTCCACCTAGCGGTTGAAGGCAGAAGAGTGCTAAAGAGGTTTTTTTTACAAGGACTTCCTGCTCTGCACAGCTCCTTATTTCAGTTTCTCTTCTGCCTTCCACCAAGAACTGTTGATCTAATTCCTTTCTGCTTTCAGGCCTGTATAGTTTGGGTTTTTTTGCTATTGTGTGTCTGTACCTTTTCCTTCCTTTACTGTTTTCCTACGTGTGCCTGCCACCCCCTCCTCCATCCTCTTGCCTGTGGAAGGCCTCAGCAGGACGTTCCAGCCGCAGGGAAAGCGTATTTGCCCCCCCCACAGCTCGTCAGCATCTGACCTCGCTGTTATCACAGTCCTTGGCTCCCATAAGACCCGCAGCATGGTTTGTGCCCATGGGGAAGGCAACACGCAAATCGGAGCACCCACCAAATAAACCTAAGTCACTTCAGCCTCACACTACAATGGAAGTTGTGCCTCCGCCATTATCCAGCCAGGCCCTAGAGCCTTTAGGTTCTATTGAATCCCAGGCAGAGGTAGCCATAGCCCGCCCCTCTTCCAGCAGGCATGAGGTGGATGAGGCGTGTACTGTTGTGGGCAGGGTGGCTCCACAACGATTGGCACCTAAGAGAAGTAGGAGAACCAGTCACAACAGGTAACAGCCTGGTGATCCACAGGGACTGCACCAAAGGAGGCCCATAGCAACACGTGCAGGTCACAGAGGGACCTGGAATCCCTATCTGAGGAGGAAGGCACCCAATTCCAGCCCACCCTGGTGGTGATTTTTTCTTCATCGTCTTCTCCTGAGGAGTTTGAAGGCTTCCTCGAGACAGCTATGTCTCACTAAGCATTACAGGAGAAGAGGGGTGAAGCATCCTTCATTTCACCCTCTTCACGTCAGGAACTCAAGGTTCAGGGGGTGGTGCACAACCCACACTGTTCTCATGCTCAACCTCTACAGTTTCAGTTATCAGCGCACATGCTACAACAATTAAAGGAACAACTGAGAGATTCCTAATGGATCTAGCCAGAGATCTTTCCACATCAGTGACTGAGACTCAATACCCCACACAGGACACACCAGCCATAGCACCCACTCCGCCACCTTCAAGAGCTCAAGTGGTGCAGGGCCTCACTACACCCCACTCTTCTTCAGATGTGCCCCAACCACCGAGCAGGGCATCACTGGACCCTTATGCCACCTCACAGGGCAGGCATTCTCAACTTCAGGAGGAGGCAACGGTGGACCCCAACAACTAGCTGATTGTCCTCGATGAGGAAGAACAGAGTGGAGATTCAGAGTCAGAGGAAGTAGTGACCAATAGGATTTTCCAGGAGGCTCTTTTCCTTCTACTCCTGTGCAAGGCAATGGAAGCTCTGGATCTAAATCCTCTGGAAGATCCTCCAGCTCCCTCAGCATCTAGAATTTCGGCTGTGTGTCCAGACCCGAAACCGAAGTCAAGTGTGCTAAAACTTCCATCGCTGTTGCCTAAAGTGATCAAGTACAAATTTGATGCCCCACTGCACTTCAAGAAATCGGTTGCAACTGCCAACAAATACTATATGTTGGAACAACACATCATGGACCAACTCAGTATTCCTCTGGTCGACGCCCCCATAGTCAATTTACTAAATCTATCCTTGAACCAGAAAGACTTGGATGCCCACCCAAGGATCTGTCAGAGTGTAAGCTGGATCTAGGCCTTAGGAGGATTCATGAGGCCTGTGCACTCTCCATCAGAACAGCAGCAGCCTCCTCGGTCTTCGCAAGAGCATCCCTGCTGTGGCGAGAGGACCTATTGGACGGCCTGCAGCAGGATCCGCTCGAATCTGGAAGTCTCTTCTGAAAATCTCGAGAGCAGTGACCTTTATGGCAGATGCATCCGTGGACGCCATGCAGTTTTCGGCAGAGTCATTAGCAGCGAGTGTTTTCACTTGAAGGACTCTATGGTTATGCCATTGGCAGGCCGATACTGCAGCCTGCTCTAATCTTGCATCTGAACCCTATGTGGGTGGCAAACTATTTGGCGACGACGCCCTAGCTGGGGTCTTGGAGTTGAAGGAAAAGAAGAAAGCTATGCCTTCTGCCCAAAAATGAGACAACAAAAGATTCTTCCGTAGACCTTTCCATCCTTATTTGCCCTCTCAGTCCTTTCGAGGCTCCAGGGCATTCGGAAAAACAAAGGAGTCCTGTACCAGCCGTCCCTTCTGGAATAGGCAACGTACCCAGTCTAAAAGCCAACAACCTTTCCCCAATAGATCGGGTTTTGGATCCCAGTCTTGGGGGAATAAGCATAAATTCTGACGCCAGGGTCCCTCAGGTGGGAGGACGCCTTCAACACTGCCCACTGCTGGAGGAACGTGTCTTCGGACCAATGGGTACTGCACACCCTCAGATAAGGACTGAGGCTGGAATTCACCTCCCTTCAACCAAGTTTATCCCCTCCCCCCTCTCAACGTTTCCGGACAAGCGGGAAAGGACTCTTCAAGCAATTGCCCACCTTCTGCAGATTTTGGCAGTAGAGCCCGTTCTAAGAGGCGAGACGTTTTCAGGAATCTATTCGGTATTCACCGTTGCGAAAAAAGACAGTTATTTCAGGGCAGTACTCTATTTGAAGAACTTAAATCAGTTCATAAAATACCACAGGTTCCACATGGAAACTTTACTGTCCATCAAGGAGGCATTGAGAAAGCAAGACTTCCTCTCATCTATTGATCTGAAGGAGGCCTATCTGCATGTCCCTGTTTTTCCGCCTCACAGACATTACCTCCAGTTTGCCGTGTGGGAGGATCACTTTCAGTACAGGGCCATGCTCTTCGGCCTGGCGTCTGACCCCAGAGTATTCATCAAGATTGTGAGTGCTCTGGTGGCACACCTCAGGACGCAGGGGGTCCATGTCTTTCCTTACCTGGATGACTTTCTGCTCCAGTCTCCATCCCTCCACAAGGCTTCGGAAGATCTGCACATCACCCTAGCATGCCTCAAGGATCACAGCTTCCTTGTCAACCAAACCAAGAGCCAGCTTTGTCCAGCCTACCGCATAATACTTTTGGGGGCCACCATAGACTCACTCATAATGTTAGCTCAAGACAGAGTAGACTAGATAATTACAGCTGTCACACAGCTCCTATCTTCGTCTTTGGCAGATCTTATCATCTGGCAGGTATCTTGGGGTTGATGGTCTCAACCTATCGGACTACACCATGGACACGTCACCACTCTCGACCATTCCAGTGGGTGCTACTGCCTTTTCAAAGCGACATTGCAGCCAGGCGTCACTGGAAGGTAGCACTTTCATCAGTGGTCCGTTGCTCCCTGCTATGGTGGCCCACAAACCCAATCTACTAAGGGGAGTGCCATTCCAGGACCCTCCACTGACCCTGATCACCTCAGATGCCAGCCTGACAGGCTGGGGAGCCATTTGTGATGGCCAGATGATACAAGGGACTTGGTCACCACAGGAGTAAGTACTTCCAATTAATCTTCTGGAGCTTTGTGCAATTCGGCTAGCCCTAAGGCACTTTGCGGAGATCAAATGGTTGGGGGCAGTGCTTGTCAGGATAGACAACGTATCGGCCAAATCACATTTGAATTATCAGGGAGGCACACGCTCCCCACAACTACAGAAGGAAGCTGCCCTGCTGTTCCAGTGGGCAGAAACACACATGGACTCGATTCTCACGGAATACCTCAAGGGGGAGGACAACTGCCAAGTGGATTGGCTCAGCAGACAGAAGGTGCATCAGGGAGAATGGAAGCTTTACCCGTTGGCCTTTCAGGAAATAGTGAGACACTTCAGCAGAGTCGAGGTGGACCTATTTGCTACACACCTCAACTGCCACGTGAAAAGATTTTTCTCCAGATATGTGACACCAGAGGTGGAAGGCATAGATGCTCTGGCGTCCCAGTGGCCCCAAGGACAACTCTGCACCTTCTTGTCTCTTCTGATCATTCCCAGGGTACTTCAAAAGATCCAAGCTGAAAGGGCAAGAGTTCTACTGATAGCTCCTTGGTGGCCAAGGAGACTCAGGTTCCCGGAGCTTGTTGATCAATTATCCATGGCAAATTTCCCTCAGGGAAGATCTATTATCACAGGGGCAGCTTCTTCACCCAGACCCGGGATGGCTGACGTTTTATGTTTGGAGATTGAGAGGACGCCTCTTAAAACGAGGCATTCCAGCTCAAGTGGAGGAAACTATGATGGCCTCAAGAAGCCCTTCCACAATTAGCATATATGAGACTACATGGAAGGTCTTCTCGACGTGGTCAGAAAAGAAGGGTTTAATTCCAAGGAAAGCAGGTATAAACAACATTCTCTGCTTCCTACAGGATGGCTTGTCCTTGGGTCTTAGGCCAAACACTCTCAGATGCCAGGCTTCAGCCCTTTCGGTGGTTCTGTCTGCATCTCCATAGAAACCGCTGGGTTCTCATCCGTTACTCAGGCATTTTCTACATGGGGCAATGACATTGGCACCTCCTAAAATCCATTGTTACTCAATTTGGGATCTACACAAGGTGTTAACGGCCCTACAAAAGCCCCCTTTTGAACCCCTAAGTCAAATTTTCCTACGTCCCCTATTCTTTAAGGTTTTGTTCTTTGTGGCCATTACTTTGGCCCAGAGAGTGTCTGAGTTGAATGCTCTGTCTGTTGACAAGAATTTCTGTGTGTTTCATAAGGATAGAGTAGTCCTACATACTGTCCCTTTTCGTCCTAAAGTACTGTCTACCTTCCACTGTCAGCAAGAGCTGGTACTTCCTTCTTTTTGTCCTAATCCCATTCACCCCACAGAAAAAGCGTGGCATTCACTGGATGTGCAAAGAGCCCTGAAAGTGTATATCTCTAAAACAAAACATCTCCGTCAGACAGATAGTTTGTCTCCTTCCACCCAGCGTCTTTAGGGAAGAAAGTGTCTTCGGCCACGCTCGCTAGGTGGATGAAGGCATTTATCACACTGGCCTATGCCTCTCTATAGTTTATTTGTCTCCTTCCAGCCAGCGTGTTTAGGGAAGAAAGTGTCTTCGTCCATGCTTGCTAGGTGGATCAGGGCATGTATCACACTGGCCTACGCCTCTCTAAAGTTAGCCTGGCTGGCCAAGATAGTGGCCCACTCAACTACAGCAGCAGCCACATCGGCAGCATTCTCATGCCACACATCTATCACAGAGATTTGTAGAGCAGCTACATGGGCCGCACCTAATACATTTATTAAACACTATAAGATTAACACATATGCGTCAGCGGAAACAGCTTTTGGGAGGAGAGTGTTACAGCACGTTCTCCCAGATCACTAGTGTAATCAGCCCAGCGATGTTCCCACCCTACATGGGTCAGCTTTGGTATGCCTCACCTGAGATCAGCTTTTCCATGCACAGGAGAAAAGACATTTGGTCTTACTGTAAAACAATTTTTTCTGTGCATGTCAAAAGCTGATCTCAGGGCCACTCCCTAGGAGAGCTGGGCTGCCATCACTGTCTTTTTCATCTTAGGCCTACAGCAGTGAGTGTATGAGTGCTGTTGTCTCCTGTTTCGTGTTGATGGTTCCCATTATTTCTTTTGTTCTTTCCTCTTGTTGGTTGGCTTGTTATCAAAAACTGAAATAAGGAGCTGCGCAGAGCAGGAAGTCCTTGTAAAAAACATCATTTCTTTTGCACTCTTCTGCCTTCAACTGCTAGGTGGAGCTAGCTGCCCACCTTAGATCAGCTTTTGGCATGCACAGAGAAAACCATTTTATGGTAAGACCAAATGTCTTATTTCTCTGAGAAAGGAAGAACCTCCTCCCTTGTCACTTCTGCAGACCACCTGAATGAACCTTATAGAATGGGTGATAGTCTGTGGGCCATACTTCAGGAGCCCCTGTTCTAGGAACAGCTGTGGATCCATACCACCTGAATAGGCTCCCCTGCCTTTAAGGTCCTGTGGCAAGGTGCTCCACAGGTAGTAAAAAAAGTAGTGATTTCTCACACATGTAAGTCTAGTAGTCAGTCTCTCACACAGACCCCACATGCCAACAGTCTTGTACTGTCCATCTGTATTTTGTCCTGTAGTTACTGAAATTGTCTAAATGTTTGGTTTTTTGCAACATATCTAAATAGTTGAAATTCAGTTTGAATATTTTTCTTTTCAGGTTGCTCTTAGACAGGTAGGCACAGAATTGGTATTGGTAATAGGGGTGTGCACAGTCCATAAGATTCAGTTGAGGCCCTGATTTGGTGCTACAGAAAACAGCGTGATTTGGTTCTGAGTGATTCGTAGATATCTCCGTTTGGCTTGTGTCCAGATCCAAAGCTTTGTGTCTCTCTATTCACTATTATGGGGATTTAAAAACATACAAAAATAATAGCTCCTTCTGAGTGGGTAAAGCATAGCAACTGTCTGACAGATACATCTGGGGGATTTTGTGCTTCAGATTTTTTTTAAAAGGAACCTTTGCAGCCGTGGTAGCGCTTATGAGGGCATGAATACTACTACATTTCAGAAGGATAGCTGCAGTGGTTTTCCTGCAAGGACAACCTTTACAGTTTTGTGGTAGTTATAAACAGTCTTGTACCTTCCCCTATTGTTTTCTGGGCAATTTATATGAAAATAGCGTTCATGAGAGAGGTCAGAAATATAGATGCATGGGGTTTTGTGCTAGGCACTTTAAGGTTTTTTTTGGGGGGAGGGGGGCAGGGGGAGAACTAAAAGGTATTTGTTTCCATTCATGTGGCTTTATGGACAATGAATTTATTAAAAATGGCATACATCAGGGTTGGAGAACATCAGACCCACCAGTCCAGTTTGGCACATGAAGCCATTTTCCCGAAACCACGCCTACCCACCCATCAGCTGATGTTACTCAGGGGCATCATTCATGCACATGGGCAGGAGGACAGAATTAAATCCTGCATTGGCTGTGTGCACACCTGTTCTCAGCAGAGAACAGCATGCAGCCAAAGAGAGCCTGTAAATTGTTTTTTCTCCCTGCCCCGCGGCTTTGCCAACCTATGCCAATCTTTGCTTCCCAAAGTGCAGAGCATAGGGCTAGCATATTTTACATTTCCCAAGTGGGAACCCTGCCTAAGGGATTTTGAAGAGTCAGCAGGACAGCCCACTTGTCAATCATGTGGTGCCTCTGCCCCCTGTCAAATTTGGCTCATGAGGCCGATATTAATAAGGATCTGACCTGTGAATCTGTGAATCTTTCTGAAGCTTTGGCTCAGGATTCAGGATTTATCCGAATCAGATGCACACCTCTAAATGGTAATATGAATACATGTTATTGTACTTTAATATGATAAAAAGCAACGTTACTTGCATTCTTTTCTAGTGGGGTTCATAAAACATAATGCTAAGAGCATGGGCAGAAAATGTAGCTACTTAAGCTGCAATACAATACACACTTACCTGAGAGTAAGTCCCATTGAACCCAGTGGAGCTTTCTTCTGAGTAGACGTATTGGATTGTAATCTTAGTCACCTGAGTCTTAAAAATCTTGCTTAGGACTCAGGCATTTGAAATGTGTGTTTCCCCATTCTTCACTAAATTGGTTTGGTTGTTTTACAGGTAAAGGAAAGCGGTGGAAGAACTTGTACTTTATTTTAGAGGGGAATGATGCTCAGCTTATTTATTTTGAAAGTGAGAAGCGAGCCACTAAACCCAAAGGATTAATAGATCTTAGTGTGTGTTCTGTCTATGGTGTTCATGATAGTCTGTTTGGCAGGTAAGATAGCCACTTCTATTTTTAATTAATTATGAAGCTGAAAAAGTCCGGTGTTTTGTCGAGTAGTTGATGTATAACCCTCATAACACACATGCATGTAAGAATTTCTTGTTTATCCTTTTAAGAGGTTTTTTCAAAGCATTCCTGCCACCTCCTTAATGAGGTTATTACACATTTTTATATGTAGCGTACTGTTTGGATGATATCCAATGTTACTCAGAGTAGACCCACTGAAGTGAATGGATTTGTTACTTAAGGCCATTAATTTCATCAGCTCCTTTAAAATGTGGTGTTGGAGGAGAATTTTGTGGATACCATGGACCGCAAAAAAGACAAATAGTTGGGTATTAGAACAACTTAAACCAGAACTATCACTGGAAGCTAAAATGATGAAACTGAGGTTATCATACTTTGGACACGTAATGAGAAGACATGCTACACTAGAAAAGACAATAATGCTGGGAGAAACAAGGGAGTAGAAAAAGAGGAAGACCAAACGAGATCGATTGACTCCATGATTCATAGGGTTGCCGTAAGTCGTAATTGACTTGAAGGCACATAACACACACACACACACACTGTGACTAACATTGGATATCACTCTCTGCCTTCACTTCCATGTCATTAACATGCTACTAATTTGTATGGATGCCATTTCTATGTTTAGGTTTTTGGATTGTTATGGAAAGTATGTTGTCTTAAAAGCAGAGTACTGTCTCCATCATATATCTTTCATGTTCACTGAAACTTGAAAACCTCTCCGTGTAAGTTTCTATGTATGTGTGAAAATTATTGAAATGTTTTTTTTGTCCTCAGATTTTAATTTTATTTTTAAATCGTACTCCCTATACATAAACTATAAATCTGCCAACTTTAAGCCTAGATGCTGATGTGTCAACATCTAGTCAGGTTTTCTGAACACATATTGTTTTCCTCCAGATCTTGTCCAAGAAACAAATGAGCTGGTAATGTCAAATTTACCAAATATGCTATGAAACGGTTTATTTAAAACTAGTTTAGAAATCAAAACAGTCCAGTTCTCTGCTTGTTTAACTCAAAGTCACATTGAGTTTAGTGATTCATGCTCCCAAGTAACTATGCATAGGTTTGCGGTTAGATAGTCTATGCATTGAACACTGTCTGTTTTATATTCTTCCAAATATTCACAGTGATGTGTGCAGTGTGGTTTCATCAGTATGCATTAATAACAATGATATAAATATTGATGTTAGTAAGAATTCAATAAAGATTGTGCATAAAAACACCTGTTGAATATCATAGGCATATTGGTAAGAAGAAGAGGATATTGAATATATTGTCTAGACAATATGCATAACCTCCAAGGCATGTTAGAGGTTGGTCATATTGGTTATGAATGCTGTACTCATTGACTCAGGGTTAGGGAACCTATTGTTGATGTGAGCGTTGTTGCGTGAACAGCATACGTTACGTTGGAGTTAAGTTGAGCAAGAAACTTCACAGAAGCTTGAGAAAGGTTTAAGAGTCTTTACTAAGACATTACGGCCAAAGGCTTAAGAGGATAGTTACAAGTAGAATTCTCCCCCCCCCTTCAAGGATAGAACTGCTTGCTTCAAAGACACACACAGAAGAAAGAAGAACTAACAGCAGTTACAACTTTCCCAGCTGTTATCTCCCGTTACCATGACAACTACTGTCTGGCCTTGAATGAGCGCTCCCAGGCCAGCACAGCAGATAAGGCTGCTTTCCCATACATCTTGAAACATTTCAGACCTGATGAAAAAACCACATTGGTAGTAAGGCCTAGTAAGCCAACACCTGTGGCCCTCCAAATGTGGGATACTCATTAGCCCCAGTTATCAGGGGCGATGAAGGCTGTAGTCCAGTAACATCTGGAGGACCATAGAGTATTCCTTCCTGCTTTAACTGCTCAATATACATAATCTCTAAGTAGAGAATGTGTATACTGACCAGGAACTATGTGAAATAATCTTTCGTTGGTTGCATATTCTGCATGTTCCCCAACATAATTTAGAGATTATACAGGTTGACCAGAAAGTATGCAAAATCCCCCATTAGTGCTATTCATTTTTGTAGATTCTCCACCACGTTCAGTAAATGTGTACAGTGGCTGGTCTTCATTAACATTCTCCATTCATCAGTAACTACTGTGTTTATGTGTCTAAAGCGTTATTGCTGAAAGGATACATATTCACTAAGGCAAAAAATCTTATGGTTTAAGAATGTACCTATAGACCACAGATATTTCTATCAAACTTTAAAAAGCAGGGAAACTGGGCCGCTATAGTGAATGCACCAGGGAAGCAGGAGACTTGACCTCCTCTCTGAGATACTGTACTACCCTACATATTTGTCAAAATGAAAACATAATTTGGGTTGGTCTTCCACAGTCCAATCCACTTCCTGTGTAGCTTGGAAGAATTTGGTAACATGTGCCTCTGAGCATATAGTGAGTCTGGCCACTGGAGCTCTGTCAGTGGAACAGGAGTCTTCTCTCAGCACCCTTCACAAACTACACTTCCAGGATTCTTTGGGAGAAGCCATGACTGTCTCAAGTGAAATCAAAGTCTGGTGTGGGTGGGGGCCCCTGATTAGGCAAACCGAGCAGCTGTGAGTCTGGCTTTTAGAACACTGACAGTTGGTTCTTACTGAGCATGCCCAACATTATCATTGTGTTCAAAATTTCTTAAATTAATTAAAAATCAGCCAGGCATTTTTTTTTTTTACTTTTAAACTTCAGAAGATGAAGGTCAGAGTATGGGACAAGGTCAGCAACAGGCTTACAGGTACTCTATGAACATGGCTGATTTTTAATGAATTTCAACAGATTATGAGAACTCTGACAGAGAAAAGTCCAACAGGTGTCTGTCCCCCCCCCCTCTTTTTAGACTTTGAACTCTCGATTCTCTCTGACTGTTTTCTGTCTCACCATGAAAATTGAGAGGGTTATTAAGCAAGCGTTTCTAAGTTCAGGACTATAGGTTTTGTAAGGTTTTGTTTTGGAATGAGCTTATGGGAAGCATCAGAATGGCATGGGTGATATTTTCAATTTAACATTGTAGAATGTGAAAAATCCATGCTGACTGTAGTATACAGCCACTCTCATGGCTGCATAATAGGCATGAAGATAACACTTGGTAATGAATTGGTAATTTTGTTAATGTTTAGTTGGAAGTCTCATTGATTTCAGTGATGCTTATTCCCAAGTAGCACAAGTAATTGTGATTAGGTTTGCCACCAGATATTATTCAAACATACATAAATTTGGAAGAAAACCATTGCATGTAATAAGACTGAGTGGCACAGTTTCTATTCTGTTAATAGTATTTTATTTTGTTTTTGTTTTTTTTCCTTTCAATAGGCCAAACTGTTTTCAGATAGTAGTTCAGCACTTTAGTGAAGAGCATTACATCTTTTACTTTGCAGGAGAAACTCCAGAACAAGCACAGGTAAGAGGTTTTTCCCTTTCACACTGTTAATACATCAAAGTGATGTACCGTTCTAAAGAGTGCTATGATGTTTTTATCAGGACTGTTGTAAATTCTCCACTCTATATTCTTACTTTGGTTATGCACTAATAATGGTTTGGATCCAGACTTCCATGAGCAGATTTCTGCTCATTGAAACATATTTTCTCACCTCTGCTGTCCCATTGCAGGACCCTGTGTCTCCTGTAAAGCTATTCTAGGGTGGGAGATTCTCAGCATGATGACCTTGATGTGAGATATGGCACAAGTGGATGCAACAGGAAGGTTCCAGCAAAAAAAAGGGAACCCCTCCTCTCTTGTGTGAGCCATTGTGCCTTCCAGTGGTGCAATGTCCCCTTTGGAACTATGCCAGGTGTGCCATATGGATTATTCATGCATAATTAGGACTTTACATCTGTAAATTACTTTGGAACATATATGTGGATGGTTACCATCTGGAATGAAACAGTTCAGGTAGCCTGATGGAAAGGTGACAGATGAGGAAGAGCCAAAGGCAGTTGATGTCTCATTCAGTCAGTAGAATGACCCTGCTTTGCCTTATCTCACTCTGCTACATCCTGATGGAATGACCACTGCTAGGTGACTGTTGTGGTGTGAGGCAAACACAGCTGGTGTCTCAGCAGAGTCCTCTACTGCACCATGGTGGAATGGCTGTGTTCACTATGGAAATGGACTGCCTTCAAGTCGATCCCGACTTATGATGACCCTATGAATAGGGATTTCATGGTAAGCGGTATGCAGAGGGGGTTTACCATTGCCTCCCTCTGAGGCTAGTCCTCCCCAGCTGGCTAGGGCCTGCTCAGCTTGCCACAGCTGTACAAGCCAGCTGGGGGGCAACTGGGCTCCTTGGGACTATGCATCTTGCCCACGGCTGCACAGGTGGCAGGACACGTAACCACTGAGCCGCTCACTGTGGGGTGATCTTTAGCTGGCCCTTAACATTCAAGAGACACGAGCAGGGATTTGAACCCATAGACTCTGGACTCCCAGCCAGACTCCTCCCCACTGTGCTATACAGACTTAGTTAAATTGATTTTTAATGACTTTCCCAAAAAGAAATCCTAAAAAAACTCTTTGGACACCATGGAGTGCAACTGAAAACTGCATAATATGATAATTTACTGTCTCCTTCTGAAAAACTGTGAGAGCCATCTGATTGAAGAGAGATATATTGCCCAAGACTGCTTCCATATGACATCATTTTTGGGAGTGGTGGTGAATCCCAAAGATCAAAATGTTTCAGGAAGTACACAAAAATGTTCAAAATAAGGAGAGCCTGCTGGATCAGGCCATTGGCCATCTAGTCCAGCATCTTGTTCTCACAGTGACAAGCCAGATGCCTATGGGAAGCCTGAAAGCAGAACCTGAGTTCAAGAGCTCTCTCTCCTCTGCAGGTTCCAGCAATTGGTATTCAAAAGCACACTGTCTATGAATATAGCTATTGCAGCTAGTTGCCATTGATAGTCTTATTCTCCATGAATTTATCTAATTCTTTTTTAATGCTATCCAAGTTGGCCATCACTGCCTCTTGTGGGAGTGAATTTCATAGTTCATGTGCTTTATGAAGCACTTTCTTTTGTCTATCCTGAATCTCCCAACATTCAGCTCCATTGGATGTCTACAAGCACTAGTGTTATGAGAGGGAAAAAAGCTTTTCTCTATCCACTTTGCCATACCATACATAATTTTGTACAGCTATCATGTTACTCACCTTTTCTGGTTGCTCTTTTTGTGACTCTTTTCCACCTCTACAGTATAGAGGTGACCAGAAATGTACACGGTATTCCAAGTGTCATTGCACCATAGATTTATATAACGGCATTATTATATCGGCAGTTTTATTTTCAGTTCCTTTCCTAATGATCCCTAGCATAGAACTTGCCTTTCGCAGCTGCCACGCACTGGATCAACATCTTCATTGAGCTATCCACTATGACCCCAAGGTCTCATATCTGGTCAGTCACCACCAGTGTAGACCTCATGACTGTATATATGAAATTAAGATTTTTTTTGTTTATTGATTGCCCTACATTGTTCTATACTGCTACTATTTAAAATGGTTATGGTTGACTGCATTGTATTTTATTCTGTATTTATATTGTATTTTATCAATTTCAATGTGTACGTCGCCTAGAGTGGCTTCGGCCAGATAGGTGACACAAAAATTAAATTTTACTTACTTACTTACTTTGCCTTGACATGCATCATTTTACATTTATTTACACTGAATTGCATGTGCCATTGTACCACCCATTCACTCAGTTTGTAGAGGTCCTTTTGGAGCTGTTTGCAACCCTTTTTTATTTTAACCACCCTGAACAACTTAGTATCATCAGTAGACTCTGCCAATTCACTGTTAAGTCCTAACTAGATCAGTTATGAACAAGTTGAAAAACACAGGTCCCAATACAAGTCCTCAGAAGGCTCCACTTTCTACATACCTTCATTGGGAGAACTGTCCATTTATTCCTGCTTTCTGCTTCCTGTTAGTTAACCAGTTCCTGATCCCCAAGAGGACCTCTCCTCTTATTCCCTGACTGCTTAGTTTACTCAGGAATCTTTGGTGAGGCACCTTGCCAAAAGCTTTTTGAAAATCCAAGTACGCTATTTCAGCTGGATCAACCTGTATATACTTGTTGATAAACTCTTAATAGGTTAGTGAAACAGGGTTACCTTTGTAGAAGCCATGCTAGTTCTGCTTCAACAAGGCTATATGCTTGTTTATTTTATCTTTAACATTACTTTCCACCAGTTTTCCCAGGACAGATGTTAAGCTAACTGGCCTGTAATTTCCAGGATTCCCCCTGGATGCCTTTTTTATAAATTGGTGTTACGTTAGCTACTTTCCAACTTGCAGGTATGGTGTCTGATCCTAGGGACAAGTTACATGTTTTCAATAAGAGATCAGCAATTTCACATTTGAGTTCTTTGAGAACTCTTGAATTGGATGCCATCCAGACCAAACAATTTGTCGGTCTTTATTTTGTCTATTAGAACTAGAACTTTGTCTCTTGTCACCACTATTTGTCTCATTTCCTCAAACTCCTTTCCTGCGTAAGTTATTTCAGGTCCAGGGATCTGCCCTATATCTTTTGCTGGGAAGACAGATGCAAAAAATTAATTCACCTTCTCTGCAATCTCCTTCCTTTAGCACTCCTTTGACTCCCTTGTCATCCATGGGTCCAATTGCCTCCCTAGCTAGTCTCCTGCTACTAATGTATCTAAACATTTTTGTTGTTGTTGGTCTTTTATGTTTTTAGCAGTGTGCTCCTCAGATTCTTTTTTAGTATCCCTTATTGTCTGCTTGCATTTCTTTTGCCAAAGTTTTCTAGTCCTTTTTGTTTTCTTCATTTGGACCAGACTTCCATTTTTGAAGGAAGCTTTCTTGCTGTGTACAGCATATTTGACTCTGTTTGCTAACAACACTGGCAGTCTCTTGTCCTTGGTGGTACCTTTCCTGATCTGCGGTATGCATTCCAGTTGAGCTTCTAATACTGTGTCTTTAAACAATTCCTAAGAATTGTGAAATGATTTGACCCTCTTGACTTTGCCTTACAGCTTCCTCTTTATTAATTATCTCACTTCTGGGAAGTTTCCTCTTTGAAGTTAAATGTGACTGTGTTGGATTTTCTTGGCAAATGGCCATTTGCATGTATATTTAATTTAATAGTACAATGGTCATTGCTCCCAATTAGTTCAACAACACTTACATCTCACACAATCCTGGTCACCACTTATGATTAAGTTCAGGGTTGCCATCCCTCTGGTAGATTCCATGACCAGCTGTTCTTGGGCACAGTCATAAGGGTATCTAGAAATTTTACCACTTTTTCATGAGTAGAACACATATGTAGTCAGCATATGTGAGGGTAGTTGAAGTCACCCATTACTACAACATTTCCTTGTTTGTATGCTTCATTGATTTAATTCTTCTCAAGATCTCCCTAAGCATTTTGATCAAGGAGACAATATAACATCCACAGTACTAAATTACTCTTGGGGCCTGGTATCGTCAATCACAATTCTGTGGAGGACCCTCTTGGCATATCCAAGACTGTGTATTATCCTCTGGATGTAGGAGTTGTAAGATGTGTTCCCTCTTTGGATAGTGTTGAAAAATTTCACTAAATGGTTAGAATCTGAATATTTTTGATTTCAAAACCTTAATAAAGAGGACTAACAAGCACTTCAGAACGAAAATGGTGAGTCTCTCAGAGTTGCTTAGGAAGCATCAGACGTCCAGAAGTAGGATGTGCATATATTAATTCACTGCAGCCTTTTACAAATCCTTACATTTAAAATTGGTGCCGCTGCCAGTATTAGGATGTCCTTGCTTCTTTCTCATCGTCTGCTTCCAGTAGGGGGCTAAACCTATATTCTCCTGGTGGTGATATAACACTTCCAGAAACACACACACAGTTTTTAATGATTAATTCAATTGTACATTTATGTCCTTTGACACTTCTGTAGATATTATGCCCAGGATCTAAATGCTTCATGTGCACTGGGCATTTCCAGCCTTCCTTCTCATTGTAATCACTTGTGCACCCTAAAATACCTCTGGAGCAGTATATGATGTAACACTTGCGGTGGGGCAGCACATGGAGAAGGAAGGAGATATCAGTACCCCAACTCCATATGCAGATGGGCATTTGAATTCCAATCACTAAATCAGGTTTCATGTGTGATGGCAGAGTCTTTTTAAAATCTTTTTATTGAATTTTTCTGTACGATAATAAAATTCAAACTAAACACGTAGAGTACATGTATGACTGTTGACAACTCAAAATAAAATTGTTCCAGTTAGACATTTTGTTATATATTTCCTTGATTTCTGATTGCCTCTTTAGGAAGGACACATTAAGTCTCGTATTGAATTATTCCTCTCTCCACAGCTTGAGACTTAGCAGCAACAGAGAAACACTGGTGCCACCTAACATACTTTAAAAATGACTTCCGGGGCAGGGCTAGATATGACACAGTTTTAAATCTAAGCCTCTGTGCTCATGCGGAAACACACTTGAGCATCCATGACCAGAGTTGGGTCACATTTACTGTGGATTACTATTTTGTGCTTTAAGTCAGGATATTTACTGAAATAGTTTTTGATTGTTAAATCAATGTGGTTTTTTTGGTAGATCATGATTCTAATGACTCTGGTGACTGGGGAAAGAGGAGAGACGGAAGAAGAATGTAAACACAAAATGTTAAAACAAAAACAAAGTAAATGGGGTTAAAATTCATTAAAGGATTAGATACTTTGTTTAATAATTGCAATTTGATTTGCAGAAACTGTACTGTACTGATAAGATACTCTTTTTTTTAGGATTGGATGAAAGCTTTGCAAACATTTTGCAATTTACGAAAAACTAGTCCAGGAACATCTAATAAACGTCTGCGTCAGGTAAAATAATGCATTCTTGATATTGTGGAATTTAATGTTTATGTTGGTTGAGATGATAATGTAGCACTTTGTCAAACATGCTATAAAATAATGTTAGTTTATTTTCATCTTTATTTTCAGAATAAGTTTATATATTTTTCTAATTTAACATTAAATTTATGATACATTTTAAAAAAATTAAAAGATTGATATGAGACCTGATATTAGATGCAGTTAATTGTTCTCTGAGGGCAAAAGTAACAGGGCTGTTAACTGTAAAAGAGAATCTAAATCAAATGCCCTCCGACTTATACTACAGTAGGGCCCCACTCATATGGCAGGCTAGGTTGCAGACCCCCGCTGAAAAGCGAAAACTGCCAAAAAGCAGATCAGCTGTAGCAGGGGGGTCTGGAACCTAACCCGCTGAACATGCCGGAGGAGGAGAAGATTAGCTGTAATGCACTACAGCTAATCTTCCCCTCCTCTGGCGAGATCAGCTGGAGCACAGGGAGTTCCAACACCCACTCCAGCTGATCGCCCTGCTAGCGCCGTATTAGCAGAATGCCGAGAAGCAGGGCCCTACTGTACTTGTTCTTCTATCACTTTTTATTTAATATATTAGCTTCACCAGTGTGGTTTATTTTGTATTTCTCACTTACATAAAGATCCTTACCTGTTCATACTTGTGGGTGTGATGCCACTGCGTAAAACAAAGTTTTAAAACTATTTTGTATACTTTCTCTAGGTCAGCAGTCTTATACTGCATGTTGAAGAAGCCCATACACTTCCAGCAAAGCATTTTACTAATCCTTACTGTAATATCTATCTGAATAGTGTACAGGTAGCAAAAACACATGTACGGGAAGGACAGAACCCTGTGTGGTCAGAGGAATTTGTGTTTGAGTAAGTCTTTCGCTATTTAAATTTGTTTCATTTTAAACAAAAAAAAACAATCTCAGTAATGGTTTAATATATTTTTATTTGTCCTTATTTTTCGCAACAGTAACTGAATATTTTAAAATAATTATTTTGTCACAAGCGTGTAATCATAAAATTTAATAGCTAGTGACTGTTTCAATTGTTTCTTTATATGGTGAAACTAAATTTAAATAACATACCAACAAAGTATCATATTACTTTAATTTAGAATGTCAGTGTAAGAGTACAACTGTGAATCGCATTTTTCTGTATTTTTTCCTAGTGATCTTTCATCTGATATCAATAGATTTGAAATAACTCTTAGTAACAAAACAAAGAAGAGTAAAGATCCAGATATATGTAAGTTCTGTTGTTTTTGAAAGAAAGATTTTACATAAGTAGTACAAGTTTATTTCTTTCCCTTTTTTAACTCCCCCTGTCTGATGCCTGGCATAGGTCATCAAGCAGGGTGACCAAGGCAGTGTCTGTCCCATGACAAGGCCTGGAGCCTGATTGAAAAGGGTCTAGATAGTCCGATTCATCCAGGAAAACTTGGATCTGAGCAACCACTGCCTTCTCAGTCACCTTGCCCAAAAAGGGGAGATTGGAGACTGGGCGGAAGTTGTTAAGATCCTCAAGGTCTAACAAAGGCTTCTTTAACAAAGGTCTTATCATAGCCTCCTTCAATAGTGTTGGCATAGAACCTTCCCTTAGGGAGGTGTTAATTATATATGCCAACCAGTCAACCACTCCCACTCTGGCAGATTTGATTAACCAGGATGGGCAAGGGTCAAGAGAACAAGTAGTGGCTCCCGCTTCTCCCAGAATCTTGTCCACATCCTCAGGCTTTACCAGCTGAAAAGTATCTATAGAAAAATGACCATAGGAAGCCTCAGGGACATCTGGTACAACTGTGATTAACGAGGAGTCCAAGTCAGTCCGAATGCAGGCAATTTTATTTGCAAAGTGTCTCGCAGACATGTCACAATGAGTGACAGGGCTCACAGTCTAATGTAGAGCTATTTATTTATTTATTTTATTTATTTATTCGATTTGTTAGACGCTCATCTGGCTGACTTCCCAGCCACTCTGAGCGATGTACAATACAGCATATAACACATCAAAATATCAGAAACATGAACAAACTATAACAGTATAACAATAAATATAATTAAGCAATGTCATAGAACCAAATTCAGAATATAGTATCAGGGCGCCTCGCTTGTGTCAATCCCAAGGGTGCGCCTTCAGATAAAAAGTTCACGGTGTGAGTCTTCCTGCACCTAGCATAAGTGCAACATAAGTGGTACTCCATTCACAAGGCCAAAAGTGGCACTCCCTCTTGTTCTTAGCGTCCAGCATCCAACAGCTCCAGCGGGGGCGGGGGGGCAGATGAACAGTCTCTTGAGGTTGTAGACCAACCGAGATGCTCTCCCTGAAAAAGCGGAAGCCAAAAGTGGAGGCGCTGGAGTGCAGGCGCAGCTGATACCGGGACGAAGCAAGTGCAAGCCAAGTGGTAAATCAACGGCAACGGCAGCTGCAAGGACGCTCCCTGGACGCTAAAGCCCAGAAGACCCTGGACCACCCAGAAAAGCATTGCCAGATGACACTGAGTAGACGCAGTGGTGGCAGAGAAGTGAACTTTCTTTGCTGCCATCACCACCACATGATAAGCTCAATAATGAGCTCTAGCCTGTGTTCGGTTGGAAGGAGATTGAGTTTTTCTCCATCGTCGCTCTAGCAGTCATCCCTGCCGTTTCATCAAGCCCAAGGTTTGAGTAAACCAAGGTATATTATGGGCCTTCCCTGGTGGAAGAGGGCGCTTTGGAGCAATAGTGTCCACCACCCAGGTCACCTCCATATTCCAGAGATTGACCAGGGCTTCGGCAGTATCCCCAGCCATGCTGGGAACATCGGACCATCTTAATCGGCACTTCACCCCTGCGAAGGTTACCCGTGGCACAAAGTCTAAACCTTGTCAGGTGGTGATCTGACCATGGCAACGGAGACACTAAGAACCCCTCCACCCTCAGACCACCCTCTTCCTGTCCAGAAAAAAACACAAGATCAAGTGTGTGTTCTGCCACATGCGTTGGTCCAGATGATATTAGAGACAGCCCCATGGTTGTCATGGCAGCCATGAAGGCCTGAGCTGGACCTACGAATCTAACCTCAGCATCTATGTTGAAGTCACGCAGGACAACCAGCCTTGGAAACTCCAACACCAACTCCGAGACCAGCTCCACCAGCTCAGGGAGGGAGACTGTTGGGCAGTGGAGCAGACGGTATACCAACAAAATCCCCACTGTCTCCCTGACCCAACACCAGGCACGCACACTCAAAACTGAAGGTGTTAGGGACAGGGTGCCTGACAGGGGAGATAGATTCCCTGCAGACAATTGCCACCCCACCTCCCTGTCCCCTGGATCTAGGCTGCTGGAGTGTCACAAAACCTGGTGGGCAGAGCTGGGAGAGACCTACCCTGCTTTGGTCATTTAGCCAGGTTTCAGTAATACAAGCAAGGTCAGTGCATTCATCTAGGATTAAATTCTGAATTAGAGTGGTTTTATTAGTCACTGACCTTGCATTCATCAGCAGAACAGTAAGATCCAGGGAGTTCCTGGTATAGCTACCAGTGTCCCAGGGGTTGGAAGGGGGACCGGAAGGGATGCAAGCATGAAGATGTCTTGTATCCCTTCCCCTGTAACAGCCAGTCTGCCTCCCACTGCTGTTACATCCCCTGCCTAATATTACCTCAGTGCCAGCCCCCCCGACTACTCCTACCCCGACACTGTAGCCCAGTCTTGCCTCACTCCAAGTTACCATTCTCTTGTGCTATAGCATCTTTCTTAACCCCAGAGACTTCTTGGTGTATGTGTGTGTACATATAATGTGTTCCTTTTTATCTCTTTTCTATTTAAATTATTGCATTATGGCATTTTAATGTGCTATACGCTGGTGTGTGCCTTTTTAAGGGCAGTTCCTTAACATTCTAAGCATTGACTGAATGGACTGTATCCTTCATTGAAGGGTAGTGCCTTGTGTACAATTTACTTGCATTGCTCCAGCATTGGCAAAGAAGGGCCAAGTGTGCAGCAAAATATTCGGTGGAGTTCTCAAGAACCCTTTTGGTTGTTAATTAGTATAAAGGACTTCAACAGAATTATTGGTTTATCTATTTCTGTATTTTCTGTTTTATCTATTTATGATAATTTGACATCCTTTTTTTCTTTGTTTAATTAGTGCAATGTAATTAGAAGCTTTTACTTTAAAAAAAATCAAATGGCTGTTATTGGAGGCCAGTATATTCTAAGAAACAGGAGAAAGTGAATGATGTAACTGTATCTTCTTCATGCTCTACGAAACTATACTTGTGAGAATTTAAAACTAAATATTACTTAAATTTTTTCTTTAACAAAATTATTCCAGTCTTCCTCCTTGTTCTCATTCTGAAAGAATATAAGGGGTAGCCTTTAAAAAAAACACCTTTAAGGGACAGTTGTTCTGATAAAAATCAAACTCCCTTTGGGTCCCACTTTGACATAAATCATTTTTTGTTTTATCAGTACTTCTTCAGGTTTCAGTTCTGGATCATAGACCTCTTGTGTCCCCCCCCCCCCCGCTTTTAAGGGGAAGAAAGGATGTTGGAATTACTTGCTAAACTATAGTGCCACATAATGCTATATCTCAAGTACAAAAGGCAATGAAATACTTTCCTGGTATACTTTATTGCATGTTGAAACTTTTAGGGTGGTTTCCAATTTAAGTCCTACTTGGATTAGGCCAGTTGAAATCCATGACTTCAGGTAGTCGTGATTAAGTTAAGTCATTGATTTCAGTAGACCTACTCTAAGTCACCATTTTCATTCTGAAGTCAGACATTACACCACATCACACTCTTGTGTGTTGGTGAACTCTTATCAAATGCAATATTCAGAACCAAAATTAAGGATAGAAGTGATTTAATTGTAATATAATTTTATTCCACTTGATGACTAACTCATCCCTGAACATTTTTATTTCAAGTGTTTATGCGATGCCAACTGAGCCGACTACAGAAAGGACAGGCAACAGATGAATGGTTTCAGCTCAGTTCACACATACCTCTGAAAGGTATTGAACCAGGCTCTTTGCGTGTCCGTGCTCGGTATTCTATGGAGAAAATAATGCCAGAAGAAGAGTACAGTGAATTTAAGGAGGTATTGAGTTCCTGTATTTTAATTACACTTTGACCATGGCTTGAAATAAATATTAACACTTTAAAAGTTGCCTGTCAGCACATGAGGGCTGGAAGGGTTTTCTTTCGTCTTCCACAGCATACATGCTGTTGTATAGCTCTCACTGAGGTAAATATAGCTTGTCCAGAAGGGATGTAAGTCAGATTTGTGTCCAAAATAAATTACATAGCCTTTAAAAAGATATTTCAGGAAACAATGGCACTGTCATTTTCTGGTAAGCTCCTGAATCATGTTCATAGTTATTTAGGGCTTTGCCATCTCTGTTTTTCAGTTGGTACTGCAAAAAGAGCTACATGTGGTCTATGCCTTGTCACATGTGTGCGGACAGGATCGAACACTGCTTGCTAGCATTTTACTGAAGATTTTTCTTCATGAAAAACTGGAGGCATTGTTGTTGCGAACTCTTAATGACAGGGAAATATGTGTGGAAGGTACAGTATGAATATATTAATTAGATTATTGAAAATAATTTTCCAAGCCATTCCCACAGCCCACAAGTACTTGCTTCTAGAAAGTCTTTCCCCCCATTAATTACCTTTAAATGTAAAAGAGTTGCAAGTTTATATCTGAGTATGTTTTTGTTCAGATGAAGCCACTACTTTATTCCGTGCCACCACATTGGCAAGTACACTTATGGAACAGTATATGAAAGCTACAGCCACACGTTTTGTTCACCATGCACTAAAGGACTCTATTTTAAAGATAATGGAGAGCAAGCAGTCTTGTGAGGTGAGAGGTTATGTGTTACTTAAGTACATCAGTTAGTTTGAAAAAAAGTTTGAAAAATATGTATATCTTGTGGTTCCTTCCAAAAAGCTTAGAGCAACGTTATAGCACAGACCAACCTTGTGACATAGGTTAGGCATTTGCATGTCATACTAAACCATAATTAGTACAATATGCACAGACAAGAATGAGTTGTAACAAGTCTCAGGCTTGCCTGCTGCCTTTCTCACTCTTCCTCCCAGCCTGCTGAGACGAGGAATTTAGGTTTTGCTTCCACTTTTGCTTAACTGCAGTTTGTTATGTCATGTAGACCGACAAACTGTGGTTAACTTCAGAAACCACACTTTGAAGCTAGCTTGTTTATACCAGCCATAGCTAATATTAACTGCAGTTCCAGGTCCAGAGAACATGGTAGGCTGTGGGTAACCAAAAGTAGAAGCAAAAGCTTCTGCACTCCTCCTCCCACCCATGTGAAAGAGGGAGGGGAGTGCAAGAGCCCGACATGCACTGTAATTTGTTTCTGCTCATGTATATCAAGCTAAAAATTGGTTTAGCATAAAGTGTAAACTGGGCCACTGATTCACCCAAGACCACCAATAAGCTTCATGGCTGAGAGTGGTTTTAAATCTTGAATCCCCTTGCAAACCTAGTGCCCTGTCGACTGCAGCATCTTGACTCTAATTTGGATAGTTAGGATGGTTTTATATCTTTTGTTGATTTGGCTGATGGTAGGAAGAAGGAATCTGTTTTCAGGCCTTATCAGACATACTAGATTTGTCAGACCACCCTGGAGAGACTTTGAAGAGGCTGGAGTGATTAATGGCATTGAGGTTCCTTGGGTTGTATAACCTGTGTGCTTGGCTGCTGGAGCGAGGAGTCCCATGTGCCACCAGTCACTCTAAAAGAAGTGTTTGTTTTTACTTTGAATAAACTTTGCCAGTTATATTTTGAACATGAATTTAATTTTGCCTTACTAATGGCTCTATTTTTCAGTTAAATCCTTCTAAATTAGAAAAAAATGAAGATGTAAATACTAATTTATCACATCTGCTGAGTATCCTTTCAGAGCTGGTGGAGAAAATATTCATGGCTGCAGAAATATTACCTCCGTAAGTTAACCAACAATTAAAATAAGATTCTTTCGAATTTTCTACTTGTTTCCAGTTCAGTCCTACATCACCCTTTGTTCTGATAAAATTGCTTTTAAAAGGTTTCATTGTTTGGCCAAGATCTTCACAATATTCTGAATGCCCACAGCCAAAAGTGTATATCAGTAAAATTGGCCTAGTAAAAAAATTAAAATAATTTGTCAGCCATGCTTTTGGAGAGAGAAAAACTACAAATTTTCCCTCATCCTACCATTGTACAGCAAACTGTGCAACCCTAGAAGCAATATTGTTATTTTCAGTTAAAAATAAATGTTCATTAAATCTCTCCCCCATGGATCTTAACAGTTCCCTTCTAATGACTTTTGTACAGGTGACATTGTAGGACCTAATGTGGCGTCTAAAGCACATACTTATGGAACACTCACAAAATTGCTCCACTTCATAATGAATTCCATAAATTAAAAGCCAAATGAAATAAATACTAGTTCTAAGCTAGCCATTAGATGTATAGTTTCATCAACAATAGAATCAGTAGGGTGGGGAAAAAGTCAAACCCAGGTTTATTTAGAAATTAATTCTGCTTACTTTACAACTGCTTCTTGTTAGACCATGCAAAGATTATGGGCCAAACTTCACAGGATTCTAAACTAATGGGAGCTTCTGTCTTGGGGGTAATAGCCTAGGGTAAGGGGAATTTTTGTCAGGACTGCAGTGGAGAGGAAAGGGTTAATCTCATTATGTGCTGTCTTGATTTCGACAATTTGTAAGCACCTGCTATTTAGAATTTTTTTTAAAGATGCATGAATTTTGAAGTGATGAATTTAGCATGTAGTTTGACCTAACTTGTTAAATTGCAACAAAAAATTCCCTATACTCCATTATGCATGTGAATGCACATTTTAGCATCTAAAGAGAGCTGCTGTAGTTTTAAAATACTGTACCTGTTACTGGGTTTACTCATATGGAGTGGAACTTGTGTGGTGCTTTGTTCATACTTGTCTTGAAAATAAAACTGCCGATACCATAACGTTGTTATAAAAATCTATGATGCAGCAACATTTGGAATACTGTGTACAGTTCTAGTCACTTTCCCTCAAAAAGGATATTGTAGAGTTGGGAAAGGTTCAGAAAATGATCAAGGGGATGAAGCGACTCCCCTGTGAGGAAAGATTGCAACATTCGGCGCTTTTTAGGTTAAAGAAAAAGCGAGCAAGAGGCAATATGACAGAAGTGTGTAAAATGATGCATGGTATGGAGAAAGTGGACAGAGAAATGTTTTCTCCCCCTCTCATAACACTAAAATTCATGGACATCCAATGAATCTGAATGTTAGAAGATTCAGGACAGGCAAAAGAAAGTGCTTCGCACAGCATGTAGTTGAACTGTGGAATTTACTCCCACAAGAGGCAGTGATGGCCACCAACTTGAATGGCTTTAAAAGAGGTTTAGACAAATTCATGGAGGAGAAGGCTGTTAATGGCTACTAACCCTGATGGCTATGCTCTGCCTCCACTGTTGGACGGAGTATACTTCGGAATACCAGTTGCTGGAAACCACAGGAGCACAGTGCTATTGTGCTCAGGGTCCTGCTTGCAGACTTTCAGTAGGCATCTGGTTGGCCACTGTGGGAACAGGAAGCTGGAATAGGTCTGATCCAGCAGGCTCTTCTTTTGCAAGTCTTATGTCTTTGGCGTGTTTATGAATTGAGATGTGTGATCGAAGTCACCCTTTACTACATTATTTTATGACTAAAACTGTAATTGAAAGTATTGCTTTGGTTTTATAGATAGAATATGAAGCAGGCATCTATTTATATCTGATTTTGCATTCATCTATAATTTCAGGTTCCTTTCTGTGCCACTGCTAGTTAATTGTATAGTAATCTAAAATAATGTGATATTCTAAGGTTCTTAATTGTATTATCTTGACAGGACATTGAGATATATTTATGGCTGTTTACAGAAGTCTGTTCAAAACAAGTGGCCAGCCAATACAACAATGAGAACAAGAGTGGTTAGGTACGGTGCCGTTGTTTTTGTTGTTGTTTAGATAGCGTAGCTTCAAAGTGGTGAACTATTTTTAAAGTTGACTTGACCAATTCACAACTGTGTTCTTTAGAGTATTACTGTTTCATCAGTATTGACAGATATATACCACTGTCTATGAATATAACAATTTACAAAATTAAAAATGTAAAAAAAGCAATATAAAATATTACAACCCATCAAGGCAAACTCTGCAGCAAAACGGTATAAAGCAAAGAATACAGCAGTTGATTCTCAAAGACTGATTAAAATTTTTAAAAAATGCCCTTGACTTCAAAAAGTCAACAGGCAGAATGTGATACAAACTTGTCTTAGAAGGGAATTCCATAGCATCGAGGCAAAAAAGGCCCCGCCCTGGTGGAATTGAAAGTCCTTAAGTGTCATGAAGACTTATATGTGAGGTTATTAAACTTGGCAGTTTCTATCTACTTGCTTCTTACTGCACAAGATTCTGGAAGGGTAGATTTGCAAAGTGGTAAATTACCATGTGTGCATGTCTGAGTAGATACAGATTGTGATTTTACTATCCACTCATACATGATAAATCTTTACCTTGGCAAGGTGATAGATGATCAGACTACTCTGGTGTGAAAGATCACTGCTGGTGTACATCTTCTTGGACTTTTGTATCATCTTGCCAAGTTAGTAATGTAGAATTTTACCACATACCAGGTACAGGTGTGTGGTGAAAAGGTCCTATGTTTCTGTCATGTTTTGAGTTTAATTACCATGAGCTGTTGCTCATATGAGGACAACCATGGAATCAGAATGAAGTTCTTATTAATCATTGTCATCCTAAACAAGTATTTTCAATAACATTGTATTATGTTCTTGTTCAAATATCAAGACATGTTCTTTCCCACCCCCTTCTCTCAGTGGTTTTGTTTTCCTTCGGCTGATCTGCCCTGCCATTCTGAATCCAAGAATGTTTAATATTATATCAGGTAAGTACTTTAGATACTGATAAAATAATATATAGTGTTAGGATTACAAGGTATGTGTATTTAGGTTAGGTGTGGGGAACCTTGGGCCTTCCAGATGTTGCTGAACTACAACTTCCATCAATCCTAGCAAGCATGGCCCATGGCCAGGGAAGATGGGAGCTATAGTTCAGCAACATTTAGAGGGTCAAATATTCCCCACACCTGATTTAGCTCTTGATACACTGCTGAGAGAATAAATTCTGATTTCTTGGTATAGAACTATGGTGGGTATCCTTTTTTGATGTTGAGGACTGCATTCCCACCAAAGTGGCCAACAATGCATGTTCACGCAGACACAAACAGCTGTCCTCAGCCATCTTGCCTGCCAGATTTCCTCTGGGACTCCACTGTTTATCCTTCTTCATCTAATCATTATCTGTCTCTCACACAGGTACACAAATATTCCCTGCCAGCCCACTCTGCTGCTGCCTTCCTCTCTGTACTGAACCTACACCTTCCTGCTGCAGCTGCCACAGTTGGTCCTGCTGCCAACAGAGAGTGTTGTCACTGAAGGAAAAAATGGCAGGCAGGCAGGCATTATTCCACACATGCAATCAAACCAGAAAGTGCAGACCTACAGGGGAGTTCCAAAGGACAGCTGTGTCTGCCATGCTCTGTACAGAAATGTCTGCCTGATGCCATTCTTTCCTCCAACAGCAGCAGGAAGATTTAGGGGGCCGCAGTGACAGAGAATAGCATCTGGGCCACAGGTTGCCCACTTCTGGTATAGAAGGAAACACTGTTAATGTGACATAACTCTTCACATTGGACAGGTGGGGGAGAAGTGTAATGGGCGTGTATTAATTTCTTTGTGATGAGTTGGCCCAACATGGACCATCAACTTATAAGCCTTAAACCACTACTGAACCTTCCTGAGGCCCTTGTTTGCAGCAACTTGAAATTATTGTTGTTGTTGTTATAAATGTAGCTTCAAGTGGTTGCTCATTAAAACTTGCATATGAATTTAACATGACACAGTGACTCAAATACCAAAAGGAAAGTGAAAAGTTCCAGATGTATCTGTCCACTTATTTTGAGTAGCCACTAGTTAGTTGATCATACTCTTGAGCCTTGTTAGTGTTTAGGGGGAAATCCAAAAAGGCCTCTTTGTGCCACTTTCCAGGCTGACACAAATACTACTGGCAGTTGCTTCTATCTGCTGTTTAGGTGCTTGTATTGGGTCACTTCTTGCCAGTGTGGCTTCCCTGCTGGTGATGGAGCTCCTCCACTGGTATAGCTCATCTGGGCAGGGTTAGGCAGAATGCTACCTCTTCCTCATGCAAATCCCCTCCAGCATGGTGGAGGACCTTTTCACTCTAGCTCTTCAAGGGGAAGTTGCTGCAAGCTCGCTTATCCACATGTTTCCTATTGACTTTCTCTAACTCTCTTAGAAAAATGGAGATTGTGCCTTAAATCAACTATGAGTACACCACTTGAGGTGGTGGTGAGGAGCATGCACTGACCTTAAGAGGGAGGGAGGAAGCACTGTGGTTGCTTACACCTGTATTTTGCATTACGTTGTCCTGCCAGCCAGTTTAGTTTTCAACCACAATCCTATACTGTAATTTCAGCTTGTATCAGTTATACTTTTCAAACTGTTTATCTTAGATTCTCCTTCTCCCACTGCTGCAAGAACACTGACGCTGGTCGCCAAGTCTGTGCAGAATTTGGCAAATTTAGTGGAGTTTGGAGCTAAGGTAAATATAAAATTTTATAAGTGACCTCTTTTTCCACATGTTTTTTTTCTATGTAGAGATTAAGTCACAAGTTTGGCTCTCGTTGAAGGATGATGTGTAATTGTATCCCCCTCTGCCTGTTGAGACCTCTGGAATAAGGGGGAGGACCATAGCTTTGTAATTGAGTAAATGCCTTACATGCAAAAGGACCCAAATTCAGTCCCTGACATTACTGATGAACAGGATTTTGAGTAGCCAGGCAGGAAGGACCCTGAAAAGTCACTGCAAGTTGAAGTAGACGAGACTGGGCTATATAGACCAGGTCTGACTCAGTGTGAGATAGCTTCTCACAAAGAAAATCAGTAGAGACACTAGTTGGGAAAGGCTGGTCCAGAGTGACTAAGAAACAGAACCCAGTGTAGGACTATGCAGATAGGAGTAGGTGTGATTCTTAATGGCTGGGGTTAAAAAACAGGGTTAGTGCATATACCCCATGGTGTTTCTGAGTGCACCCCTTTGTGTTATCCTGTGTAAATGAATAACTGCTGCTCAGTCCTGTAGAGAAAGGTACAATGCTGCACTTAGGGATACCTTTGCTGTGAGGCAGGGCAAGAGCAGCCAAGCATTCACATCTAAGGTCCTTGAAACGTTCAAGCCCTCCCTTTGCGAACATTGTGACTGTCGCCATGACTGGTATTCTGTTAATTTCCAATAATTTTTCACTCATTCTTTAAATTTAAATACATGTTTTTCTGGGGCACTGGTTTTAAAAACTTTTTTTTTAATTGTCTTTTTTAATTGTTTTTTGTGTTTTAAAATTTGTATGTTTGTTTTTATTGTTTTTAATTGCTGTAAACCGCCCAGAGAGCTTCAGCTATGGGGCGGTATATAAATGTAATAAATAAATAAAATAAATAAAAATAGTATATATAGCAAGGGTTCCCAAATTGTGGTCCATAAGCTTTATTCAGGTGGGTCGTAGTGTATCTGTGAATTTGTGGTTGAAGATGGGAGATGGCTCATTCATCTATCACATTGAATATTATAGTGATTAATTATATTTTATTGCTTTTATATTGTATATTCTTTTTATTGTATTACAATTTGAATTCTATGTAATTACAATTGCTACTAGAGGCAGAAAAATCATTAAGTGGTCTGCTAAGACCCTCAGCAATTTTCAGGTGATTTGTGGGGGAGGGAAAGTTTGGGAATCACTGGTATATAATATACAATTTTGTCAGTGCTGACAATAACATTTGGAAACTGCTTTGAACTCTCACTTTATCTCCATTGCTAGCAAGGGGATTGAGAGACTTAACACAGGTAGCTTAAGTACCAGTTTTGTTCTTTCTGGAAGTGGTTGCTGTTCCTGGCTAATAAGAGAAGAGCCACAGCCACAAAAGAGGAACTAGTTTGGTAGGGTAAAATCTATGGAAAAGTTCAACAGTCATTCTTTGAAATGGTAACTGATACTATAGGTGAATTTGAAAATATTTTGAAACACACTTTTGAAAATTCTCATTTCAGACTTTAGAAAACACTGTGGTTGTGTTAAAAAACAGCTGTTCTGGAATTACAAAAATAAACTGCAAGGAAACAAATATGTGCTTCCTCTTCTGCCAGGCTTGATTAAAATATGCTCTACAGGGAACTTCACTTGATGATGTGGAAGCTGCTGCAAAATGCCACTGCATGCCTTGGGCAGCAAGCACATAGTAAACCTGTATTTGCACCAGCTGCACTAATTACCAGTTTGCTTCCATGCCCAGTTTCTAACCTTTAAAGCCTTGCCCAGCCTGGAGTTCTCCTTCCTTAAGGACAAGCTCTCCTCATATGAACAAACTCATCAGCAGGAACAGACTGGCCTTCTGTCTGTTCCTCCTAAATGACAGGTTTAAACACCAGTGCCAGGGGTAGGGCTTTTTCATCAATCATCTCAAAACTTTGGAACTTCTTCCTAGAAGAGTTTAGGGCAGGGGTAAGCCAGTGTAGTGCCTTCTAGGTGTTGTTGGACTGCAAATCTCATCAGCCCCAGTCAGTGGATAAGTATGAGGGTAGTCTATTATCATCTGGAAGGCACCATGATGGCTGTTCCGTGGGATAGGAAGACATTAACATTGTTGACAGTTTATAAAAGCTGTAAGGCAACCTGTTTCATCAAGTTTTTAAAAGAGGATTTAACTTTTCTGTGATATCTTTATTTATGTGATCCTTTTTATTGTCCATAATAAGACCATGCTTGATCATGGATGAAGGGGCTGACTTAGCATGTATCACCAAGACTTGAATAGGTGAGCTGGGTGGGCCTGCCCTAACTCAGCTGTGCATATCAATCAAGAGTCAATACAGCACCAGACTAGGGGGTCAAGGGGTGATGGTATTCTCCATAGAAGCACCATTTCCTTCACCAGAAAATTACTTGATCTAGGGATGGGATTAGAGGGTCTGCCCTTGGTATTGGGCCAGAAAGGCAGACTAGGGGATGCCACTGGTCTACTGACCACCCTGTTGCCTAGCGGCATCCCTGACCAAGCTGGTTGAAGTGGTCTCTGGTGTGGTGTTGGAGAACCCCAGAATCAGTTCTGGGAGATTTCAACATCCACACCGAGGCTGCTGTTGGACCGGTATGGGATTTCATGGCCTCCATGACAACCATGGGGCTGTCTCAAATGGTCACTGGTCCAACACATCAGGCAGGGCATTGATGAAGACTTTGGTCCATCCCTCATATCACTTGGAGTAAAGGGAGGGAGGGTGCAGTGCACTCCCTTGTCATGGTCACACTAGTACCTAGTGAAGTTTGGACTGGCAGGGTGGTGGAACTATTTGGATGTCTGCCCTTGGAGAATGATGGAACTTGATGAGTTCCTGAATGCTCGGGGGATTTTCCAGCAGATAAAGCTGACGATCCTGTCAAAGCCCTGTCTCACTATGGAATAGCAAGATGAAACTAGCGGTTGACATGATCGCTCCTGAGTGTCCTCTCTGGCATTGTGGAGCCTGCTTGGTATTCTGGGGAGCTTCAGGCTGTGAAAAAAGCCGGACAATTACTAGAACACAAGTGGTGCAAGTCACACTGCAAAGCTGACTGAACACTGGTTAGTGCACACAGTCATGCCTACCTTGTGGCAATGTGGGCTCATTTTGCTGCTTGCATTGCATCCTCTAGTAGTTGGCCAGCGGAATTGCTTCAGATGGTTCAGTGGTTACTGACTCCCACTGTGGGAGAGGGGCCTGTGGAGCATTCAAGGACCCGTTGTGACCAACTGGCTATACACTTTGAGGAAAAAGCCGCTCGACTTCAGAGTGACCTTGACTCTGCTGATGTTGCAGTTTCAGATGAAGTACCCAATGCTGGAGTCGGTGATGAGGAATCCGTTTCAGCTTATCAGTCAGCTGATGTGGAAAAGGTGCTGGCAGCTACAAGTCTGACCATGTGACCTTTTGACACCTGTCCCCCCAGCTTATTAATTGAATAGAGCCACATCAGAGTGTGGTTAATGCTTTGCTATGTGAGGGGGGTGGTCCCTGCATCCTTGAAAGAGGTGGTGGTGAGACTACTCCTAAAGAAACCAGCCCTGGATCCCTTAGACTGGAATAACTATCAACCAGTCACAAATACCCTCTTCTTGAGGAAGGTGGTGGAAAGAGTAGTGGTGAGACAGCTGCAGGCATTCTTGGATGTCACGGATTATCTAGATCTGTTCCAATTTGGGTTCAGGCCTGACCATGGGACTGAGTCAGCCTTGGTTGCCATGATGGATGACCTCTATAGACAGCAGGACAGGGGGAGTGTGATCTTGCTGCTGCTTCTTGATCTTTCTGCAGCTTTTGATACAACTGACTACAGTATCCTCCCGGACCAGCTCCACGGAATGGGAATTGGAAGCACTCTGTTACTGTGCTACCATTCCTACCTACAGGACTGAGTCCAGGATGATTGTCTTTTGGCCTCCTGGCAATTTTGTTATGGGGTGCCTCAGGGTACCATCTTATCCTCAATGCTATTTAATATCTATATAAAGCCGCTAGATCCTCCGTGGCGCAGAATGGTAAGTGGCGGTAACGCAGCCAAAGCTCTGCTCACGGCCGGAGTTCGATTCCAACAGAAGGAGGAAGTCGAATCTCCCGTAAAAGGGGTCGAGGTCCACTCAGCCTTCCATCCATCCGTGATCAGTAAAATGAGTACCCGGCATATGCTGGGGGGTAAAGAAAGGCCGGGGAAGGAACTGGCAATCCCACCCCATATATATGGTGTGCCTAGTAAACGTCGCAAGATGTCACCCTAAGAGTCGGAAACGACTCGCACTAGAAGTGCGAGGACACCTTTACCTTTTTATGAAGCCGCTGGGAGTGGTCATTAGTGAATGACACTCAGCTCCTTCTTTATATTTATAACATCTGAATCAGGAGAGGCTGTGTGGGCCCTGGACCAGTGCCTGGACACAGCCGTGGGATGGATGAAGGAAAAAAACCTGCACTTTAATCCTGGCAGGATGGAGGCACTTTAGATTAGTGGTTCCCGTGTCTGAAAAATTTGTGAATTGCCCACCCTGGATGGGGTTGCACTTCGCCTGAAGGAGCAAGTATGCATCTGGGGGTGCTTCTGGATTCAGCTCTGTCACTAGAGGCCCAGGTAGTCTCAATGGCTAGAAGTGTTTTATCAGCTGCACCTGACAAGATAACTACAACCATTCCTGGACCGGGAGGGCTTGGCCACAGTAGTTCAACTACTGATGACTTCAAGAGTAGATTACTGCAATGGACTCCCTGTGGGGCTTCCCTTGCACCTGACCTGGAAACTGCAATTAGTGCAGAATGCTGCAGCCAGATTGCTGACGGGAGTGAGACACTGTTAGCATATAACACCTCTGCTAAGAGATTTGCATCGGTTGCCAATTTGTTTATGTGTTTATTAAATTTATATCCCGCACTTCCTCCCAGAAGTAGCCCAGGCCAAGTTCATGGTGTTACTACTGGTATATAAAGCTCTCAACAGCTCGGGGTCAGTTTACTCGTAACACCGCCTTACCCCATATGTGCCCACTCAAGCATTTCAGTCTGCAGAACAGGCCCTGCGTTACATGTGCCACATAATACTTGTTCCGCACTTGTAAGAAATTGTTCTTTTAGTGGCAACACCTACTCTTTCGAATATCCTGCTTATTGACATCAGGCAGGCATCTTCACTGTATAACTGCTTAAAACATTTCTGTTCAGGCAAGCCTATCCAGACACACAGATGTTGATCTGTTTTAATTTTTTAGTTATTAGCAGCTGCTTTAATTGTTTTAAGTATGTTTTTAATTGCTTGTTTTAACTGTTTTATTGGTAACTTTAATGTTTTTTGTAAACTGCTTAGAGGTCTTTTACACTGAAGTAGTATACAAATTTTGTTAAATAATTTGCATTTTTTAAAATTATATTTGGGTGTTAGTATACACTGCCTCTGTATTGTGGAGAGTGTTATTAAAAAAACCCTTAATAATATAGTATAAGTAGTTCTGTACATGTAAAAATCCAGAAGCCTTCACACGTAGAATGAATAAAGTGTTATCAACTTGGTAATTTTAATTTAGGAGCCCTACATGGAAGGTGTAAATCCTTTTATCAAGAGTAACAAACACCAGATGATCATGTTTTTAGATGAACTCGGGGTAAGAATTCTTATTTCATCCATCTTTTTAAATTTTGTAAATACATGCTTTAGGTATCTGTTTCAGAAATGACAAAAAAATGTTAATAAAAAACAGGGCTTTTGTAGCTCTTTCTATAACCAAAACATAATACATGTTGATGTACATTTTTCAATAGTTTGGAGCACATTTGTGAAATGCTGCTAATCTACTCATTATCAAAGGCAAGGGTGGCAGTATTTGGCCCACAAAGGTGCTTCCAGTGGTCAACCAGCCCTCTTCCAAAATCAAGTGGACCTCTTTTGTCTCCTACTTACTTTCAAAGGCATCTCTTCTCTCTCTGGTCCGACACTATTGCTAGAAGGTCTTAGCATTCAGGAAACAGGAAGGAGCACTCCTTCCTGTTGCTTGCATGATAAGGCCTTCTAGCAAGAGAAATGTGTCAGAAGCAGAAGAGGCATCTTTACAAAAAGGAAGGGGCTTTCTTCCCTGCTACAGCTGGTATAGCACAGTGGGGAGGAGAGCCTGGCTGGGAGTCCAGAGTCTGTGAGTTCAAATCCCCACTCGTGTCTCCTGGGTGTAAAGGGCCAGCTAAAGATCACCCCCACAGTGAGTGGCTCAGCCCTGCCACCTGTGCAGCTGTGGGCAAGCTCAGGGCCGGCCCCAGGCATGCTGAAGCCCTTGGGCCTCAGCTTGCCCCAGGCCCCAGCGTGTGCACATGTATGTGCATGCGCATGGGGCCTCCTATGCCTCCCCACCTACCTGTCTCTGCTTCCCCTTCCCCTGGAGCTACAGCAGCCCCTAAGGGGCCCCCCCACTCCCCTTCCGCGATCCGTGGCAAGAGCTGTGGATCACAGGGCAGGAGCTCCCGCCTGCCCACCATTCCCTCGCCCCACCTACCTGTCTCCTGTATTTTAGCATTGCCATTAACCAAGATGGCGGACACGGTTTCCCTAAGGGGATGAAGCCTCTGCCACCATCTTGGTTGATGGCATGCTTGCGTGCTACGCGCACATCTCTGCCATCAACAAAGATGGCAGCAGGGGCTTCAGCACCTTAGGGAAACCTCAGCCGCCATCCTCATTAGGGCGTAAAGGGGTAATTTCTTAAGTTACATCTAATATACCACGCTGAATATTAGCCACTTGCTGAACTGCCATTATCCTACAACCACAATTTTCACCTTGAAGTTCAGTTTAGAGTATTTTCCCCCATGTACTGCTTATGAATTTGAAACAAGCGTTCCCTCTGCTATTTAGGCATTGTATTTCCTGCAAGCAGGGAAAGTGGTAGTGGCTGTACTCATTCTCTGAATGACGGATAGTATACATTTTGGCAGCAGGGACTGTTTTTTGCAACTGTAGGTGGTGAGAATAAATATGACATTGATTTCTTTCATACTATTTATGAAAAGTGTTTCTAAATATTATTATAATTCTTGTTCAAGAATGTACCCGAACTTCCAGACACTACAGAGCCCTCTAGAACTGACTTGTCACGTGATCTAGCAGCCCTCCATGAGATTTGTGTGGCACATTCAGATGAGCTTCGAACACTCAGTAATGAGCGAGGGGTAATGCAGGTAAGAGCTGTTACAGAAAGAAAGCTTTTCTTAATATAGATACAGTGGGACTGGCTAACTGTAGCCTTCCATATGTTGTTGGACTACAACTCCTTTTATCCCCGACTATTGGCCATGCAGTGAGGCTCATGGAATCCAACATTGTCTGAGGGGCCACTTAGGGCTTATAAACTGTAAGATATAGGGGTGTTATCCAATTCTGCCCCCTCACAAAAGGCTCTTGCATCCAGAAGAGACTTCTACGAATGGAAGCAGAGAGAAAACAAGTTGCTGATTCTCCCCTCTGCAGTCTCCTTTGGAACTGTTTGGAAGGTGGCATCGCAGGGTAGAGGACCTGCAGGAGAAAGGTGGAATCGTGACAGATCCTCCTCCCTTCCATTCACAGAATATCTGCTGGAGCTAAGAGCCTTCCCTGAGTGGAGGATTACAGTTGGATACAACCCAGTGTTATGCACCAACTGCACACATATGAAACTTACGTATGGAGATGGTGATACATGACAAGCTCCAACTCCCATTACCTCAATTTAAAGATACTGCAGTGCATCTTTAAACATAGCTGAAAATGTAAGGCATGAAAGCGTACCACAACAGAACAGAATTGGTAACCTGAATTGCCTACAGACTACTGCACTACTTTGGACAGATTACTTGTGAGATTTCTGAAATATGGCATCTGATACTTATTAATTTTGGTATGAGTCTTTTATCAGTTTCACTGTGGATGTTTAGATCTTTCTCAGGGGTTGGCAACCTGTGTTTTAAGAAGTTGCAATTCAGTTCCTTTCATCCATGCCCATTGGCATGCTGGCTGAGCTGGAGTCCAACATGTGACCAGCCAAAGGTCATCCACCCCGATCATGCTTATGAAATCTTTGCTCTTAGAGTGCCTTTTGTTTTATACATGTGAAAAAGCAAAGCAGTATAGTACTTGACAAAAACTTTGCTTCCACAAGCTATGTCCTATGATGCAAAAGTGCTGTATCTAGATTTGTGAGTTTTTGAAGCTTCTTTGGGAATCAAGATGTGTGCTGCCAAACCATGTTCTCTCCTAACCTGTTGTTTATCTAGGTTTGCAACAGACTTGATTTCCCTTAAGCAATGCTTTGAGTAGTTATTTTCAGATGTACGTTGTGGACATATTGTCTGTACATATTGGGCTTTAGAATCTTAACATTCATGGTTTTAGCGTAGTTTAATTTTCCTCTTTACATATTTAAGAAGCTAGTTTGCATAGTTAAGCATCATTGTAGCTGAAGATGAAAACAATGTGGTAGACATGAAGGGGCTACTTTGAAACAATTTACTGGAAAAATGTGTTGGTGGTGGTGCATTGAGTGCAATTAATCCAGTTATCCCTTATGTGTAAGCTATGTTGCTGACCTACTTATTTAAATGTTTTCATAATAGCAAATTGTAATTTATTTCCCTTAAAGCTGTAGAACCAGTTCCAGTATGGTAGAATTAATACCTGCTACAGTAGGGCCCTGCTTTTCAGCGTTCTGCTAATACGGTACCAGCGGGAGCGATCAGCTGGAGGGGGGGCAGTCAGACGCCCACACTCCAGCTGATTGCGCTGAAGGAGGGGAAGATCAGCCGTAGTGTGCTACAGCTGATCTTCTCCTCTTCTGGCGCGATTAGACTCCCGCTCGAGCTGATCGCGCCCAAGGAGGGGAAGATCTGATCTTCTCCTCCTCTGGTGCGATCAGCAGGTTAAGTTCCAGACCCCTGCGCTATAGCTGATCCGCTTTTCAGCAGTTTCCACTTTCCAGCAGGAGTCTGGAACCTAACCTGCCATATGAGTGGGGCCCTACTGTACTCAGTTAGGTTACAGAACTATGAATTGTGCCCATGGGAAGGAAAACATAAGTAAAAAGATAAAGGGGAAAAATGAAATGTGGTTACTTTAAATTACATATAGAAAAACTTTGCTGTTGTCCTAATTATCTATTTATTTTTAACAGCATGTGCTAAAGAAGCTGCTGGCAATTACAGAACTACTTCAGCAAAAGCAAAATCAGTATTCGGTGTCTAACAATATCAGGTAGCAGCTTTCTGCATGATCCAGCATATCCAAAATGACAACTTTCACCAATATCACTTCCTTTTTGCTCTTGCCAAAAATAGCACACATTTCCAATGATGTGTGAACTATGCAAAAAACAAAACAAAGAACCTATTGGTGACTGACTATAACAGCAGCTTTAAGCTATCTGTGCAGGACACTTGCACTTTCTTCCACTTGGAATCAATTTTCACAACCTCTGAGCCTTGGTGTACAGATCACCTTCCACAAAGAAAATGCTGTGACTGTCTCTTTGAACTTTAAAGTTATTTCAACACCTCCAATTGCCAAAGTCTTCTTGTGTTTTGGAAAAAATTAGAGTCAACTGCCAAGGAAATGTTTTGACAGCAAAGTATAACTGGATAGAAAACACTTCTTACTGTAATTTGACTGGCTATAACTATATTAGGACTGTTCAACCACTTTAATTTGTATTTACAGCTTCCAGAGTTTGATAGGAAATCTTTGCTGTACGCTTTTTATACCATTCTGTTTCTCTTGTTTAGAGTTGTGCTGAAAGAATATGCAGACTGGGGTTTGTCAGCTTTGTTTTTTATGTGCCATCTATTGTTTTGAATAATTTTCCATCAAGGACTGTATATCCAGATAAATCATGATGCTTTTTGTACAATGTTTACAACAGTAAATAATTTGAATTCAGTAAATTTATTGATTATTGTATTAGGCATGCATGCATTATTAAAAACAGTTTTATAGCATATATATGACTTTTTCTGCATATGATTTAAAACTTAGTTATTTCCAAAACAGAAAAAATGCGTTATCCCTACAGATAAAAAGACTTGCCTTACGCGGACAGTAATATATTCTGATTCACTCTGGGTACTCTTAAGTGTGACCAATAAAGAGGCAGCAACCATGGTTGGATAAAGTGTGTAAGAACACAAGGAGCAGCCCTGCTGCTTGGACGTTTGATATCTTTATCACATTCACATCTTACTTTGACATATAAAACCTGTTATCAGAAAACAGGTTACTGTTGATTCAAATCCAAAACATTAATGACTATCTTTGTCCACTGACTGTTTCCTATTTGTAGCAATGACATTTGAGTAATTTCAAGTATTCCGGCTACTTTGTAAAGTAAGTGATTTATTTACATTAGCAATATATCTTTTTCACTGTAGTAGTGAAACATGTAACAGTTACTCAGGCATGAAGTTCCTATAAACTATTCAGGATGTCATCTGTATGGAGACTAATAATCAGTCTATAAAATCATCATCTGTCCATTCATCCTAAATGGAAAGGAAAAAAAACAAATTAAGTCTCTGTAAGGCAGTGGTAGGGAACCCACAGCCCCTCCAAAGGTGGTACTGAGGATGGGGAGCAGAAATGGTGTGGTACAGTGAGCAAGCTATGCAGTGCTGTAAACTCTACCCACTTTTGGCTCTGGCCTTGCAGCCCCCCAAGCACGTGGTTCTCATTGGAAAAATGTTCACCCACCTCTGATCTGTATTGCAAAAGGAATACACCCAAACACTCACACATACATGCATTCTCTTGTATAAGTATTTAAAATCAAAAGATGCTTTCAATTGTATAACTAAATGTTACTCAGCATAGACCTATTGAAATCAATTGATATTACTAACAACTCCGCTGATTTCTATGGGTTTATTCCAAATAAGGTTGAGTTGGAAAGGACCCTGTCATTTACTAGAGAAATTGTATACAGCAAACTGGTCAAATGGATGAACCATGCACTAGAGAAAGGGAACTACTCCCATCGCCTTTTGATAAATGCTGCTCTATTGCACTAAATAAATCCCAGTATATTGCCTTAATGGCATGGTTATGGGGAGAGTCTGGCTTCCATTCTTGGCATAGGTAGGAATAGATGAACACTGATGCTTCCTTTGTAATGGCACATAGAGGATAGGGATGATACCAGTTACAAGTTGAACTGTCCCCTTATGAAGATGCATTCAGGAAACAAGAAGTCATAAAGACTTATTTATTTTAAACTATTTACTCAAAAGAGTACAGAACAACTGACATGAAGTTTTGTTAGTATTGTTTTCTAAAGTTTGGCATATAAAAAGTTCAACATACAAAAAGAATCCAGGCTAAACAACTGGACTTTTTGAAAAACATTTCTATACAGTAATCATTCACAGTAGTAGAAAAAAATAGAAGGGGGGCTTCAGCCCTGTACAAAGTAAATGGGGATGGGCCACAGCTTATGCATAAAATTCAAAGTTCAGCTCCAGGCACTCCACTTAATAAAAGGATCTGGGGTAGCAACACTGCTCCCATTTGGAAAGGATTCCCTAAAAGGCAGTTTCCTATTTTCATATAGCAAATACTCTTTCAAAAGGTGGGTGCAGATATATTACCACATTGTATGGCTGTCGTATGTTTTTGCCTCAAGTCCTTCAACCTGTTTTAGGGTTGTTTTGCCATGACGTCTATAAACCACACATGGCTGATGGGAAGTTTACAACTGCAAAAATGCATGTAAGTACAGGAATACGTCGCTTCACTTAACGTCGCCTCGCTATAACGTACATGCTCCATATGCCTGTATTTCTCCAGAAACGCAGCGCAGCAGCAGAGGCTTTAGCGCATGGGGGTGGAAATAGACGCAATCGCGCCACTGCAAATCAGCTGGGAGGTGCGATTGCAATCAGCTGGGAGGCGCAGCAGTGCAGCAGCAGAGGCTTTAGCGCGGGGCTTTGAGGCTCCGCATGAAGGAGAGGTAAATTTTTTTTTAAAAGGTAGTGCTTCACTTTAAGGACATTTTTGGTTTACGTACTTGCTCTGGTCCCATTGAGTACGTTAATGTGAGGTATTACTGTATTTCATAGAATTTACACAGCAATTCATTTTTTAAAAAACCTCAGCTTCTATGTTTGTCCTCCTTAACTGTGCTTGAGGATTAAGCTCATCTTTCTTTCAATGAGGCTTTGGATATAAGGCAGAACACAAATATGAACAGAAGGATGAGAAAGAAATAAACCCAGTTTAGGTGTTGTGTATCCAAAAGCATTCAGCTGCCTGTCATGAACAGATGATGGGAATATTTGATAAACTTTTTTAAAAACAAATACAAACCAATCCTATGTAAAAGTACTGCCTGTGGTGTGAGCAATGACACGAATTAAGCTAAACCTTGATCGATGTGTAGGCGTAAGGTTAGAGCTGGTGACTGAAACATTTCTGCATCAGTTTCTATTGCACCTGCGAGTGAAACAAGTCCTGCAAGATAACATGCAAGAAGGCTGGAAGATGACCCTGACCTTTAAAGAGCAGTACCAATGCTATGTGGGGGTAGGGAAAGTACTACTGAAGGAGCACCAAAGGCTATGTAATAATTACAGTGTCATTGCCACAGTCTTTGGCAATTGTGGGTAAGGGGGATAAAGTAGGTCTGCAACATTTCGTCAGTTGGTTAGGTTATCAAAATGTTTTTAAATAGATGAGATTAAAAAGATGCTCCCTATTAATTGCCCTTACTACTCTAAGAAGGGAGAAAGGCAAATTTCCAGATGATAGTGTTGTGACACGTGTACATCATCTAAAAACAAGTATTAGTGCATGTTTTCTGCTCTAGAACTTTTCTATATGCAAATTTATGCTGATTTAATCAGTTAACTAAGATTCCTTTTAAAAAGTTACAAAATTCTACTAACCTCTTCCATTTTCGGTTTCTTTGTAATGTATTCATCATCTTCATAGCCTTTCCTCTTCTTTCTAAAAGCAACCCCAATAGTACAAAGATTAGTTGGATAACACGTTCCAGACATCTTCAGTTTCCTTCATACTGTATATTAGAGAAATTGGTAAGGAATCTAACCAAGCAGTGAGGGATATCACTGGTATTTGAAATGAAATGACTATTCCAGGGGCATGAGGGCACTCCCAAGTGGTAATACATTCCTTCAGTTCCTTGAGGCAGGAAAAGAAGTTTAACATTCCATAGGAAGTTCTCTGGTACCCCTCCCCTTACAGGGATCCATTTTACAAAAACAAGACAGTATAGTGGCATCTTAACAAGATTAACACATGTATTTGGCATACGCTTTTGTGGAGTGGAGTCCACTTCATCAGATGCATCACTTGTTACCCTCAGTTAAGTATATATCTACATGGCTGCAGCACAGAAATGTAAACAGTGAGGTCAGAAGGACGATTACCACTGCACCAGTTTGTGACAGTTACGTTAAAGCTTAAATGATAGAAAAAGTATTAATTTGTTTGCCGCCCTGGGCTCTTGCTGGGAGGAAGGGCAGGGTATAAATCAAATAACAAATAAATAAATAAATATCATGGGCTAATTCCCCCCCCATTTCATTTCCCACTGATCTTACTGTTTACATTTTTCTCTATACACATGGGTATATGTCAGTGGTTCCCAACCTTTAAGTGTATGGGACCCACTTTGTAAGCTCAAAAAATTTCGTGACACCCCCCCCCACTAATTGTAATTTTAGTCTCTGTTAATTGAAAGAGTGGTGCGTGGCAAAATCATATCTCCAAATACCCCTTTCTATTAAAGCTCCCTGCAGATGGGGAGGTGTTCCTTTCTTTTCTTAATGCAAAGGTCCAATCAAATTGGGATCCCCTCCCCCCCCCAAAGTCTGAAGATGTACAATCCTGTCTCCCAAAACCAGTGGGTTACAGTGTTGGAATAAGAACCAGGTTCAAATCCCTACCCAGCCACGAAGCCCACTGGGTGACTTGGACCAGACACAGTCTCTCAGCCTGACCTATCTCACAGGGTCGGTGTAAGGATAAAATGGAAACGGGAACCATGTGCATCACCTTGAGCAACTTGGAGGAAATGCAGTAACAAATAAATACATTTCTGCTGCAATGCCAGGACCCCAGCCTCAGCCAACCTCCTTAGTTTTTTTTATTTTTCTCTTTAATACTAATCATGATGCAGCAATGTGTTGGAGATGGGGATGCTAGATTGTGCACTGCAGACAACAATTGAGGAGGGGATTTAGTGATTTTAGGCCTTGGGATGATCAGCAGAACTGATGACTTGGTTAGCGTGCGGACTAGAAGACAGATCAGTGCATGCACACATACAAACACACCTGCCCCTCCTGCAAGCATTTGGGCACATGGGAGGAGGAAAGCCCTTGACTGCCGCAGCGAATTGGAGAGAGACTGAGGGGGGAGGAGTTTAGATGGAAGAAAGGAGGGGCGCTGGCACACATACTTAGCTTTAGAAATGGAGGGTGACCAAATCCTGCGCTTCCTCATTGCTTCTTGGTTCTGTCTAGGCTGAAGGCGACATCTGGGCAGCCTCACAAATAAGAATAATTTTTAAAAGGAGGTGGCAGCGAAGCAAGAGCCAAGAAAGGCAGGCAGGCTGGCTGCCAGGAAGGAAAGGGGGAAGCAGCTTTTCCTTGCAGCCTTGCTTCTTTTTGATTCACGAAAAGCCCTCTCCTCTCATTCTGAGCAAGTGCATTGCCAACATTGGCAGTGTGAGGAGATGGGAGACACTGATAGTAATCCCCTCTTCTTCCCGACTGCTCTGTCCTCAGCCTCCTTCGGCATCTGCCACGTGTTTTATAGGCAGACACCTGCCCTCGGCGTGCCTGAAAGACGCTCTCCCGCGTCAGCAAAAGTCCTCCCCTCTTCTTTGGAGCAAGGGGGAGGTGTTGTCTGGAGCAGCAGTGAGGAGCACACAGCATCCAGGCAGGGAAGACGTTTAAATATATATATATATATAGAAGGCTTCTCTTTACTGTTCGTGCCCCCCCCCGATTACTTCACGGCCCCCAGGTTGGGAACGACTGGTATATGTTATACCTACCAAATGAGGGGACACCATGCATCTGATAAATTGGACTACAGTTTTTTTCCAGGCAAGACAATAGCTAGGATCCAAAGAGGTGCCCTTTCACTACTAGAAAGCTTATTCTACTCATGGAAGTGCTAGTTCAGACCCAGTGAAGGAGTGCTGCGTAAGAAAAATGAGTAGTTCTATTTGTGGAAGACCTTTGCACAAACACTCCCAAGATTTTACAGTCCACTGGAACTTATATGCCACCTAGTCTGTATCTTTGTTCTACTGCAATTCGTTCCCTAAAACATTGTGATTTTTTACTGCTTTTTTTTTTCTTCCACTCACATTTCTTTGAATCCAAGTTAATACTCGTCTATGAAGAAATTACTGACAAGGGTCTGGAAGAGATCCTGGATTTGAACCGCAGATAAAGTACTACATTATATTATAAGATTCTGCACAGCATTTTGAGGACACCACCTGGAAGTCAAACTTTTTTTAAAAAAAATATAAATATCTATTGGTGCTCATACAAGATATGCTGTCCATAATCATTTTATGAAAGATAAATCCACCCTCCTGAGATATGAGCCCTTTGCAAGCCCCATGCTCAAGTTCAGCCAGTACCATGGGCTCCAAAAGGATGGCTAATTTTGCAGATGCTGCATCATCATATCAATTTTCCCAGACTTAACTATTTTAGGGATATGACCTCAGGAAATCCTTGCTGCCTTAGGGCAGGACCTCAGTCTATTTTGCCAAAGTGAGGAGGGAGGTAGTTTGTGTTAACTTTGAAATGTATTACAAATTATATTGTTTTTATTGTTTAATTGATGTATTAATGTTTTATTGATATATTATTGATGTTTTATTGGTGTATTTTTATATTGGTGCTCTTTTGTAAGCCACCTTGAGGGCCTTTTGGCTGGAAGGCAGGGTAGAAATATTAAAATCAAATCAAAATCAAAATCAAACAATGAGGTACCATGCAGCTTTAAACTGTTACTTACACATTTGTATTAAGAGCAAGTTCTGGGCTGTGACATTTCTCTAACTTCTGTTTTACAATTACAACTCCTTCTGGATGTGGTAACTCATATTTCTTTACCAGATTTTTCATGCCTACACAGGAATAATGAAACTGTGTCAAAATGATGTAATACTTATGTATACTATATGCCAGTTCTGCTGAACTCATAAGATATGTCCATTGTCAGAGACGCCACAGTAGAGCTAAAAGAACTGCAGCAATACAAGTCTAATCACACTCCATCCTCACACTCAAGCATCACATATTAGATATGACACTCTGCATTTGAACCAGTTTTGATTCCACAGACCTTGCCAGAAGGAAGGTGGGGGATGGGATTAAACACACAGTCATGGAAAGGTGGGGAAAAATGCTTCTCATGTCCTGCTCCAATTCCATTGGACACTGTGTACATGATGCACAACACAGTACTATCTGTGTAATGGCAGAAAGGACTACCGCTGGCCAAGCAGAGAGAGCCTTCCCTTTGCAGATGACTTAGGCCACTTGCTAGCATGGGGAAGACAATGTATTTTCCCTTCTTTCTTCTAACAAAAAGTCTACATACATAACCGAGATGTCAAGAAATCAGACGATAGCACAGAATATTTTGTACAATTTCTATCAAATTAAAAGCAATCTCTCTTGTCAAAGCAAGTGTTAGACAATTGAGAAGTGCTCCAGATTTCTTTTGGATAAGTTTCAAAGACAAAGTCTTGGCTTAAATTTGCCACACTACACTCTTCGCCCATTTACAGAAGCTAAGATTACATTTGTAAGACTCTTAGCTGTCATCTTACATCAGAAGATTTATACTAAGTAATGTCAAGACACAGCATAAACATGAAGTTAAGAACTATACTGAACTTGTTTTTTACATGATGTTTTTGGTTTTCCTTGAGGCTAATGGATAATGCAGAGTTGGCACTACTGTCCCAGGAAAAACCGTCAAAGATGCAGGCATGTTTTCTAAATCAAGCCTTCAAAATACAAATCAACTGAAGGCTGTGCTGTCTTTGATGCAAACAAAAGCAATAACAAGGAGAGTCTAGTATGCACCAGTCAACTGAAAAACTAAGTACAGTTGTTTTGATATTTTTATGTGCCCTGGACTACAGGTCGGAGGCTATTAATACCATTAAAAGCAGATAGGGTATCAAAAATTCCATTTTACGTCCCTCTGTTAAAGACAGCTACCAAGCTTTGCTTTTCATTTAAACTATTTGTCCTTACTTCAATGAAAATTCCAATCTCCCTTAGCCTAGAAGACACTGACTTGCATCCAGTACTATTTTCCATTCATGAAAGGCTCTTTGAATCAACAGAATGGAACAGGGAGAGAGATAATTTTTGCATATTCTCCCTTTTTCCTGCAGCCCTCTATGCCACCATCCCCATTGTTCCAGAGAGTCAGTGAACCCTCTCAAACAGAATTTGGGAGCTAAGGAGTGAGAAGGGAATCAGTGCAGATTGGCGATTGGCACTGGAAGTGTACCTTTAAAGGAGATTGCTGTAACCACCAGTTAGATGATCAGCAGTTACAGAACCTCTTTTGAACGTTGAGCCTATTTTACAACTAATGAAAATGCCACTGCCCTTAGATAGGAATAGCTTTCCAGATGTCTTGCAGTAAGACAGGAATAAGACAGCTATGGCCGTTTCTGATTGGGAAAGCCTGACCACTGTTGTTCATGCACTGGTAACCTCCAGGCTGGATTACTGTAATGCACTCTATGTGGGGCTGCCCTTGAGGATGGCCTGGAAGCTGCAACTGGTAAAAAATGCAGTGGCATGACTGCTCACTGGGGCAGGATATTGCCAACATGTTACCCCACCACTGAAATAATTGCACTGGCTGCCCATTAGCTACCAAACTAAGTTCAAGGTGTTAGTTTTGGTGTATCAATCCCTATACAACTTGGGACCAGGATATCCGAAAGATCATCTTATCCCTTATATACCCAGGCAATCATTGAACTCTGCAAGAGGAGAGCCTCCTGCAGACACCATCTCATCAGAAGGTCCATTCCACACAACACAGGAAAGATTAGTGTTGTGGCACCTACCCTTTGGAATTCACTCCCCTTAAATATGTGCCTATTTTATTTATTTATTTAATTAATTTAATATGTGCCTATTTTATTTATTTATTTATTTTATATCCCACCCTTCCTCCCAGCAGGATCCCAGGGCAGCAAACAAAAGCACTAAAAATGCTTTAAAGCATCATAAAAACAGACCTTAAAATACATTAAAACAAAACAACTTTTAAAACGCTTTTAAAACATCTTAAATAAAAAGGGTTAAAAAAACATATTGTTTAGAAAAAAAGTTTTTTTTTTTTTAAACATTAAAAGCAATTCCAACATGGAGACAGACTGGGATAGGTCTTAATTTAAAAGGCTTGTTGGAAGAGGAAAATCTTCAATAGGTGCCGAAAAGATAACCGAGATGGCGCCTGCCTAACATTTAAGGGGAGGGAATTCCAAAGGGTAGGTGCCACCACACTAAAGGTCTGTTTCCTATGTTGTGCAGAACAGACCTCCTGATAAGATGGTATCTGCAGGAGGCCTTCAGGTATCCTGGTGCCAAGCTGTATAGGGCTTTGTACACCAGAATTAGAACCTTGAACTTGGCCTGGTAGCAAATGGGCAGCCAGTGCAATTCTTTCAGCAGCGGGGTGACATGTTGGAGATACCCTGCCCCAGTGAGCAGTCTCACTGCCGCATTTTGCACCAGCTGCAACTTCTGGACCAACCCCAAAGGCAGCCCCACATAGAGCACATTACAGTAATCCAGCCTGGAGGTTACCAGTGCATGGACAACAGTGGTCAACCTATCGCGGTCCAGAAATGGCCGCAGCTGTCTTATCAGCTGAAGCTGGTAAAAGGCACTCCTAGCCACAGAGGTCACCTGGGCCTCTAGCAACAAAGATGGATCCAGGAGCACCCCCAGACTACGAACCTGCTCTTTCAGAGGGAATACGACCCCATCCAAAGCAGGCAACCGACCAATCATCCGAACTTGGGAACCACCAACCCACAGCGCCTCCATCTTGCTAGGATTCAGACTCAGTTTATTGGCCCTCATCCAGCCCACCACTGAGTTCAGGCAGCGGTCAAGGGCTTGCACAGCTTCTCCCAATTCAGATGTTACAGAGAAATAGAGCTGAGTATCATCAGCATACTGCTGACACCTTGCCACAAAGCTCCTGATGACCGCTCCCAAGGGCTTCATATAGATGTTAAACAGCATGGGGGACAAGATGGTACCCTGAGGCACCCCACAGCACAATTGCCAGGGAGCTGAAAGACAGTCACCCAATGCTATTCTCTGAGAGCAACCTTGGAGATAGGATCGGAACCACTGTAAAACAGTGCCTCCAAAACCCAGCTCACCAAGTCGGCCCAGAAGGATGCCATGGTCAATGGTATCAAAAGCCGTTGAGAAATCAAGTAAGAATAACAGGGTTGCACTCCCCCTGTCCTTCTCCCAATAAAGGTCATCCATCAGGGCGACCAAGGCCGATTCAGTCCCATAACCAGGCCTGAAACTAGACTGGAATGGGTCAAGATAATCTGTTTCATCCAAGAGTACTTGCAATTGCTGCGCCACAACCCTCTCAATCACCTTCCCTAAAAAGGGGGTATTTGGAACCGGTCGGTAGTTGTCACAAACCAATGGGTCCAGGTTGGGCTTTTTCAGGAGTGGTCGGATCACCACCTCCTTCAAAGTGCCTGGAACCACTCCCTCCCGCAATGATGCGTTGACCATACTCTGGATCCACTCGGTCAAACCCCCTCGGCAAGCTTTAATAAGCCAAGAAGGGCAAGGGTCGAGAGGACAAGTTGAAGGCCACATCATCACAAGCACTTTGTCCACGTCATCAGGCCGCATCAACTGAAACCATTCCCAAGAACCTGCAGCAGACGATGCACTGGACACCTCATTGGGGACTACAGTAGATGTGGAGGGGGCTATTTAAGGCCTTCCTCTCAAGCATTTTAAGTAGAGACTGTATCCTGGTCTGCATCTGTGTTGTTATTGTTCTTAGGGTTTTTTAAACATGTTTTTAATGTTTTTGCTTGCTGCCCTGGGCTCTTTCTGGGAGGAAGGGCAAGGTATACATTTTGTTATTATTATTATTAATATTAACAACAGCAGCAGCAGCAGCTCTCTAGATGTCACTGGACTCCAACTCAGGGATGATGTGAATTGCAGTCCAGCAGCATTGTAGAGCCATTGGTTCACACACCTGAACTAAGCCATCTTTCTGCTCTTGTCACTTTGTGCTGTATATAGGGGAGTAGAAGAGACAATACAACCCACTCAAGATTCTTTCACAGTTGGGTACACGTTTCTTTACACATGTGTCCCAGTGTTAATTTAGAAACATTTTAAAAAATCCATAATCTTTCAAATGGATATCATGGCTTTGGCAAGCGTCTTTCCTCTGTAATATGAAGCATGCTTTTTAAAAAAAAAAATCTGTACACGCTGCCTCATTTTCATAATCTTTACTTACATTTCATCCCATCTAGTAACTGGGAGAGGGAAGCTTTGTTCTCTTTCAGCATTAAGGTTTCTGACAAGTAACTGTCAAAAGATTGTGAAAATTAGATCCCAGTACCACTTTTTGGATGAAGAACCTTTACATTACCATACACCTCATAAAGAGAATTAGTTTGCTAAATATTTCATGTTAGATGATGGAAAGGAATTTTTCAACAGTATTTTTAAAAATGCTCAACTACACACACAAGACAAGACAAAAGCCAATGTCAAAAATATTTAAATTAAGCTAATGATGATAGAGTTCTCTACAGCAATTTCTTTCATTTTCAAATAACTACACCCCTCCAGGAATCAAAGATAACATTCCCAAAGCAAAACAATGGCATTCTGACATGAAGTAGTTGTCTGGAAACATTAACTTCTTTTGATAGTGTAAGATAGATGTTTTAAGGAGCTGCAAACATAATCATTTTATAGGTAGCTAACATATGACAAATTGAAGGAGCAAAAAGATATAGAGTTGTATCCAACTAAATCATTGTGCGTGTGTAAGTTCTGCAACCTCAGAGGAACTTCCCCTCTACCCCCCTTCTCCCCCCCCCAAATCTGCTCCAGAAGGTTGAGGGAAAACCCAGAGTAGCTTTAGGGGAGCGTGGGGGAGAGGTAGTAGAAGTTTCATGATGCTCACAGAAGTCATTCTGCACACACAATGATTTAGTTGATACAACCCTTAGTACTTTCAAAAGTCATACATGCAGTTATTTAAACAGTCAAATACTAGAATGCTATATGTAATTGTTCTTCTTTGAGCAGTACCACACACAGTGTAACATATTAAGAGGCTGATCAGGTTGGCCACCTTGTGTGAATCTGTGTGGATGATTCTTGAACAGTAAAATGTAAACCACTCTTAATCCATGCTGAAGCAAAGTCTTATTAGCACAATAAATATACCCATCTATTTCAATATAAACAGAGCTAGTTTCTCACACAGGCTTAACGCAATAATCTACTAATTTAATTTGTATCTTCAGTGTTTAGAATAGTATCTACCTTTCCATATTAATTCCTGCCCTAGATGCACTGGACAAGATGGCAGTGAGAGCGATCTGAGAAGGTGTATAGAGAAGAAAAGCATCTGTTAGAGCAACCCGACTGAGAAAGTCATCAGCTGTCTTCCTCAGCATCTCAGGATTCTCAAGCAATGGATAACGAGTCTAGAAAATAAGCATTCAAATGTAATGCTTTAGCATCATATACTGCTATTACTTCTACTATTCAGGACAGATTTCAAACATTTTTTTTTAAAAAAGAGGCAGATCAAATGCTGCTTTGTTTCAGGCAGAATATCTAAGATGATTCTGTCTACTGCAGCCCTTCCAACCCATGTCAAATTAATCTAGAAAGCACAGCACTAAGATTTTACATATCAACATGACATAGCTGCCAAACATCTACAGAAATGGAAATGTCAAACCACAAACAGTTGTCTACCCCATTCTTAAGGAGAAAAATAACCCTCATATATAGAAATTGATATATAAAAATATGAAATGCAAATCTTATGCCAATACTTCCTAAGCAGCTAGTCAACATTGTCACCAGAGGTTCTACCATATACAAAGCTCAGAACATCACAGCTACTTGAGGTGGCAGATGGTTACTAGGGCAGATAGCTGCAACAACTTTTTTATAATCTCTGTAGCATCCATAACACTTGCTTCATTCTTGGTCTGCCCCAACAAGGACAGTTTTGGAAAACACCCTTACAAAGCAAGCATCCTACATGAGTAAAGCCTATGCTGATCAGAACAGTTATGCACAACCATCCAATACACCGGGAGCTCAGCCAATTCTGCCTTGGGCTGTTCATGTGCTAATTCACTAATTGTCATTTTGCCACTCAAATGTATATGTACTATTTGGCAATTTGTACATATGTATACTGGAGACTAATCGGAGAAACAGATTGTAAAAGATTTACAAAGCCAGGCAATTTTAGATGTAAGCTCTTACACTATAACGAACAATGCAGCAGTTTACTTCTTAAATATCACAGCGTGACTGTTTGATCCAAAAATACTTTAGCTCAGAAAACTGGACTCAGCAGCTCCACTGTGTTCTCTGAATCGTTCATGTTTCAACGTTTTAAATAGTTATTGCCATCTAAGGTGCATTTCTTAAGCAACAAAAATTGATTACCTTCAAATCAATCAAGAAGCCTTCAAATGGTCTGTAAGGGTTGTGCACTATAAGATGGAAGTTCAGTTGCTGAATAAGTAGCAATTCATATTCCAAGATCTGTTCCAGAGCCTTTTCCTGTCCTACTGCACTTTCACGAAGGTTTCCAACAAACTGGCTACTAGACACATTAAATTCATCTACTTTACATGCTAAGAATGCACACGTTAACCTTAAAAAGAAAAAAGGGCAAACATTTGGTTCCAAGGAAGATAATTTCATATACACTGTGTAGCTGGAAAGTATTTAACCTAAATTGTAAAAGGACACAGAAGGAATTTCCTATCTGATATAAAAGCCAGCCCTGAATCCTCAGTGTCCTGTAGCATTTAAAACTAGCATTTAAAATGAGTTTTATGGGGCAATTTTCTACCCCACACTGACATGCATTGTATCTTGAGGCAGCTGAATGTCCCAAACAAGCCATGCGGGTTGTGCCAGGAGAAGAGCACTTTAATCTACCTCCGTGGATCAGCTTCCCTGAAAAACCATGCGAGACATGTTTTTTAACTCAACATGTTCATTCTTAAAAACAGGAACTAAGAATCTGACATAAACAATTATATGGGATATTTTTCTACCCCCAAACTGAATTCAAATGTGTCTCACTGTAGTAAAATGTCCCAAAATAAAGCCATGTCTGGTATATCAGAAGAACAACACTTTGCTTCTCTGCATCAGTTTTGGCTTGAAAAAAAGAAAGTGTGGGATATTTTTTACCCCAATATATTAGCATTACTTGATTTTCTTTTTTTTAAAAAGCACCCCATTTGTAAGATTTAGTTGGGGTTTTTTTTGTTCCAAGTGCTTTTTGTTTACAGAATTAAAACTATATATGGTAAGTGGCTGAAATCTGGAGACACTGCTTACAGCTGCGCAGGTGACAATACCCTGGAAAAACAACTTCGTAGAACTAGTTCTGCATAAATTCTGACATAAAAGTGACTCCAGGGTGGATTTCAATGCTGTTTGGGGGAAAGGGTTAAACTAAAACACAAAGGGTATCAGTTACTTACATAATAATGCGAGGATGATACTCCATCACAGAGTTATTGAGGTAAAAACGCTTGAAGTACATGCAAGCTGATCCCTAAAAGGAAACTATAATCAGAAAGTTCATTCACACAATAGCATGGCTGCTATTCTCTGCCGTCACATAGAATGCATCAAGATAAAATAAATGCAGAATGTGTTGGACAATTCAATCAAAAAACAAAGTAATGCACAGCTTGGTTCAATGCATGTTTATGCAATAGAAAGTCCGATTCAACAGAGCCAGAGGGGAGAGGACAAGGAGAGGAGGGAAGCGGTTTAGCCCACTGCCAGGTGCCAGCTGGTGTGCTAAGTTACTCAAGGTCCATAAAAATCCCAAGATGCTGTTTGGGGCGGTTTGAAAAAACTCTCACTAGAATCTCTCTTCCAAGCAGCTTATCTACATCAGAGTTCCTGCCCTTCTTTGACTCAAAACCAGAGTATTCCTGAAAAAGTCTCCACAAACGTCAGATTAATGAAAGGCCCACATATTGTCTGCATCTGTGTTGGAATTGCTTTTTAAGATACTTTTAAAGTTGTTTTTTTAATAAGTTTTTAAGATGTTTTGTGTTTAAAGATGTTTTGTTTGTATGTATTTAAAACATCTTAAAAACAAAAGACTTTTAAAGTGCTTTTAGTTATTTTGTTTGCCGCCCTGGGCTCCTTCTGGGAGGAAGGGCGGGATAGAAATTAAATAAATAAATAATATTGTTTTTATGATCTCAGACATGCTAGATCCTTCAAACCTGTGTTTCTCCAGGACTGATATTTGCTTGTTTGTGCACACCACAAGATCCTGATAGCACTAAAGCCTCCTTTGGCGGAGATCAAGTGATGGTAAAACAATTTGCTTTTCTGATCCCCCACAGCCCTTTCTGGCCATTTACCGCAAAAACATAGTCACACCCCCATTTGTTGCAATGTTGAAAACTAGAAGGCTGAATTGCTGCTGCAGCTAACACATTTGCTACAATCTCCTTTCCCTTCTTTCACCTAGCATAGTTTGCAGAGATGTCTTTTGATACCAATTTGGAGATTATAGAAACTCTGGAGAGGACAGTCATAAGTGGTGGAAGGACTAATCCAAGGGGATCCCTTACTAGCTCTGGCACCTGCTTCCCCTATTCTTATGAACCCAAGAACAAGACTCTGTGAGCATTCCAAAGCAAATGTCACTGTCCCTGCACCGGGTGATTTCCCCCACCTTGTGTTCTGCAAGTACCTTCCTTGCCACCATTCTGTCTATAAAGTTGAAAAGTATGTCTGGAAAGAATGGAGGGTACATGCGGCAACCCCAGTAACGTGGTTGAAATCCTGAGGGATTCACTGTTTGTACCAGCTCAGTGGAGATCTAGGTGAGAGAATTCCCTGCAATGCTCATCCTTGCCCTTTAATTATGTGTGTCTGGAGGTAGATAGGAATTGCTCAGTTGTAAAGACATAGACTTATGGGCACATGCCCATAAACTGTATGATATTATTGTAAATCAGGAATGGGGAACCTGTGGCCCTCTAGATATTGCTGGACTACATCCCATCATACCAGATCACTGGCCACGCTGGCTAGGGCTGATGGGAGCTAGAGTTCAAGAACATCTGGAGAATTAAAAGTTTCTTATCTCTGTTTTAAGTAAACCCTGTTAAATATTAGTTGCTGTCAAATTACAATTTAAGGATTTTAGATCCAGGAGGGACAGCCCAGTAACTGGAGTAAGTTTTGAGAACTGGGGTGGGGAGGGTGGAGAAAAGGAAGTATTGCTAAGCATATTTCTATCAAAAATAGAAAAATATCCAAATGCTGCTTTCTCCAAAACAAATACAGTATTAGTAACTCACCACCACAGATCTCGGCATTGTTGGCTTGAAAACAGAGCAGAAATCCAGTAACCTTTTTTCATAATATTTACAAATTATCAACTCTTCATGTGGCTCAAGAAGAAATGAGTCAGTCTGTTGAACCTTGTAGAAGAACAAGAGTTAACTTTAATCAGAACCTCCACTAACATACACATGTTGGAATTCCAAGGAGAAATCAATTAGCAGCACAATTCTATACACGACAACTGAAAAATAAGAATGGGTTACAAAGGTATTTTTATAAAAACAGACTCACAATGACACACTACAGTACAGTACAGAAGAGCAACCAAAAAGGAACTGGGTGTGGGAAGAGAACTAGAAGGGCTTGGGAAATAAAAAGGCCTTCATCTGGTGCAAAAGACACACACTCCCCACCACTGAAAAACCATACCAAAGCCAGGGTGCCATTACCAAAAAGGCCCAGTTCTAAGTTGCTAACCATCTTGCCTCCAAATGTAGATGGTCCAAAGGAAGGGGCTCTGCTGATGACCTTAAAATTTTAGAAGGATCATCTGGAACAAAGCAGTGCTTTAGGGACGAAGCCATTTAGGGCTTTAAATGTTATGACCAGCCTCTTGAATTTTGTCTAGAAACAGACTGGAGCCACTCCAGCTGTTTTAAAACGTTTTAATACGTTTTAAAGATATGTTTAATTCCACTGGGTCGCAGTCAGTTGTTGGGCCTTGTATATTGGACTAACTGTAGTTTCTGAGCATTCTTCAAGGGCCAGTCCAAGGGCAGTGCAATGCAGCTTACTAAAGATTTTACCAGTACATGGATGTCCAGAAATGGTCATACTGGTGAAAGGTGTTTGAAGCTATGGATACCACTTGGACCTCCAACAACAGGACTGGATCTATAAGCACCCCTAAAAAGTACACCTGATCATTTAAGGCAGCCTTTCCCAACCAGTGTGCCTCCAGATGTTGTTGGACCACAACTCCCATCAACCAGCATTGCCAATGGTCAGGATGATGGGAGTTGTGGTCCAACAACATCTGGAGGCACACTGGTTGGGAAAGGCTGCTTTAAGGAAATTGCAACCTAATCCAGAACAGGCTGAATAGCACCACCCAGGTCAGCCAAACTAACCCCCAGTAGCACTTCTATTTCATCTGGGCTAAGCTTCACTTTATTGGCCCTCATCAATCTATTAAAGTCACCTGAATAAGATGAAAAGGAAAACAGAGGTAGGTGTTGCACACCGGCTAATGACACCTCACTTCCAAATCCCTCCTGTTTAGAGGTTAAAATAGGGTACAAAATATTATTTATTTGAGTTATTAGGTTGATTGATATCCGAAGGTCCCCAAGCAACTTACACAATGGGATTTCTTAAAGAACTCACAGTTGAAAACTGCTGATTTTTTACCAAATGTGTTGTGTAAAGTGATGCACACTAGGACAAAAATAATAACAATCTCAAGCATACACTAATATGTCTGAGCTGGCAGTGACTGACCAGGAAAATGATCTATGGGTTGTCATGAATAGGCTCAAAGAATTTGTTAGTGTGCAGCAGCTGTGAAAAAGGCAAAATCCCAATGCCAGGAATCACTTGGAAACACAGTATAAATCAACAGCTGCTTCTGACTATGACCATACACTACACCTCCAGGATCCAAGGACCATGCCTTTAAATATCAGTTGCTGGGGAACAACAGTGCAAGCTATTGTCCTCATGCCTTGCTTCCCATAGGCACCTGGTTGCCTACTTGGAAAAACAAGGTGCTCAACCGGATAGGCATTTGGTCTGATCCAGAAGGACTTCTCTTATGTTCTTCCATTTAAATACTTGCTCTAATGTTTTAACTTCTTCAAAATCTGTTTTACTGATTGTTTTCTTCTTACTGGTGTTGTATTTTATCTTGGCATTAGTTTAGTTATGTCGACTGACAACAGTACCCTGACATTACAATAAAGAATTTTAAAATAGATTAAATTATTATATTTATCATTACTACTGTTGCAGCTGTTGTTCTACCAAAGGACTGCAGTCCTGGGCAGAGTTCAGGAAACTACTTATTTATTTTACAAGAAAGTCCAGAGTCCACAAACTTGAACAGTTCATGGGCATTGACAGCCCCATAAAAAAATAACCACAGTCCGGGATGTCTCTGAGCACATGCTCATGCCAGGAATTTGTTTTAAATACTGGAACTCAGCTCAAAAATCCAAACAAACAAAAGTGAACACCACCTTATCTCTCCCCCCCCCATAAGAGAAGCCTTATTTAAAAAGTAAATTGTGGCTTTTTAAATCATTTTTAAACCATTAGGATTCATTGGGACCTACTGCAAATAAATTACTCAGAAATTCATCAGTAGATCCAATGTACCTTCTGTTCACCTGTAAAAGTACCCAGAAGCACTGGATGGAACAGGTAAGGGGAAATACCTTAGCTCAGCGATAACATCATTTTAACATGGACAACCTGATTTTAATACAAAAATCCTGGTGTTCCAAGTATGGCTGGGAAAGACTCCTTCCTGAAACCCTAGAGCTGCTGACAGTATTGAGATAGCTGGGACAATGTTCTGACTCGGACCAAAATATTTTCCTACGTGAAGTAGCGACACAACATCCGAAGTAATAAACTTGTTTTTGTTCCAGAGGTCAAGAAGAAAGTCCAGCCCTTGCTTAACACTCCTGACGGACATTTGGGCAGCCCGCGCCCTCCGACCCCACCTTCCCATTGGCCACCGCTTTGCACCGGAACTTGCGGTTGGCGTCAACCCGGCGTCGGCTCAACTTTTCTTCGCTGCTGAAGGTCCAATGCCGCCTCTGCGTGCTGCTGTGGTACATGCCGGCAGTGGCGGAGGCCGCGGCAAGGAGACACACAAATCACCCGCACAACCAGTGCTCAGCAAGCCCGGAAGCAGCCAAGTACTTTTGGTGGCGACGGCCGCTTCCAACTCCTCCCTCATGATGCTCCCGGCGTGCCCCGCGCGAAGGCCGGGACACGGCTTTTCCCGGCATGCATAGAGATTAAGTTTACCAGTCTCCGGAATGTCAGGAATCGCTTTTGTCCAAAGAGATAGGAAAATTCTATGGTCTCAACATAGCTCTACACTTCCGGAGCTGCCAAGTGAGGGGTACAATGCAGTTACAACCCAATCTAATTTAAAATGGTTTAATTAAACGTTAATTTAAATGACTTAACTGACGGCCAAGGGCGTCCGTCTAAATGTAATGGAGAGTGAGATGGGTTGCCAATTACCGGTAGTAACAATTCATAGACTTTGCTCCCTCTAGAAATATTTCTGCGGACATTCTTGATGACGGCCGCTTAAGTAAGTGGTAAATCGGGCCGTGTCCAAAGGCAAGTGGACACGAACCATCCAACGTTTAAGTTTTGTTGATTTGCACAAGAGCGGTGGTACATAGGCGCCTTCGGAAGTTTGGTTATCCCAAGCCTTGAAAATATGGCTCACGTGGTTCTTGTAATAATATAATCAAGGTATAATATGTAAATTAAAAACAAAAACTGATTTTGAATTTATGTCCTGCTCCTTCAAAATGGTGCAATGTCTGGGCATGTCTACTCAGAAGTAAGCCCTATTGAGTTCAATAAGGTTTACCATCAGGTAAGTCTATGAATGCCTTCAGTGAGGCTTCCATCTAGACAAGTGTGCAGCCTTAAGGAGTTACTGCAGAAGGTCCAGTGCCGCCTCTGCCTCTTCTCCTTGCCTCTACATTCACTTGGGCTGCAAGCCAATGCACGTCTACTCAGAAGTAAGCTCCATTGGATTCAATGGAACTTACTCCCAGGTAAGTGTGTATTGGATTGCAGCCTTGATGTCAAGATTCTCACTACTGTGTGACGGTTGTTGCTTAATTCTAGGACAGGATGCGAGAGCAGAGTAATATTCTTATAGAGTTATAGAAGGCTAGAATTTATATGCGACCCTCGATCATAGTATTTTCATTTGAGCTCTGCTACAGGCGGGGCAGGAAAAGAACGCAGCCCTCTAAGAACCACTCCCTCGTCCTCGTCTTCCCTATTTCTTTACATTGACTGCCCCGCACGTTCAATTCACAACCTAAGCATTACGACAGTTTGCGTTGAGTTTCTTCCCTCTCGTTCGCCAGGGGCGTGTACTAAAAAACACGCACTCTGGGAATGGTAGTTAATAAACATGTGCAGCCGCAGCAACAACAACAAAATCATAGAGATAGAATTTGTAGAGGAACGCACGCTGTAGATAACATCCGATAATGCTCTACAGCTGCTTTGGATTAAGCCATGATGTATGTTGTGTGGGCGGAACACGGCATTGTATCACGCTTCTCGACAGTGAGAATCCCAGAGCGTTGTTGGGCTCACAGGAGTAGATTTTACACTGCCAACGAGGAGTGCCAAGAAGGCATCGGAAGTGTCAGGAGGACTGTGACGCTATGTGGCCCTAGAGATGCAATCATATCTGTGCATGCTTAGTGGGGAGTCTGCACGATTGATCTCGGCAGGGTTTACTTTTGAGTAAACCTGCAGAGGCTGGGGGAGGAAAAACAGCCCTCTTCCTCCTCCCTCCCTTAAGTATATCAAGGCGCTAGAGAGGAAGGCTATTCTTAGAACGCACAGCTTCCTAATAGGAATCCTCCTTTTCCCGCATAGGGATTGGCTCGCAGGTCGCACGGGGACCGGTGGAGAAGGATTTCTTGACTCAGGCGACAGTCTCGGTAGCTCTTTCCAGTGTTACAATTACAGTGTTGGTGGGCGGAGGAAAGATGCTAGCCTTACCTATGGTCATATCAAAAGTCAATAGGAAAAACTATAGCGCTTAATCCTATCTTCTCCCCCCTCCCCCCCTCTTCAATTGTTTATCTTTTCGTCTTGGTCGCTCTGCTGAAACAGCAGTCAGCTCTGTGCATGTTTACTCCGAAGTAAATTCCATTGGGTTCAATGAGGTTTACTCCCATCCCCGGTAATTGGGCATGAGTCTGCAGCTTCAGTTACCTGTTTTTTCCCCGAGAGGCAACAGGAGGCATTGCGTTGGACAAAGATGCTACAGTTTCCCTATCCATTATTATTGTTGTTGTTATCGTTATTGTCATCATCTCAAACTGCAATAGGAGAGCTGCACAGAACAGCATCAGTTCAGCAAGGACAAGTACAGCACAAGCAAGAAAAAGGTTAACAGACTGATTTATATAGCAGCTCCCTGCCTGACATACACTTGACAATCTTTTACCAGGGAGTATGTGAAAGGAGATAGGAGCAAAGGAGTGAGTAGATAACGTGGAATCGTAAATGGATTCAGGTTACTTGGGAACTAATCCTTCCATTGTTTTTAATGCCAGATAGGGATGGAAGATAAATTTGATTCAGTTCACATTTAATTTTAGTTATATTTATTTATTGAATTTATATTCCACCCTTCCTCCCAAAGGAGCCCAAATCTACTGATTTGCACATTTTGAAACAATATCCATACCAAAACATACCAAAACATTTGCCCGCCTTCTCTGAAGACAAGAAATGTGTACAAAAATGGATATACTCAGGTAAACGGTGCTTAAAATACATATATTACTAAAAATGCATACAAAAATGTATTTTATTAGGGGAAATTGCTTTGCAAATGGGTGAATATTTAGCCAAATTGCATACAAACATATACTATATATTAGGAGAAATTCACACTAAAATGCCAATGTATTTTCATGAGGATTTCTTTTTTAAAAATTGCAAACTCATGTAGAAATGGTGAGAACAAGTTAAGAGGAGAAAAATGAGAGATTGAAATTGACAGATTTTGGAGTATGTATGTATCTATCTATCTATCATCGACATGTAAACATTGGCATGTAAAAATGACCATTGACTGTGAAGAAAGTTTGGCTGACAGATCCAGAATCCCATGGCACAATTGCCTTTCTCTGCCCACTGACCCACATCATTTCCCTGCCCTGTGGTTAGAGAACATGAAAACACCCATGCAAAAAAATATGATTTGTATCTCAAATTAAATGACCAAGAAAAGCTATTGCTGCCCTGGGCTCCTATTGGGAGGAAGGGCAGGATATAAATCTAATAAATAACTGAATGGTTCTCTCCATAGAAAATAATACATGACAGAATCTGCAAAAAAGGATGCAGCTTTCAAAAGACGTGAGCAAACGGAGTATATCGATTTCACCAGTTGGAATTAGTAGTTAATACTGAAATGTTCCTCAGCTCACAAACCAAAACATTTGTATTTATGGGCAGCTTTGAAAAATACAGAATTGATTCAGCCATAGGTGACCACCAATGGTTTCTCAATTATTCCTAAATAATATACCTCAAAGAGATATGGATTATTACCCCAACACAAGCCCCATCTCTCATATCCTCTCAGCAAAAGAACCCTCCCATCCATGGAGATTCTTATTAAAGAAAATCACGCCAATTAGGAAGAGGCACATAGAAACACTTCTATGAGAGGAACTTTGGGAACACTGAAAAAGACAACATCAATAGATCAGTGAGTAGCATCAGTGAGGAATTACAGGACAGAGCATGAGCTGGAGGCTGCAATCCTACATCCACTTACTTGGGGCCAAGTCCCAATGAATTCAGTGGGACTTACTTCTGAGTAGTCACCTATAAGATTGTGGGCTGAACAAAACCACTGGAGAGATATTTATTCATGTTAAAGGATTTTTAGCTTTCTCTCATTGCTTCCAAAGCAGCTTACAAAAACCAGCAACAAGACACAACACACAAGGGGAAAAAGATGGGGAGGGAGGAGGAAAAAAGCAAGCTCAGACACCACCTCTTAATAATACAGTTATTATAATGACCAGCTGGGATAGGAACAGTTCAGGTAGCCTGATGGAATGACTGCTGCTAGATAACAATTGAGGGAAAATCAGAAGCAACTGATCTGACTATGTAGATTATGTATACCTTGTATTAATTTACAAAGCCCTGAACATCTTAGGTTCAGGGTACCTTAAGGACCACCTGAACCCTTATATCTCAGATGTGAGATCATCTGCAGAAGCATCATTGCTTGCTCCCCAAGTTGGCGAGGTTTATCTGACAACAACAGAAATTGAGACTTAGTGCCATCAGCCCACTTCAGGAATGCTCTGCCAATGGAAATTCTGTTTTAACTTTTAAACTCCTGCTGAAAACTTTTCCATGTCACCAGGCTTATGCAGGCAATTGAGAAGATGCCTTTCTGCAATAATTATTTCTGATTTAAAATTTTTATATGGTTTTATTGTGTATTTATCTATGCTGTAAACCTCTTTGATTTTTTTTATGAATAACGGTATATAAATATATGACAGCACACAGCTTGACATCAGGGACATAGTGGCAAAGACAATTTATCAGGTGAGTGGGCAGCCGCAGCGGTGACTGCAGCCTTGGCAAGATAATGGCAGTGGCAGCTGCAGCCTAGGGGCAAGGCCAAGTGGGAGGCCAGTGGCAGCGTCTGCAGCCTTGGCAGGAGGACAGGAGGAAGGCTGGTGGCGGCGGCAGCAGCAGCAGCAGCTCGGAGGCTGGCCTGCAGCTTTGGTGAGCCCTGTGAGGGAGCAAAGGGGGGAGCTTTGGCGAGCCCTGTGAGGGGAACAAAGGGGGGGCTTAGGCAATCCCTGTGGGGGGAAGTAAAGCGGGGGAGCTCTGACAACCCCTGTGTGAGAGCTTTACTAAAGTCTGCAAGGGGAAAGGGAGTTGCAGAAGGTGAAAGGGGATGGTCTAAGGGGTTAACATGGTGGGATTTGTGATTGGTGAGGGTTGTTGACAGTAGGTAGGGTTGGCAAGCAAAGCAAGAAGGAGTGGCAGCCCCTAGTAAATAAATATATATATGTGAACCAGCCTGCTATAGAATCTGAAAGTGTAGATTCATAACACAATCCTAAGATGTCATATGATCTGTGTCTCTAAAAGTACAATTTCAACACATTAGCATAAAGGTGTTGTAAAAAGCAATGGTGATCCTGTTCTTAGTTTGAGAAGTAGTGATAACAAATTATTTTTAAAAATTGTGCCAAACCATTAAGGAGGAGAATAATACAAATAAATAAAACTTCAGTGCTTGGTTTAATGGTACAGTTTTAATGTATGAATCAGAAAGATGCACCACTGAAAATTAAACTGGAAACTAAAATGTGCTAGTTAATTATGAACGGCTGAATTGCTTGTTGTGCAAATTGTCCACAGGCAGGAGAATTAGAAATGCAGTGTTAATTTTACAAGTATTGTAATCTCATTTTCATAACTAGCTGTAAAAGTTATTAATCAATTGCTCTGGCCAATCATGTGTAAAAGTTCTTAGTCTATGAAGATGTTTTATTTTGCCATTAAGTATTACATGTGCAAGAATATTTGGCCAGAATTATGAGAATACTGGAAAGCAAACTTGGAAGATAATGAAAATTATCCAATTCCTTATGCCTTTAAAATGTGCTACCTGAGTTATTTCAGTATCTGACAGAGAATGGGAATTTTGCTAAGGTATTTCTTTAAAAAGTGTACCCAAAGTCCTACACTCTTGGTTTAGTGCTTTGTTACCAAAGCAGAATTATAGGAGAAATCATTACATACACATGGACACACCCAGCACCTCTGCAAAGGAAAGGGTAAAGTATGGTCCAGGTTCTGCCATGAGAGCAGATTCATCAGGGCTTGGATACACTGTAAGAGCAAATTCAGCCCCCACCCCATCCTACTCCACCAACTTCCCTTTTAAACAGCAAGTCCTCTAGAAACATGTCCAGAAACAATCCTGCACAACTTGCCCACATGAGCAAATTGCAGTTGAGTCAAGATAACCTGAAATCAAAACACAGTGAACTTACGTTGAAATCTCTGGCGTTGCATGTATACATATCTGAATCAGAGTTTTCCTCCTTATTTCAATAATGTATTTTGCATTTTTACTTGTCTGTCCATAGAACTATTATATGAGTGGTATATAAAAGACATACAAGAATCTTGTAAAAAGTCAAAATTCTGTCCCAATAATGCAAATATTGCCCCCGCCCCCGGGTTATGTTTACAACCTATAAAAACTGTATGTGTTCTTATACTTGCTGGTTTGCATATGTTTTCCCACTTCTGATAATCAAAGGGGAGCAAGGAGCTCTGTAGACCCTTGAAGCCCCACCCCTGATGCTGGAAACAATACTGGGCTTATCTCCCACTCTTAAATGCAGTTCAGAGATAAAGGTTGAAGTGTTGGACTAGGGTGAAGAAGAGTTAGGTTCACCCCCTTACCCCATGATAAAGATCCACACCATACATTTAAAGCACATCCAACACACATTTAAAGCACATCCAACGTGCATTTGAAGCACATGACTTCCCCCAATGAATCTTGGGAATTGTAGTTTGTTAAGGCTGCTGGGTAGTTGTAGCTCCCTGAGGGAAAAACCACAGCTCTCTGGGTTCTGAAGTCATGTGCTTTAAATATGTATTAAATATGATTTAAATGTGTGGTGTGGATCTGCCCATGATTTCAGGCCAGTCACCATCTCTGAACTGTAGCCTATCACTCGAGAGTCATTGTGAGGTTTGAAAATAGAAGGCAGAGTCATATCTGTTGCTCTGAACTCTTTGGAGGAAGGGTAGAAAACAATGTAATAAAAGGCCTGTTCAAGTGGTGGTGGGCTCTCCAACACTGGAGGCCTTCAAGGGGCAGCTGGACAGCCATCTGTTGGGTATGCTTTAATTTGGATTCCTGCATTGAGCAGGGGGTTGGACTCAGTGGCCTTATAGGCCCCTTCCAACTCTCCAGTTCTATGATTCTAAGTGTTGCTTGTTTGGAGAGCACTCACAAGTTGAAACAGGAGTGGCAGGACAAGCTACACCTACTGAAATGCCCTCTTCTGTAAAGGTGCAGGAGCCCTGTCGTCTGTTGTATCTGGACACACTAATTACAAGGTTGGAGTGAAACTTGAGCCTGTGCTGAAGGTAGGAAGGGAGGAGAAATTTGATTCAATTTACATTTAAAGGTGAACTTATCAGATTTGCACTTTCTGAAACAATACACCAAGTAATGTGTACAAAAATGCATATGTTAGGGTAATGTGTGCATATAAATGCATATATTTGTGAAAGTAACATACAAAATGTATTATATTAGGGGAAATTGTTTTGCAAAAATGTGTATATAAGGGAAAATAACATACAAAAATGTGTGCATTAGGAGAGATTCTCACTAAAGTGCTGACAAATTTTCATGAAAAGTATTTTTTTTAAAAAAAAATACAAACTGATGTGGAAATGTGGAAAACTGAATTTAAGGTTGGAAAAGTGAGAAACTAAAAGAAACCAAAATTGACATATTTGCCCATCCCTAGCCGAGGGCCAGGTAGAAAGCTTAATCATGGGTGCCCCCCCCCCACACACTTCGAGGTTGCTTATTGCCTATCTCTACATTAGGCCAATGTTTGTGCTTGCCCCCCCCCCTGCTTCTTAGCACTATACATGAGAAATATTTTCAGATTACCAGTTAATGGTAAGTGGTGTATAAATAGTCCTAAATAAATAAATAAAGATTATGTGGGCTTCACAACAAGCATCTGTTTATATATACCACTTACCATTTTTTTCTCCCTTCCACATTAAAGTTTTCATTTTAATATACTGCCACTAGCTTACAAGTATTCCCCTGGCACATATTCACTAATAGGCAAAAAACCTTACAGTTTAAGAATATACCTATAGCCAACAGATATTTCTATCAATCGTTGAAAAGCAAGGAAATTGGGCAGCTATAGTGAATGCACCAGGGGAGCAGGAGACCTGACCTCCTCTCTGAGATATTGTACTGCCCTAAAAATTCACTATAGCTGCCCTATTTCCCTGCTTTTTAAACTTGATAGAAATATATGTTGGCTATAGGTACGTTCTTAAACCCCAAGGTTTTTTGCCTATTAGTGAATTTCCCTGTTTTTTAATCCGGGAGGCAAGAAATGGGATCCTGTGCAAGTTTGCTGAGAATGGATTGACCCTTTGCATGCTTATTGAGATAAGTGGGATTTACTCTGCTGCAATCATGCTTAGGATTGGTGAAACTGTTCACGGGATTTGGAGGAGAGTAGGGGTATGAGAGTGGGCAGGAGGGGGAAGAGGAGGGCAGGTTTGATCATTTGCATATTTAGTTCAGTGGGATGTACTCCCATGCAATCATGCTTAGGATAGGTAAAACTAACCATGGGGAGGTAGGCCTGGAGTGGGCAGGGAGGGAGGAAGAAAGAAGAGAGGAGGGGAGGAAGAAGGGAGGAGGAAGAGAGAGAAGAGGGGAAGGAGGGGAAAGGCAGATCTGACCATTTGCATGGTTATTGAGTTTGGTGGGATTTAATCCCATGCAATCATGGGAAGAATCACAGAATCATATAGAATCATAGAATAGTACAGTTGGAAGGGGCCTACAAGGCCATCGAGTCCAACCCCGTGCTCAGTGCAGGAATCCAAATCAAAGCATCCCCGACAGATGGCTGTCCAACTGCCTCTTGAATGCCTCCAGTGTCGGAGAGCCCACTACCTCTCTAAGGATAGGTAAAACTGACCATGGGGGAGGAGGAGAAGGGGGAGGAGAGAGTAGAGGGAAGAAGGAAGGGGGGAGGGGAGCAGAAGGAAGGGAAGGGGAGGGGAGGGAAGAGATTGGAAGGAGAGAGGGAGGGTGAAGGAAGGGTGAGGGAAGGGAGGTGATGGAAGGGAGGAGGAGGGGAGGACAGATTTGATCATTTGCATGCTTATTGAGTTCAGTGGGATTTATTTATTTATTACATTTATAAACTGCCCCATAGCCGAAGCTCTCTGGGTGGTTTACAGCAATTAAAACATTAAAAACAAATATACAGATTTTAAACACAAAAAAACAATTGAAAAGCGCAATTAAAAAAAAGTTAAAACCAATTTAAAAACATTTACTCACGTCCAATTATGCTTGAAAATGAAATGGATTGCCTTCAAGTCAATTCCAACTTATAGCGACCCTATGAATAGGGTTTTCATGGTAAGTGGTATTCAGAGGTGGTTTACCATTGCCTTCCTCTGAGGCGGAGAGGCAGTGACTGGCAAAGGTCACCCAGTGAGCTTCATGGCTGTGTGGGGATTTGAACCCTCGTCTCCTAGGTCGTAGTCCTAGGATAGGTAAAACTAACTGAAGGGGGGGAGGGGGACGAGGAGGGTGGAGGAGAGGGGAAGGAGGGACTTGGAATGGGATGGGGAGGGGAAGAGAGAGGTGAAGGAATGGGGGAGGGGGTAAGAGGAAGGGGATAGGAGGGAGGAGGAGGGGAGAGCAGGTTTGAGTTGAGTGGGATTTACTCCTGTGAAATCATGCTTAGGATAGGTGAAACTGACCTGGGGGAGGGGCAGGGAGGGGTGGAGGGGGGCAGGGAGGGGTGGAGGGGGGCAGGAAGGAGAGGGGGAGGGAGAAAGGGGGAGGGGAGGGGGAGATTGCATGGGTGGGTGGGCACTGGGCAGAGTGGAAGCCCCTTTCCTTTCCAAAAGGAAAACATTGTGAAGAGTATCATTCTTTTTTAGGGTTTCCCCCACCTTTTTATTCTACAGCAGGCACATGTAGCCTCTCACCGAAATTTAAACCAAAGCTGTCCCTGGCCACATCCACACCAGACCTTTAGACAGTCGTGGCTTCCCCCAAAGAACCCTGGGAAGTGTAGTTAGTGAAAAGTGCTGAGAGTTGCTAGGAGATGTCCTGTTCTCACAGAGCTTCAATCGGAGCAGCTGACTGGCTATTGGAGCTCTGTCAATGGAACAGGAGTCTCCTCTCAGCACCCTTCACAAATGACACTTCCCAGGATTCTTTGGGGAAAGCCATGACTGTCTCAAGTGAATAAAGGTCTGGTGTGTGTGTGGCCCCCTGATTAGGCAAGCCCAGCAGTTGTGAATCTGGCTTGTAGAACATTGACAGTTGGTTCTTACTGCCCAGCCTTATCATTGAGTTCAATGCTATTTTTTTAATTAATTAAAAATCAACCAGGCATTTTTTTAACTTTTAGACTGCAGAAGATGATGGTCAGAGTATGGGGCAAGGTCAGTAATAGGATTAGAGGTACTCTGTGAACATGGCTGATTTTTAATGAATTTCAACAGATTATGAGAACTCTGACAGAAAAAAGTTCAAACGGGGTCTGGGTTTTTTCTCTCTCTTTTTACACTTTGAACTCTCAATTCTCTCTGACTGTATCACCATGAAAATGTAGAAGTTTGTTAAGCAAGCATTTCTGAGTTCAGGACTATAAGTTTTGTAAGGTTTTGTTTTGAAATGAGCTTATGGGAAGCATCAGAATGGCATGGGGGATATTTTCAATTTAACATTGTGGAATGCGAAAAATCCATGCTGACTGTAGCATACAGCCAGTCTCGTAGCTATATAATTAGGAATGCGTAAACTGACATATTAGCAATGTACCAGAACCAGATTGGCTGTCTTATCCAGAACAGTTTCCCCATACCTCTATCTGAAGAACCACGTTCTCTGGAAAGCAACTCTGTTTGTTTTCCTGCAGCGTTCATTACAATTAGATTCATGTGTACCCATGCCCTTGCTGGTGCTGGTGTTGTTGCCATGGTTATGTCCTCAGCTTGCTTTCTCAGCAGAAAACTCCCCTTGTCCGCTTGTCTGCTTAATGTATTAAGCACAAATAAGATGCTGTTTGTTCAAGAGACTGTAGAGGAAGAAAAGAACTGGCAAAGGAAGACAGTGTTAAGTGCTTCCCTCTTCCCTGAATGGTAAGAAGTCCACATTCATGTTTAGCCTCTGTAGCATAAGACAGAGAACAATGGAGACTTGGAGTAATGTTTTGTAATCTACAAATATTCCAGTTTACCTGCTGGAATCAAGAAGACTCCAAAAACAAGGCAGCAAAACCAGTGATCCTACATCAGAATACCAGATTAGAAAAGTGTTGATGCTTTACAGGCTGCTTCCAGTCCATATAACTTCAGGTAAAAGCTCTCATCTTTTCCTGACTTTGCTTGCACCCAGATTCAAACTGCCACTATCTCTAGCTTTCCCTTGTCTCTCTCTTAGGCCATATTCACACCATACATTTATTCCACTATTATTCTACTTTAAAAAATCATGGCTTCCCCTAAAGAATCTGGGAAGTGTAGTTTGTAAAGGGTGCTGAGAGTTGTTAGGAGACCTCTGTTCCCCTCACAGAGCTACACGTGTCAGAGTTCTCTGGGAAGAAGGACTGACCATTAAATCACTCTGAAAATTTTGGCTCTGTAAGGGCACCCTTCACAATCTACCCTTCCCAGGAATCTCTGGGAGAAGCCATGGCTGTTTAAACTGGAAATAAATAGTGGAAAAAATGTCTGGTGTGAATGAAGCCTTAGTTCTGATGGGTGACAGATTTGCAAGGTTGGCAAGAGATTCCTGAGCACTAGGGACAATTAAAGCCTTATTGGTGTATCTCTCATCACTCTACAGGTTTGTCAGGCAAAACCATAAGATAATCAAGACAGCCAAATTCATATTAACAATATTACATAGCTTCAGCCACATATCCACAGAGTATATGGAATTAAAGAACTGAAAATATATTCAGTTGGTATTTTTCTCAGTTTAAATATTTATTTTTATTGCTCAAATTACCACCAAATTTACAAGACAAAAGAGATGGGGTTGGATCCAGACTTTGCCTTCCATACTTGGAGAAGCGCCTTCTGTCAACAGAAGGCTTTTGAGCCAGTGGAGGGATCCCACTGATGGAGGGTGGGGGAGACAGGTTTTGCCAGTACCACCTTCCACACTGTTCTGGAGGGCCCACACAGGAGGCTGCAGCAGGAAGGGGAAATCAGCAAAAGACATTGTCCCTCCCTCTGCTGGTGGAGCATCCCTGAGTGGAACTCTGCTGAGGGGTTGCTCCCACTGGCAGGAGCAAAGCCTGGATTCAACCCATGATTATTTCAGTAATTTCCTAACATTATATTGAGCTATGTGCTCTAGAAGTGATTCAACAGACTCATGACTTCGAGTTTCTGTTATCCGCCTGTTGTCCGATCTTGGCTTCTTTCTCTCTCTTCCAGTAGTGTAGTGGCAAATTCAGAAGTGCAGGGTCCTTTCATGTTAGTCACAACCATGCCCCTCCCCCTTTTTTGCTGCTGGTTTGGCAGTGAGATCCTTGTTAATGCCTTCTCCCACAACAACAGACATCCCTAGGAATCAGTAAGCATGGAAGGGAAGAATTAGCTATTGAGAAGAGCCTCCTCAGCGGCTGACTCACCTCCTTTCACTCTGATTGGCTCCAATCAGCAGAGAAGAACGAGGAAGCATATTAAAAGATTTTTCTCAGTGGCTAATACACTTTCCTTTCATGTTGATTGGTTAGTACAATGCTGGAGACAGAGACCCTACTGGGACCCTGCTTCCAAAAAAGTAAGGAGTCTAAGACTCCCTGAGACCCTAGATGACTATATCCCTGCTCTGTTCAGATTCATCACCTGTCAAACACAGGGGTTCACAGAGGCATGCAACTAATGAACAGATAAGGACAGACCATAAATCTGCCAAGCAGGAGGAACCAGGGGGTCAGTCAGTGTGTTTTACAGTTTGGGAAGTGCCGAAGGAGGAGGCAGAGAAGTCCTTAAGGGAGTCCAAATATCCAGAAACCAAGGGATTCTGTTTCCTGACTCCTAGCAGAGCAGAGCAGAGGGAGCTGTCTCAGTTGGTCTACAGGTGTGGAGATATAAGCAAGCCAGCTTTCAGAGAGCGAGCAAACAGAGTGAGCGAACAGGCAGAGCAAACAGAAGTTTAACAAAGGAGCTGTAGCGAGGAAAGGAAAAAGGCCAAGAGGGCTCTGAAGCCGTGTGCTCTGAAGGGCTCCATAGCAGCTTGATTGGAAGGGGTGTGGCCTGATAGCTATTGGCTTAAGGGTGTGGCCTGAGAATTGCTGAGGGCAACAAGCAGCAGCTGTGTGTGCTGGGACTTTCATTCTGTTTCCTGACTCCTAACAGAGCAGAGGGAGCTGTCTCAGCTGGTCTACAGGTGAGGAGATTTAAGCAAGCCAGCTTTCAGAGAGTGAGCAAACAAGGAGAGCAAACAGGAGTTCGACAAAGGAGTTCGACAAAGGAGTTCGACAAAGGAGTTCGACAAAGGAGTTCGACAAAGGAGTTCGACAAAGGAGTTCGACAGGGGAGGTTCCTTAAAAAAGTTCTTTTTTAAAAATTACTAATTTTCCTTGTACAGCACAGTACATACCAATGGGACTCTCAAGTTTACCCTGAAGCAGGACAGGAGAAAGCACAGGACACTCCAAAACAAGTAGTTAGAAAGAAACAAAAGGTAGAAGAGAGAATGAATAGGAAGGATGCTCCAGTGGTTGTGACCTGCAAGGTGTGTGCCATGTTTGTTTTCTTGCCTGAGAACAACATGGCGTACACGTCCAACAAGTGCAAGCTCATGGCACTGTTGGAAGAAAAAGTGAGAGGCCTGGAACGGCGGGTGGCCACAGTGAGGACTATAAGAGAAGATGAAGAGTTCTTAGACAGAACACTGGAACAACAGGAGCAAAGAGAAGTGGAGGTGGAAGAGCAACAGCATGTGGTAGCAGAAGAGGAGACTGCTTTGGAGAGGAGCAACAAAGTGGAGGAAACTCCATGGGAAAGGGTGACAGGAGTAGAAGAGCTAGAAGACACCCTTCACCACTGGAACTATGGAACCGCTTTCAATCGCTTGAGGATGAGACTGGAGGACAGCCTGTGGTGGAAAAATTACAGGAGACCCAGTGCGACAATGAGCGAGAGGCTGAAGCTCAATCAAGCAGGGGCAATGAAACCATGCCCCACAACAAGAAGAGACTAGTAGTGGGAGACTTCCTACTGTGATGGATCAAAACCCAAGGGTGCCGAGAAGATCCGTGGACTCACCAGGTATGCTGTCTACCAGAAGGATGGATTAGAGATGTGACGGAAGGGTTGCCATCACTCATCAAGCCCACCGACAGGTATCCCTTTCTCCTCATCCATGTGGGAACAAATGATACTGTCAAACGGAGCTATGACGAAATCATATCAGACTATGAAGCTCTGGGAAGGAAATCCAAGGACTTTGGGGCCCAGATAGTTTTTTCATCCATCCTTCCAGTACTTAGAAGAGGAGTAGAAAGGGAAAGGGAAATACTCCGTGTGAATGAATGGCTAGGAAGGTAGTGCCGACGTGAGAGATTTGGATTCTGGGACCGTGGGCTATACTTCCTGGAAGATGGACTGCTGGCAAGTGATGGGTTGCATCTCACAAGGACTGGGAAGAATGTGTTTGGCCACAGCATGGAAAAGTTCATCAGGAGGGGTTTAAACTGAATCCTAAGAGGGAGGGAGACATAAACTTGGTGGTAATGACTGATGAAGGCTAGTGCACAATAACAAGAACAGAGGGATCTGCTCTAATAGGGCCCAGTAAAAGTCCTCAGAAAAAAGTAGTAAGGAAGCCAAGCCATAAATCACATGGTCTTCAATGTCTGTATACTAATGCGCAGAGCACGGGAAACAAGCAGGACGAACTTGAATTCTTAATACAGGAGGACAATTATGACTTGATAGGTATAACTAAAACTCCCATGACTGGAATACAGCAACTGAAGGATATAACAATTGAAGGATATAACTTGTTCAAAAAGAACAGAAGGAATAAAAAGGGAGGTGGAGTTGCGCTGTATGTTAAAAATATATATCCCTGCACAGAAATTCAGGAAGATGAGCTTGGTAGCTCCACCGAGAGTATCTGGATTAAAATAAATGGGGCAAGTAATAAAAGGAATGTGGTGCTTGGAGTCTACTACCAACCACCCAATCAAGGAGAAGACGAGAATGTAACTTTTGAAAAGCAAATTGCCAATGTTTCGAGGAGTCATGATGTAGTAGTAATGGGGGACTTCAATTATCCCGATATCTGTTGGGAGACAAATTCTGCCAAACACGGCCCCTCCAAGAAATTTCTTGACTTTTGTTGGGGATAACTTTCTCCTACAGAAAGTGGAAGAAGCAACCAGAGGATCAACTGTCCTGGACTTGATTCTAACCAATAGAGATGATTTGGTGGATGCAGTTATGGGAACTCTGGGGGAAAGTGACCACACCATACTTGAATTCTTGATTTTAACAGAAGCAAAAGCTGAGAGTAGCCATACGCGCCCCCTGGACTTCAGGAAAGCTGATTTCAGTAAACTCAGAACAATTGTAAGTATGGTTCCATGGCAAGCCACCCTAATGAGAAAGGGAGTTGAAGATGGGTGGGAGTTTCTAAAAAAGGAAATTCTAAAAGCACAATGGCAAGCAATTCCAACAAGGAAAAAAGGGGGGAAACAGCAGAAGAAGCCAATGTGGCTTCACAAAAAGCTTCGAGATGACCTGAAAAAAAGGACACATACAGGAAGTGGAAAGAAGGCCAAGCCACAAAGGAAGAGTACAGGCAGGTATCACAGAATTGCAGGGATGGTGTCAGGAAGGCTAAAGCTGAGAATGAGCTGAGGTTAGCAAGGATGCTAAAAGCAACAAAAAAGCTTTCTTCAGGTACATCCATAGTAAAAGACAGAGAAAAGAAATGGTGGTACAGCTACTCAACGAGGAAGGCAAAATGATAACATGACAAAAAAAGGCAGAAGTGCTCAATTCCTACTTTGGCTCAGTCTTCTCCCAAAAAAGGGTCTATGACCCTCCCAGGAAATATGAAATAGAAGGGGCAGGATTGGAGCTTGAGCCTGACAGACAAACGGTCAAGGAATACCTAATCACTTTGAATGAGTTCAAATCGGCAGGGCCCGATAAACTGCATCCTAGAGTATTGAAGGAACTGGCTGAAGAACTCTCAGAACCGTTGTCTATTATCTTTGCGAAATCGTGGAGGACTGGTGAAGTGCCGGATGACTGGAGGAGATCTAATGTTGTCCCTATCTTCAAAATGGGCAAAAAGGAGGAACCGGAGAACTATAGACCAGTCAGCCTAACATCAATCCCTGGAAAAACTCTGGAGCAGATTATAAAGCAGTCAATCTGTAAGCACCTTGAAAACAATGCTGTGATTACTAGGAGCCAACATGGATTTATGAAGAACAAATCCTGCCAAACTAATCTTATCTCATTTTTTGACCAGGTAACCTCCCTTGTAGACTGTGGGAATGCTGTGGACAAAGTGCCCCATGATATTCTGATTAGCAAGCTAGCTAAATGTGGGCTTGATGGAACAACTATCAGGTGGATCCATAGCTGGCTCCAGCATCGTACTCAAAGAGTGTTTATCAATGGTTCCTTCTCAAACTGGGTGGAAGTAACGAGTGGGGTACCACAGGGCTCGGTCCTGGGCCCAGTGCTCTTCAACATTTTTTATTAATGACTTGGATGAGGAGGTACAGAGCATGCTTATCAAATTTGCAGATGATACAAAATTGGGGGGTATAGCTAATACCATGGAAGACAGAAACAAAATTCAAAGGGACCTTGATAGGCTGGAGCATTGGGCTGAAAACAACAGCATGAAATGTAACAGGGATAAATGCAAAGTTCTACACTTAGGAAAAAGAAACCAAATGCACAGTTATAAGATGGGGGATACTTGGCTCAGCAATACGATGTGTGAGAAGGAACTTAGAATTGTTGTTGATCACAAGCTGAATATGAGTCAACAGTGTAATGTGGCTGCAAAAAAGGCAAACACTGTATTAGGCTGCATTAACAGAAGTATAGTTTCCAAATCACGTGAAGTATTAGTTCCCCTCTATTCAGCACTGGTTAGGCCTCATCTTGAATACTGCATCCAGTTCTGCTCTCCGCACTTCAAAAAGGATGCAGACAAACTGGAACAGGTTCAGAGGAGGGCAACAAGGGTGATCAGGGGACTAGAAACCAAGCCCTATGAGGAGAGACTGAAAGAACTGGGCATGTTTAGCCTGGAGAAGAGAAGACTGAGGGGAGATATTATAGCACTCTTCAAGTACATGAAAGGTTATCACACAGAGGAGGGCCAGGATCTCTTCTCAATCCTCCCAGAGTGCAGGACACGGAATAATGGGCTCAAGTTGCAGGAAGCCAGATTTCGACTGGACATCAGAAAAAAACTTCCTAACTGTTAGAGCCATACGCCAATGTAACCAATTACCTAGAGAGGTAGTGGGTTCTCTGACAGTGGAGGCATTCAAGAGGCAGCTGGACAGCCATCTGTTGGGGATGCTTTGATTTTGATTCCTGCATTGAGCAGGGGGTTGGACTTGATGGCCTTATAGGTCCCTTCCAACTCTACTATTCTATGATTCTATGATCCGATCAGGCAGGGCAGGGTTCAAGGCACAGGTTTAACAGGAGAGCTGGAGTAATGTCTGCAGCAAGGCTCAACACTGACTCTAGTAAGGAGTCTCCCTGTCCTCCCAGCCTATTGTACTCTGCATGGTGGCCCAGGTGCTTCTAATCAGCCTGTGTTCTTGTGAGCTCTCCTGCTCCTTAATTGTGCTGATTGCCTTCGTTGCTGCAACACCTGTTGGTGTCTTCTCTCTGCTGGGGAAGGGGCAGCCGCCTGGTCATTTCCTGATTCTGGCAGGCAGGCTCCCTCAGGGGCTTGTCTCTGGTCTGATGAAGGGTCCTGGGCTGTCTCCCTGCTTGTTCTCTCTCCTGGGTCTGTGGTCTCCCATTCCTCTTCCTCCTTGGATGAGTCCTCTGAGGGGGGCATGACAATCTGTATGATAGGAAAAATATTATTATTTTTTGTGTGAATTACATTAGGTAATGTTGAATGGACATGCAAAATTGAATGTGAGCCTAGAATGTTTAAAACTGAAGTGAACGATTCAGATCCATGAATCATACCAAAAGGATTCTGTCTTCAAACACATCTTAAAAAATGGGTTTCATAATTTGAGCATTTGTATGCAAAATTTTGAATGCACAATTTTGTAAACTCCAGAGTCTCAAGACTCAAGTGTGTCTAATTGCATGCTGGACTGTGGTTGTCTTTGACTTGTTAAATCAAACTCGTTTGGTTCATGATTCAAATCTGTTGACTTTCATATTGAGGGCATACATGATAACTACACTTGATTTCTAAAATAGAAATTTTTCCCAAGCCAATACCAAACTAGAATGACATAGAGAAACATGATCAGATTCCTCATCTTTTTGCATGTCTTTGCAAACCAACTGCATGTGGAAAGGAGAATTGTATTGGGATAATTAAATACCAGAAGGGGGTTATCACATTCACTCTATATCCTGATGTAAATCAGCCCCATTCAACTGCCATTAGAGCAAATAAAGTTGTACTCATGTGTTTGCTCTAAAAGGACAAACAATAGCATGGGAAGAGGGACAGTTGTATCATCAAAACTGTATGGTGTGAAATGGTTAATCCCCCCTCTAGAGCATTGCAGGCCTGATGCAATTTGAGCATCTTGTGGCTAGTTTTTGGAGACATTCAAAGAGACAGGAGACCTGATCATCTACCATCTCATCTAGTTTGGCCCTCAGATTTGCAACTAATTGGGAAGGTAGCTCACAGTGTTTGATCTAGATTTTATTTGTCTGCTGCTAGTGTTGTGTGTGAAGGTATCTTGTTTGTGTGTATGGACTTGAAATATATGACTTTTAACAGGCATCCTTATTTATTAAAATCTCTTCCAACTTAGTTCAAAGACCAAGGGAAGGTTATAGTTTATCAGGATAACTATTTTTCCTTAGGTTGGGTAGGTTAGAGGTAGCTGCAATCCATGTCTACTCAGAAGTAAGTCCCACTAAATTCAGAGGGGCTTGCTCTCAGGTTGGTGGGGTTAGGATTGTAGCCTATATGGCTGGAGAAGCAAGCATTTTGTTCTGGATTTCCTAAATCCAAGCCCAACACTTCCCTTAGATCTAATGGTTTAGCTGGTGAAAGGATGAAAAGCAGAATCAGTAGAATGATTACTTTCTTCCGAAAGAGGAGATCTGCAACCTGTTGGAAACTGGCAAAATCAGTTGGGCCAATGCACTTTTTTTTTTAGGAGCATACTGACTCTTTCAAGTGACCATGCCAACATAATAATAATAATAATAATTTAATTTGTGGGTCGCCTATCTGGCCAATGGCCACTCTAGGCGACGTACAATTTAACAACATGAACAACATCATCAATAACAATAATGTATTGGTCCCTCAGAGGCAAGTAAACATTTGCCATAGGAAAAGACATATGAAATGATACCAAATGTTTTCCTCAAGCTTATATGTGAACATTTGAAGAAACAGTAAATTAAAAACCCAGCTCTGTTGTCTTCTAAAATTAGTTTGAATCTCAGGATTACAAGAAAACCTTTTTGTGTAAATAAAGATGTGGGGAGATAGAGGGAGAAATATTTTGTGTGTTTGGGCGTTTCCAGGGTATCACTATTTTCAGGTGGGATTCAGCCACATACCTCATTCAAGTTGCACAATTAAAGCGCATTTGGAGCTCTTGGCACAACAAACCCTCTTCCCCTAAAAAAAACCCCAGACTTTTTGCTAGAAAGAAAAGGACAGGAAAATGCAGCAAAAAAGCACAGGATAACACTTGCTTTGGTGCAACATTGTCTAGCCTCCCCACAAACAAATCAAAATCATCATTAAATAGCCAGTGTCATCTAATTTCCCTGCAAACAAACCAGGATGAATGCTCAATAAACAGATCATCTGGAAGCGCCCTTTGTGAAAGACTGGTGTGCTCTTCATTGGTGGAGATCGCAAAAAGATCTACACTTTGGAAATAGCAAGTTACGTGTACTAATGTTCTTCCAACAGCTGTGGGATCTGGAGCTGCCAAGTATATCACCAATTATCAGTGTCTGGAAAAAAAATGCATGCCATCTAAAAACCACTGACCTATGCAGTTTGTTTAGTTAGCAAGACAGAAAGCATTACTATTTCTGTAATTGGTTCTGATGAGTTTCTGAATATTTTGCTGACTAATATGTTTGTCTTTAGTTTTTCATGAATTACTTTCAATGGTATTTTCTTTCTGGGCAAGAATTAAATGAGGCTGTGCATCTCATGCAGGCAGCTTAAACAATATACTACAATTAATATCAATAAATTTGGGGAAAATGTATACAGTGCCACTAACTTCATACTTCCTAAATTTTGTTGCTGACCTAAGTTATTTCAGTTGTCACTGAAATGGTTTGAGTTAATTTAATCCAGATTGCTGAACCAAGATATCATATCTTGCAGGTTCTCAAAATGTGATACATATAATTTTCCCTCTCCAAGAATTATTGCCACATTAAGAACGTAAGAGCTTGCTGGATCAGGCCAATGGCCCATCCAGTCCAGCATCCTGTTCTCACAGTGGCCAACCAGATGCCAATGAGTAGTCCAAAAGCAGGACCTGAGCCAAAGAGCACTGTCCCCACTTGTGATTCCAACAAACAGCATTCAGGGTCATACTGCTTCTGACAGTAGAGGGAGAACACCCATCCCCTATTGGTTTTTGCTGTTTCATTTTGTTTTTTGAGAGGCTGAGGAGCTAAAGGGGTGATCAGGTTTTTCACCTCAACAAGGCTATTCCCTTCCCTGTGGCAAGACTTACCTTCTTGTTCCCTCTTCAAATTGTTTGAATACTTGCCACATTATAGGAGTGGGATTGGTGCACCAATAGTGCACAAGAAAAGCCATTGTCATTGCTTCTGAAAAACCAATAACCTTTTCCCAGCCTGTGAACAAAACCATAGCACACAGCACATAACTCTATGTTTTGGGGCGGGGGAAGCAGTATAGCCATTTTGCACTTCATCACTATCCCTTTTGCATCCTGGAGAGAGATTCTCCAGTCAATGAATGTTACAGAGCATCATGCATTTATTTTATTTAAACCACCCTTCATCCAAATAGATCCAAGTGTGGTGTACAATGACAATCACCACTTTCTGTGGTGGCAAGGTAAGTCATCTGGCATCTGTAAACCTGTCTGTGGTTGTGCATAATCAACACAATCAAAATATAACAAGACCATGTTATGTCACCACTGGGTTATATGCTCATAGGGATGGAGAAAGGCTTCATTTTCCATCCCACTCTTCATTCATTCCATACAGCACTGTTTCTGTTCTGCTGCAGTTCGTCTTCTGCCAAAACCTACATTGTTCGACTTGCTGTCCCCTGTGGTGAATTATGTGACTTGCATAATTTAAACAACTATTTTTTTAAAATTACACAAATTACATTGCCATTTGTAGGGACAAAAAACCATGCAAGACATCTAGATGTAACAAAGGAGGCTTAGTGTGGCATGCCACATTCCCCTGTCTCATAATTCTTATCTCATACCTCTGATTTATGGGGTGCTTAATTGGTTTTGCAAAGTGCTTGCAGAGTACTGGAGTCTGAAAAGTTCTGTTTAGAGCAGTAAGCTCAAAATGCAGGCTTTCTCGTGCTGTTTAGGATAAAGAGCAGGGAAAGAAGCTTTTTGCTCTACCTAAAAGTGGGGACTGGGAAAGGGTGTTTAATTAGTCAAAACAAACAGGATGAGCTCATTAGAAAGAAGGCTTTCACACACTCTGAGAGGGCAGGGGAAAGCTTCACAGCTGCATTCTCAAACCTGCCTGTAGCAACTTCAAGGCCACTGTGAGAAACAAAAGTCAAAAGTGAGATCTAAAGACACTTGCCCCTGGAAAAGTTAAAAATCTCACAGGTATAGGTGCCACCTGTGCCCCCTCCCAGAGGGTCTTTTTGGATATAAATAAAGGGCCCTCGATCTCGGCAGATAAGCCTTGACACTGGCCTGCAGGGAAGAGCTGTGCAGTGTAACTCCAAACGGGGCCATAAAGGAATCTCTCCTGTCTGCTGTCTGGGGGCTTCTAGCAGGGAAAATGGAGAATGTGAGCTAAGATCTCTGCTCATTGAGTGTAAGTGCCTTGTTGTCACAACCAATAGCTTTTGCTTCAATAAAGGGCTAAATTTTCTTTCCTCACCAGTGTGTTCCATGGTCATTCAGTTCTCGAACTTTGCCTCAGGAAACGGAAAATACCTTTGGCAAAACACCATTACATTATTCCACCCCATTAATTTCATTACAAAGGAAAGGAAATGCAAATAGGGGGGGAGTAATCAATTATGTATCATTTGCAGCCTGAAAACAAAACAGTGAATTCTGTTCATATTCACTGGATTGATTTCTATTCTGGACATGGGATGAATAAGTGAACACCAGCGATTTCCATCCCCATTTCAATCAGAATTCTCCAACATCTCTATGTGCTTATATAGTGTCCATCCTCTAACTGAATGGGAAATGTTTCATCCCTGTTTACTAGTCCACTGAGGATATCATGTTTCTGTGTACCCTCCCTCCCCCCAAAAATGCCAGAAAAATTTAGTATTACAGCCAATTCTGTCTAAACATTGGTTTAATCCAACAGTGTATCTTGGTTTTCCCATGTTGACAATGTCACATCATATGGTATAGTAATACTTCAGTTAACAAAGTTGGTGCATTCCTGGACATTACTTCTTTAGTAGAAACTTAGGTACGAGAGGTAGGAATAACATGAAAAGAATAGGGATAGGTTCTTACTCATAGATGGTGGGGGCAGCTTCAACAGAGGCTTTAACAGGTGCCTAACCAACACCTGCCCACTCCCTCTCCTCTCTTACCTCTTTTTCCTCCTCTGAATTGTATTGGATCCTTCCCTCCCCAACCCTGGGCAAAAGCAAGAGATCTTTTTAATGCAAAGCAAACTCACAGGCTCTTAGTTTCACACTAGCAAAGCAAAGGTGCAGGGTTATCAGTTTATTGATAGCAAACCAAAGACACTGGTGAGTTTCACCTTAAAACAAAGGCACAGGCTTGAAAGTTTGTCCATAGCAAAGCAAAGCTAGTCAGTTTCACCTTAAAAAAAAAAAAGCCTTCAGCAAAAGGAGCTTCCTTCCTGGAGGATTCCTTAACTACTGTTCTTCACCACCAGTTGTCTGGAAATGTGAAATGGCAGAATCAAAGCTGTATGTAACCAGATGTTCGACTTTTATGGCAGCAATTCTATACACACTTACTACGCAATAAACCTGATTGGTCTTACTTCCAAGTAAACATGCATAGGAAGGATTTTGCTGTAAAACATCTGGCTATGCATTCAGATACTCCAATATACCCTTCTCCAACCTGATGCCCTCAAAATGTTTTGAACTACAATTCCTATCCATCTCAGCCAGCATAGTTATGCTGGCTGGAACGAATCATAGTTGTAGTCCAAAAAATCTGGAGGGCAACAGGCTGGGGAAAAATTGCTCCAGTTCTATTAATATCAAAACAGGTTGCTTGTGTTTTCAAATTCTCTGCACATGAAAAGAAAGTTATAAACATGAATGGCGTTTAAATAATCAAAGTCGGTTTACAAATTATTTGTCCATGATATTAGCTTCTAAGAATTTTTAGTTCTTTCACAATGAATTACCCTTGCAAAAATATAGAAACCTGCTAGAAACACTGGTGGCAATATTAAGTGCAATGGAAACATCCCATTGTGATTGCTTTCTTATGATTAAGTTCAATTGCTAATCCCATGTTAAAAGTTAAACAGAAAACTCTGTGAATGCAACTAGAATGCACATTTTATTCGTGCAAATAGCAGCAGGGGTGGGGATGGGGAAGGGAAGTTTAACTTTGGCCACATCTGCACCATATCTTTAAGGCACTATCATGCTACTTTAAACAGTCATGGCTTCCCCCAAAGAATCCTGGGAACCATAGTTTGTAAAGGGCGCTGAGAGATGTTCGGAGACCTCTGTTGCCTTCATAAGACTGTAATTCTCAAATTACAGTCTGGGAAGAGGAGTTGATTCTTAAACTGCTCTCGAACTATCACTCTGTGAGAGGAATAAGGGTCTCTTGGCAACTCTCATGATTGTTGCCTGGGAAAAAGGATTGATTGTTAAACTACTATGGAGGTCTGCTGTAGTTAAACTACTGTGGAGATCTGCTGTTGGGAAGAGGAAGTCTGAGGTAGGAAACTTCTGTGTCTTGTGTGGGAGGGAATGGCAATGATGCAAAAAACTACTGGCCTGTGAATGCGAATCAATGATTGCTGTAATGTTGCTGAGTGTTTTCAGAGTGGGAAATTCTAAAACTGATACTGATAAAAAATGTGAAAAAATACTTAGCCTGCAGTCCTACACACAGTTACTTAGAAGTAGGGATGGGGGAGAAATTGGGTGCTAATTTGCACTTCCTGAAACTATGAAAATGGACTGCCTTCAAGTCGATTCTGACTTATGGGCGACCCTATGAATAGGGTTTTCATGGTAAGCGGTATTCAGAGGGGGTTTACCGTTGCCTCCCTCTGAGCCTTAGAGGCAGTGACTGGCCCAAGGTCACCCAGTGAGCTTCATGGCTATGTGGGGATTCGAACCCTGGTCTCCCAGGTCATAGTCCAACACCTTAACCACTACACCACACTAGCTCTCTGAATATATGAACCAAAATGAAGCTATTCTTCAAAATTCATGCTTCTCCAAATTTTCCAGTGAAATTCTCCAACCAACAATGTGTACAAAATGCATATGTGCATAAAAGTGCATCTATGAATGAAAATAACTACAAAAACATCAGATTGGGGAACATCCGTGTGGAAATGTGGAAAATTGAATTTAAGATTGGAGAAATGAAGACCTGAGAGAGAGAGATTCTGTCAATCCATCCCTGGGGGTAAGTCCAGTTCAACTCAACAAGGCTTACTTCTGAGTACACATGCATAGGATTGCACTGTTAATGTATTAGAGGGCTAAAGGAGAAGAGTGGTGGGTGGGAAATGTATAGGGGTCAGAGAAGATAAGATTAAACTGGATCCAAAAAACTGAAGGGAAGGGAAATAATTGTAGGGCTATTCTAGAAACAAGCATGCAACACCTTGCACAAGAGTTCATGCAGTCATATAATAGATAAGTTCCATAGCAGTTCTCATGCTTCTGCTTGTGCAGGAGGTTGCACAAGCTCCTGCACAAGCAGGAAAAGAGCATTGGATTTTGTTTCCCCTTTCTTTCACAACACTCTGGCTTGTATTCCACTCACAGAAGGCAGGGCACCTGATTTTCCTCTGAGCCTTTCCACCCAGTACAGCCTCTGTGCCCCCTAAGGTTCTCCTGAGTGTACGTGGATCTAGTCTGCCCATTGTCTTGCCAAAGATAAGAGGTTTCTAGAATGCAGAGACAAAGATGCACAAGTAAGGAAGTTTCAAAGCTTTTATTTTAGAGCAGACAAGTAAATAGAAAGGATACAAGAAGCTATCAGCTACTGAGCAAAGATTACGGTACATTCTCCTTTCAGTTGTTGGGAGCCCTAAATAGACAACAACAGAGAGATCCCTGGTGGCCAACAGGTACACAGCATCACCATGGTTAAGGTCTGTGTCAAATCTGGGGGACTTATATAGCTAAAAGCTCCAAAGGCTGCGTGCTAATTCTCAACAACAACTTCATTGATCACACCTGTTGTGATGATCATGTCCTTGATCTTATTGTTTATTAAGCACCCTTTTTGAAGCTTATACCAACTTAATTAGCATCCTTTTTGAAGTTTATACCAACTTAATTGTTGCACCTGCTGTGAAGGTAATGTTCTTATACACTTATCAATGTTTATGAATATTTTTGCAGATGAGCCAGGAACATCAACTATCCACCCTAAATAGATGACCTTTCCTACATTCCAAGGTCGTACCATCCTGACCAGATGGCTACTTTTAATAAAAGAGCAAGTTAAACCAAAACAGTCTGCAATCTCTTAAAGGGCCTGGCCTGCTAGACTCTCAGAGTCAGAGAATCAGACATGAAGAAGCAATTGTCCCAGGCCATTCTACCCCCTCAATGCAATGAGTCTTCCAGTAATTTTCCCATACACCCATTTCCCTAGAACAGCCAATAAGCATTGCCAGAGTTGACAGATCTGGAACAGTATGAGATACACTATAGAGGGCTGCAATATGAAGGGAAATTGGTCAAACTGGGGTGCTTCACCTTGCACCAGCAGAAGCCCTTTTGCTAGTGCAAAGGTACCATTGGATATAACCCTCTGTGTAAAACACCCCTTCTGTGAGTGGAAGCCTTCCACATGTGGAAGGACACATTTGGAATTAACCCACTGTATGGTTTACCAAGATTATCCTTTCTCTACTGTATATATGCTAAACATTGATTATATAAATTTTAAAATGTATTTTTTAAAACCAAAAGACAGCTTTAAAGCATTGCAGTAAATACTTAGCAGCTGCAACACTGTTTTTGATCTATATGTGGCAGTATTTATTTGTTGTATCTGTTGGCATTCTCCCCTCCCCCCTTGCTTGATATTTGTGAAATCCTGTGTGTCGGAGTTTCATTTTCAATCATACTGTATGCAAATAAGCTGTAGTACCATGCAAGGGAGAACCACAGCTTGCAAAATAATTGCCAACATTTTCCAGCAATTCCATTCTTACACGTGGAACAGCCTTTTGAGAAATTACATCTATAAATAAATCCTTGCAATTGCTAGAAAGACATTTTATAACTGCACTCCCCCCCTTCTTGTGTGGAAATATGTTAGGAACAAATTAAAATGAAAAAAAAAAGCTCTTGTTTTATATGGTATGCTCTTCTAAGACATGAAAGATGGCTGGATAAAAAATTGCGAAGTGACTTCTGTTATCAAGCAGTGATGTTGTTGAATAGGTGAACTGAAGTTGTCTTATATAGAAACAGACAGCTGACCCATCTGGGTATGCATAGTCACCTCTGACTGACAGTGGCTCTTCTGGATCTCAGGCAAGGGCCTTCTGAGTCCTGCTACATGAGATATTTTAGCTAGTGAAAGTGGGGATTGAATCTAGAACCTTATATGTGCTAAGTCTGTGCTGTACCACTGAACTATGGTTCCTCTCCTGAGCAACATCTGTTACAATACAACACAGTTCAGCACAGCACGATATGATACAATTGACTATAATGTTGACTACTGTATCGGTGATCCCTTCCATACATGTGTCATTCCCAGCTAGAGAGCAGCTCGTGCAACAGATGGCTATGCATCTACCGCTGCATGAAATGACTAATCCTCATGACTTCTCAGCAAACAGATATAATCACTGTTTTGTAGAAGGGGGAAAGTGTACCTGGATCAGCAGCATATCCATGATACAGAGCCATCATGCATAACTCTATACCCAGTGGAGGCTGATCCATTACAGTAAATGACCACTGCCCTACCAACCCCCACCGGCCCACCTTCTTACTTATGACCAGCCAGGTGTGGCTCTCCCTGTCATTGGCTCTGGCTCTGCCTACTGTTGATTTTCAGTCTGAATGGACATCAGCCACCACTGCCTATACCTTTGGCATATGTGGGACTAAGCTTAAGAAGCGGGATTCATATGATAGATATACATATGAGTCAGGAACAGAAAAGGTCTGTCTGTCTGTCTATCTTTCTTTCCTATTTTGTAACTATAAATTTTATGATAAAAAGATTCCTAGCATTCCCAAATGGGTATATAAGTTATGTGATACAAAGAGGTGTCAGTGCAGTTTCGTCAGTATTTCCTGATCTGAATATAATTGGGGGCGGGGGTAACCAATGCCAGTCAAATGGGGCATTGTCCTAGAGAGATGCAGAGAAAAGAGAATCCTCCAAGTTATGTCACAATTCTGCAACCAAAATGGCAGGTTTCAAATGGGAACAGGAAGTGAAGATGATGTGTTATTCTTCTCTCTCCTCTTCAGCCTCCCCCCCCATCATTATGTGAAATACAGCCAGAATGGCAAAACCAGTACACTATGTTTGAATAAATGAAGACGATGGAAAGTAAATTATTTCCAAGAAAAAGAGCACTTATCACTTTTTGGACCAGTAAATAGGGCATGACTGTTGATTTGGATAACAGCTTTCATTAACTCATAATGAATACAGTGTAAAAAAGATAGCAACTATGTTTGTTTTGCAAGGTTTGAGCTGGAAATGGTGATGTCATGCTATTATTATTATTTATTCACTACAAAATTGGCCTCTATGGCAGAAACCTACTCATCCAGCCGGGAAAGCTTGACATGTAGCCGACATGTTGTACTATGTTATATGTTTGAAAATAGAAATGGACTGCCTTCAAGTTGATCCCGAATTATGGCGACCCTGTGAATAGGGTTTTCATGGCAAGCGGTATTCAGAGGGAGTTTACTATTGCCTTCCTCTGAGGCTGAGAGGCAGTAACCGGCCCAAGATAACTCAGTGAGCTTCATGGCTGTGTGGGGATTCGAACCCTGGTCTTCCAGGTCATAGTCCAGCACCTTAACCACTACCCCACACTGGCTCTCCTGCTTTATGTTTAGTGTGTTATATTTTAAAATTTTAAAGTAGATCTTTTGTGTATACACTGGTTGGAATATTTAAAATTTATACAAACTATATCTTAGATTTAAGAACATTGAATATAAATGCCCATCTGAGAAGTCCAAAACTTTCTTGTCAACTGCTATTCCATCAATAATAAGAAGCTATTCTGGCTCCAGGAGTGTTGAATTCAAATTGTAGTAGGGATAGAAAAATTTGAGGTACCTTACCGCCCACCTCAGTAAAGCTTGAGCCAAATCTGGCCCTGAGAAGCTTCAGGACCATTGTCAGATCATCCTGATTTTGGTTTACTTTGACTGGCTTCATTATTGCATAATGTCAGATTTTATATCATATGTTAAATACTATTCTGAATTCGTTTTTAAAGGATTCTGACCTTAGTGCGAGGGCAGGATAAAAACAAATTAAAATGGGTAAACATGTAAAGAAAGAAAGAAATACAATTAGCTGTATTTTTGAAGATAAAATGAAGTGTTTAATTAAATTGCTACAGAGAACCTGGGGGGGGGGAGAGGGAAAGGACACTTCTTGTCTGCATGCGTCTAATCACAATGCAGCAGACATGGAAGCCTTTTGCAAAATAATAATGCTGTGTGTGTCTGTAAGCTGCAGAGGGCTGCACCTCCAAGTCTGAGGTGCAGAACTCATGCAAATGAATGTTGCACTCTCAAGTCTTTCTCCTCCTCCCCTTTCTCTTCCTCCTATCATTCCCTGAAAAGAGAGAGAGGGAGGGGAAAAACACCCCTTCTTTGTGTCTGTGCAGTAGGGTTTACCTTCGCCCAAATCACTCCAGTTGTATATGGATTGAATGACACCTAGTCTAGTGTTACTTGCAAGAGAGAAATGTACCCCCTTTCTCCTAAGAGCCATGCCTTTTTTGTGTGTTAGTTTATTTTATCAAGTTTTTAGGCTCTCCATTCAGACAGTCTGATTTCCTAGATTGGCATATGTTTAGAAATAATAACACGTTTGCGTGCAGATCTGTCCTTTTTCCATTTATAAAACCTTATTATATAGCTGTGTACCTAACCTATGCACCTTTCTTAAATGTAGGACCATGTATTTAAATTTCTTCACGGGGCATCACCTCTCATTTTTTTTATTAAAAAAAAAAGAAGTAGGTTAAGGATGGCATCTCTGTTAACATACAGTTTAAGCAGGGTATTTCCCCCCATCATTATTTCACCTACTAATACTGCTTTACTATACACTTCCGCCTTTGCTAATTTACATAAACATGCATAGACTATGAATAATGCATAAGACTTACTTGAAATGCAGGGTTTCCAGCTTCCACAGTGCAGGAGTATACACAACAATTTGATTGGCTCTGCTCTGTTTTCATTACTGGCAATTTCTTGGAACACAAAGGAGGTGGGGGGGAGAAGCTGACAAGAATGGACAGTATTTATTTTGTGAGAAACATCTGTTGCCTTTTCAAGGCAATTGTGTTGCAAAGTTTTTTGCCTTGTGATTGTTGTTCTCTCTTTTTTTCTTGAAAGAATGCATTTAAAAGGTCTGCAATTGCTCTTTTGTACATTCAGTCAGTCAGATCTCCGGGTGTTTTTTTTTTTTTTAAAGCTTGCTGCTGGATTTGTTCCCTATTTGCATAAACGTGAGCACAAGCTATAAATAAATAAAGAACCATCAGATTTCTTAAGGCTTCTCAATTAAACTGAAAGGAGCAGGGCATTCCTAGGAAGAACTGCTAGAAATGATGAGATATTTCAACTTTCAGAATATTGAAAGAAAGTTTGGGGGACAAGTATTAAAATATTTCCTCCTGGTTATTTTTTTCCCCTCCAAGTGCCAATCCGGTTATTATTTTCTCATGTTGGTAGTTAATATGGGACAAAAATGTTACAACTGTGGGCACATTTCAGCTTTTAATCAAAGCAATAGCACATACTAGAACAGGCTTGTTTAACTGGCCACCCATGAAGCTTAATGTCAATCCAACAGTGGCTTAACTTTTGTTGTCTGCCAAAGATCCCAAACCAGGAAATTTGACGTACGACTGGCAGCAAAGGGAATAATTTTTTTTATGGTACATCAAATCATGTTAACCAGGTGCTACATTGATAAACCTTCATGGTGGAGGTCTGCTTTGTGTCCAGAAGGACCATAGCTCAGTGGTAGAACATCTGTTTTGCATGTGCAAGGTCCCAGGTTCAATCCCTGGCATTTCCAGGTAGGGCTGGGAGTAGGGGTGGGCAAATATGTCAATTCTGGTTCTCTTTGTTACTCATTTTCCAGTTTTAAATTCACTTCTCCACATTTTCCCACTAGTTTGTGCTTTTTAAAAAATGAGTCCTCATGAAAATTCATCAGCATTTTAGTGCGAATTTTGCCCAATATACACAGTTCTGTACACAATTTTGCCTAATCTACACATTCTTTGCAATGATATTTTCCCCAATATTATGCATTTTTGTGTGTTATTTTTATTATTGTATGAAGTTTTATGCACACTTTATCCTAGTATATTCATTTTTGTACATATTACTTGCCTGGAGAATTGCACTGCAAAATTCAGAGATGTAAACATTTCAAAGGATGGCTGTGTTTCAGTTTGCATATTGTTCCAAACAGTGTGCCTTTAAATGTGAACTGCATTAAATTTCTCCCCCATCCTTAGCTGAGAGACCCCTGCCTGAAATCCCAGAGAACCGCAGTCAGTCAGGGTAGACAATACTGAGCTAGATGGGCCAATGGTTTAACTCAGTGTAATGTAGCTTCCTATGCTCCTGTCACTCGGTCTCATTAAGAGAAAGGGGAAATATCATGCAAATTAAGGCTATGAATTCCTGGGTCTATGCATGGAGCACCTTGGCTCATACAATGCCTTTTCCTTCAAGCAAGGAGGGGCATGCATGTTCATTTCTGCTTCATAGAACAACAATCTTCGAGGACTGAATAATCCCGTAGAATCACAGTTGGAAGAGACAGGTTCAGAGGAGGGCAACAAGGATGACCAGGGGACTGGATACAAAGCCTTATGAGGAGAGACTGAAAGAACTGGGCATGTTTAGCCTGGAGAAGAGAAGACGGAGGGGAGATATGATAGCACTCTTCAAGTACATGAAAGGTTGTCACATAGAGGAGGGCTGGGATCTCTTCTTGATCGTCCCAGAGTGCAGGACATGGAATAATGGGCTCAAGTTGCCTTCCGGGAAGGGTGAAGGAACTTCCGGGAAGGGTGACTTAGCCTGTGCCTGCTTTTGAGACGGGCTCCTGCCTCAAAAGAAGCTTATTCAGATATATCAGTCAGTTTTTTTTTTTTTTTTTGACTGATTAAACTTCTCCCGGGTAGGGAGAAACGAAGAGATTAACCTCAAAGCCTATTTTTGTTGGGACGACCAGATCTCATTAATTTATGGGACGAGGTCCAGCCGACGAAGGTGGGACGGATTTTCAACAACAAGCTCTATCTGATAAAGCGAACGTTCATCTTATCTTCTAAGAGAGAACGCACTAACAGGCAAGCACCCTTCTTTCTATATTTTTCTTTTACTTGACTTAAATTGTTGCTGTTTAAAAGAGATTTGCCAGATTGATCGGTTTTTGACATCTCACTGGGGAGCCATAACTTCTCTCTGCTACTCACTAATTAATAGCTTATCTCTGTTTTTGTTGCAAAAAGCTGTCCTGGATTTGCATTCTAAAGATATACACAGAAGAGGGATTTCTATTCCAGATTTTTATTTTGAAGAATATTATATTGTCTGAGACTACTCTCTTTTTGGTCTATTTTATTTTGACGAATCTGTTTCCTGACGACCGCCATTAATTGTTTCGATCCTGGGAACTGCATTTTGTTTACTTAAGCATGGAGAGATAAGGCTGTCTGCTCTGTTTATACTGTGATGTCACCAAGTTTGGAGTATTAACCCAATTGTTGCTGAAATAAGAAGTGGTTTTCCTATATTTTTTTTTTAAAATGGCAATTAAGAAAGTGGCTGAGAATCTGGAAATAACTATGTTTCAGAAAATAATGGATGAGATTGAGATAACGAAACAAAACCTGCGACAGGGTTGTAAGGAGCTGAAAATTGAATTGAGTAAAATGAAGCAGGAGATTAAAGATATAGGGGTCCCTGTGAGAGAGGTGACCCTGGAAGGGGTCCCTGTGAGAGAGGAGACCCCGGAGATTGGAACAAACGTGGAACAGGAAAAAGATTTGGAGTCTATGGACTTTAGAAACAAAATCTATTGTTTGGAGACACAGGAGATTAAAGACATAGGGGTCCTTGTGAGAGAGGAGACCCTGGAGACTGGAACAGGGGTCCCTGTGAGAGAGGAGACCCTGGAGATTGGAACAGGGGTCCCTGTGAGAGAGGAGATCCCGGAGATTGGAACAAACGTGGAACAGGAACAAGATTTGGAGTCTATGGACTTTAGAAATAAAATCTATTGTTTGGAACTCAATGTTATCTCTGAAGAAATTAATGAAGATTCTAGAGATAAAGTTATCAATGGCATGGATAATCTTCTGGACTGGATTGATGTGATGGAGCCCAATATAGAGAAAATCTATGGAATTAACTGCAGCCATGTGACAATGGAAAAACTTTCAAGAGATGACCCAGTGTATTTTGAAAAAAAGAACAGAGATATGATTTTACAGCAGTATTTCAGCAACCTATTCAGAATGGATGGCAAGAAAATATTTGGGATAGAGGTAATTCCCATCAGACTCTTACTATATGACTATGGCTTTGACAGCAAGATTATTATGGAATACTGATAATGGAAGATTGGATACTGAAATTACTGGACTTAACAAGACTACTGAAGATGGAAGATGGAAAATGGAACTAATAGGGATAATAGAACAATGGCTACTGAAACTACTGAACCTAACAGATTCTGATGTGATGGATTAATTGAAATGTTTATTTTGACTATGGTTTTGACAATAAGATTATCATAATTAGTAATGAGATGGATTAATCGATATGCTTATCTGGAAAAAAAATTGATAGATATATTTCTTAAAGAATTGAAACCTCTCTTTGACTTTTTGTGGAAAGAATAAAGTAATGTTTATGAGATTTGATGATTAAGTAAGATAACTACTGGAGGAAAGTGATTTTATAATATGACTTAAGAGACAGGATTGTTATATATTATAGACTTATAACTGATTTGATCTTTGACAAACAGGAAAAACTTCCTAACTGTTAGAGCCATACGACAATGGAACCAATTACCTAGAGAGGTAGTGGGCTCTCTGACACTGGAGGCATTCAAGAGGCAGCTGGACAGCCATCTGTCGGGGATGCTTTGATTTGGATTCCTGCATTGAATAGGGTGTTGGACTTGATGGCCTTATAGGGCCCTTCCAACTCTACTATTCTATAATTCTATGAGACCATCATGGAAATTTAACTGGTTAAACTCTAGACAGTTTAGATATTTTGTAAGCTGGGATCTTACCTTTGTTTCGAAGGGGCAAAGTGCATCTTAGTTAAAATCTCTTTCACCCAGACCCACAGCCTGTCTTCTTTCCTGAGGGGCAAAACTACATAGTGCAACTCTCCACCCCTGTGGGCCACTTTGAAGGTGGACAAGGCCATCTGTCAATCACCTATGTCAACATGCCATTAGGTGACCTGACTTCAAAGGAAAGAATCTGACATGGTGACATCTGTTGAGCTTAGAGTGGATGTAGTCCACTCTAAAAAGGCTCCAACCTAATTCAGTTTACCTAGTGACCAAAGAATGCCAGGAATATTACAGGGATCACAGGTCATTTAGTACCTTGCTGGCAAAGTTTTAGTGAATGGGGATAGGTAAGCCTGGCCACTGCTGTAATTTAAATGGTCTCCTTTAAATATCTGATAATATGCTTTTAAAATATTATTTTAAAAGGTTGTTAGCTATCCCTGAACCTCTGTGGAGGTATGAGTTATAAAACTAATGAACTACCTAACATCCAGGATAATCTATCCACTAACTCAGTAGTTCCCAACCTGGGGGCTGGGACCCCCAGGGGCCCCGCAAAGTAATCCAGAGGTGGCAGTGAACAGTAAATAAATGAATCATTTATTATTATTTTTTAAAGAAGTCTTCACTCCCTCTACACTGTCTGCTTTCCACCGCCACTGCAGATGACACCTCCTTGCTCCAAATGAGAGGGGAGGACTTTTGCTGAAGTACTAGAGCATCTTTCAGGTGCACCAAGGGCAGGCATCTGCCTATAAAATACATGGCAGATGCCAAAGGAGGCTGAGGGTTGGGGCTACCAGGAAGAAGAGGGGATTACTATCACTGATTCCTGTCTCCTTGCACTGCTGCTACTGACAACATCCTTGCTTAGAATGAGAGGAGAGGGCTTTTTGTGAAGCAAAAAGAAGCAAGCCTGCAAAGAAAGGCTGCTTTCCCCCTTCCTTCCTGGCAGCCAGCCTGCCTCCCTGTGGGGAGGGGGTCACAAAAAAGTTTCATCTTATAAAGGGGGTCCTGTGCTCATAAAGGTTGGGAACCACTGCACTAATTCTTGCACAAACCAACCTCTACAATCCAGACTGCCATGGGCCAATGACAAAGAGGAGGTAAGCCATAGGAAGGACGCTGTGGGACAAACAATTTGTGATGACTCATAAAAATCAACTCTGCCAAGTTCTTCCAAGGACGGAAGGGGAAAGCATGCTTGCCACCACAAGAGTGGCTATATACTACAGTCAACATGGATTTTTCGCATTCCACAATGTTAAATTGAAAATACCCCCATGCCATTCTGATGCTTCCCATAAGCTCATTTCAAAACAAAACCTTACAAAATGTATAGTCCTGAACTTAGAAATGCTTGCTTAACAACGGTCTCAATTTTCATGGCAATGAAAGAAAGAATCGAGAGTTCAAAGTCTAAAGAGAGAGAGAGAAGAAACCCAGAGCCCTTTTGGACTTCTTTCTCTCAGAGTTCTCATAATCTGTTGAAATTCATTAAAAAGCAGCCATGTTCAGAGAGTACCTGTAATCCTGTTACTGACCTTGCCCCATACTCTGACCTTCACCTTCTGCAGTTTAAAGGTTAAAAAAAGTCTGGCTGATTTTTAATTAATTTAAGAAATTGTGCATTGATCTGAATGATAATGTCGGACATACTCAGTAAAAACCAACTATCAGTGTTCTAAAAGCTAGACTCACAGCTGCTTGGCTTGCCTAATCAGGGCCCACACCCACACCAGACTTTGATTTCACTTGAGACAGTCATGGCTTTCCCCAAAGGATCCTGGGAAGTGCAGTTTGTGAAGGGTGGTGAGAGAAGACTCCTATTCCCCTGACAGAGCTCCAGTGGCCAGTGATTTAACAGTCAGCTGCTCTGATTGAAGCTTTGTGAGGGCATCTCCTAGCAACTCTCAGCACCCTTCACTAACTACATTTCCCAGGATTCTTTGAGAGAAGCCATGACTGTCCAAAGTGAAATAAAAGTCTGGTGTGGATGTGGCCAGGGTCAGTTTTGGTTTAAATTTGGGTGGGAGGCTACATTTATTTATTTATTATTTATTTATTTTATTACATTTTTAAACTGCCCTATAGCAACAAGCTCTCAGGGCGGTGTACAACAATATAAAAACAAGTTAACATACAAATGAGCATGGGTACAATAGACTATAAAAGATATATAAAACAAGATTAAGACAAAAATAGATTAAAATTTAAATTTAAATTTTAAAATGTTAAAATGCCTGGGCAAAGAGGTAGGTCTTTACCTGGCACCGAAAGGATAACAAAGAAGGCGCCAGGCGTATCTCGTCAGGGAGGGCGTTCCATAACTCGGGGGCCACCACTGAGAAGGCCCTAGCTCTAGTTATTACTCTCCGGGCCTCCTTGTGCGTTGGAACCCAGAGAAGGGCCTTCGACATCAGGCGCAGCGAACGGGTAGGTACATAGCGGAAGAGGCATTCCGCCAGGTATTGCGGTCCAATGCCGTTAAGGGCTTTATAGGTAAGAACCAACACTTTGAATCTGGCCCGGAAACATATTGGTAGCCAGTGCAGCTGGGCCAGGACAGGAGTTATATGATCATATTTTTTAGCCCCGGTAAGAACTCTGGCCGCAGCATTCTGCACCAGCTGAAGTTTCCGAACTGTCTTCAAAGGTAACCCTACGTAGAGTGCATTACAGTAGTCCAATCTAGAGGTTACCAGAGCATGAATAACTGTGGTGAGGTTCTCTCTGTCCAGATAGGGTCGTAGTTGGGCTACCAGCTGAAGCTGGTAGAACGCATTCCATGCCACCGAGGCTACCTGAGCCTCCAGTGACAGGAGCGGATCTAATAAAACCCCCAGACTACAGACCTGCTCCTTTAGGGGGAGTGTAACCCCATCCAGGGCAGGTCGGACATCTACCATCTGGGCAGAGACCTCCCCCACCAACAGCATCTCAGTCTTGTCAGGATTGAGTCTCAGTTTATTAGCTCTCATCCAGTCCATTATCGCGGCCAGGCAGTGGTTTAGTACATTAACAGCCTCACCTGAAGAAGATGAAAAGGAGAAGTAGAGCTGCGTATCATCAGCATATTGCTGGAAACGCACTCCAAATCTCCTTATGATCTCACCCAGTGGCTTCATATAGATATTAAAGAGCATGGGGGACAAAACCGAACCCTGCGGGACCCCATATTGGAGTACCCAGGGATTCGAGTAATGCTCCCCAAGCACCAGCTTCTGGAGACGATTCTCGAGGTAGGAGCACAGCCACTGCCAAGCAGTGCCTCCGACTCCCAAATCCGCAAGTCGCCCCAGAAGGATACCATGGTCGATGGTATCAAAAGCCGCTGAGAGATCCTGGAGAGCCAACAGAGTTACACTCCCTCTGTCTTTCTCCCGACAGAGGTCATCATACAGGGTGACCAAGGCTGTTTCTGTACCAAACCCCGGCCGAAAGCCCGATTGACATGGATCCAGATAATCAGTTTCATCCAAGAGAGCCTGGAGCTGGCGAGCGACCACATGCTCTAAAACCTTGCCCAGGAATGGAACATTTGCTACCGGTCTATAGTTGTCAAGATTTTCAGGGTCCAAGGAGGGTTTTTTAGAAGCGGTCTCACCACCGCCTGTTTCAGGCAGAGTGGTACCACTCCCTCTCTTAAAGAGGCATTGATCACCTCCTTGGCCCATCTGGCTGTTCCATTCCTGCTAGCCTTTATTAGCCACGAGGGGCAAGGATCCAGAGCAGACGTGGTCGCCTGCACCTGTCCAAGCACCTTGTCCACATCCTCGAGCTGTACCAACTGAAACTCATCCAATAAAACAGGACAAGACTGTGCTCTGGACACCTCATTAGGTTCAACTGCTACAATGTTGGAGTCAAGGTCCTGGCGGATGTTCGTGATCTTATCTTGGAAGTGTCTCACAAACTCATTACAGCGGGCTGTTGATGATATTATTGCGTTCTGAGGACCAGAGTGTAAAAGTCCCCGAACAACTTTATAAAGTTCTGCTGGGCGGTTAGAAGATGACTGAATGGAGGCAGCAAAGTACTGCTTCTTCGCTTCCCTCACCGCCTTCACATAGAGCTTGGTAGAGACCTTCACAAGTGCAAGGTTACAGCTGTCGGGAGTTCGTCTCCATTTGCACTCAAGCCGTCTCCTTTCTTGCTTCATCACTCTTAGCTCCGGGGTAAACCACGGAGCCAGTTGACCTCTGCAAAGGAGAGGGCGCACTGGGGCGATCGTGTCAGCTGCCCGGGTCATTTCTGTATTCCACAGATTGACTAGGGTTTCGACAGGAGCGTCAGTTTTATCAGTCGGAAAACTCCCCAGAGCCTTCTGAAAACCCTCAGGATTCATTAGTCTCTGGGGACGGACCATCTTAATTGGTCCTCCACCCTTGCAGAGGGAAGAAAACATTGTGAGTCTAAACCTCAGTAGGCGGTGATCTGACCATGACAAAGGGATAGATGTAAAATCCCTCACTCCCAGATCACCATCCCCTAATCCAGCGGCAAAAATCAAGTCTAAGGTGTGCCCCGAAATATGCGTAGGGCCAGTAACAAATTGAGACAGCCCCATGGCTGTCATGGAGGCCATGAAGTCCTGAGCCGCCCCTGACAAAGCGGTCTCGGCATGAATGTTGAGATCCCCCAATACCAAAAATTTGGGGGATCGCAACACCAGGCCCGCGACCACCTCCGTCAGCTCAGTTAGGGAGGCTGCTGTAGAATAAAAAGGTGGGGGAAACGCTGAAAAGCAATAATACTGTTCACGAGGCTTTCCTTTTGGAAAGAAAAGGGGCTTCCCCTCTGCCCAGTGCCCACCCACCCATGCAATCTCCTCGCCTTCCTCCTCCCCTCCCTGCTCCTCCCCCAGGTCAGTGTTGGACTATGTCCTGGGAGACCAGGGTTCAAATCCCCACACAGCCATGAAGCTCATTGGGTGACCTTGGGCCAGTCACTGCCTCTCAGTCTCAGAGGAAGGCAATGGTAAACCCCCCTCTGTATACCATTTACCATGAAAACCCTATTCATAGGGTTGCTATAAGTCGGGATCAACTTGAAGGCAGTCCATTTCCATTTTCAAACATGATTGCACAGAAATAAATCCCATTGAACTCAAAATGTATGCAGCTGATCAAACCCATCCTCCCTTCTCCTCCCTCCTATCCCTTCCCTCTTGCCCCTTCCCTCTTGCCCCTCCCTCCCCCTCCAATTCCCTCCTCCCCCTCCCCTCCCCTCCCCTCCCTCTCCCCATGGTCAGTTTTACCTATCTTAAACATGATTGCACAGGAGTAAATCCCATTTAAATCTATAAGCATGCAAATGATCAAATCTGCCCTCCCCTGCCCCTTCCTTTGCCCCTTCCCCTCCAATCCCCTCCTTTCCCCTCCCCCTCCTTCCCTCTCCTCTCCCCCAGCTCCTCCCCCATGGTCAGTTTTACCTATCCTAACCATGATTACATAGGAGTAAATCCCATTGAATTAAATAAGCATGCAACTGATCAGACCTGGCTTTCCCCTCCTTCCCCTCTCCTCTCCTCTCCCTTCCTCCTTCCCTCCCCTCTTCCTTCTTTCTCCTTCCCTGCCCACTCCAGCCCTCTCTCCTCCCCCCCAGTCAGTTTTACCTATCCTAAGCATGATTTCATGGGAGTAAATTCCACTTAACTCAATAAACATGCAAATGATCAAACCTTCTCCTCCCCTCCTCCTCCTTCCTGCTCCCCTCCCCCTCCCCCTTCCTCTCCTCCCTCCTCCCCTCCCCATCCCCTGTGCTCAGTTTCACCTATCCTAAGCATGATTGCAAGGGAGTAAATCCCATTGAACTCAATAAGCATGCAAATGATCAATCCATTCTCACCAAGCTTGCACAGGATCCCATCACCTCTTGGGTTAAAAAGCAAAGAAATTCACTGATAGGCAAAAAAAACCCTTGTGGTTTAAGAAGGTACCTATAGCCCACAGATATTTCCATCAAACTTTAAAAAGCAGGGAAATTGGGCAGCTATAGTGAATGCACCAGGGCAGCAAGAGACCTGACCTCCTCTCTGAGATATTGTACTGCCCTACAAATTGGTCAAAATGCAAACACAATTTTGGTTGGTCTTTCACAGTCCAATCCACTTCCTGTGTAGCTTGGAGGAATTTGGTAACATGTGCCTCTGAGCATATGGGGAATAGTGGCAATACCTGCCATCTCCAAAGATGGAGAATTACATTTTTATATGTTTGTTGGTGTTGTTACTTTGCTTCTTTCCTGTGTTACCATTGTTTCTACAGAGATTCTAATCGAGAAAATTTTATTAGAAAATGGCAGGCAAAATTTTTCACTTCTCTGCTCCATGTCCCACGCACACACCAAAGCTATTTGACTTTTCAGAACTGGCACTGCGTCAGTGCCAGTGCCAAATTTATTCAAAGTGTTACACACATTTCTGTGTTTGTGGTGTATGCCATCAGTGTGGTCTATGATCAGTGCCTCACTGCTGTCCAACAGAGTGATAGGATGGGAAGGCAGAGTTAAGTCTCCCTGTCTATGCTTTTCTATCAACAATGTCCTTCTATGATGCATGGAGAGGGTTGTTCAGTGTGTGTGTGTGTGTGGGGGGTCTTTTTTCCACTGGTTCTTTCATCCTTTCCCTGGTGGGCTGTAATCTCGTGTTTAGTAAATAATGTTCTTCCAGTATATTATGAAGTTGAAAGCACTTTGCAACACAAGGCATCATTCAGATGGGGGAGTAGGAATATTAAGGTGCACTTGGAAATGGTGATGTTTAGAATGGTGCTGTGTATTCCTACCTAGCTGTTACTTCTGCCTTCAAAAGCTCATCAGGAGACCAGAGGATTTCCACCCAAACATGAACATTTGATGTACCATATTCTGCCTTTGCTTAGGAATATTGTCTGAGAGCCCTTCCTTAATCTCCTCATTACTCTGCTGGCACTTGTTTCAACCAAGCCTGAGAGAATTTATTCACATTCTGTGCCTGCACTGCTTCACATGCTAAGGAAATGCTCATCAGTGAATTTATAGGCTTATTGTCTTCCTTCTAAGGCCCCGCCTACTGTGACCAGGGCATTTTCTCATCATATGATTAAAAAAAACCCAGAGAGATGCAGCTCCCCCAGCCCCAAGGCTGCTCATTTTCAGAAAGCATCCCCATTGCCAGCTAGCTACTGCTGTAAGAAAAAGGGGACTTATTACAAAGAAGTGTGGGAAGATTTTACATATTTTAAAAACAGCAAGTGATCAGCAACAAAAGGAAAATTCAAGGAGGGAGCCTCTCTTTTGCTCTTTTTTCTTTAAAGAAGTTTTACAGTTGCTTTGGGCCACACCGAAAATCTCAGCAGATTAATCTGACACTGCAGAGTCACCAGACATAGATTAACAAGGAGCATGAAGTGGGATTAAGATGGGGTGAGCTTGTCACCTGCTGTGATGCCCCAGGTTGTGGCCAATCTAATGCCAGATTTTCAACAAGGAAACAAACTACTCCTGATGCTGTGGCAGCACAGAGAAGAAAGAAAGAAAGAAAGAAAGAAAGAAAAAGAAAAATGCAAATCAGAAGTTCTCCATATGAGTGCTCCCATGCCCTAGATTTCTTTAGCGGCACAGTGTTGAACAAGGCCCTGGAAAATGTCAGTATCATCTAGTTAATGAATTGCTAATTTATTTGCCATTTTTACTTTCTTTTTTTAAAAAAAAGAAACTGCTGATGTTTTCAGGTTCTCTCTCCTCCTCAGCAGAAGTGGAATGTGTTGATTACGAAGACCTTAATAGCATCATCCAAGCAGAAAGCTTAAAGATTATATGTTAAGTCACGAACCTGCATTGGCCAGTACAGTGCCTTTCCAATATTTATATCTTATTTCTCCATCCTTTGTACAGGAATTGGAAAGGGAATATATTTTCTTTTCATTTTATCTTTTTGTTGCAGGTGTCCAGAACACATATAAGCCATGCTACTCCTTCCTGAGCAAGACCAGGTTACAAGATCTCATCCTGCTGTCATAGGTGTGCCAAAGAGTTGAAAGTTTTTTTTAATATATATATATAATTCAAAGCTATTACCTTGCCTTACAGTTTAGCTTCCTTGCTGAAGAACTACTTATCTTTTTACAATATTCGAAATGACTGACTACTAAAACATTTTGGGGGCTATAGTGTTTCCCCCCCCTCCTGCCATTTCACACATCACCAGTAAATCAGCACAAGTTAGCTGCTTGCTGAATCATTTCCAACTCAAGCCCTATTCAGGTGATACGAAGGGTCGGAATGTGAACGGATGGAGAGGAGGTTAGATTTGTGCTTTGCATGTGACCTCCACATGCTCATCAAAACTTCAGTCCTTATCAGTTTGTATACTCATAGAGCCTATGTGCATGCAAAACCTAAACCTGTCCATCACTAGGCTATATAAATTCAATCAGTACCCCGCAGGGGGTTGTCCACCATCACAACCCACCACAATCCATCTTATCTACATTCTGGCCACTTCTGCTGCAACAATGCTAGTGTGATACACCATGACTTGGATTGCATTGGGTGGAAGTAGGTAACAATAAATAACCACATGAACATTGTGAGGTTTGGCTAGGTGAGATGAAAGGACTGAGCGAAGTAACAGGATTAAGTATACAATGGTGTGATTGGGACAAAAAGTCCATGGCCCACTTCCTCCTATTAGCTATGGCACTGCACTTATGTGTGCATGCATGTGGGGGGCTCCTTCCAGCCTTTCTTACTGAAAGACCTCATCCTGGGTTTGAACTTGAGACTTCAAGTGTACTGAACCCTCTGGGTGGGGCCTCAACAGACAGAGCATTTTTTTCAATAAAATGCCCTGCCTGCCTTCCAATCCACCCCAACCCTCTACTTCTAAGTATCTCATGAATCCTTTTCTTCCTCCTCCTTTACTATTCTTGTACTTAACAACCAGGAGTTCTCTATGGGGCCCATGATATGCTGGGATAGACCCTCCATCATGGATGAAGATCATTATTATTTTTCTGAGAGTCACTCATTGGAAAGCCGTAATTGACAAGAGCTTCCCAGAATATTATTCCTCACTTTGTGGACACAAATAGATAGGCAATTTAGATAGGCATTCTAAATTGAATGCTTATATATTTCCTGTGTGAAGCAGCTCTAACTTAGGGTAGAAACACACCATTCTGCTGGTTCCAGTACATTTCCACCTCTTCCTTCTGAAAACAGGAGCACACAACACTAGTCCAATCCCACCCGTTTTCCTGTAAAATCTGGTGGGAGCAGCTTGAGTGCATTTTTTTTAAAAAAAAAAATCAGCTTCAAAGAGATTTTGCAAGTAATCGGCAGATCAGCCTGTTCCCCCTCCAGGTGTTGCTAATGGAAACCCTTTGCTGTAGGTGACTAGTGTGTTCACAGCCTTAGCACAGGTAGCAACAACAGAGGCAACTTGTTACCAGTTCTGCTGAAGGTGAATGAGGTTTCTTCCAATAGATTGAATGTCCCCATTATATTACAACAAATAATCATAAACAATTTGTTGTCTACCTTGCATCATTTATGCAGCTTGCGTTCAGAATTTCAGGTGCTCAGCGGTAGAATTTTGGTTTTTCACTTTTAGTACTACAGAGTACATCATTCCAAGGCAGCCAACAAACAGGAAACTTAGTCCTTCTCCCTGAAACCTTATTGGAGTAGTTTATGGGCCTACTCCAAGGCCAATCCATAGGAAGTAGCTTGTAGCTTATAGCTGAAATATGATATGAAAACCCACCAGGGGAAAAAAATACATCTATTAATCACAATAGGATGCACAAGGGGGGAGAAAAGGCAAAAGCAGCAACAAGAATTACTGGAAAAGCAGAGATTTTCTCCTATTTGGACCCAGTTGCCTTTTATTGCTAAAAAGAAGTGCTGCCATGTTCAATCAATTAATCAGTTAGATTCATCTACTACAAGTTTGTGGTAGATTAAAAAGATATCCCTGCAATCAAGTTGCTTTTCTTTCTTTCTTCAAATGTTACCTTTGTTTTAATGCAAGTACTTAAAAACAAACTTGCTTCATTCTCTCACCCACCAGATGGAACGCCTCTTGGAAGGAAGAGCCAAATGAGACATGACGTTATTCACTTCTTTAGCCCTGGCATGCCTGACCTTTAAAAAATTAATAGTAAAGGGGGCAGATAGGGGGCATGGTGTAGGGGTGGGGGGTGTTAACCCTTTGCCCCAGACATGACCCTGATCCAAATCTCCCCCCCAATACATAGACTATTTTTGATGGGATGAAAGCTTTCCACCTCCACTTTACTTTTAGAACCATACACAGCAGGACTAATTATGTGGAAAATGTCATATCTAGTTTGCCCTCTGAGCCCCCATCTGCACTATACATTTAAAGGAGTATCATATCACTTTAAACAGTAATGGCTGAGATGGTGGCTGTTGTGGCATGCATAATTGCAAAGCAAAGGATTGTAGCCAGTGTTAGTCCTACTTAGAGTAGACCCATTAAAACCTATAGACATGACTGACGTTGATTTCAGTGGCTCAACTCCGATTAGAATTTGGTTGAATGCAACCTATTGTATTCATTTTTCTCAACATGTAATTTTTTGAAGATTTAAAACTTACAGAATTCATTGACAAAGGCATCTTTAGTTCTTTCCTTTGGGTGGCAGCTTTACTCAAACATGAAACCAAGCAAATCTGCAGGTATCCAGAAGGTAAACTTATTACTGACAGCTACTGGAGGGCAATCCTAGAAGAATAATAATGTTGAGATCTCAGAGAACATACAAGGGACATAATCTCTATGTAGCATAGTTTGACTACTGGAAGGCTTATGTGATAGGGTAGAGGCACCCTTCCAACGCTGGCATTGCTGGTGCTTACCTGGAGAGGTCTGGGGCAGGGCAGGCTTGCAGCAAGGTTGGATTGTGTGGATGTACTAGCAGCACTACCAGATTGGTTGGCAGGGCTTCCATTAAGGCACCCGCACAGCCCCAACCTCACCACCACCCTGCCCCATCCCCATCCTAGTAACTGAAAGCAATGGCAGTATCAGGGCAGCTCTGTCACACCAGATGTGCCACTACGGTGTGGGAGTGTGTTTGGCACCCAGCCATGTCCTCCTCAAGTGGTGGAGACAATCCTTATTGGCCATTGGCCTCCTCTGCTAAAGTAGCACCCAAGCTTTCTTGAGAGAGCCAGTGTATCCCTATCACCTGTGCACTTAGGCCACAGTTTTCCTTCTCTGTGCTGCTGATAAAATAGCCTTGGCAACTGGGCATTTTGCTGGAACTCCAAGTCCTAGGCTTGGCAGTTGTCAAGCCAATCATAGCTGGATGGTGGCTGCTATCTGGATTCCCACCCTCTGTTCATCTGAGTGGGTTCTTGGAATATCCCATACAAAATAAATGAAAATCATATTTGGATCAAGAGAATCATTTACTGAGGGGACTTCCTGAGCCATATATGACTTTATTTAGCTCTTGTGCTATTTGCAGCTATATCAAATAGGTAAGCACTGGGCATCAATTCTAAAAAGGGCCGAGAAAGAATAAAAGCCATACACTGGACATAAAATCATTTTCTGGATCTTCATCTAGACCCGGCAACCTCATGACAACCAAACATAGAGGAGTAGCCATCTTAGCCCTTGCAGCGAGCACAAAGAGAATTATGACACCTTAAACACAAATACATAAGCTTCCTTGTGCTTCTAATGAAGTGGACTCTAGACCAGAGGTTCTCAAACTTTGGTTCACGAGCTCAATTCAGGGAGACTTCAGAACGTCTGTGTAACTGTCGTGAATATCTATTTGGCTCTGCCCTTGATTTAATTTTTCTGATGATGAAGACTGACCTCGCAGAACTTTGCTCACAAAATCAAGCACATCCATTGCATTAGAAAGGCAATACTAGCATTATTAAAATGAATTACCTATGTGCTTTGTAGATCATACAATGTTTAATCAATATTCTCCAAGACCCTCAGCCTTGGGTCATCCAATTTTCACCCTTGGAAAGAAAACTTGTCTGGAAACTCTGGGCAATTGAAACAGTATCCCTCTTAGTACTAGCTATGGGTGTTGTTCCAATGAACCTGAAGCAAAATTTAGAAAGAATATGAGGAGTGTCCATCAAAGCCTCCATTTAGTTTGGACCTCACTTTGGCATTTTGGAAAAAGAGCTGATTTGATTTAACCAGTTTGGACACAACCCTTTCCATCTATGTCTGAAGCAAAGCCTTGCTTTGGAAAACCCCATTGTCAGTCTTTCCACTGACTTACATGGGGAAGTGAAAAAGCTTTTAAACTTTTTTAACAGGTGTAGTTGCTGCTTCTGAGGGGATGAAGACTGCCAAACTGCAGACAGAGAGGTGCAAGATTTCTGTGTGTGTGCGCAATGGGAGTCTTTTTGTTGGGAGGGAAAATAAAAATGCCCCACTGCCATTTTGAAACTGTAATTTGAATGAAAATGGCATAATTTGAATGAAAGTGGCATATATTATAGAGGTGTCCCTAATTTCAGAAGCATAGGTGCAGGGATTTTTGTGTGAGGGGATCTGTAAAGTTTTATAGTTTCACTATAACAGAGGAAGGCAATGGTAAGCCACCTCTGAATACCACTTACCATGAAAACTCTATTCATAGGGTCTCCATAAGACAGGATTGACTTGAAGGCAGTACATTTCCATTTTCATACAAAATAAAGTATAAACTTCCAAACTTCTTGTGGCCACTATGTTGGAGGAAGGATCATGCAAGGCCAAGGCTGACCTTGACTAATTCTTGTAGCACTGAATCCAAATCAGCCAACTAAATATGCATATGCATGGAGCATATCACCTAGCCTGGCCCTGAAATGCATTGGAAGTATGGTTCCAGCTGCATGACTGAATACTTTTAAAAAGGGGTTTCCAGAAATATTTTTCCATGGCAAAAAAAGTTTTTGAGGTTTGGAGTGTCTTTCTTCTCATAGCCACTTGTAATTAATGGAGATAACAGACATGATTGCCCAAGCACTCCTGTCCAGGTCCCCATGGAAGTGAATGGAGGATGCACAGCAACTATGTAGATTGGGTTCTGTTCATACTCTCTTCTTGCACACACACCCCTATGCCAGGTCTCCCTTGACTCAGCCTTCCTGAGAAAATTAGAAATAAAGCCAATGATCCTACTGAAAAACACCATCAGCCTGTTAACAGAGGAATAATATTACCATGATGTGTAAATCTACACTTCAAAATTCATTATTAACTTTAATCAGACTTACTCAGGCTCATGACTCTAATGACTCTGGTGACCTTTAAAAAAATGTCAGGCATGTTTGCCAGGTAGATTTTCAGTATTTGAAACATATGCAATTATCATAAAAGTTATGAAGAAGGTAGATATTCCTTTTCAGATTATGGTCTGGAGAAGATTGCTTCTTTGAGGGCCTTGTCTTCAGTAACAATAGCCTGGACCCGACTTGCTGATTCCTGGTTTCTTCCTGACAGCTTTATTCAAATCTGTTTTAACAAAAATTCTTTCAGTGAGCTGGTTATGGAGAGGTTTTGCATACATAGATTTCACATAGTATGTAGATACAATAATTGTCGCATTAGATTAGGCTTGCTGCTGATCTTAACCAAGAACTTGCCTCCAACTGTGATCAGTGGACCTTCTCTGAAAACGTAGGCACCCTGGATATCTGGATTATTAACAGTTTGTCGGAATGGAGGGATCTACCAGTTTTGGTTCTTTCCGTTTCTTATTTTCCAATCTTAAGTTTAGTTGTCCAGGATTTCCTTATGAAAGTTCTTTAGCATTTTAGTGTGAATTTCTCCTAATAAACACATTTTTGTCGGCAGTTTTGACTAATGCACACATTTTTCAGACAATTTATCCTATCATGCATTTTTGTATGTTATTTTCTTGAATATATTTGTTTTTATACACACTTTCCCAAATATTGTTTTGTAAAGTGCAAATTTGATAAATTCAGCTTGAAATGCAACTGAATCAAATTATCCACATCTCTAACAGTTTGGCAGATAGAAGTTCTTACTGTGAGATCACAAAGTAACTTCTGTATGATCTGCATTTTACCTCCCTGATATTTTTAAAAAATAAAAACACAAGTGAGTATTCTAAAATGATGTCCTTCTCCTGGGATGCTGCTGACTATTTGACCACCTTGTGACTTTACTCCCACCTCATTTGCTGCACGTACTTATCCAGCCTCAGTCACACCTTGGAAGGCTTGACAGATGTTATCTATCTTTTGGGGAGGGTGTTTCACTCTGAAAATATAAATATATTCTTCTTCAATTACCTTGCCTGGGGGTAGTTCACTCTCTAAATATCAAATGTATCCCACTCCAGTTCCTGGGATTATTACTGGCCCACTCCTCTGGTCTTGGTACGCAGCTCCTGTTCTGAGATCACCTTTCAGGAAAAATGTCTGGAAGAGACTGAAGACTATCTAGTGCACACACACCCTGTTTAAAAGCAGGATGGTGTCTAGAACCTAACAGGTTAACTTACCCAACTGATGTTAAAGTTTCATAATTTATTCTGATGATCCTCCCACTTGATGTTCTTGTGGGGTCAATGTCTTTCTTTTTTTACAGTTTGTCCTGGAAAAAATGCAATGGTGTAGGTGAAAGCTTATACAGTAATATCTCACTTAAGGAATCCTCCAGGAAGGAAGCTCCTTTTAATGAAGGCTTTTTAAAAGGTGAAACTGACCACCTTTGCTGTGCTATGGATAAACTTTCAAACCCCTGTTTTTGTTTTAAGGTGAAGTGACAAGACTGTGTCTTTGCTTTGCTATGGATAAACTTTCAAGCCCCTGCCTTTGCTTTAAGGTGAAATTGACTAGTCTGTGTCTGCTTTGCTATGGATAAATTTTCAAGCCTATAGCTTTGCTTTGCCAGCATGAAACTGACAAGCATGTGAATTTGCTTTGCATTAAAGAGATCTCTTGCTTTCTCACATGCCTGGGAAAGGAAGGATCCAATACAATTCAGAGGAGGAAAAAGAGGGAAGAGAGAAGGAAAGGGAGTGGGCAGGTGCTGGATAGACACTGTTTAAAACCCCTGTTAAGCTGCCCCCACCATCTATGAGCGGGTGTAGGAACCTATCCCTACTCCTTCCATGTTACTCCTACCTCTGGTACCAAAGTGTCTGTTAAAGAAATAGTGTCCAGGAACACATCTACTTTGTTATCTGAGGTATTACTGTATTTTCATTTTGTTATAGCATTTTCATTTATATCTTGCTTTTCTTCTATCAGGTAACTCAAGGTTGAATACATAGGATTCTAAGCAGCCTCCCATTCAGGCACATATCAGACCCAGGCCTGCTTAGCTTCAGCAAGAGAAATACCTTGTGGGTTGCCTCCTAATGCTGAATCATCTGGGCAAAACCAAAGTGTTTCCTATCTAAAGTACCTCTTACAACTGCAGTGATCTCCAAAGAGGAACACAAGCAGTCATGAGTGGCAAAGCTCACTGTCTGGGAGGACCACTCATGACTCCATGCTGCTCCCTTCATGCTGATGCTGCTTGAAAAATTGGTCTGCTGCCTGCTTAGCAGAACTTTATTTGTAATTTCTTTGCTTTATTTCTAGTTTCTTTCCTTTCCTTTTTTGGGGAGTGAGGTGTTCCCAGATAAATGTCAAATAGAGAGAAGAACTTGTCAGCAAACAGTTCTCATTTATTTTAATCTTACCTAGCATTGTTAGAAGTTACTATTCACTACATGTTTTTTAAAATTAATTTTATTGTTTCACAATAAGTTAACAGAGAGAGGGCAATCCCATGCTCCCTCTCTGCATGCCACCAGTTCCCAGCCTTTCCTCTGACTAGCTAAAAACACAGTTTCATGCTGAGTGGGCCATAGGATGTGGCAGACTCCCACCAGTAGAGAGAAAGGGAGGTCTGTTGGTAGAGGAAGAGGTCCACCACCAGAGGCTTCCTCTGTGCAACAGAGGAAAGATCTGCTACCGGTGATGCTTCATCATGGGGTGGAGTCAGAAACAGGGTGTTGAAGGAGGCCACAGACCCAATGACTCCTTGTTGCCCTGATACCCCCTCCCATGAAAGTCCCTAAAACTATGCTAGACATGGTGACACAGTTAATTATGGGAAGAGAGAAAGGATAAACAGGCTCCCCCACCCAACTACTGACCTGGCTGCTGTGAGCAGCAGGGCCTGATGCAGTAGTGGTTGTGTTGAAGATCTCCTCCACCAGATAGGTAGGATTGTACATTTAAAGCACATGGCTTCCCCCAAACAATACTGGGAATTGTAGTTTACCTCTCACAGAGCTACAAATTCAAGGACCCTAAACAAGCTACAGTTCCCCACATTCTTTGGGGGAAACTATGTGCTTTAAACATATGGCATGGAGTATCAAACCTGCTGGTGGCTTTTTAAAGAAAATATACTTTTCTTGCGAAGCAAACCTAAAATATTATTTTTGTTGCAGTTGTTCTGTTAGTGAAAATGTTTAACAAATATATTGTTCTGATAAAGTTAATGCTTTAGAAATACTTTACCAGGATTTGACCTCTCAGTGTAATCAAATCTTTGTTTGACCAGTCAAATGGCCAACCCTACATTCTGTTGGATGCCACCCCAGTCTCTGAGCGGTGAGAGATCTCCAGGGGACCCTGTGCTTGCTCAGGGTTTGGTTTTCTTGGAAACAAGGTCAGTGGACTCTATGGTGTCTTTATGAAATATGGTTTATTTACACACGTTCCCACCTGAGTATAAGATGGAGGGGTTCAAAGCATCAGCAGTCCAATAAATCTTGCTTTTCCATCAGGCTCATAGGGGGCATCCTGAAAGCCATGGCACAGGGAGTGAGCCTCTCTGTGTATCTCCAGTTCCCAGCCTTTCCTCCAACTCAACTAAAAACACACGTCTCTCTTTGGCTCCAGGAATGGGGGGCTCTCCTGAAGAGTTTCAATAACAATAGGATCTCCCTGGCCCATTCACACTTGACAGACCCATTAGCTCACCTGGCCACTCTATTAGGTTAACAAAGGAGACTCATATGACCAGCGGAGCAGGTTTCTCAGCTCCAGAGCCCACCTCCAGGTGCAGGGTTCCAAATCAGAGGTTGGAGGGGGTCTCGTAGAAATAATTATCTCAGCCTCCAAATCCATAACAATTCTTTTCTTAACGAGAGTCACTGACATAAGACATTTCCCACTATCCCCACAGCCAGTTTTCCTGTATGAGGTTTTAGCACTGTTGATGCTGAAAAGACACTAGCTTTATCATGTTGGCTCAGATTTGATATATGCTGCTTTCTTTCTAAGTGAATCCCCAAATGGCTCACAGACAATAAGTAACAACACAAATAAACATGATAGAGCATCAGTTATAGCACAAAATATTACAAATACAATGGTCAGGTCAATAAAAACTGATCCTACCAAGTCATGGAATTTTATTAATAAATCAACAATATAACAGTTATAAGTAACTAGCAGCCTCGTGCCTGACATTACTTGGGAATTCTAAGAAACTAAAAAATGAAAATGAAAAAGTGTCATTTTGAAATCAGTAGTGAAAATCAGTACAGTTTTGAAAGGTTCAATCTGCCATCTTGATTCAAAAGGGCATCAATCTGTGTCTTAACATAGATGAAAACCTGCTCCTTGATCTCACAAACCATTCTGCAAAATTTGAAATCTTAAGAGGTGTCCAAATGCATAGCAAACAGACAAACAACTTTCCAAAATATATAGCAAATAAAACAACATCAGCACACAGTAGCTAAAAAGTACATTATTACATTCATGCTCCTACATACTATCTCAATAGTCATTCACTCTACTTAATTCATTAGAACACACAACCCAGCGTACAAGAGGATCTTGATAGAATGGAAATATCTTCAAGCAGACCCATACTATAACAGAAACCTACAGTAGTTTCCTATACACAAGTCACACAGAAGTGTGTTTGTGGGCAGCAGCCCTTCTCTTACCCTGGCTGCTGTCCCCAAAACTCAAGCTCTCATCAACAGATTGGGATAAACTCCACAGCCCAGTCCTTGGGATTCCTAACTCTCACTGAAGAGTACCCCACAAACAGTATCGATCCAAGAAGAAGCGACTCATTGGGTGGGTCAGATAAATTCCTGTCTCTGTTGCTTACCGGGAGGGATTGGGGGAGGGGCTAGGTAGCAGGGAGATCAGCACAGTCAGAGCCTTGCAAATGCACTGGCAAAAGCACCAAATTGACTCCAATATGGCATCTGCACCATGCTGACCTCCCTGCTGTGGTGCCTCTCCCCTTCCTGGTAAGCAACAATGACCAACTGCCAAGAAGCTAGTATAGCAGTTCCATCCCACCCAGCAAGGCATTTCTGAGTCAAACCAAGGGGATCATATCCTTTAATAGATCTATGGGCTAGATGTCCAACAATTGGCAGTCATGTGTGCATGCAGGCCTGCATACACACACATAAGTGAAGGAAACCATCTTATGATTTTCCATGGTGATTTATAATATCACCTTGTTATTGCATATGAAAGACGGTATCAAAATATTTTAAATAAATACAAATAAATGGCAAACAAACACTTTTGGTATATTCAGTGGCCTGTTTCTTAGTGGCAGAAAAGAAATAGATTGAGGCCCCATCTGCACTATACATTTTAAGCACTATCATACCATTTTACCCCTTGCTGGATCATCACCTTGTAGTGGTGAGTGGGCTTGAGTGTTCCAATGAACCCTGTGAGCGATGCCGTCTGGAGTCATGTACTTCCAGCAGGGTCACCCATGGTGGAAAGGTCAGGGGAGAGGAACCAGACAAAGAATGATCCAAGAAAGTCCTCAATGGCAGAACAGATGGAGGATAACAATGTGTACGTTACAACGGCTGTGGAGGTGTATGAAGGCTGCAGCTGATAAAAGACTTCTAATCGTCGTAGTATCCATGCCATTGGATCAAAGCCTTTTTCTGTCAAGATTGTGTGTCGATCGTTGTGCGCCGATCTCCCCACATAAAACAAATTCATGCACAGGTGTCTTCAAAGCAAACCAAACCAAACCAAAAGTCCCATGGTGATTGGCGATGGGGGCAGGACTGTGAAATCCAGAAGCCCCTAGTGATGGACCGGCATGTGGGTGGTGGATACAGACTCAGTCGTCCTGGCTCAAGGACTGAGGCAGTTGAGTAGTTTGGCAGCTATATCTATGACTGAGCAGTCCTATTCAGGATCCACTCTGCTCACCCCGTATGGGGAGGGGGCTACAAAAGGTGCCCTAAACATAATCTGCCTCATATCTCTCCTTGACTAGATTACCGCGTCCAGTGGGGTCACCACTTAGCAGTCACAAAAGACGATTGTATTTTGGAACATGGAATATATGGACATTGCTGGACAATACAGATATTGAACATCCTGAATGCAGGACTGCCATCATTGCGAGGGAGTTGAGACGTTTTAATGTTGACATAGCAGCACTCCAAGAAACTCGAAGAGCAGGAGAAGGACAACTGAAGGAAGAAAAAGGAGGTTATACCTTCTTCTGAAAAGGACTGCTTGAACAAGAACGACGAATACATGGAGTAGGCTTTGCTATTAAAAATAATCTTGTGAAGCTCTTGTCAGAAGTTCCTATTGGCATTAATGAATGACTCGCAACTCTCCGGTTAAAACTTGCCGAAAACCAGCAGGCAACTATTGTAAGTGCTTATGCACCAACATTAGATGCTGATGAAGACATCAAGGAAACTTTTTATAACCAGCTGGACACCATCTTATCAGAGATGGCTAAGGAGGATAAAATTATCCTCTTGGGTGATTTCAATGCAAGAGTTGGGCGTGATTTCGATTCATGGCCAGAAACCATTGGAAAAGAAGGAGTTGGCAATAGCAACCTGAATGGCATTCTACTTCTGACTAAATGTGCAGAGCATAATCTTATTTCAAACACAATCTTTCATCAGAAAAATAAATATAAAACATCATGGAAGCACCCTCGGTCAAAACAGTGGCATCTCCTGGATTACATAATTGTCTATGCCAGAGATCATTGTGATGTACTCCTCACTAGGGCCATGATGAGTGCTGATGACTGCTGGACAGATCACTGATTAATTCGATCCACTATGGCCATTAATATTGTTCCTCAACGTAGGGTCCAAGGAAGAAAACCAAGGCGTAAAATGAACATCCATGCCCTTCAAGATCCTATTAAGTGAGCCTGCTTTCAAACAAATCTCAAGAAACATCTACCAACAGAACTCCCTGAAAATGTTGGGGAACACTGGATTAAACTGAAGACATCCATTATTGCAGCATGTGAACAAACTATTGGATACCAAACTAAGAAACATCAGGATTGGTTTGATGAGATTGATACTGAGATTGAACATATCATCGACAAGAAAAGGAAAGCCTTCCAGATATGGCAGAAAGACATTAACTGTGCTGCTAAGAAAAACATCTATGCCAGTGTAAAGGCTGAGGTCCAAAGAAGAACTAGAGAACTTAAGAATGCCTGGTGGATAAGGAAAGCTCAAGAAATCCAGCACTTTGCAGATGCTCACAATGCATGGGACTTTTTTAATGCCACAAAGGCCATCTATGGACCAACAAATTATGGTACAAATCCCTTACGTTCAATGGATGGTAGCAAACTTCTTAAGGATAAAGAGTCATTTGCACTGCGCTAGAAAAAGTATTACCACGACCTTCTTGATCGTAACTCTATTGTGGCTGATGAGGTCTTCTCGCAAACTCCACAACAACAAACTAGAGACAAGCTTGCAGTATCCCCTAATTTGGATGAAGTCAGTAAAGCCATCAATCAAATGAAGAACAACAAAGCTAGTGGACCTAATGGGATTCCTGCTTTAAATTCTTTAAAGAAGGTGGGCCTGAACTTACGCAACAACTTCATAAGCTCATCAAAAAAATCTAGATGAGGGAGGAGATCCCGGAAGACTTTAGAGACGCCATATTTATCACCGTTTTTAAGAACGTTGAGAGAACAGTTTGCGGGAACTATCAAGGTATCTTTTTTGTAGCTACTGCAGGTAAAATCCTTGCAAGGATCCTCACAAATTGCTTCCTGCCGATCTCAGAGGATGTCCTCCCCGAATCTCAAAATGGTTTCCGCCCTTCCGGGGGGACAGTGGACATGATCTTCACTGCACAACAGCTTCAAGAAAAATGCCGGGAGTAGAATCAACCTTTATGTATGGTGTTTATTGATCTGACTGTGGCCTTTGACACTGTGAATCGAAGCACTCTCGGGACCATCCTTCTGAAAAGTGGATGCCATGATAAATTTGTGAATATTGTGGGACTCCTTCATGACAACATGACAGCACCAATTTTGGATAACAATGGCTTTCAAAGCGATCCATACAGAGTCGGATCTGGCATAAAACAGGGATGTGTCATTGCTCCTACCTTATTTGCTATCTTCATTGCTATAATTCTACACCTTATTGAGGGGAACTTCCTACTGGTGTGGAAATCATATATCGAACAAATGGAAAGCTTTTTAATCTCAGTAGGCTGAACGCAATAAGTAAGGTAATGTCAACTTCTGTCGTAGAACTTCAATATGCCAATTACAATGTAGTCTCTGCACATTCAGAGAAAGATCTTCAAACTATCCTAAATGTCTTTGCAGAACCATATGGAAGCTTGGGCTCTCACTTAATATAAAAAAAAACAAAGTGCTTCATCAGCAGGTGCGAACCAGTCCCTCTGTAGCACCATCAATCCAGCTTAATGGTGTAACGTTGGAGAACGTTGATCACTTCCCCTATCTCAGCAGCCATCTCTCTGTAAAAGCTGACATCGATGCTGAAATTCAACATCATCTGTGCTCTGCAAGTGCCGCATTCTTCCAAATGAAACGTAGAGTGTTCAAGGATCGGGATATTCGCAGGGAGACCAAAATGCTTATTTACAAAGCCATTGTACTACTGACGTTACTGTATGCCTGTGAAACATGGACCATTTATAAACGCCACTCCCAACTTCCACCAACACTGCCTCAGGAAAATTCTGCAAATTACTTGGGAAGACAGACGGACTAATGTTAGCATTTTGGAAGAAGCAAAGACTACCAGTGTTGAAACAATGATCCTTCAACAACAACTTTGCTGGACTGGCCATGTTGTTCGAATGCCTGATCACCGTTTTCTAAAGCAGCTTCTTTACTCCCAACTTAGAACTTACGGATGGAAAACGGAACATTGGTGGACAGAAAAAGAGGTTTAAAGATGTTCTTAAAGTGAATCTAAAAAAAATGTAACATGAACATCGACAACTGGGTAGTCTTGGCCCATGAATGTCCCAAATGGAGGTCATCCATTATCAAAGGTGCTATGGACTTAGAAGCACGAATACAGGGCAAATGGGACAAAGAAGCTAAGCGGAAGGCACATCAAACAAATCTTCATCACGACCATCTTCCATCTGGAAACCTATATCTTCACTGTGGGAGGCTGTGCGCATCCAGAATTGGCCTCCACAGTCACTTATGGACCCACTGTTAAAGACCTTATTTTGGAAGGCAATCTTACTCGGCCATGAGTGATCGCCAGTGAATTCATACCACTTTAAACAGTCATGGCTTCCCCCAAAGAACCTTTTGGAACTGTAGCTTGTTAAGCGTGCTGAGATGTGTTAGGAAACCCATATTCCTTTCACAGAGCCACCATTCCCAAAGATTCCTGGGAATGTTTGATTGTTAAAACACCTTGTAATTATAGCTCTATGAAGGAACTAGGGGTCTCCTAACAACTCTCAGTACCCATAACAAACTATCACTCCTGGGATTCTTTGGGGGAAGCCATGACTGTTTAAAGTGGTATGATATTGCTTTAAATATATATTCCAGATGAGAGCCTGAGATGTGCTAATATGAAGCTCCGAGGACAACAAGAGAGGACAACAATCAAACTGGAGAGTCATATACAGAGCAATGTGGGGTACCTTCCCCTATGGAAAACCATGCAGACAGTTGCATGCTTTGCTATAAAACACTTCTAACACTCTTGGGTACAATTTAGCCTTCTATTGAAGGCCTGCGGTTAAATTCCCATGGGTTCCAGTGGGATGTAGGTAGGGATATTACATGTCATCTAGACCTTTTCACTTGGATAAGACCCTGTTTCTCTCCCCCCCCATGTTATTAAAATTGGTGACCTCCTCAAATCATAATAGTGCCAAGAGAAATGCATTTTCAACAGGAAAAAGGATTGGCAGAAGGAAGGATTTAGGGAAGACAGTTGTATAAATAAAAGCATAAAATAGTATTTTCAGTTCAAGCTGGGCTTGTTGGTTTCAGAAGAGATGGCTTATCCCAGAAGTTATTAAAACTATTGCTGTCCTGAGGAGTGGCTGAGGCAGCACTGTAGAAGCAGTGTAAATTGGCTCTTGCAACTTGTCATTCCAACAGTAACACTGGGAATCTTGCTTTAAAAATATGCTATCAAGAATAATCTATGCCACCTACTGCATGCAGGGCCAGAGGTACATACTTTAGGAATAACTCATAAGTTATAAAATTGGCAAACATTTTGGCTCTGCAGAGTCAATATTTCTCTGTGCTCAGTGCTTAGCAAAATGTGCAGAATGATCAGGATGCAATTACTTTGGTGTGTATTTTATTGGCATTTATTTATCTCTCATCACTTTGGATCAGAATTTCCGATAGGGATCTAGTTGTGCTCACAAGGACAAAGTAGAAATGTTCTAAAGAGCAAATATGTTGGTCCTGTTTCTGTTCTACCTTCCTATTATCATGATTACTTAATTTGATCCATAATAGAGAAAACAAGTGAATACTATAGAAAAATCGCAAGAATGAGTGATGGAAGCTTAACTCAGATTCTGTTGAAATTCATCTTCCTCATGCAGCACAATGTACTGCTAAGATATGCTGATCCCATTTCCTTAGGAAGCTGGTTTGTTCTACTATGCCGGCCAGTTTCTTAAGTCCACAAAACTAACGTTTCAAAGAAAAGTTCTCATTCACCAATCCAAATTCAAAAGTGAAGCTGAGAATGAACACTGGTGGACTCAGCTCTGTTAGCACCAAACACAGTGAAAATATTAATTTGGCAGAGAATCTAACACATGCTGAAATGGAATTCAAGAAATGAGTGAGATACAGGATGTTATGCAAAAATGTACAATGATATTCTCAACCTAAGACTTCTGTGTGTCATCCATGTTTTGTAGTCTTAAGCAAGAACAGGACTGGACCTACCATTAGGCCGAGTGAGACAACTGCCTCAGGTAGCAGATGCCAGGGAATGGGGAACAGTGACAAGCTGTTGGGAGGACAAAGCTCGTGATTTGCTCCCCCCCCCGGTAGGTCTACTGCTATCTTCAGGTGCAGGAAAGAATATTGTCCTGTTGCCAGGAGTAAAATTCAATTGCCCGTTGGTTCTTGTATGTGGATGGAGGTGGGTGGGTACCATCTTGTCCTATATCTCAGGCAGCAAAATGTCTTGGACCAGCCCAGAGCACAAATGGGGGCCATCTACTGGAAACTCCTCCTTACTTATTAAATGAATGGAAGCAGCCCTGTAGCAGGGGATGGGGGGATTACCCCCAGAGCTGTGCTTCACACTTCCTAAGATTTTTTGGGGAAATGGTCTTCTTTTAAATTTGTGACATGATAGACCATGACAATCTCCATTTAAAGAATGATAGCTTGTTTTAAGATCAGGAGCAATTTAAGAATAGAACCCTCTGAAAAAATTGGTGGGTAAGGCAGGGCAAGTACACAACAAAAGCCTCATTTGGAAGAGCCCGTAGAGGTCTGCTCACTCAAGACTTTCCCTGACTAAGAGTGGATTTTTCATTATCACAATCACCCTACAATTACTTACGTGATCCTGAAACAAAACAGCCTGCATGATCCTTCAAGTGTTAAAAATTAGAGCTAGAGTTAGACTCTACCCCTTGGACTTTCCTTTGCTCTGCTTTTTACTTTCAATTTCAGTTGTGTTCTCTACAGGGCCAGCAACAAAGCATGTTTGTTTGCCTGCAGTAAGAAGCAAGAGTTTATTTATTCTTCAATTATTATAATGTATAGAGTAGGACCGGGTGCTTATTACTAAAGAGTGAAATAAAGAGGTAACTTAAAGTAATTTGAAAAAAATGGCTACCCTTAAGTACCCTTTACTCTTTTAAAGCACTCACTATACTCACAATCGTAGTGGCTGCCTTTTTCTTCTTTTTCTTGAATACTTGATGGCAAAGGATGAAAACAGCCCTAAAGGAATGTCAACACTGCTGTGTGCACTACAGTTAGCTACTGGGCTGGCTGGCCCCTTAGGCTGTAATTCAGGCCTGATTTTCTCAATATGTGAAGCTCAATATGAATCATTTTCAGGGTTTCTGAACAGACAAATCAACCCAGCAACCAGATAAAAAAAAAGAGTGCTTTCCACAGTTAGTTTCCAATTGCTTAGTTAGTCCTTTATATAACAGCCAGCGAAAAAGTTTTCCCTTAATTGTCTAACAGGAAGGAAAATCTTATGGTCAGGAACAAGACCAGAAGGAGGGAATCTCAAGGAATTAACAAGCACACCTTGTAGTGTTAACTGTTTCTTTGCTCTTCCCTAAACTTCTAGTATGGACAGGTTTGCTTTTCAGGTGGAATCTAAAACTGAGATGCGTAATCTAGTCTTAAAGCCAAGCTCAGGAGCTCACTGTCATTACCAAAGTAGTTCAGTTCATGAAGAATCGGAACACAGGGACAGAACACAGGTGAAAGAGGACTGTGGCTATAGGCAAAGTCAAGCTTTTGAGTCTGGTATTCCTAGGGATCTCTAAAAAAAAAGGTGAGACAATTCAACAGATTAAACTTCATTCATGCCAGAAAAATGAGGGCTGTAATTTTCGACAAGAATGTTTCCAGAAATATGAATAGTTAGAGTATTTCATCAGCTGATACAGCTTTCTGCTATGTTTTTCAAAATATTCAGCCAAATATGTCAAAACAAGATTTACACTCATATTCCAACTTTCTTCCAAGAAGCTCAAGGTGGTGTACCTCACAACAACCCTGTGAGGTTGGTTAGGCTGAGAGACAGTGACTGGCTCAAAGTCACCAAGTGAGCTTCATGGCTGAGCAGGGATAGGAACCCTGGCCTTCTAGATCTTAGTCTGACACTCTACACACTACACCACTGTCTTTACTTTTGGAGATTGCAAGGACTGGAAGAAAGCACTTGAAAAATCAAAAAGGTTTCACAAACATGCTACATCTATGGTCCATGTTTCAGCAATGTCTATGTGGCACGAAAGAGAAAGGTGACTCTCAACTGCAACCTCTGTGTCCACTATAGTGAATACTACAGTTCTTGAAGGCAACAGATATTATTTAAAATCAATTGTTGATGTGGTCCTCACATCCTCTTCTACAGTGGGGGAGTGGTTGGCTGGTACTATGCACCTCTCCTCCCAAATACCCCACCTAGAAATGTGGCTGCTCCGTCCACAAATGTGGCTGCCCCACCTAACAAGAAAGGCTGGCTACAAGGCTGAATGGAAGTAGCACAATATAACAACTATGAAACCAAGGTCAGCCAAATGGCCCTACTATTGTCACCTGGTAAATCCATTAGCCTCCGTTGATCATCTGTTTTGATACAGTAGCAAATCAAGATTATTCAGATATTGACTTGCATTTTATATGCCTCCTCTTCAGCAGCTGATTCAGGCCTCTGTCAGTCATGGGAAGACAGGCTTTACAAACCATTGGCCAGACACGGTAAATTTGTTCTTAGGACTACTGTGTTTTTTAAATGTCCTTAAAGCTTAAAAGTGTTGGGCTATATATGTCACCAAAATGGTCTGCTTGCCTCTGAAATCTTTATAAATCCTTTAAAAGCAAGTTTGTTCCAACCTTGGCTTTTAAGTTATAGCCTGACAAAGCAATACAAACCAGGTTCTTGGAACTGCAAATAAATGTTAGCTCTGCCACAATGAATGGAGCATCACATTTCGTGTGTTTTTATTTTTGTGCTCTTTACGGGTCTTGTGCAGCACCACTATTGGTTTCCTGATGGCACCATAGAATTTTAATAGTTCCAATTTCAGGCACAATTTGTTTTGTGTTGACATGTCAGCCCTATTTTAATGGGGGTAAACCCATGCAACTAGTCAGGTGCAAAACAGCTTAGGGGGTGAAATCTAAGTGAGCGGAAATTACTCTGACAGACAATCACTTACATGGACATATGCACTAATTCTTGTAAATATACATTTCTGTTTTCGAAAAGAATAAATACAACACTTCTGTGCTCACTTAGGCATCCTGCTTCATATTAAAATAAAATAAAAACATTAAAAAATGTGGATGAGCTACTAGGATACTTATTGTGGTCCTAGAGATATGAATGAGACATCAAACTGAAGCATGAACAAGTAAGGCCACAATAAAATAGTGGGGTTTTGCCAATTCACAAAACTGATAGAACCTGAGGCAGCTGGCTTTGAGATCTTTCAAGCTATGGTTGTCATGACACACAAAGAGCTACCTATGCTGTCTTGGGATAAACAGCTATTGAGGTAGATGGACTGATGCTCTGACTTGGTATAAGGAAGTTCCTTGTATTCTTCAAAGAAGACATATTTTGAATAATAGAGATGCCATGTTTCTTTCAGTGTAGGAAGAAAGCAGAGGTAGGGATATTTAAAACTATGCTGAATTAGCTGCAATCTCATAATGTATTAGCTGCTCAGACTTTGTCTGAATGCATTTAAACAATACCTGATAGAACGCCTCTCCCAACACAAACCTACCTGTACACTACACTGAACATCAAAGGCCCTCCTTCGGGTGCCTACTCCGAGGAAAGCTCAGAGGATGGCAACAAGGGAGAAGGCTTTCTCAGTGGTGGCCCCCAAATTATGGAATGATCTCCCTGACGAGGTGCACCTGGCGCCAGCACTGTTATCTTTTCGGCTCCAGGTCAAGACTTTCCTCTTCTCCCAGGCATTTTAGCATGTGTTTTTAAATTGTTTTTTTTAAAAAAGTGTCTTTAAATTTGTATATTTGCATATTTGTTTTTAATGTTTTTAATTGTTGTAAACTGCCCAAAGAGCTTTGGCTATGGGGCGGTATACAAATGTAATAAATAAATAAATAAATAATAGAACTTGACTATATTGAAATAAGACCCACCTCAATTGGCAAAACTGCTGAGGTAGGCTTTCATCATGCTCAGGGTATAGGGGCTTTAATCATAACCCATTCTGTGTACATCTACTTGTAGCTAAATCATATCACAATGGCAATAGATTTGAACTTCTCATAACTAAGGCAAGTCATGAGGAGGATTCAGCTCCTTGTGCCCATGTGACCCTTTTGCTCTAAAAATTGGGCCCTTCAGCCAATGTTTCATAAGGCAAACCAGGGGTTAAACAGGCAAACCACCATCACATGCAGCCCCCAAGTTATAAGATATGTCACCAATATTAAAGTAATTTAAATAATGAAATGTGTAGGGCAGAGAGTAGGAAACCTGTGCCTTCCAGATGCTGTTGGGCTTCAACTCCCATCAGCCCTAGTCAGCATGGCCAGTAGAGACGGATGATGAGAACTGTAGTCCAACAGGTTTGTAGTCCAACAAATCTGGAAGGCCATAGATTTCTGATCAGTGGTGCTAATTGTCCTACCCAGTTACTATCTCTCCTATGAGCAAATGTTGCAGCATTTGGGGCTTTTTAGTTTAGAGAAAAGGTGAGTAAGAGATAGCATGATAGAAGTATATACAATTATGCATGGCAGGGAACAAGCAGATAGAGAAAAGCTTTTCTCCTTCTTTCATAACACTAGAACTCATGGATAACCAATGAAGCTGAATGTTGGAAGATGCAGCGCAGACAAAAGAAAGTAATTCTTCACACAGCACATAGTTAAACTATGGAATTTGCTGCTACAAGAGACAGTGATGGCCACCAACTTGGATGGATGTAAAAGAGGATTAGACAAATTCATGGAAGAAAAGTCTATCAGTGGCTACCAGCCATGATGGCTGTGATCTCAGTATACTTCCAAATACCAATTGCTGGAAACTGCAGGAGGGAAGAGTGCTCTTGCACTCAGGTGCTGCTTGTGGGCTTCCAATGTGCAACGGGTTAGCCACTGTGAGACAGGATGCTGGAGTAGATGGGCCACTGGCCTGATCCAGCAGGCTCTTCTTATACTGTTTCCAGGTCTCCAATTTTCACCCAGAGGCAGATTAGGCTGAGTGATGGTGAGTAGCCAATGGTCACACAGTAAACTTTGTAGCTGGTTTCCATTTTTAAAAATTAGTTAAAATGATTTACATGCAGTAGAGCCACACAATACATTTAAAGCACATCCAATATGCATTTCAAGCGCATGACTTCCCCCAAAGAATCCTGGAAAGTGTCATTTCCCCCTCACAGTTATAGTTCCCACCACTCTTAACAAACTACAGTTCTCATGATTCTGTGGTGGATTAATGTGCTTCAAATGTGTTTTAAATGAATGGTGTGGATCTGCCTATGCTGTGCATTCATTAGTGAATAGAAAAGAACAATTTAAAAAGATACTTTTTTAATCAGGGGAAGGACTGTAGCTCAGTGGTAGGGCACGTGCTTTGCATGCAAAGATCCAAAAGACTATTGCCTGGAATCCTGGAGAGCTAAATGGTACCAAACGGCCCATGTCAGTCCTAAAAGAGGAAAGAGATCTAAGGGCCACAGTGACTTTGAGATTTATTTATGTATTTTATTTATAACATGCATATACTGCTTCATTGTAAAAAAAACCTCAAAGCTGTTTGCAGAAGGAATTAAAACAATGAAATTATTGGCAAAAACAGTTGAAGACAGATATTTAAAAACATTCAAAATAATAAAACCAACAATGAGTTAAAAACAGATGAAAAAAGCATAACTTCTACATGCCTGGGTAGGTTTGCCTAAACAAAAATGTTTTCAGCAGGTGCCAAAATGAGTACAATGAAGGTGCCTGTCTAATGCCAGTAGGCAGGGAGTTCCAAAGTGTAGGTGCTGCCACACTAAAGGACTGATTTCTTACAAGAGCAGAATAAGCACTACATGGTACCTGTAACATGGAAAGCACACCTTGAACTTGGCCTGGTAGCAAATCAGCTACCAGTGCTGATTTCAAAGCAGAGGTATTAATGTGCTGACAAGGTCTCACTCATGTCAGCAATCATGCCGCAGCATTCTGCACTAACTGCAGCCCCCAGATAAGGTTGGGGTGCATGGAATCACAGGAATCATAGGAATCTTATTGTGGTTGATACGGTATTGCATTTAGGAAATCATCACTGCCTTTTCTTTTTCTATTTCTTTTTTCTATTTGCATTTCATTTACCTCTGACCTCACTCCCTTACATCCATAGAAACAACAGCAGTGGTTCCTTGTGGTCAGCCCAACCCCCTTAAACCCACCTTGTTGTCTGCATAATGGTTTGTTTCTTGTCCAATAGTGGTAAAAGAGAATTCACATAATGGGAAGTGTGGCTTTAATTGCTATTGTTCCCAAGCTACTGCCTGTGAAGGTAGTCCAAACCATGTGTGTTTTCTCTTTGTCAATCATTACTCACTGGAATTGGGTTGGCTGTCAAGGTGAGTTTATAGCAGCCCACACAGTAGCAGGAAAGGGCAGAGAATCTTCTTAACTCTTACACATTTCTCAAACCTCTCACTGCAGTGAACAGTCAAGTCTGTAAAGAACTCTGGGCAGCCATGTTAAAAGGCAGGCAGGGCATTCCAGGCAGGGGCTTGCCAACCCTGCTTGGATATGGATATCTTTGCAGAGGATCCCTAGTCAACCCTTACCAACAGCACAATCTTAACCATATCTACTCAGAAGACTGTTGAGTTCTATGGGGTTTAGACTCTTAGTAAGTTGTGCTTAGAATTGCAGCCTTCAGGAGCATCCATATTTACTCCTGAATGCTCCCATCTAACATCTCCACAACACTAGGCTCCCTTCTTCCTACAACAGCCTTCTGGCGCCTGGCCTGGCCTGAGAGCACTTAAACCCTTCTTGCCAGAAGCAAGTAGGCTAGATTAAATGTTCCCTACCCAGGCTCCCTAAGCAGGTAAGAAGGAATAATCCTGTCACTTCAGCTGGACCTGGGAACACCCTTATTTAACTAAGATTTCTATCTTAATTTCCAATCAGAGGTTTTTTTTGATTGAGTGGTATGCTCCAAGCAACTGTGGTTGATCCTTAATGTATCATGCTTAATGACCTCACTAGGTCCGGCCCCTGAAATCTCAGGGTTCGGAATCTAGCAACCCTAACTTCTTATATTCTGTTATGTATGTATGTACTTTATCATTGAAATTCGTCATCAGCCCCCACTATTACTGACAGCCATTTTAAAGCAAAAAAAAAAAAAAGTAATATTAGTGGTTAGCAAACAGCAACTCTTTCCCCCCACCCAAAGTAAACTCTAGTGAGTTTTGGGTTACTCAATGCTCCCAAAGAAATGGATGAAAGGGGTTTTTGAGAATAAGAAAAAACTGTTCACTTTTATAAAGGTTTTTTTTTAGGGATATGCATTTTCCTTCTTTCTTCCTTATATCTATTTCAACAGTCTTGAAATGGAATATATTCTGAAAGAAGAGCCAAATAGTCAGTCAGTTGCTATGACAGTTTAATGAATTTATCCTCTTTCAAAGATAATACAGTTAATGGACGCAATATTGATGGAAATTTTTATTAGCATTATTTTTGTTCCAAATACTTTTTTTCTTGGAAATGTATATATATTGTATTTTTATGTGATTGCATAAGTTTCCCAGTATTATGGAGGGGGAACAGGTGTGGTTCTCATAGCTTTGTAAATCATTATAGTGGTGGCCATTTTGGATTATGGAAGCCATCTTAGATGATTCAGGAGTTATGGATAGCTTAACTTTTAAATTCCTCATCCAATAAAACCTATACATAGACACCAAGCACACTTTCCTAGATTTCAGAACAAGATTATTGCTGAATTCTACATTCAGAGGAGTCAGTCTTGGATTTTGGTTGCCATATAGAAAAAGCTACCAATTCAGAGTGGACAACAACCATTTTTGACCATCACTATATGCCTCTAAACTACCTTCAAAGTTGTGTTTGTTATGTCCAAAAGTCATAACTGACTGACTAAAAAGAGAAAGTGGAACAAGCCATGATGAATTCCTTCTGTTCTTTTGTAAAACTCAACCCTATTTTTTTTAGCTTTAATGACATGACAATTAACTGCCATAGAAGGCATTTTTAGTTTATGTATATATGTATGTAAATGTGGCAGTTAATTGTCAGCATATTATACTGCACCCAATATGACCCACTTTATCAGGATAGCAATTGACCTGTAATATTACAGGTAATATTGGGCTAAAAATACTTGCATAAAAGAATTTCTTTCCTAATAACACTTGGACTGAGTGATGTTGGCACATCTGTAAGATTAATGGTATCATGCTTCAGTGCTTATGCATCATAAAATTCTGTCAGCACAGTCACAGAATAGGTGAACCAAAAATTGGAAGGATCTAATAGCAGACTCCCTAAACAGTGACAACATTACTATGCCCAAGGAGTCCCCAGTGGTAGTTTAAAACCATGGCCCTCAGGTAATTTGTACACCAAGACACTTGAAATTACATGTTTGGGACCACAATCTCTACAGCTAATTTAATTTTCTTCAGGGCCACCCTGGTCTAGTGTAGATTGAAATATTAAGGCTGAGTCTGAAATGTGAATAATGCTGTGAATAATGTCACAGGCCAGGCTCAAAGCACATTACTGCTTTTCACTGAAACAGATAAGCACCTCCTACCTTGACAAATACAGGCAGAGCTATAGAGAACTACCTCTGTTTCTTCTCTTGAGAATTAGTGGACATACTAACCAATCCAGCTCTTGTCTATCTACCATCTGTGGTTGCACAGGTACAGTACTTACTGCCTTTCTACATACAGACGTTGCTGGCATACCAGAAAGCCAGTGGAAGGTTGCAGGGGCTCCTGTACCTGTCCCCAGTGCCTTACCTCCTGTATTGCCAGCGCTCCGGTTCCTCAAGTGGCCAGGCAAACTATGCCTTAGTGCAGTGGTTTCCAAACTTTTTTTCCCATGGACCACCTGAAAATTGCTGAGGGTCTTGGCAAACCACTTAATGATTTTTCTTCCTGTTGTAGCAATTGTGATGTGCAGTGCTAGATGCTGCATGATTTTAATGTATTTTAATTTCTTATATTTTGTATTGTATTGTATTGTATTCCATAGAAATCGAATTGTAATACAATAAAATGCAATATAAGAAATAAAAGGAGAAATTAAAATACAATTAAACTCAATATGAATACTAAATGGATGTGTCATCTCCAACCACAGATCACAGATGCAGTGCAGATGACCTGAGTGAATCTGGAGGACCTCTAGTCTGCAGTTGTAGCCTGAAGAAAGACAGCTGATTCTAAGCCAATCAGGGTATACAAGGTCCTATAAAGCTTTGTTGCCAAGCCAGCAACCTGAGTGCTTATGCTTCTTGCTCAGGTTGTGATTCCTGCCTACCTTTGACCTCACATCTGCTTTTGATCCCTCCGAACATTTATTTCAGGGATAGATAATCTGTGGTCCCTCCAGATGTTGTTAGACTCCCATCACCTCCAGCCAGCATGGCCAATAGTCACTGATGATGAGAGTTGTAGTCCACTGCATCTGGAGGACCATAGGTTTCCCAGCTGTTACCAGATTTGCTTGGGTACCTGTATACATGCACATGTATCTTATATGCATGCTCACAGAAGTATATCACCCTTAGGATCTTTCCTGGAGACCATTGTGCAGCACAGAGGTTACTGAAATAGTCACGATTCCTTTAAAAATACTAGGATTATATCTTACTTACATGAGAGAATTCACAAGATCCAATAAATATCAGTATAAATGAATATAAAATGTTACACAAAATGGCAGACAGTGAATGAAAAGTGCTAGTACAGAAATATAACATAGCAGGATGGTTAGTGTTACAAATTACATAGGCTACCCTTGCTTGCATGCCTGGCACATATGTTTAAACACTTCCTGTACAGGAACTGGATTTGAGGTAAAGTTGAATGTAAGAATATCTTTATGATATGAACACTGTTTAATATGAAAATGGTTGACTGTGTGAAGGGGGTGGGTGGGGACAAGAACCTAGGCTTTTATTCATGGCTGAAGCCAGAAAATGTGCAAGATATATGGGTTCAGCTGGCACTCTGCCAAAAAACAGCTAGGCTGTTACAATTTCAAAAGAGTTGTTTTGCTTACATACTTGTAAGGCTTTCAATTATAGCAGTTAACAGAAGAATCTAGCTTTTATATGGGTCAGGAGAATAATAAAGGATCAAATTATTATAGCTCCTCCAGCAAGCATTCTATTCAAAATTATTGGTCCTTAGTTATAGGCCAATGAGGATTCAGAATTCTAGGGATAATCTAATGGTTAGTCAGAAGGCGCTGACTAGAGTGAACATAAAGGCAGGCACAGCATTGGATGGGAGGAATTATGGTAGAGGTCAGTCAGGAAGAGGTTGGAGAAGGGACTGAAGAACCCACGAAGCCACCCAGGAGAAGGAATTTCCAGAGGCAGTACATTTTCTGAAGGTAGCTTCTGGCCTGAGTGACAACAGCTGACAGTTGGTTTCATGAAGCTTGCAGAGCGCGCTGACTGTGATATCTTCATGACTGAAGTGTAGAAGGAAGACTACTGAGGAAAGCTGAAGCAAGACTGTCAGGGTTCTCAAGAGGCAGAGACCCGGGTAACTGTCAACTGAGAGACTTGTTTCCTTTCAGTGAGACCCTGACAAGAAAGCAGTCCTCTGAGTGCCTATGAGTTAAGTAGGGGAGAAGATAAAGTGGAACTGGCTATGAGCTTTGCATAGGGGTGGAACTAGGGCAAGTATATAGCCACATCTTTGAAGCAACAATCTGTGCTTTAAAGCAACAATAACATATTTTAATGGTACAGTAGATACAAAGAAACTACCCTATTTAAACAAATTATCAAACCAAGTGTTAAATAACTATCTGCAAGTATATTTATTATACACTGGCTCTCTATATTTATTAAGGTTTATTTATTACATGTTAGTGTTTATTTACTTGCAGGAAGTCTGAACTAGAAGGAATGAACAATGAATTTATTAAACATATATCATAATCGTCATAATAAAGTAAGTACTTGAATGATAATGTCCTTTTTATATTTTTGTATATATTCATAATAGCAACAATAAAATTATTATTTTTAAAGATACCCTATGTTTGCTTGATACAAGTGTCTGGGTCTATTTGTCCTATGTCTTGTGTATTGTAAAAGAACGTTCCCCTTCATATTCCTCCCCCAGCCCCACTGCTGTGAAAAGCATGAAAAAGAAGATTGAATTTTAAAATGCTGGACAAATTGCCTGTGAATCATGTGATGTCATGTGATTGACAGGTGGATGGCTATGCCCCCCTGTCAAATGAGGACCACAAGGCCAATCTGATAAGGATCTGGTTTGTGGAGCCAAAAAAGATTCCCCACCTCTGGAGTAGAGGAAGGTGCTAGGGAATGGGCAGAATTGCCTAAACACACCAGGGGAAAAGCTTAAAAGCAGATGACTGGGATTTGGATTAACTTGAGGGTTCAGAAACAATGAGATTAAAGAAATAAGAAAGGTAGAGAAAGAAAAAAGAGTGAGGGCAAAGAGAAGCTGTCTCCTGAATTTTACCATGACCTGCAGGTCAGCCCTATAGCCAGCCTTCCTTGTTAGTTGGGGCAGCTACATTTCTAGTTGGGGTAGCCACATTTCTAGGTGGGGCACTTGGATAGGACAGGTGCATAGTGCCAGCCAATCCCCTTTTCCCACTGGTGGAGAAGATGTGAGGACCAGGCCAAGGAAAGAGAAAGGCATTGACCATCCATGTCACTCCACTTCCATCCAGAGAGTGTGTTGGTTTACATGAAAAACTTTAATCTGTGGAATTGTCTCACCAGACTCAAATGCTTAACTTTGCCTACAGCTACAGTTCTGTTTTACCTGTGGTCTGTCCTTGTGGTCTGATTGTTTATGAACTGAACTACTTTGGTAAAGACAGTGAGCTCCTGAGCTTGGCTTTGATGCTGCATTAGGTATCTCAGCTTTAGATTCCACCTGAAAATCAAAATTGCCCATACAAGTTTAGGGAAGAGCAGAGAGAAAATACTTTAATGTGTGTATGCTAATTCCTCCTTGAGAATCCCTCCTTCTAGTCTTCTTCCTGACCTTTAGATTTTCCTTCCTATTGGACAAACAAGGGAAAACTTTTTAACTGGTTGCTATATAAAGGACTAACTAAGCAATTGGAAACTAATTGTGGAAAGCAATTGTACTTTTTTATCTGGTTGCTGGGTTGATTTTTCTGTTCAGAAACCTTGAAAAGCCTTATGCTGAGCTGCACATACTGAGAAAATCAGACATTAGGTCTGAGTTACAGCCTACGAGGCCAGCCAGCTGGGTAGCTAGCTGTAGTGTACACAGCAATGTTTCTATTCCTTTAGGGCTGTTTTCATCCTTTGCCATCAAGTATTCAAGAAAAAGAAGAAAAAGCCACTACTATTGTAAGCATAGTAAGTACTTTAAAAGAGTAAAGGGTAACTTAAGGGTAGCCATTTTTTCAAATCACTTTAAGTTATCTCTTTATTTCAACCTTTAGTAATAAGCACCCAGACCTGCGCTATACATTATAATAATTCAGGAATAAATAAACTCTTACTTCTTACAGCAGGCAAACATGCTTCTTTGTTGCTGGCCAGGTAGAGAACACAACTGAAATTGAAAGTAAAAAACAGAGCAAAGTAAAGTCCAAAGGGTGGAGTATTACTCTAGCCGATAATACAAAGTTCTAATATTTAACTCTTCACGGGTCACGTTATTATGCAGGCTGTTTTCTTTCAGTATCACTTACGTAATTATAGGGCGATTGTGATGATGAAAAATCCACTCTCAGTCAGGGAAAGGCTTGAGTGAGCAGACTTCTAGGGGCTCTTCCAAATGAGGCTTTTGTTGTGCACTTGCCTGCCTTTTTCAGAGGGTCCTATTCTTAAATTGCTCCTGATCTTAAAACAAGCTATCGTTCTTTATAAATGGAGGTTGTCATTGTCTGTCGTGTCACAAATTAAAAAGAAAACAATTTTCCCCAAAATTTCTAGGGAGTATGAAGCACAGCTCTGGGGATTGTCTCCCCCCCATCCCCCACTACAGGGCTGCTGCAGGCCAAAGGTTGGCTAACCTTCATAGGTTGCCCTTGGCTTAAGACTGCTCACCAGCCTGGGTTCCTTGGGAACTTTCCAAACAGAGTTCCAAAAATAGCAGGAGAGGGGACCCTATTGACAGAAATTTAGTGACTGTCTATGACACCCTTAGTGTTTTGTCTTCCATTAAATATTTGACATAAAATTGAACTGACCTTCCTGGTAAATTGGCCAATAATTGACTGATCGTATGCTGCTGAACCCCAGCATAAAAACTGTAAAACAGAAGGACATGTTCAATGCATTCCACCTCCTATTTATTACAAGAGCATATCCTTAACAGAAGAGGGGTGCCTGCAAACCTGACACATAGCATTTGAGAAGGAAGAACATTAAATTTGGCCAGAATTGAAAGCTCTGCAGTATTTAGCTACATACAAGTTCTCAAGGTAAGCAGTAAAATGAAAAGGGCCTGCACACAAGATATACATACAAGAGCAGGGTGAACAGGTTTTATGTGAGTGAGCCAGAAGATCTTGAAAGGCAATATCCCAAAGTCTGGGTTGTTTTTATGCAAATGCATTATCATATCCCAACTGAAGGAGGAAAGAGGGTGACAATCCAATAGAGGCAGCTTTTGGGGCCACAGGTTTTGTCAAGTGACTATGGTAAGTGTCCCCTAATAAGTGTGCTAGCAGCCCCGTTCCCAGTTTGAAAAGAAAGATTTTGAGCCAAAACTTTAAAGTTTCTAGCCAAGTGGTCCTTCTCCAGTTTCCAGTAAAACAACTGTGTTGGAAACACATCTTGGAATCCAGAGAAGAGCATGTAAGAATTTGACCTGAATGTTATTTAACACAGATAACACTCCCCTAATCCAGATAGCAGCTCATAGAGTAATTGTGAGCTTATTTTAGCACTGAAGATCTTGAGAGCTGCAGGTATACTTGGTGTAGAAATAGTATAGCAGACTGATTAACTTGAGCTTTCTGGGTGGCAAAAGATCTATGAGTAATCCAAAGGATTTTTGAGTGATGGAATACTACCCCCAAATATTGGAAAGTTCTCACTTGTTCCAAGATTTGGTCATCTATTTTGGAAACATTCTTTTCAAAAAACCAAAGCCTTTGATTTCCCATAGTTGATCTTTAAACAATTTTGCATATAGTAGTTCAGGAACTTAACAGATGTTTTTACCCAGGTCTAGAATGAGAAAGAATAACTGCATCATCAGCTGCCAATAACAACTGACAATAAAATGTATGCATTTTATTCCCAGTTGTTATTGACGTGAGGTAAATGGTAGGGATGTGTAGCTGCCTTGACTTGATTAGGCAAAAATCAACCCAGTTTGGGATTTAGACACATCAGTTGCACGTCCCTAGAAAATGGTCACTTTGATTTAGAAAAGTGACATACAAATATTTTGAAGAAGTAAATAACTTCTCTCAAAACTGAACTTTGGGCTTGCTGCTAGATCAAAGTGAAACAAACAAAAATAACCCAGCCAGCTCAACACCTCTGTAAATTGCAATTTGTGACTTCTTTTTATGTAAAGAGGCAATCTGGTATAGTACTTAAGTGTCTGGTGAGAACTAGGGAGACTTGGGTCCAAATCTCTACTCAGCCATGAAGCTTCCTATATGATTCTGAGTCACTTTCTGTTTCTCACCCTAATCTACCTCACAGGATGGTTGTGACACTAAAGTAGGGGGGATGTATTTTATTAGTAGTTTTTTAGAGGAAGAGCAGGCTAAAAATAAATAAAATGTAGGTGTGTCAACTTGGATAAATGTTTTAAAACTGAGCTTCTAGATGTCCTTGTAAGGACATGTCTAATGTGCCTGTGTTTGGGAATGTTTCTTAAATACCCTCAGTGCCAGAAAGCTAAGAAAGAGGTGCCTAGGTTCGAATTTAAACACCCAGCAATACAGATTGATAATGCAATCCTATACACCAGGGATGGGAAACTGGATGTGGCCAAAGAGCCAGATTCCTAATTTCCTTCCACAGCATGTCATTTCATTCATTGGCGATCACTCGTGGCCGAGTAAGATTGTCTTCCAGGGTAAAGTCTTTAACAGTGGGTCCGTAAGTGACTGTGGAGGCCAATTCTGGATCCACACAGCCTTCCACAGTGAGGACATAGGTTTCCAGATGGAAGATGGTCACGATGAAGATTTGTTTGACGTGCCTTCCGCTTAGCTCGTTTGTCCCGTTCGCCCTGTACTCGTGTTTCTTCAAAGTCCATAGCACCTTCAATAATGGCCGACCACCAGCTGGGATGCTCATGGGCCAAGGCTTCCCAGTTCTCGATGCTCATGTTACATTTTTTTAGATTAGCTTTGAGAACATGACTCGGGCTGTTGACACGATTGCTCCTGCGCGCCCTCTCCTGTGTAGAGCTCATGCAGCTCCATGGTACACCCCGGAGCTGAGAGTGATGAAACAAAATAGGAGACGGCTTGAGCGGAAGTGGAGGCGAACTCCCGATGGATGCAATTATGCGCTGGTAAGTGGTTCCACTAAGCTGTACCTAGAAGCGGTGAGGGTGGCGAAAAAACAATACTTTGCTGCCACCATTAAGTCATCTCTTTCCTGCCCAGCAGAGCTTTTAAGAGTTGTCCGAGGGCTACTTCATTCTGGCTCTCAGGACATGGTAGAGTCATTGGTAGCCCGCTGTAATGAGTTTGCTGGACACTTCCAGAATAAGATCCTACGCATCCGCCGGGACTTAGACTCCCAGTTTATAGCAGTTGATCCTATTGAGGCGTCCAGAGCACAGTCTTGTCATGTTTTATTGGATGAGTTTCAGTTGGTTCAGCTCGAGGACGTGGACAAGGTACTTGGACAGGTACGTGCAACCACTTCGGTACTAGATCCTTGTCCCTCTTGGCTTATAAAAGCTAGCAGGGATGGAACAGTTGGCTGGGCCAGGGAAGTGATAAATGCCTCTTTACGAGAGGGAGTGGTCCCTGGTTGTCTGAAGGAGGTGGCAGTAAGACCACTCCTGAAAAAACCTTCCTTGGACCCAGAAAATTTCAACAGCTACAGACCAGTAGCGAATGTTCCATTCCTGGGCAAGATCTTGGAACGAGTGCTTGCTAGCCAACTCCAGGCGCTATTGGATGAAACTGATTATCTGGATCAATTTCAATCGGGTTTCAGGCCTGGTTTCGGCACTGAGACAGCCTTGGTCGCCCTGTATGATGACCTATGTCGGGAGAGGGACAGAGGGAGTGTAACTCTGCTGATTCTCCTTGATCTCTCAGCGACTTTTGATACCATCGATCATGGTATCCTTCTGGAGAGGCTTGCGGAGTTGGGAATTGGAGGCACTGCTTGGCAGTGGTTCTGCTCCTACTTGGCAGATCGTCTCCAGAAGGTAGTGCTTGGGGAACATTGCTCGACACCGTGGGATCTCCAATGTGGAGTCCCGCAGGGGTCGGTTCTGTCTCCCATGCTTTTTAACATCTACATGAAGCCGTTGGGTGCCGTCATCAGGAGTTTTGGAGTGCGTTGTCATCAGTACGCTGATGACACGCAGCTCTACTTCTCCTTTTCATCCTCTTCAGGTGAGGCTGTCAATGTGCTGAACCGTTGCCTGGCCGCGATAATGGACTGGATGGGAGCTAACAAACTGAGGCTCAATCCAGACAAGACTGAGATGCTGCTTGTGGATGGTTTCTCTGACCAGGTGGTGGATACCTACCCTGTCCTGGATGGGGTTACACTCCCCCTAAAGGAGCGGGTTCATAGTCTGGGAGTTTTTTTAGATCCTTCCCTGTCACTTGAGGCTCAAGTGGCCTCGGTGGCTCGGAACGCGTTCTACCAACTTCGGTTGGTAGCCCAGCTATGTCCCTACCTGAGCAGAGAGGACCTTACATCAGTTGTACATGCTCTGGTAACCTCGTGATTAGACTACTGCAATGCGCTCTACGTTGGGCTGCCTTTGAAGACAGTTCGGAAGATACAGCTTGTCCAAAATGCGGTGGCCAGAGTAATAACGAGGACCAAGCGGTCGGCACGCATAACACCTGTTCTGGCTCGCTTACATTGGCTGCCAATATGCTTCCAGGCCAGATTCAAAGTGTTGGTTTTAACCTATAAAGCCCTATATGGCGCGGGACCACAATACCTGTCGGAACGCCTCTCCCGATATGAACCTGCCCGGACACTGCGCTCTGCATCAAAGGCCCTCCTCCGAGTCCCGACTCATAGAGAGGCTCGGAGGGTGGTGACGAGAACTAGGGCCTTCTCAGTGGTGGCCCCCAAACTCTGGAATAGTCTCCCCGTTGAGGTGCGTATGGCGCCGACGCTGCTGTCTTTTCGGCGCCAGCTTAAGACCTGCCTCTTTTCTATGGCGTTTTAATTTAATTTTAAAATATTATGTAATCTGATTTTTTGCACTTTATATATTTTTGTAATATTTATTATGCACTTTTTATGAGATGTATTTTGTATTTTCTGTTGTACACCACCCAGAGAGCTTTTGCTAGTCGGGCGGTATAAAAATTTAATAAATAAATAAATAAAATAAATAACATCTTTAAACCTCTTTTGCTGTCCACCGATATTCCGTTTTCCATCCTTAAGTTGGGAGTAAACGAGCTGCTTTGGAAGATGGTGATCAGGCATTCGAACAACATGGCCGGTCCAGCGAAGTTGATGTTGGAGGATCATTGTTTCAAAACTGGTGGTCTTTGCTTCTTCCAATATGCTAACATTAGTCCGCCTATCTTCCCAAGTAATTTGCCTATGTGCCGGTCCATGACTAGGGGCTTCTGGATTTCACAGCCCTGACCCCGTTGCCATTCGCCAATTGCCATGGGACTCTTGGTTTGTTTTGTTTTGGTTGGAAGACACCTGTGCATGAATGTTTTATGTGGGGAGATCAGTGCACGATGATCAACACACAATCTTGACAGAAAAAGGCTTTGATCCAATGGCATGGATACCACAACGATTGGAAGTCTTTTATCTGCTGCAGCCTTCATCCGCCTTCACAGCCATTGTAACATACACATTGTTTGCCTGTTCTGCCATTGAGAACTTTCTTGGATCGTTCTTTGTCTGGTTCCTCTCCCTTGACCTTACCGCCATGGGTGACCCTGCTGGGAGTACATGACTCCCGATGGCATCGCTCACAGGGTTCATTGGAACACTCAAGCCCACTCACCACTGCAAGGTGATGAGCCAGCGAGGGGCCATACCATGTAGGCCCTCTTTGATAGATAGATGGGATTGCCCACCTGTCAGTCACCAGATATCATAATTATGTCATATGAATGACACCTGACAAAGTTCAAAGCAGGTTGCTGTAACAGCTGATTGGCACATCCAAGTAAGAGATGGAAAGTACTGAATGAAAATGTGGTATGAATGAAATAGACTCACCAGTTACCACTGTTTAATAGTGATGCTGGGAATATGCTTTCTCCTGCTAGGAGATGTTAAAGGACTTGTTCTGTCAACAATAAAGAGAGATCAGTGGCAATTATATGTTTGTTTATAGGAAATATTTCAAAATATTCCACAAACAAGACCCAGCACAGCTCGAAGTACAAAAGATGGTCATAATAACATTAATAATGCTGGCATATACAGTATCTTTCATCATTATAGAAGAATATCATCTTCACAGAATAGACATGAATAGCCCTATTTATTACATTTTTAAAGTGGGCTAAAACAATTCAAGGTAATTATCCTTGCAATTTTATGTGCCCCTCTTTGACACTTGTACTACATCTGAATATTACCATTTTCTTTCTACAGTTTACTTATTTGCCGGACTCCTCAAATGCAAGAAATAAAGTAAATTCTGAAGTAGAAAGGGCATTGAGATTACTGTCATTCTGTGACTAAGAAACTCATTAAAAGGGGGGGGTAACTAAAGAACTTGAGATACAGACACTAAAGGTGCCCAATATCAGAAAATAAAATAGAAATGAGTGAATTTCATGAATACTTTTGAAAGCCAAGAACACCCTAATCTAAATATGTGTCATTGAATATCTGCTGGAGCACCACAGCTGTAATCCTGCTATGTTGATGTATTGCCATGTTGATGTATTACCACACTATGTGTTAATGCAGCTGTGAATGGGCACTTTGGGTACACTGCATGAGTGTGCTCATTGAAGCTGTGTCTGTCCTGCTCGGTGCAATGACAAACCTCTTAAGAGGCAAACTTCATATTAAAAGAGTGCTTATCAATGGTTCCTTCTCAAACTGGAGGGAGGTAATGAGTGGGGTACCTCAGGGCTCAGTCCTGGACTCAGTGCTCTTCAACATTTTTATTAATGACTTGGATGACAAAGTGCAGGGAATGATTATCAAATTTGCAGATACAAAATTGGGAGGGATAGCTAATACCATGGAAGATAGAAACAAAATTCAAAGTGAACTTGATAGGCTGGATCATTGGGCTGAAAACTACAGAATGAAATTTAACAAGGATAAATACAATGTTCTATACTAGGAAAAATAAACCAAATGCACAGTTATAAGATTGGGATGTTTCACTGAGCAATAAGGTATTGTTGCTGATCACAAGCTGAATTTGAGCCAATAGTGTGATGTGGCTACAAAAAAGGCAAATGCTATTTTAGGCTGCATTAACAGAAGTATAGTTTGCAGATCACATGAAGTACTAGTTCCCCTTTATTTGGCACTGGTTAGGCCTCATCTTGAGTACTGCGTCCAGTTTTGGACAACACTTTTTAAGAAGATGCAGACAAACGGGAACAGGTTCAGAGGGCAACAAGGTTGATCAGGGGACTGGAAACAAAACCTTATGAAAAGAAACTGAAAGAACTGGGCATGTTTAGCCATGCAAAAAGAAGACTAAGGGGAGATATGAAAGCAGTCTTCAAGTACTTGAAAGATTGTCACACAGAGGAGGGCCAGGATCTCTTCTCAATCATCCCAGGAGACAATAGCATGAAATGGTTATATACAATACAGCATGATCAACAGACCCTTATTTCAGTTCTTTGGGGGGGAAATCTGGCCTGTCTCTATTTCAGCCTTGGAATGCTGAATAGTCAGGAACAATATAAGGCAGTGTCTATCCCTATGGAGCTCATTCCCACAGTTATTTTTTTATGATCCAAGAAGTGTGCTGAATAAATGCATTATTTAAAATGCCTTCCTCTGGATTCATGATGGTGATATTTGTAGTACGATTTCAAAACCACATGTCCAGGCCCTGATACTTGAAAACAGTGTAAACTAGGTTGTATGTACAGCATTACAGTGAAATAATGAGATCTAAGAGAGATCAGGTACCCAACAAGAAAAATACAACAAAATTCAAACCACCTAACCTTTTAAATATATTATATGAATGTGCCATTGTTTGTGTTTTATAGAGGAATGATCCATCTCTCTATATTTGTGCACTGAGATTTGTTTTTATTATGTTGTAGGTTGACCCTCAGAGATGCTGATATTATGGCTGAACACATTCTGGTTATGACAGTGTTGAGATGCTACACTTCTTTTTTTTTTAAAAAAAGCATAACTAGTTTGTTGGAATTTCAGCATCTTGTGCAGATGTTGCCTCAAGGTGGTTATGGCCAAGTTGCACATCTTTATCCTCTACAGCCAGGCAGTAAAACCAGTATCCTTCTTGAAGTTTGTCTGCAGTGTCCTGTGTTGCAAAGCATCTAGAGTTTAAGAGATATTTTAGAACCATCCAGCAGGGTGATGGTTTCTACTAGCATCAAGAATTTCCAAGCAGTGATCAAGCATCGTCTATTTAAACAATATGCATTTGAACTGGGTTGTTATACTGTGTGGTGATGAAAAGAACACACCTTCCTACCAAGAGGAATTTGGTTTCTCTTGAGAAATTACTTTTTTCTCAAGCATTTGATACCTGGAAAATGCATTTATGATTTCCCAACTTGCTAATGTGCCTGAAGTTTCACTGTACCACCATCAAAAGAGTATTCATTGGTAAGCAGTGGTGTAGTCGTCCAGGGTCTCAAGTGGTCTTACACCCCTTACTTTTTTGGGAGCGGGGTCCCAGGAGAGTTCCTATGTCTCCAGCATCCTATGAGCTGATCAGTATGAAAGGGGAATGTGTTAGCCACTGGGAAGAGTCCTCTAACATGCTTCCTTGTCCTTTCCTGCTGATTGGAGCCAATCAGAGTGAAAGGAGCTGAGTCAACCACTGAGAAGATGCTTTTCAGTAACTAACACTCTCCTCTTTTGTGCTTATTGGCTCCTATGGACATCTGTTGTTGTGGGAGAAGACATTAACAAGAATCTCATTCTCAACCCAGCAGCAAAAAAAAAAAAAAGATGGAGGGGCATGGCTGTGATTGTCATGAAGGGACCCTGGCACTTCTGAGTTTGCCACTACACTACTATTGGTAAGCATTAGAAAGCCAATTGCTGTTTTTGAAGGCCTTTTAAAATAATAATTGCTAGCTTTTTAATATTTTATATATCTATATTTATAGAAATGCATTAATATTAACATAATATTGTGTGATGTATTAATGGTACTATTATGTCAAGATGCTAGGGAAAATAAAAATCTTGAGATTTCTTTTTACACTCCCATATACTCTTCTCTGCTTTACTCTTGAACTCCGAACAGTCAACAATCTGAGTTCAAGAAATATATGAAAATATATTTATTTATTTATTTATTAAATTTATTAGTCGCCCATCTGGCTGGTTGTCCAGCCACTCTAGGTGACGCACAACATAAAATCATACAATTTACATTACAGCCTTAACATTCCAACAATAACACTAAAATCTAACCCACCCCAGAGGCCTGCCTGAAGAGCCAGGTTTTCAGGGTCTGGCGGAAGCTCATCATGGAGAGGGCATGGCGGATGTCATTTGGGAGGGAATTCCATAGAGTGGGTGCCACAATTGAAAAAGCCCTCTCCCTAGTTCTCACCAGTCTAGCTGTTTTAACTGGTAGGACGGAGAGGTCTTTTGAGACTGATCTTGTTGGGCGGCAACACTGATGATGCTGGAGGCACTCTTTCAGATAGACTGGGCCAAAACCGTACAGGGTTTTAAATGTCAAAACCAACACCTTGAATTGGGCTCAGAAAGCAAATATATGCCTGTTTGCCCTTGAACTCTTGATGTCTGTGCTTCTTAGAGTTGTTTCCTTTATGAACCACCTAGAAATTTTAAAATGGTCCTGTCCAAAAAAAAAGCGCTGATAAAATAAAAAGTACAGGAAAAAGAGAAAATAAGGGAGAAGATTTATAATAAAATCAAGTATATGCCAGGTAGGGCAATCAAGGAAATGCATGCAAATGAGACAGTCTTGTTTAGAAAGCTGAAAAGAACTTAAAGAATGAAGAGAGCAAGGAAGGGAATAAAGAACTAAAGAAGAAAGATATGGTGAAGTTGATGCACTTAAAACTGAATAACAAATCTTGAATGGAGGCTGGAAGGATAAGCAGTGACATGACAGAACTTATGCCCACCCCTCTCACCTCACTATATGAGGAAAAGAAAAATGAAAGAGAAAGTGGAGCAAACCAACAATTACAATAAATCCAAAGAACAAAATAAAGACTTGAAAGAAATAAACAAATCTTAGAAAGATTAAAGTTGTAATTCTCACTTCCTCATGTTCACCTCTTGCTTTTTTCCAATGTTATGGTCATTCTCCTTATTATCTACTTTAATATGTTGCTTGATTGTATTTCTTTACCTACTATTCATAAATCATTTAGGGCTCTCTGTTTTCTTCCTTTTCTCGCCTTTTTGTTTCTTGGTTGATGATTCTTTTGACTTCTGTTAAGGCAACCACATGTTCTCTCTTCCTTTAAGGAGGATGATCCTTCTCTTCACCGTCCTTAGTTTTAACCTTTACCTTTCTACTGCGATAGAAAGAGAGTTTAAGAGTTCTGTGGTTTCTCTGCGATTGCCTTTATCTTGACATGGGTTGCCCTTTCTTTCTGCCTTGATAATCTTTCTACTAGCACTTAATCTTTTTCAGTGAAAATATCTTTTTATTCAGTGCTCTCTACTGAAATTGCTTTACTTTTGTGATACTAGACACAAATACATAACATTAGGCAGGCACAGGCAGGCAGCACCATGGAGATAACATGCACAGAGGGACATGAAATTTGGGGACATGAAATTTGCTATAGAGGAGATTAACCCTGCCAAATTTCAGGTGGGTAGCTCCAGGGGATTTCATGCTAACCATCTTTAGAGTTTCCTTTTTTCTGTAAAGATATTGTTAAAAAACAAGACTGTGAGTGCTTAATGATGCTATATTTCTTTGTTTCTCCTGTTCTTTCCTTCAAGATTTTGAAAAAAAATAGAGTTTTAAAAATTAGGTTTGCGATACTATACTTATAGGTAACATCAGGCAGGCATATATTGGCAGCATCATGAATATGCATATAGGAACATGAAATTTGGGGACATAGTAGTCCCTATAGAGGGGATTAGTCCTGCCAAATTTCAGGTGAGTAACTCCAGTGGTTTTCATGTTAGCCACCTTTAAAATTGGCTTTTTCCAAGAAAGATTTTTTTAAAACAAGACCCTTATGTAAGGGGGCAGATTGCCAACAGCAATAGTGATTGAGGGAAAAAATAAAAATACAATTTAATAGTAATAATATTTACTGTGGTTAGCAATTGGAAATTAATAATAATGACAATGATAATGACAATGACAATGATAATAATAATAATAATAAAATAATAATTTAACCATAGAAGCTAAATATGCCCACAAGAAGCTAAATATGCCCACAAGATTTAATAATAATTCTTAGCAATGAGAATTAAATCAAAGAAAAAAACACCACAGCCAACAAACTTTTTTTTTAAAAAAAAGTTAATAAGGATGGGATTGGGATTGATTGGGAAACAGCAGGAAACACACAAGCTGGACAAATGCCACTCAATCCCATCAAATATTTCTAAGAGACAGAACGTACAAAAGATTTCTGCATTTTAAGACTTCACTTCTTCCAAGCACTATGATTGGAGAGTGTTGGATGAGGTGATAGCATTCTAGCCTCCCTTCCCCCCTCCCTCTCTCCACCCTAGTGTTCTCCTTATATAGTGTTTTAATTGCTCCATTTCAGAGTCACCTTGTCTGGGTTCATTAGAGACTGTTTAGAGCTACAGAGCTGTACAAATCAATCAGGGACTAGCTGATCCACTCTGCAGAGATTGGTAGCAGCTTCAATCCAATCTGGACAGGATATAAATAGGCCCAAATTCCTCCAGTTTGTGTGTGTGTGTGTGTGATTTGTACAAATCAGGTGCACAGCCCTAGTGTCTATTCCTGTTTCCTGTCCAATGTCTTTGTAAGACTGTTGTAGCCCCAAGCCTTGTTCAAAGCTGCCCTACAACATCTTATTGAACATCTTATTGCCTTGGAGCCAGATCAGCAGTAGACTCTTGCATGCTCTACATTCTGATGGGAGTAATATAGGTAGTCCAATGTGTTACAAGACTATTCAAATATTTCTTCATAACTCAAGATTCTGTTTTGGTATGTGTTATTCCATGCATCATTTGCTATTTTGAAACTATGCTGTGTGTCATGGCATCTTTTAAAGAAGAAAGTCAAAGCAAATGTCTCCAAATTGAAAGCCATTACTTATTCAATAATGTCTGCTCAATCTACAATTTAGTTTGGATTCAGACAACCAGTATGATATTCCCTTCTCCTGCATTGAATATGTTCTGTGTGCAGGAATGCCAGTTGCTGGAGGACAACAACAACAGAAAGCTATTGTACTGAGGTCCTGCTTTGGGGCTTCCCATAGGCATCTGGTTGACCACTGTGGGAACAGAATGCTGGACTATATGGGCCTTTGCTCTGATCCACAGTGCTCTTCTTATGTTCTTATCAAGCTTGTTTCATCACACTTGGCCAATAGGCAATTGAGAAAGTGTGACAAGAGAAATTGGCATTAAGAGTGTGTTTTGCCAAAGGAAAGAAGTTTGGAGATTTCAAAGGCAATTAGCATACTAGTGGAGAAGATTTACAGCTTTATTTGAGAGCAGTTGGCATTTTATTGCAGGCAAGGCTCTAAACAAAAATACCAGCTACTCCTGAGCACAGTTTATCTTACAGTCTCCTTTCTATCACCAGGAGCCCCAGATCAGCAGTGATGGAGAGATCCCAGCTGGCCAATACATATACAGCACCTCACCGGACTCAGTCTGTGTTGAAGCTCCCTGAACAGGATTCAGGGAGCCTTATTTATACCCAAAAGAACCCCTGGACCTGGGCTCAGATTTGCACCTGTGACTTTAATTAGTTATACCTTTTGGGATGTTTCTAATTTGGGTCTCATGCTTCTGCCTTTGTTTATCAATTCTGTTGGTCAGTGTTCTGGAGCTTTACAGCAGCATAACTCATAACATGGCCTGAAGGCTGTGTTCCCAGCCCTTAGCAGCATTAGGGAAAACACCTTCACTAATGAACTATTGGCATCCATAGCTGATTCTGGCCAATTAAGGGCCTCTCCTACTTCATCTGTGTTACATAAACAAATCCTCCCAGACTTCTATGCTGTTGTATTCTACACAGGCAGGGTGTGAAAACACGTGAGAGGCCCACTTGGCTGGAGTGCAGGGGGGTGAGATAGGACCATGGGACAGGGGAATTGAGCATGCCATAATAAGCTTCCTTGTTAGATTGAGAAATCTTGTGAGATATTTTCCCATACAGAATGTGATACAATGTGACACATGTCACTTTATAGCCTTGGTTCAGCCTTGGTACTAGATGGTGGCAGCCCTGTGGATCAGATAGAGGGCAGAGGGCCAGCCTCCCCCATACTATGAAGACTAGTAGCAAGTCCTATTGCAAGAGCTAGTACTCCCATGACACACACCCTCTCACCTTCTGGTTAAGATTGCAAGATGACCCGGTACTAGCAATGGGGGGGGGGGGGAATCTGTCAATTTTGATGCTTTCTGTTTCTAATTTTCCCAATCTTAAATTAAGTTCTGTGGCAATTTGCATATTTTTTAAAAAAACACCTCCATGAAAATTCTTCAGCATTTTAGTGTGAATTTCTCTTACTAAACATATTTTTGTATACAATCTTGACTAATGTACAGATCTTTTGTAAGCATTTATCCAAAAATAATGCATTATGTATATTATTTTCACTATGCAAATTTCCTCCTACTATGTGCATTTTTGTAAACATTGTATGGTTGGAGAACTGTATCACAAAATTTGGATAACTGAATTTTAAAGGATGGTCATGCTTTGGTTCTCATATTGTTTCAGAAAGTGCAAATTTGAATCAAATTTCTTCCCTATCCCTATCCAATGCACCATGTTTTACCCAGAGTCCATCCTGCCACCCAGCTGGATCGCTACCTGGCCCAAATTTCCAGCTTTTATTTTTTTTTTAAGAAAGTCCTTTTGGGCATGGAGATGGAAGGTAAACTCTGCACAGTATTCTTCCCAATTATTTAGTGAAGAACCTGCCTGCTCCCATCTTAGAATATTCTAGCCAATGAGGGTAGTTGCAACTATGATTAATATGGAAGTAGTCTTAGGCATAGGGATAGGAAAGGGGTAGAATCATAATTTAGTTGCCTGGGGATTGGACTTCCTGATTCATTTTAAAGATTTTTTCCCTCCCTCAGCATAGAAGTGAAAGTTGTCAATAGAAAACAAAGCAGAAACCTAAGATTTTGGATAATGGTGATTGAAAAGTAGGCAGTTAAGCAAGCCTGGTCTAGTATGTGATTTGATTAAAAGCTGAGATGTGCATACAGTATTGACATTACAATTTTGTCCCATATTAACTTCCAACGTGCAAAAATAACAACTAGATTGGCACTTGGAGAGTGAAAAAAATCTCTAGGAGGAAATATTTTAAAACTTGTCCTCCAGACTTTCTTTCAGTATTCAGAAAGTTGAAACATCTCATCATTTCTACCACTTTGCTTAGAGAACCGCATCACAAAATTCAGGTAAGTGCAAATTTTGAAGGATGGATGTGTTTCTATCCTCATATTGTTTGGGTAAGCATGAATTTGATAGGTTCAGCTTTACATTGAACTGAATCAAATTTCTCCACATCCCTAAAAGTAGCTGAAGATACTATCTTATCTTATGGTATATCTTACTTCATTACCACCTGTTTTGCAGCAATATTTCTTGTACTGAGACTGAAAACAAAATATAGGAGAGTCAAATGTGTATGTGGTACATAATGCTAATGCAAAAAGGAAACAAAAAACAAATCAGCAAATTGCTACAAAAAAACCTTAAGTTAATATGTCTGCTTACCAAACAATCTTTAAATGTTGCTGTTACTACAGTCATTGTCTCTGAGAAACACATTTTGGAATCAAAAGAAAGGGACAAGACCTCAAAGAGAGCTAAGAGAATCTGATCAAAATGATGATACAGCAAGAACTAGTATTGCAGTGCCAGAGGAAACATATAGTAAAAAATGACCAGCAGAGTGCAAAAGAACTAGCTAATGAAAGGAGAGTCAGTTTGTAGCAAGACAAAATGCATCGTCTGAAGTATATTTTCAAAACAGTCCCAGCATTGCAATTATATGAGACAATTGGGGGGAGGGATGTGTGTGTGTTGCCTTGAAATTGTGTCAAGGATATCCAGAGTAAGCGACAATAAAAAAAAAAAGGTAGTCAGACCACTGCAATTGGTATGAAAGCGGATGGAGAAGATCATCATAAAAGAAGAGCAAATCACTTGAAATCTGAATTTCACATGCCTTTAAAAGTTCAGCAGAGAATGGAGTTGCAGTGGAGGAAATGCAATGATAAGTGTATCTGGGTGAAACAACCACCTTTCCAAAAATATCCTTTTCAGTGCATTCTCTCCCCCTGCCCCTGTGAAAACAAGTTTTAGAAAACCACTGAGTTCCATACTCTCCACGCCCTTACAAAAACAGTTTGTTTAGAAGACCACCAGTGGTTTGGTTTTCCTGTGGATTAAAGTATGAGTGATCAATGTGTTTGGCAAAAAGGACTTCTCCTCCACCTTTTATTGTCGTTATATGTAAACAAGCATTGAAATCATGATATTTATTTATTTAAATAATGTTTACCTTGCTTTTCAACAAAAAGAAGCTTGTAGAGTGATTTGTTGTTGTTATGTGCCTTCATGTCGATTTCAACTTATGGCAACTTTATGAATCAGCGACCTCCAGTAGCATCTGTTATAAACCACCCTGTTCAGATCTTGTAAGTTCAGATCTGTGGCTTCCTTTATGGAATCAATCCATCTCTTGGTGGGCCTTCCTCTTTTTCTACTCCTTTCTAGTTTTCCCAGCATTATTGTCTTTTCTAGTGAATCATGTCTTCTCATTATATTTCCAAAATATGATAATCTCAGTTTCATCATTTTTGCTTCTAATGATAGATCTGGTTTAATTTGTTCTAACACCCAATTATTTGTCTTTTTCGCAGTCCATGGTATGCACAAAGCTCTCCTCCAACAGCACATTTCAAATAAGTTGATTTTTCTCTTATCTGCTTTTTTCACTGTCCAACTTTCACATCCATACATAGAGATCGGGAATACCATGATCCTGACTTTAGTGTTCAGTGATACATCTTTGCATTTGAGGATGTTTTTGAGTTCTCTCATAGCTGTGCTCCCCAGTCCTAGCCGCCTTCTGATTACTTGAGTATTGTCTCCATTTTGGTTAATGACTGTGCCAAGGTATTGATAATCCTTGACAAGTTCAATGTCCTCATTGTCAACTTTAAAGTTACATAAATCTTCTGTTGTCATTACTTTAGTCTTCTTGACATTCAGCTGTAGTCCTGCTTTTTTGCTTTCCTCTTTAGTAGAGTGACTTATAGCTCTTATAGATCGATAAATACAAGACAGCCCATGTCCTTGGGCTTACTATCTGAAAGGCATGGCATAAAAGCAAAACTGATTTTTTTCTCTTTTTTTTACTGATCTGTTTTATTTTTTTAAAAAGGATCTGCTTCTTCCTCATTGTGGAATGCTTCCATGGTGCTTAGCAAGTGCTTCCTAGAGGACTCATGGACAGAGATTCCTCCCTTCCCTTGATCACCAGGTCAGTCATCTTTTGGGTGGGGGTGGAGGGGATGGAAGGCCTGTGTCTCCACCTGCATCCTAGTGATGGGATGGGTTGGGTGCTTGAAACCTCTCTCTCCATCCCAGAGCCAAGTTCAAGATCGAGATTTTCCTTCCCTACCCCCAATCAGATATGCAGGATATGCTTAAACCTTTCCACCCATCCCAAGATCAGGGATACAGATTCCTCTCTCCCCACTCACCAAATAAATAATCTGATAAGCAGGGGGCAGGACAATCTGCATCCTCTATGTGTGTGTCTGTCAATTTGCCTGTATTTGTTCCATTGTATATATGCTCTGGTGTGAATGTTATTGATGTGCTCTGGTGTGAATGTTATTGATTGATTGATTGCATTTATTTGCCTCCTTTCCTCCAAGGAACTCAAAGTGGTATACATGGTTCTTCTCTCTGCATTTTATCTGCACAACAACCCTGTGAGATAGGTTAGGCTGAGAGGCAGTGACCGGCCCAAGGTCACCCAGTGACTTTCATGTGGCTGAGTGAGAATTTGAACCCTGGTCTCCCAGGTCATAGTCCAGCACTCAAATCACCACACTAGCTCTGAGCAGTTGTGTGATATAGTTTTCAAGATATGCAGTAGGGACATAGGAAGCTGCCTTGTACTGAGTCAGACCACTGCTCCATGTATCTCAGCATTGTCTACATTGTGGCAGCAGCTCTCTTGGATTTCAGACATGGAATCTTTCCCATCCCTAACTCAGGGATTGATCATGGGGCCTTTTGCGTGCAAAGAAGATGCTCTGCCACTGAGCTGTGGCCCTTGTACTCCACGGTGTATTCATGTTGGTGCATTAAGGATGGGGAAGAATGTCTGCTAAATTGGACTTCATACTGGACTTTGACATAACCCAACAGTCTGCTCTGTTTTGAGACCGGCACTGATTTCTTGCAGTGGGTCACGGCTGTCAACGGCACCATTTTTAAAAAAAATCTGCTCCAAATTTTACTTTATTGTCTTTGTAATTGGCTTTCCTCTAAGATGATGCATTCTTAACTACTGTCTAGGTGATAACAATTGCCATTTACTTGCTTAACCTCCCTCCAATTTTAGGTGATTATCTCCCTAATTGATATGTAAATAATAAAAAAGCTGGAACAGCATAAGCATTTTCATAACCATTTTAGTTAAAAATTACATTGTGGTTTTTTTTTTGCTTAAAAAATCAGCGGATCAGCAATTGCAAAAGCAAATAGGAACAAAAAAAAAAGGTAGATTGGCAATGAAAACCGGACTCTTGGAATTCAAGCAGATCGGAACTAGGCAGTGAACCCCATCCCTACATCCACATCTACTGGCTACATCTACTGCTGGCATGTGAGCCCTGGAGGGTTTGGAAGGTGGTGATGCAGCCCTTGGGCCCCAAATGTTTAGCTGCCACTGCTTTTTAAAGTACTCACAAAAAAGTTGTCCCAGTGGTGACTCCCCCATAGAGTGGACATGTGCATTAAAGGCCTGTACCCTGTTCTAAAAGAGCTGTCAGAGGACCTTTATATGAAGTATCCCTCTGTTTAATAGGGCTGTCTGGTCCAAGTCCAGTTTAAAGATAAAGAGATCAAGGAGATCAGGGGCCTTTAAGTTGCCCAACAATAGTTCATACCTGGAGAGCAGACTAAGCAGGAAGATAGGTCACCCCACTATGGCAAGGTGTTGTATTTCTATTTGAATTACAGTAATTATTTTCTCAATGGGCATCTATACATAGAAATTGGAATATGCAATTCTATTCTGTCCTCTTTTTTTGGCAATGCTTATGTGTCCACCTTACTCCCCCTCTGCCTTTGAAAAGTCGGACCCCCCCACCATGGCACCTCACAACCTGCTGTTGTAAGTGTTGCAGAGTAGCGAAATTAAGTATTTGAGCATCTGAGTGAGCTTTGTGTATTTGAATCTTTGCTAAAGATTACTCTTTCCCTGTGAATTAGTCAGACAGAGACTTTAACCTTTAAAATAAGAAATAACTACTTTATTCTGGAAGTACATACTTGATAGGAAAGAGTTCTACATCTACAGGAGAGGGAGAGACAAAGAGAAGATGTCTGCTCTCCCTCTCAAGAGAAAGAAGAAGAAGGAAGGAGACTGGAAGATGTGGTCAACATCCTAAGCATATCAGTCTAGCAGGAAGGGAGAGTCAGCAGGAGATCAAAGGATAGGTATTAGCCTAGCAATCAGGAGGTCTCCTCTCTAGCTACCCTTTCTAACCCCATGCAGTCCCACATATTCCAACAGTAAGAACCCCCAGTTTCAAATGTGACATGGGGGCATAAGGAACGTAAGTCCCACACCCTCTTGAGCTTCTTCTGTGGCATATGGCATGGCTAACTGCTAGAAAAATCAGGAGCCATTTGAACTGAAGACACTTCTATTTATTTATTTAAAAATATTTCCATATGGCTCTTCATAACATATGATATTGGGCAGTTTCTGCTATGTAAATTTGTATATATATATTAGCAGAGATTGTCAACGGTCTGAGATGCTGTGTGCCAGTGTGTGTGTTTATCTAAGTAGCAAGCTTTTACCCTGCATTTAGATCAGTGAGACTTAAGACTTAGTAAAATAAGAAAAGCTACTTTATTTATCGAAATACATAGTAGATAGGAAAGGCATACCTAGTTCTAACTAACTAAGTTGGAAGCACAATGCCCAGGTTTGGGAGTTGTCCTCATGGCTCAGGAGAGAGAGAGCAGAGACAAAAATGTGTCCTCTCTCTCGGAGAGTCAAAGAAGAGAAGAGGGGAAACAGCGGAAGGAGGAGGGGCAGATAAACTTCCCTAAGCTTATCAGTCTAACAACAGAAGAAAGTCAGTCAGAGCATCACAGGTAAAGGTAGTCAAGCCTAGCCATCTGGAGGACCCTAACTCTATCTCCCTTCTGGAACATAAACAAAAAAACAAAACAGGAGTTGCTGTTGCCCCACTTGCAACAGTTTCCAAAAAAAAAAATGCACATAACAATAGTACACCATGATAATATAAAAATAAAACTCAGTAAAAATCTCTCACCCACAGTTACCTGGTGAGGTGCATCTGTTTCCATCACTATTGACTTTTAGGAGCAATTTGAAAATATTCCTGCTTACCCAGGTATCTGATGGCTGAAGGAATATGTTCCTGGCAGTCCGGAGATCAGATGAAATAATTTTTTACCCATAACATTTTTTTAGAATGTTCCTAACTTTTTTTAATGCTTTTCTTTTTGTTGTTGTTAAATTGTTTTGTTGATGTGTTTGCCATCTTCTCATCCTTTAGGAGGAAGGCAGGATATAAATTCAATAATTCATCATTGTCATCGTCATCGTCATCATCATCATCATCTAGCAAGGTTTATTATCATAAGTTCAGCATTAATAGTCAGTGAAAGTCTGGTGAACAGATGAGTCTGTAACAGGTGCTGAAAGCTCAACAGAGGGTAGAAACACACTCACTATTCTGCCAGTTCCAGTGTGTCTCCACCTCTGTCTTTGAAAACAGGGGTATACGATTCTAATCAAATCCTGCCCCCTTTTACTATAAAATGGGGTGTGAGCAGCTTAAGTGCATTTTCTCTTTAAAAAATCCAGCTTCACAAAGTTTGCAACTGATGGGCAGATCAACCCATTACCCCTCCAGGTGTGGTTTATGGAGATGCAGGGATTTAAAGGAACCACTTTCTGGGGGTTCAAGGAAGAGCTGAGAGGTGCATGCAGGATCCTACGGGTAGGATCTAGAGGAATCCAGATGAAGGAAAAAATGGGAAAAGTAAAATGGTGAAGAACAAAGAGTGACTGGTTAGCCAGCCAGATGGGCGACTAAGAAATCCAATAAATAAATAAATAAATAAATAAAAACCTCACCTAGGAGCAAGCAAAAATCAAAATCAAAATATATTCAAAATTGCTTATGGGCCAAAGCCCGGTCCCAAGTGATTGGCTTAGAGAAAAATGGCCCCAAACAACTTCAAAACTGAAGGAGCGACAGTTTCAAAGCAAGAAATTCTTTCTTCTCTAAAAGAAGGCAAAATACCAAACAGAAGAAGTGAAACATGAAGCCAAATAAAAGTAAAACTGAGGGAGGAGAAGGAAGGAGGACGAAGAGAAGAGTAAGGAATAGTTGTAGTAATAGTAGTAAGCTCTAACACTGAGGTGCTGTCTCTTTTTGAGCCATCTGCAGCTCCAAACTTTCCTGTCTCCTGATTTGCTCTTTTCTCTCACCTCACCTTTTATCACTAAAATTCAGTGTATATGTAGCTCCGCTTACCTGTGAAAGCAATGGGAGGCGGCAGCGCAATTGCGGCCCGGGGTGAAGCCGCAGAAGCCATGGGAGGTAAGGGCAACGTCACGCATCGCGCTGAGATGAATTCCTCATCGCGCTGAGGAAGAATGACGGCGTGGGACAGATGGAGCTACTGAACAGCGAGGGACAGAGAGCGGCGGCCATTTTCTGGCTGCATGGTCGATGCTTGGGCCTGATCAGCCCATTTAAGGTTGCAGCCACGAGGGTAACGACTGTTAATGCTGCTGCGTGGCTGCAGGTGGCCTGGTGGTGAGGCCTGGCCAAGTTAAGCAAGATTACACAAACATCCTCCCCCCTATACAGGGAGGAGGGAGTGGATGTTAAACAAGGATTACAACCACATACATTTAAATATTACGCAAGTATATTTAGGCAGTTAAAGGGAGAGAGAGAGAGAGAGAGACAGAGACGTATTCCTGTGGGTTGCTGATTTCTCCCCCCCCCCATAAAAGGGGAAGGGGGTGAAGGTAATATAAGAGTACCACTTAGATATATTGAACATTTACATTAAATATTAAATAATTAATGATAAATAGATATGAGCCCAATGCCTCCTAAGAAGGAGAGAGTTGGGCCAAAAGGGGCATGTGCCTAGCTAGCAGGCCTCATTAAAAGGGCCTAGCAGGCAGGAAGCGTCTGGGCTGATAATGGTAAAAGAAAGAAACACATTTATAAATAAAGTAAAATACAATAAACATATCAAGCTAACAAACATGCTATATATGTATTGGGCAACCCCTTGCTGCCTAGGCCTTTGGGCATTTAAAACCACACACACACCCTTAGCCTAGGGCAGATTGTGGGAGAAAAGGTGGTTTAGTGTAGTGGTTAGGGTGTTGGACTGCGACCCAGGAGACCAGGGTTCGAGTCTCCCCAACTGCTGTGAGGCGCATTGGGTGACCTTGGGCCAGTTACTGCAGGCTCAGAGCAAATTATGGGAGGAGGCTGTGTTATAACAAGATTCTTTACACTTTACACTTTTTACAACAAGCCAGTAAGACAGCTGCACAGGCTTTTCGAGCCTGCCAACACAGGCCCTATTTCCCCCTTTGATTGCCAAGGCTGGATGTGAGTTCAGCCTAGGTAGGGGGCGCAACACAGGGATGTGGGTAAGGCCCTGGCAGCCTCTATTGGCAATTGTGCGGGGCTCTTTGATTAGGCTTACAGTTTTTTCCTAGACTCGGGCCTATATTAGGTTGCAGGTACTTTATTCTATTAATTTATTACATGGTGGCTGTTGGGGGATACGGAGCTCTTGGCTAAGTTTCCGACTTCTTGCTAGGCCCAGGAATATATTGGGTTGAGGTAATTAATTCTATTATCATTACATTATAAGGTGGCCTTGGTGGGGCCGGGTGAGCCTTCTGGGACTTTGTGCCTGTCCTATTTAGATACTAGTGGTGTGCACAGATGACAAGGTTTTGCTAGAAAATGTCTAAATCACCATAACTTAGTTGACAGTGATCCTTTTTCAAGTGTCAGTGCCACGCTAATTGTTACCTCTGAGACAGAAGTTGCATTTATTTGAATTTAGTCTCGTACCAAAAACAAAGCATATGGCATTTGTTGTATTAAAGAAGGACATGCAAACTTCTGCAGAGAATTGAAGGTCTAGCAGATTATAATGTGGCTTGATGGGAGTCTTGCTAGCCTTTCTGGTCTCATGGGCCAGCACAAGGTCACTTTGTGTCATCTTTGCACAGGTAAAAGATCTCAGCTTGACTAAAGCATTGCCAAACCTTCTTTGACATGATCCAGCATGTCCAGGCAGACAGACATTTCTGCCCTTAAAGCAGATATATGGGCCTGCTTAAGCAATGAGCCATAACCTTCTTGACTAAAGTTTGGTTTCATTCCACTCCGCAGCTTCTGGGGTGATCACCTTCACCATGGATGCAGATTTACCTCCAAAATGACCTGAGTAACACATTCCAACTTTATGACTGTAGAACAATACCTAGATGAGTGAGCACAGATGTAGTAGTGAGTGGCTTTGTGGGCACATCTTTCAAGATCACTATTGGGTAAGGGCAATGAAATTTTAGACAAAAAAGAGGTTTAAATAGGCAAAGACAGAGATTAAGCAGGATCCCCGAAGCTCCATTCTTAGACTCATTCAAGTTAAATTGCAAAACAGTCCCAGTGTACATGAAATGCATTTCTTATAATTTCTTAATATATTATTTTACAACAGCTACAGCAGTGTAGCTAGGGACATTGTCAAATGCTTGGCAGGTTACAAAACCCATGGACTACATTGTGCATGGCGGCTCACATTGCTCCTGAAGAACATATTTGTGTGTGCATGTGTGTGGGCCCTTAACCCTCACCAAAAAGAGTGGAAATACATAAGTCCTCCAAAAAAGGACAAAAGATGTAGATTTGCATAAAATTTACATATGCTGATTTTTATGGAAATGTAGAGATAATTACTATAATTTAAATAGAAATACAATACAATACTATAGTGAGGAAGACTGTGACCAGGTGCTAATTCTTGATGGGCAACTTCAAGGCCAGTACTCTCCCTTCTTTATCTTTAAACTAGTCTTGGACCAGACAGATTTTCAAATAGAGGTAAAGTAGGACACATTGTTGCCCTAGATAGGAGACTGCCCTCTGTCCTTCCTAAATGGTGAATCTGAGACACACATAGCAAGCAGATAGTCACATGTTCCCTGGCATAACATTTACATATTTTTCATGTGCCTCCTGTACAACAAATATATTTTTTCATGATTTTCAAAATATTTATTAATATAAACAAAAACCCTTTAGATATTGGATGGATTTTATAGATAGGGTCATGGGGAGGGGCAATCTGGGGGAAGGATTTTTTTTAAAATAGTCCCCTTTCAAATCCTATGTGTTACATCTTGTGGGCTGCCTTTTGCCTCAGACTGTACATTTACTCAATGTAAATTCATATTGCTTTTAACTCCCAAATTAAGAGGAAAAACAGAACTCTTGTACTCTATTCGATGTCTAGCATTTATTGCAGAAATTAAAATAGACGCCAGATGATGGATATGGAAAACAATGTTGCCATGCATTTTCCATTTTGCCATTCCTTGTGTTACAATTGCCTAATTGTTCATAAGCTGCACAAAGGAAATGCCTTTTATTATTTTTTTTCCAGGCACTTAAAGATGACTTAAGTGTCACTTAGTCAATTGAGGGAACAATGAAGTCAATTTATGGATCAGGTTTTTCTTTTCCCCCGTGCTCTTTGAAATTATTTACTTTATTGGTTTAGTGAATCTTGAAAGGTGAGGGATTGACAGAACTACAGTGTAGAAATATTTCACCCAATCAGGTCATGCATACACATCTCTGCTAAAACTGGAGCTGGAGTGGTAAGACTTTGCCGGCTTCTTTGTGTCATTTAACTTTAAAGCTGTATGTTATCAGGGATAGTGGGAGAAATACAGGTGCCTTTTCAGTGTGTTTTGTGCTAGCAGCTTAAAACAATTTATGAAATCCAAAGCTGTTGTATCATAATTCAGAGTGGGGTGAAAACAGACAGGGAGGCAATAGGACAGTTGCAATTGCTATATGCTACCTCCAGGGTCATATTAGTTGCTGGGGAACACAATTGGGAGAGGACTATTGTGGTCATGTCCTGCTTGGGAGCTTCCCATAGGCATCTGCTTGGACTATTTATTGATTGATTGATTACATTTGTTAATCACCTAATACCAAATGGTCTCTAGACGACTTACAACAATTTCTTTTTTTTAAAAAAACTATACAGAAATTTACAACAATAATCATAGATAAAACACATAAAATCAATAAAATCTAAAACTCTTCAATCCTGTAAAAGCCAAACACAGACATATCTAATAGCCAACAAAAACTTAGAAACCTACCAAATAACGAAAAGAGCAATGGGGACAGCACACATCAAGGGCCAAAGGCTTGAGTGAAGAGAAAGATTTTTGCCTGGTGCCTAAAGATGGAGCCAGGAGTGTGTCCCAGGGAGCATATGGTGTCCCCGTGTCTCTGGGATTGTCCCAGGAATTCTGCCTCAGCTTGGACCAGATGTGGCCTCTGAACCACAAGCTCCAACCCTACCACCTTTTCCTCAAAAGGTGACCACTGGTGTAATCTGTCTCTAAAATTAGAAGGCCAAACAAGAGATGGATTGATTCTATAAAGGAAACCACAGACCTGAACTTACAAGATCTGAACAGGGTGGCTCACGACAGATGCTGTTGGAGGTCCCTGATTCATAGGGTCGCCATAAGTCGTAATCGACTGGAAGGCACATAACAACAAAAAATACAGAATAGGACCGTAGTATGATAGCACTCTTGACCAAGCTGATGCGTTGGATTTTGAATCAAACAATAAATGTTATTATATGCAAGATGTTAAATGAGATAGTAAATGAAAAAATTGTCATTGTCCCTATCCTACCTACCTATCCTACCACACTAATCCCAATGAAATCCCACCTCCAAACCCCAGCCCTTCTAACTAGATGTTCTCTTCTTGATCCCTAATCCTATCTAACTCTGTCAAATTCTAATGGTTTTTCTCTCTCAACTCCCCTCGGAATTCTCACTCACCCTCCCTCCACCTGTCAGTCATACCTCATCTGCACCTACTAACATTCTACTTTCTTACCTGAACACAATTTCAAAACAGTTTTAAATATATAAATCTGATTTTGTTAAAACTTCCCCTGCTCCAGAGTATGGAGCTTGATCCTACCAAGTGCTATCTGGAGGGTTTGCAAGACAGTCCAATCTTTCAAAGAGAACAATCCTTAACAAAAATCCTTGATGGTAAGATGATACCCTGTAAAAAAACAGGGAGGAATCCCACCCAAAACCAAACCTGTACCACAGTCCAGGTTACCAGTACTCAGTCCTGAATTGATTGAAGAATCTTATTTGATTGTAGAACTCACAACCTCTCTTCTGGACAATCCATCTGTGACAACATTTTCTTTTCCTGCTACGTGTTGAATGTCTGCTTGGTATTCTTGTAGCTTCCAGGATGAAATGCTGCAATAGTTGATTTTGATTCTTCATCATTTGAAGCCACTTAAGAGCACAATGATCTGTATGTATGATAAACTTCTGGCCTCATACAAAAGATTGGATCTTCTCTAGTGCCCAGATGACTGCAAAGCCCTCTTTTTGTATGCAAGAATAATTTGTTCCCTCTCTCTATTCACTTTCTCCAAAAATAAGCTATTGGGTGTTTTATTCTGTCTTTTTCTTGAAGTAAAACAGCTCCAAGTCCTATTTCTGAGCAATCTGTGGCTAGTATGAATGGTTTGTCAAAATTAAGCACCATAAGAATAGGAGCTTTACATACAGCTTGCTTTAGTTGTTCAAAAGCAAGTTGACAACCTATGGTCCTGTCAATCCCTTACCTTCCATTTTAGTTTTTCAGAACTAAACCTTTTGGTTAGCTCATGCAGTGGAGATGCAATAAATGTGCAATAATAACTGGCAAGTCCAAGGAAAGCTCTGACTTATTTTATGGTTACAGGTGTGGGCCAATTTGTAGAGCATCCAGCTTATCGTTTAGTGGGGCTAGAGAGCCACTCCCCATCTTATGTCCTAAATAAGCCACTTCTGTTTTGCCAAACTATCACTTAAGAGTCTTTTATGGTTAAACATGCTTTCCCAATAGCAGTTAACATGTTTTGAAGATGTTGAAGATGCTTCTTTAATGTTGCACTATAAATGGCTATGTCACCAATATATGCCATCCACAACTGTGAATCTTTTTAGCTTTCTATAGTCTACACAGACTATAGAATCTAATTGATTCATCTAGCTTATTGGCCAATTCTATTGGTGAGACCCATTGGCTATTAGACTCTTTGATAACACCCAACTTCAGCATCTCTTGAACCTCCCTCCTTACATTTGCAAGCACCTTCCCATTCACTCTATAGATAGCTGTTCGTATGGGAGGATAATTCCCCATGCTAATAACATGGTTTATGAGGTTGGTTCTCCCAGGCTTAGAACTGCAAAAATTGTTGCAGGAGTTCAAGAATAGCTTTTTGGGTATCTTTAGGTGTATCTTTAGCTCATTTAATTTGAGCAAGGCCTCCCCCCTCTTTGCTTTCTAGGAATAAATCTTGCTCTGTCTTATAGTCTCTGATGGTAAAATAGATAGTATACGAGCCTCTTTGCCCCCACACAAAGAAGACTCGTGACACCAAACTGGAATAATGTTATATTTATTAAAATATAACATCCTAAATCCAATGCAATACAGCCAATTATTCAAATCTATATCTTTTCGGGCAGGTGAGGCTAAACCTAACTACGAGGGATTACACCCTCACCTTCTAAAGGCATCACTTCTCATCATCACGTAACTCCATAGTCAAGGATGTGGGTGAATTCCTCCCTCCTTGCTCTTGGAGCCAGCTGTGTGGTTCCAACCTCCACACCATGGCCCCGCCGTACAGGCGTTCACCATGATGCGCAAGCAGGTCCCACAAGGACACAACCCAGATCCCCACCAGACACAAAGCCCTGATGGTTCCCTAGGGAGTGCCCCTTTTTCATGATGCCTTAACTACGTAATTTTTAACCCCCATATACCTCACCTGCCCTATGCCACAAGAGGGGATCAGCTTAAGCTTGGTCCCCTCCACCCAATGAGAATAACAATCCCCTTAATCCCCCCATAAGATCCTCCAAAAACAGGTCACACCCTTGTTCAGAAAGATGAACACCGTCATCCCGAAATAGATGTGGGGCATGGAATCTAATCCTATCGTGAGGAATAATTGCCCTGCCAAGGGACAAAACTAAATCCCTAACTTTCCTATTAACCCATTTCCTAGTTCTATCTATCTTATTGGGGTGAACAGCACTCCTCCAAACCCTTCTAACAAGCATTTCAGACCATACAAGTATAAGATTGGGATATGATCTGATAAGCCACGTGAGATCACGGGTAACTTTTAGCAGCAAATCCAACCCTGGACGCTGCACCAAATCATTTTCCCCCAAATGAATTAATAATATGTGTGGCTTGTCAGTCAATGACATGATCCGGCACACAGTAGGCAACAACGCATCCCATAACATGCCCCTCCGGGCTTCCCACTGAACCATAGCTGTGGCAGAAAGCTGCAACTGTGTTCCATGAACAGATGAGGACGCCCTCCGGTGAGCCCAAAACACAATTGAGTGGCCACACAAGACGATCCTGACGGGAATTGGGATGTTTTTCAAACCTATAGGAAACAGAAACAAAGTCATCTGTTAAAACCTGACATAAGACTTAAATGCATCGGAACGCCACCTGCCAATCGCCTGTATCTCGCTGATACTCATGCCCGCAAGGGCCGCGGCAGTAGCCGCACCAATCCGGAAAGAATGCAGCCCATAGACTCCAGCATCGCGACCACTGGCCAACAAGGCCCGCCGAACAACGGCCCAAAATTGAAATTGAGTCAGGGCAGAACCATCCGCATGTATGAACAAATAACGCTGGCCCGCTGGCCGAATGGATAAGAATTGTCGCATTGCAGACACAGGGCACAATACCTGGACCTGGCTACTTCGTAAAAGCACGATACTGCCATGGCCCTTTTGATCGGTCTTAGAGACCCTCAGTGAAAACCTCACTATATCTGCACCTAATGTGCAATCGCCAAAGCATAAGGCTCGATGAGTCACATTGCGCTTAGAAGGGGCCAATACTTCGCTAGTGTGAAAAGCACCATAAAACATCATCAGAGTTACTGCGGCGAACAGGTGCGACTCATACTGAGATGAGCATAAAGAATTAAATAGTGCCAGGATCTGGAGGAGTACATCGGGCGTGATTGGCCTCCTCCGGTCAGTGGCCCTGGGAGCGGAACGCGACCAACCCTCAAAGACCTTTCTGACCCTAAAATCTACAGAATGATCCGGCAACCCCCTTGCCTTGGAAATAAAGGCTAGTGCCGAGAGGTGACCGGCAATAGTAGAAACAGAATTATTGTGCCCTTTTAAATGTATCATAAATTGCAATCGATGCTCCACAGGAATAGGCCACTCCAACGGCAGCTCTGTGCCCATGCGAAAAGCCTGGAACTTAGTAAATGAATGCTCATACGCATTTTGAGTACTGGGAGCAAGAGCCGCAGCAATCACAACCCCAACTTCTAGTTGCCAAGGTTCCACAGGAAAAGAGGGATTGGTACAGGATCCAGAGCCGCTCCAGGTGCAAGCTCCCGAAAGCGCGCCATCTGTAAGCGGGAAAGTGCGTCAGCTACTGTATTCTGCAAACCTGGAACATGTCTGGCCAGGAATAAAATATTAAAGTGCAAGCATTGCAACACAAAAGCACGCACCAAGCGCATAACACGAGGAGACTTAGACGTTTGGGCATTAATCACGCTAACTGTGGACATATTATCGCACCAGAAGCGCACTGTGCGGTTTTGAAATGCCTTTGGCCAGATATGAACAGCTACCACAATTGGAAAAAATTCCAAAAATGTCAAATCGGAAGTAATTCCAGTATCTCGCCAGCTGTCAGGCCATCGCTCAGCACACCACTAGGCTCTAAAGATGACCCCAAAGCCAATGCCTCCGGCTGCGTCAGAATGCACCTGTAATTCTGCTTCTAAGAGTAATTCCTCTCGCCAAAAGGAAAGGCCATTGAAATCCCTCAGAAATTCAAGCCACATGTACAAATCCTCTCTCATCCCTGACGTGATCCTTATGAAATGGAAGCGAGAGTGAACTCCCTTCATGGCGTCACATAAATGCCTAAGGAACGCACGACCAGGGGAAACAACTTTGGAAGCAAAAACTAAATGGCCCACAAGTTCCTGTAATCGGGCCAATGTGATCTTTTTCAGTCCTATGACTGAATGAAGTAGTTGACGCAGTACTGCCAACTTCTCAAGCGGCAATCGTGAGGACTGAGTCACAGTATCTAACTGGATACCTACAAAAATAAGAGAAGTAGTAGGGCCCTCTGACTTTTCGGGAGCTAATGGAACTCCCAATTCGTCAGTTAGAAAGTCAAAAGATTGCATCAAATGGAGGCAATGAGAAGAACCAGCCAGCCGAACAAATAAAAAATCATCAAGATAATGAGCAGAAAAGGAGGACGATGCTTTCCTCCTCAATGCCCATTCCAGAAATGTGCTAAATGCTTCAAAAGCAGCACACGACACAGAACAGCCCATTGGCGTAGCTCTGTCTACGTAAAACTGATCTTGAAATTTAAAACCAAGCAAATCCACATCCGCAGGGTGTACTGGCAAAAGGCGAAAATCAGATTTGATATCACACTTTGCCATTAAAGCACCCCTTCCAGCTTTTTTAACTACTCTAACTGCCTCATTAAAAGAAGTATATCTAACTGATGCAAATAATGGGGAAATGCCATCATTGACAGAGGCCCCTTTTGGGAATGACAAATTATGAATCAGGCGGTATTCCCCAGCCTGCTTCTTAGGGATAATACCTAAAGGGGAAATCCTCAAATTTTCCAAAGGAGGAAAACGGAAGGGGCCTGATATACGATCAGCAAGTATCTCCTTATGAAGCTTGGCCGAAACTACAGGCGCTAAATTACTATAAGAAGGCTGATTGACTAGCGATGTAGCAATCCTAGGACCTTCATAAGGGATACAATAACCATCCGTAAAGCCCTGGAGTATAAAACTAGCAGCCTGCCGATTGGGATAATGCTCTAACAGCTTCGCCAAGGGAGCCAGCTTGATCGGGCTACTGGCCTTGCGATGTACCGCCGCTATTGCCAGACCCGCGTTTTTGCTGTGGGTGCTCCCCTGTACCCTGTCGAGCTGTACGTGCCCTCTGACAAGAGGAACTAGGGTGGTTGCCTCCGCACAGTTCACAAACATGTCGGAACCTACAGGGACGTCTAGAGCATCGGCCATTGCTATTGAATGTCCAGCAGACTTGTTGGGATTGAACCCAATGCCCGCCTTGGCCATAGCCAGAGGTGGAAGTCTGTGCACATGCCAATAAATGCCCACTATCGGCCGTATCTCCAAGAGAGGGCCTGGCTGAGGTCATAGAACGCAGCCACAGTCCAGTATGTTCAATGTCCCAACGAAGGGTGGGATCCAATGCTGCTCTTTGCCTAAAATTCTCATCATACCTCAACCAAGTGGTTCCAGAGAATTCTCGGAAGGCCCGATGCACAATATCCTGATATTTTATCATGGATAAAGCCCTCGACGGATAAGCCTGTGTCATAACACCCATATAGATCGTATAGGCGTTCAACCAATTAGGCCACACCCTATCCACCTTCCTTTTGATCACTGCCTCACGCTCTTTCCCTTCCTGCCCGTCTTTAGGCTTAGCCTCATGCTCACGAAACAGGAGAGTAAACAAGTCAATATACTCTCCCCTCCAATTTTTTTCCTTTGTTCCTAACAATAAATGATCTCCCAAAGGAATGGAGGTATCGCCTTGAGGATAAACCCCATAAGACAGGGGCAAATAAGCCGGTGATTGAGAAGGGGAAGTCGAAGGCGGCTGCCAAGGACTCACTGCAGCCGCCGGCCAAGGAAGCTGTGGGTGCTGGGGTACCAACACCCCTCCCATAAACACTACTGGGTGGGCAGCTTCTCCCAACAAAGAAGAATCAGCTGTTTGTGTATCCCTGTTACGGGCAGTGGAATCCTGTGCATGTGTATTGTGAGCTTGTGAGTGCATGATTCGCTCACCTGCATACGCCAAAGTAGAGGCAATCACAGAAGGTGCTGCAAACCCAGAAACCATTGGAGTGAACGCTGCAGCATCATGAGGAACTGGCTGCTGAACTTGCATATGCCCAGCAGCTGACGGGACTGAAGGCGGGACAGCAGAAATAGATGCTGGAGCAGCTGGAGAACTTGCAGGAGGTGTAAGGATTGCAGACTCCTCTCTGGGTACCTCAGCTTCCAGAACTCCGATCCTAGAAACTAAATCCGCAAGAATACGATTTTTAGGCTTTCTGGAAGCCAACCGTGCAGATTTCTTACCTGCTGGAGCGGTACTTGTGCCAGCATCAGCATCCAAGGGCTGTCTGCGTTCCTTTTCCAACGCCTCCACCCTAGCCACCAAGGCACGGATGGTCCCAAGATCCTCTTCTTCATCAGAAGACAGGTTCTGCTGTGGCGGAGGGCGCTTTGTAGTTTGCTTCACAACCCGCACCCCTTTTTTCTGTTGAGCCTTCCTGGGTGGCATTTTGTAAGAAACAATCAACAACAACAATAATACAAAAGACCAAAATACTATTATAATATAATTATGGAGTCAACAAATTTAACACTAATTAGTAAACACAAAATGCCTATCACACCACAACTAATAAACTTAACTCAACCTCTTTGTTTATTTATTTATTGTATTTATTTACTTATTTATTTATTTATTTATCAAATATAAAGGGAAGAGGGATTGAAGGTAAAGGGAAGTGGGAAAAAAGGGGGGTATTAGTTTGTATTTTTAACACTAATAAACTGAATAAATAACGACTAGTAATTGAATTCACACAGTAATGAATACCTTAGTTATTAAATTAACAAAAACAATAATTAATTATATATTTAAACCTTTACTCTAATAATAATTAGGTAACTACCCAAATAATCCTAAGGAGTAACAAGATGAATGGAATTATGCAACAAGAAGCAATGGAGGGGGGGTGGAATTATCTCAACGGAAATGAAAGCAAAGGTTAATTAAAAACGCAAACTAAAGCAGGAACAACAACCAACCAACTCTAACCCTCGTAACTGAAACTTAAAAAGCAATAACGCTAAAGGGAACTGAACCAGGAATTAAAGAAGCTTGCTTGCCGCCCTGCCGCCGCGGGGCGCGTAGGCGGCTTCCCGCCGCCCAGCTGATCGTCGGAGATCCAAATATTATCAACGAAGGACTCAAGAAGAAAAAACTAGAGGCAAAGGAATCACCAACGATGAAAATACTCGGAGAGAACGCCAAAGCCGCCAATGGAGCAACGGGGAACGAGGACCTAACGCAGCTGCCGCGAGGCAAAAAAGGCAAGAGCGGGAAGGACGGAGCAGCCTTATATCTGCTGCTCTGCACCTTCCTTGATTGGATGATTGATCCCACGTGGCTCCTAGCATATGATTCGAGAATGTTCCCGAGTCTTCCCTGTAATTATGGTGGAGGCAAATACGCCCCTAATTAGGAACGACATTGCTATAATATGGTTTCAGCACGTTAACATGTACCACTTTCTGTTTTCTACCTTCCACCTTTGAGACTGTATAGGTGGTAAGGGCATATTTATATCTGACCACATAAGTCCCCTCCAATCCAGCTTCCAATTTATTCTGTTGCCTAGGCTGGAAAACCATAACCTTGTCTCCTATCTCAAAGCTTCAGGTGCTGGCTTTTAGATCATACCACTGTTTTTGCTTTTGTTGTGCAGTGGCCAAATTTGCATGAACTAGTTCCATTGTTTCCTTTAACCTTTGTTGAAGCTTCATAATATATTGTACTACCGTCACTTTCTCCTCAGAAAACTAAACCTTTCCAACTTTCCCTCATAAAGTCGTAAGGACTTTTGTCCCAATCATATGGCTGTTCTGCTACATATGATTTAATCATGTTTTTCAGAGTACCACTGTAGTTTTCAACAAGGCCATTTGTTTTGGGATGATATGCTGTAGATGTGAGGTGCTTTATACCACAACACCTCCACAAATATCTGATACAATTCCCTTATCAGATATCAGTTCATGGAGAAATCCTAAACAAGATATTTTAAAAGAGTCTTTGCCACTGACATAGCACCAGTGTTTCTGAGAGCTTCAGCATCAACCATTGCAAAATCAACCACAATAATCACAAAACGTTTTCCGTTCTGAGTAGGCTTTGTAAATGGACATACTATGTCCATAGCCACTCTATAGAAGTCTTTCCCAATTAAAGGCAATGGCTGTAAGGAAGCTTTAATCTTTCCCCCACCCTTTCCCACTCTGACATGTCGCACAAGATTTACAGTACTTTGTGACATCTTTAAAGATAGTTGGCCCATAGAAATTGAATGCTAAATACCTACACATTTTCCCAGTTTCCATATGCTCAGCCACAGGTACATCATGGGCCAATTTCAACAGCTGAAGTCCGTATGTCTTTGGAATTACTAGCTGTTTTTCAGCCTCATAACCAGAGCTTGGAAGATTACTTTTAAAAAGTAACAAATTACAGTTACAGTTACATGGCCCAAAAAAGTAATAATTACTGTTACAATTACAATTGCTCTGAAAGTAACTTATTACTTTACTTTTTCTCAAAAGTAATCACTACAGTTACATTTCAGTTACTTTTTTAAAAAAATGCCTACAAGGTGCTGGCCTTGGCTGCTGCACATCTAAGTAGCCTACAACAACATTAAAAATAAACACACATATACAGATGTAGCAGAATAATTCTTTTTATCCATGAGATAGCAATGGTGGTCTCTCCACTGGTAAGGGAGGTGGGGAGGGAGGCAGAGGCCACTACTCAGATCTTTGCTTGTCAAATCAAGTGCAACCCCCCCCCCAACCAGCAAGCATAATCTCTCTCACTTAACCACCTCCCGGACCCTGCCCTGCCACCAACTAAGGGACATTCACCCAAGCAAACATTTTCCCCTGAGATGCAAAAGGTTTAAATACTGCAAATGCAGCACAGTAGCCAGTGAGGGTGGTGGAGGCCACTTTGTGTGCCAAGTGCAAACACACACAGAGACACGTTGTCATCTTTCACCTCCACAGTTCTTTATCTCCATTCTGCTTCTGCCTCCTTCTCCTCCTTTATCTATGTTCTTGCCCTCTGGCTCCTTTTCCCCTCCACTCCATTTTTTAAAACAATTGTTTTCTCCACTCCATCCCATCTCACTCTCCACCTCCTCCCTTGTTGCCTCCTACCCACCCACAGACCATGATGATAATGAAAATTAAAGAGGAAAGAACAAAAGTAGGACTACAGCTGAACATCAAGAAGACTAAAATAATGACAACAAAAGATTTATGTAACTTTAAAGTTGACAATGAGGACTTTGAAGTTGTCAAGGATTATCAGTACCTCGGCACAGTCATTAACCAAAATGGAGACAATAGTCAAGAAGTCAGAAGAAGGCTAGGACTGGGGAGCGCAGCTATGAGAGAACTAGAAGAGGTCCTCAAATGCAAAGATGTGTCACTGAACACTAAAGTCAGGATCATTCAGACCATGGTATTCCCAATCTCTATGTATGGATGTGAAAGTTGGACAGTGAAAAAAGCAGATAAGAGAAAAATCAACTCATTTGAAATGTGGTGTTGGAGGAGACCTTTGCGAATACCATGGACTGCGAAAAAGACAAATAATTGGGAGTCAGAACAAATTAAACCAGAACTGTCACTAGAAGCTAAAATGATGAAACTGAGGTTATCATACTTTGGACACATCATGAGAAGATATGATTCACCAGAAAAGACAATAATGCTTGGAAAAACAGAAGGGAGTAGAAAAAGAGGAAGGCCAAACAAGATATAGATTGATTCCAAAGGAAGCAATTGACCTGAATCTACAAGATCTGAACTGGGTGGTTCATGAAAGATATTGGAGGCCTCTGATTCATAGGGTCGCCATAAGTCGTAATTGACTTGGAGGCACAAAACAACAACAAGAGTTTGGATGGAACAGAAAGAATTCATTACTGACTCCACCAAAACTTTTCAGAGTGGACCAAGTGGTTCCCTTCATCCCTACACTTATTGCTTCTGTCTCCTTTAACTCTGATCTCCCATGTTTCTCATTATTTTCCCCTGGCATTGACTCCCTCATTCTCTTTGTGGCTCACAGCTACATCTGATTGCTCACCATTGCAACATGGTTCTCTGAATATTTTCTTGTGTTCTGGAAATCGGCCTGCTTAACCTTCCTCTCCTGTTTCAGTTGATTGAAACAGTTCTCTATCTCCAAAAGCACTTTGGACCCCATACGACTATTTATCTCACATTAGGTCCCCAAAGCCCGAAGAAGGATGCCCTAAGGCCATAAGAGCATCTTCTGGTAGCAGCCATTTTCATTCTTGTCTCTGCAAGCATGAGGGATGTGATCTTTGTGAAGCTTAAGTTACAACTGATATTCTCGTTATTCAAATCCCTCAAAACATTCAGTGCCCATTCTCATTCCCTTTTGGGGAATCTCTGACCATCAGCAGAATTTGTACTTAACAGTGTTAACCAAGAGTTTATGCTAAGAGTGAAGTAATTATATTTACTAGTTCTTTAATACATGACAGTTTGTACATTTCAGACTTTCTTAAAAATATGGAAATGTTAATGGAGTTGAAAACCTTATAGAGAATTGATTTCATTTGGTGAGACTGAAGCAGGAGCATTGGTGGCCCAGAGATCCTAAGCCACAAGTCTTTTGCACTGGACCCTGAATCTCCTGCCCCTTCTCCTTATTTTAAACTTTATAGAGAGAGAGATGTAAAAACTTTGTTTTCAGGGTTGCTGGGCATGCTGCAAAGCACAGTGCCAATGAGGCTCAAGACACTCACTGTCTTAATTTGCTAAATGTAGCCATCTAAATTCATATCTGTACATATAAATTACCATATGCAAATACTATGCATTTGCCCAAATCTTATCTAGCAGCACCCCTGGACTGAATGGCCCAACACTAAAGTCCCCCTTGGTATTCTTCAACACTACAAAAATAAAATCAGAACAGGCATGAGAGGAGAGAGGCAGTGACAGGCGCGAGGGGGGAGGCAGTGACAGGAGTGAGGGGGGAGGCAGTGACAGGAGTGAGGGGGAAGGCAGTGACAGGTGCGAGGGGGGAGGCAGTGACAGGCACGAGGGGGGAGGCAGTGACAGGCACGAGGGGGGAGGCAGTGACAGGCATGAGGGGGGAGGCAGACAGGAATGAGGGGGGGAGGCAGTGACAGGCATGAGGGGGGAGGCAGACAGGAACGAGGGGGGAGAGGCAGCGACAGGCATGAGAGGGGAGAGGCTACAGGCATGAGGGGGAGGCAGCGACAGGTGTGAGGCGGGAGGCAGCGACAGGCATGAGGGGAGAGGGGACAGGCATGAGAGGGGAGAGACAGAGACAGGTGCGAGGGGGAGGCAGCGACAGGCATGAGGGGAGAGGCAGTGACAGGCGTGAAGGGGGAGGCAGCAACAGGCACGAGAGGGGAGAGGGGACAGGCACGAGGAGAGAGGCAGTGACAGGCATGAGAGGGGAGGCAACAAGAGGGGAGAGGTGACAGGCATGAGGGGGGAGGCAGTGACAGGCACGAGGGGGGAGGCGACAGGCATGAGAGGGGAGAGGCGGCAACAGGCACGAGGGGGGAGGCGGCAACAGGCACAAGGGGGAGACGGTGACAGGCGTGAAGGGCGAGGCGACAGGCATAAAGGGGGAGGCAGCGGCAGGCGACAGGGGAGGCAGCGACAGGCATGAGGGGGGAAGGCAGCGGCGGGTGGGAGGGGGCAGCAGGACGAACGGTGGGGGCACACACACACCATCGTCACTCACCTCAGCTCTTCACCTCCATTCTGCTTCTGCCTTCATCCCTGCCCTCCGGCATGTCTGCCTCTCCACTTCCTCCCTCGTGCCTCCTAACACAGAGCCCAAGGGAAGAGCAATGTTGCGCAGAAGCCCAGTGTAAGGCACATGTCTTTTGTCCACCAATCACAGGAGCAGACTTCCCCTGTTTCCTCCACCACAAGTAACATCCAAATGTAATGCTGGAAACGTTACAGTTACAGATGAAAAATAATGAAATTACTACTCGTTCCGTTACAAGCAAAATGTAACTAAGTTACCCACTCATTATGCAAAAAAGTAATAAATTACAAGTAACTCGTTATTTGTTAAGAGTCACTTCCAAGCTCTGCTCATAACTCCCATTTCTGTTAGCTGGCAGCCATTTTCTATACAGTAAGCCATTCTCCCAGAAGATTTTTTTTTTCTCTTTGGGATTCATTACAATAATGTTCTTTCTTCAGTGCCAGGGATCTTAGAGATTCTAAGCTCCCATCACTCAAAGTAGTGTTTTAAAACTCTTTGTCTACTTGAACTGGTGCTTCAGAAGGCACCAGGACAATTGCATCAAAAGACTGGGCCTCTCCCTGGTTGCTAGGCAACAGATCGAATACTATATTTAATTCTGTCACACTGTTACAGGCCTCATTTTTCTCAACCAGCATAGGAGCTTTCTTCACCATTTCTTTCTGGGACAATGTATACTGGTTTCTTATGAGACATAATGTCTTTCCCCAGATTTCACTTTGCACATTTTTAACCCCTACCTTGTATTCTTCCTCAAAATCTCTCCAATTTACTGTAACACTGGGTAAAGGTATTTGAACAGGCTCTCCCCTTACATATTTGATGGTAATGGTTCTTTGAGGTAAAATATTTTTGGAATTCATCAGTTCTGAGTGCATGAGAGATATTTTGGCCCCTGTGTCCAGAATTGCTAAATAATCACTTCCAGTTAGGGTCACTTTTTCTTTGAGAGTGTTGTCAAACTCAGTCACTTTATTCCACTTTAACAGATAACACTGTAATGCTTCAGATTTATCTGATAAATTGTTATTCTGAACCAGAACATGCTTCATTGAGGTAGTTTTCCTTTATTAGCTCCCATTCAGGGACAGGTAGATTTAATATGCCCAATTAATCCGCAATTAAAACAGGCTTTGTCTGTGTTGCCAAACAGAAGTTTAACAGACAACTGTTTCTTAGGACTGGAAGGTATTTGTTGATTTTTGCCGTTGTTGTTATCTCTCTTAAATCCCCCAACTTTATTCAGAATATTTTGGTAATCCTTGCTTGATCTACCAGTAAGATTAAGGCATCTGTTTATAGAAAATTGACAGATAAATTAGCAGTTTCGCTGACATTATTTGGATTCCAATCCCTTACATGTAATCTGATTTCCTGTGGTAATTGAAAAATAGATGGATCCAAAATCCTAAGATCTCTGATGTCTTCTTTTGTTTTGGCATGGGCACTGCAAATCCATTTATCAAAATAGTCAGTGAGTTTACCGCAAATTCCACATAGGATTTAGAAGTTGTTACTGTGATATTTCTGATTTTTTTCCTGAAAAATACCTTGCTAAATCTTTGATAGAAAGCAGTCTTAAAACTGTCATAATCTATTACCTCAGCAATGGAAAAAACTATTATATATCTCTCCAATAATTCTCCTTCCAATAAATTAAGAATATACCTTATATATTCCCTAGGATCCAGATTCCACAACTGAGCAGCCGTCCCAAAGATGATGAAAAGTATTTGAGGATTCTCCCCAACCATATACTGGCTGGAATTCTTAGGAAACACTTTTGGAAGTTTAGCTTCTTCCTCAGCCCTCCTTCTCTCTTCCCTCAGCACTTTCTTTTTCAAATTGGAGTTTTTGTAATTCCAATTCTCTATTCTTTCCTTTTTGTTATAACTCAGCTCTTACTTTTTCTTTATTTTGTTTTAGTTTTTCTAATTCAATATGTCTATCCATTTCTTTTTGTTGCACATCCACCCTCAGTTTCTCTCTCTGAAACTCCAAATATTGTAATTTCATTTCCATAGTTATGGGTCTGTCTGGAACTCTCCCAGCATCCTCAGCACCTTTACCTCTGATGTAATCTAATAATATCAGCTTTAACTCATCTGCTGACTTGCTTTCATAAGGAAGATGTAACAGTTTATATTTATTTATTTATTTATTTAATTTGTATCTCGCCCTTCCTCCCAGCAGGAGCCCAGGGCGGCAAACAAAGCACTAAAACACTTTAAAACATCATAAAAACAGATCTTAAAATACATTAAAACAAAACAGCATTAAAAACATTTTAAAAGACAACCTTAAAAAAGGGTTAAAAACATTATTAAAAACATATTAAACAATTCCAACACAGATGCAGACTGGGATAGGTCTCAACTTAAAAGGCTTGTTGAAAGAGGAAAGTCTTCAAAAGGCGCCGAAAAGATAGCAGAGATGGCGCCTGCCTAATATTCAAAGGGAGGGAATTCCACAGGGTAGGTGCCACCACATTAAAGGTCCATTTCCTATATTGTGCAGAACGAACCTCCTGATAAGATTGATTGATTGATTGAAACTTTATTTTTACCCCGCCCTTTTTCCAAACTGGAACTCAGGGCAGCTTACAAATAGAACTACATGTAGTTAAAAACATAGAAAAACATACAATTAAAATACAATTAAACTATGCACAACCTTAAAACCTTAAAAGGCACTTAAAGATCTAAAAACAATTTAAAATAATACAAATAATAATATAAAACAATAAAACAAGCCTTGTAAAGCCCAATCCTAAACACCTTCTATCGCAAAAGCCTGTCGGAATAAAAAAGTCTTTACTTGCTGACGGAAGGATGGCAAGGAGGGGGCAATTTGAGCCTCCCTAGGAAGAGAGTTCCAGAACCTAGGAGCAGCCACCAAGAAGGCCCTATCTTGCGTCCCCACCAATCGCACTTGCGAGGGTGCTGGGACTGAGAGAAGGGTGTCTCCTGAAGATCTCAGGGCCCGGGCAGGCTCGTATAGGGAGATACGGTCTGACAAATAGCCTGGACCTGGGCCGTATAGGGCTTTAAAGGTCAAAACCAGCACTTTGAATTGTGACTGAAAACAAACTGGCAGCCAGTGGAGCTGTTGTAACAAGGGAGTTGTATGGTCCCTGTAACCAGCCCCTGTTAACACTCTGGCTGCAGCTCTTTGTACCAGTTTAAGTTTCCGAACAGTCTTCAAAGGCAGCCCCACGTAGAGCGCGTTACAGTAGTCTAAATGGGATGTAACTAAGGCATGCATCACCATAGTCAAATCAGGCATTTCCAGGAACGGGCACAGCTGGCGCACTAGTCTTAAATGGGCAAAGGCACTCCTAGCCACGGCCGAGACCTGGGCCTCCAAGTTCAGAGCTGAGTCCAGGAGCACACCCAAACTGTGAACCTGTGTCTTCAGGGGGAATGTAACCCCATCCAGCACAGGTTGAATCCCTATTCCCTGATCTGCCCTTCGACTGACCAGGAGCACCTCTGTCTTGTCTGGATTTAGTTTCAATTTGTTCACCCTCATCCAGTCCATCACTGATGCCAGGCACTGGTTCAGGACCAGGACAGCTTCCTTGGCTTCAGGTGGAAAGGAGAAATAGAGTTGGGTGTCATCCGCATACTGATGGCACCGAACCCCAAACCCCCACCCTTTTATTTCAGATCCCTGCCACCACTTGTGACATTCTTGTGTCTCTGCGATTACTACCTCCTGATTCTCAAATGCCTGGATCAGGAAATCGCCAGGAAGGCCATCTCAGCCTGGATCAGATATGCCCTCTGAACCACAAGGTCCAGTCCCACCACCTTTTCCCCAAAAGGTGACCACTGGGGTAATCTGTCTCTAAAATTAGTATAGGTCTAGGTACAGAATAGGACATAGTAAGGTAGCACTCTTGAGCAAGCTGACACGTGGGATTTTGAATCAAACAAATAAATGATATTACATACATGATATTAAATGTGATAGTAAATGAATACATTGTTATTGTCCCTATCCTACTACACTAATCCCAATGAGATCCTCCCCCCAGACATCAGCCCTTCTAACTAGATGTTCTCTTCTTGATCCCTATTCCCTAACTCTGTCAAACCCCAATGTTTTTTCTCTTTCAAACTCTCCTCAGAATTCTGACTCATGCACCTCCTCCCACCTGTCAGTCATACCTCATCTGCACCTACTAACATTCTTATCTGAACACAATTTCAAAACAGTTTTAAGCATATCAGTAATTCTGATTTCATTACAGAGAGCATTCCACAGCCAGAGGGACACCATGGAAAAGACCCATTCTTGTGTTGCCACCCTCCGACCCTCTCACGGATGGGGCACAGAAAGAAGGGCCTCTAGTGACAAATGCAGGATCTGGGTTACCTAAAGGGAGAGGCGGCCCATAAGGTATTGTTATGAGTTTGGGGGGGTTGGGAATGGATGATCCCTGTGGGTCCCCTTCCAGCCTCTGATTTGGAGACTTGTGCCTGGGGGGAAAGAAACTCGCTCTGCTGGTCAGATGAGTCTCTCCTTTGTTAAACAAATAGAGTGGCCAGGTAGGATAATGGGATTATAAGTTGCCCAGCAACTGGTGAATGGGCCAGAGAGACCCTTTTGTCATTGAAACTCTTCTGGAGAGCATCCCCCCCCTTCCTGGAGCCCAGGAGAGGCTTGTAGTTTTAGTTGTGTCTGGAGAATGCTTGGGGCTTTGAGGCAGGCAGAGAGACCGGCTCTCTGCACCATGGCATTTGGGGTGCCTCCTGTAATACAGATGGAAAAGCTGGATATTGGACTGCTGATGCCTTGAACCCCCTCCATCCTAAGCTCAGGTTGGAATGTGTGTAAATAAATAAACCTTATTTCATAAGGTCTCCGCTGACCTTCTTCCCAAAGGAAACCAAACCCTGGATGAGCGCAGGGACCCCTGAGATCTCACCGCTTCGAGATTAGGGAGGCACACAACAGTATTGATGTCCTGAGCCGCATAAGGTTTTATAGGTCAAAACCAGCTCAAAACTATCTAAGTAGGACTGGAAACACTGCAAAAATGAACTGCCCACTCCCTACTTGGACAGCCACTCCAGAAGAATACCATGATAGGGGGTATCAAAAGCCACTGAGAGATCAAGGAGAATTAACAGGGACACACTCCCTCTGTCTCTCTCCTGACACAGGACATCATGCAGGGTGACTAAGACAGTTTCTGTGCCAAAATAGGCCTGAACCCAGGTTGAAATGGATCCAGAAAATTGCTTTCATCCAACAGAACCTGGATCTAGGCCACAACCACATGCTGAAGAACCTTGCTCCAAAAGGGGAGATTAGTAACTGGTTGATAATTATTTAAATTTTCTGAGTCCAGGGAGGGTTTCTTAAGGTGTGATCTGCCTCCTTTAGACAGGCAGGAACTATTCCCCCTTGCAAGGAGGCATTAATGCCCTCTCTGGCCCAGCTAGCTGTCCCATCTCTACTAGTTTTTATCACCCATAAGGGTCAAGAGCACAGCTGGTTGCCCAGACAAAATCAAGCATCTTGTCCATGTCCTCAAGCCTCACTGACTGAAACTCATCCAACACAACAGGACAAGACAGTGTTCTGGACACCTCTTGAGACTCATCCACTATAACTGTGGAGTCAAGGTCCTGGCAGATGTATAGGTCTCTGAACTGATCCAGCAAGGCTCTTATGTTCTTATGACCACAGAGTTCTGAGTTGAAGAGAAAGTAATTTTAAGGTTCAGTTCTGCATTTAATAATAAATTTGAACATCTGAGGTGGGGCTACACAGGAACAGCAAAAAATGGGCCATAGTCCAACACTGCGTGCCTCAACCATATGAACATAATAATCACAATTAACTCTGTATTGGATTATCTCCAAGATATGTAGTTGCCAGTACACATGGAGGAAGAATTCATTTGATGTGCTTTTGGCAGTGGACTGACCTGGTCCAACAGTCCCTAACTGGCTTGCAGAAAGGTAGATAACTCCCAGTCAGATTACACACATTAGGAGTTTGTGATGGAGTTGGTTATATATTTTTCTTTTCATGTTAAGCAGTACTCCTGTTTGGAGGCTGTAACTGATGTATAATTTATTTATTTTTTAAAAAAGTTAATAAAGTTATATATATATAATACATATTTTACATTTGAAAAGTATACAAAATGTGTTGTTTTTTTAAAAAGCATTGAACATCTGAAGGGCTACAACTCTCAATATCTATGACCACCTGGCCATGTTGGCAGGAATTGACAGGAACTGAAATCCAACAATATCTGGAAGGCCACAGGTTCCCTTTTCCTGGGATAGAGGCTAAATCTGCTAACTGACCTTGCTTATCCCAACTATTGAGAATCATGTAGGATCTTGTCTCCAAAGTTTTGTCTCTTCATCTTAAGAGCTCTATCCAGTGCTCTGCTCCTCTATCCAGTGCTCTGTTATATTGATTAGGGAGGGTCGTCAAATGCTGGAAGCTGGCTTTTAAAGAGAGAAAATCTGGGGTGGGATGGGAAAACCCCTCTACTGTTAAAATGAGTTTTAATACTTTTGCTATGAATGCATCCTTGGCCCACAGTGCCCTTCTCTCTTTGATCACTATGATTCCCTCCCATTTGTTTTTCCCACTGCTATTTTTCTGTATGATCATCACATATGTATGGGCAGACATAGGCTGCCACTTCTGCCACTGCACAGTGTAAGGAAGTGTGTTATGCCCTAAGGGCAGCTGCAGAAATGACAAAGAATGTGCACCAGTCAAATGAACAAGTTCTGTTCACTTATTGGCTGCTAGTCATGATGGCCATAAGTGATCTCCAGGGTCAAGGGCACCATGTCTTTCTGAGAAACAACAGCAGGAGAGGGCTATTGCCCTCAGGTCTAGTTTGCGGGCTCCAGAAAGGCATTTGGTTGGCCACTGATGATGGACTAGGGGTGCCTTTGGTCTTATCCAGAAGGGCTCTTCTTAAGTTCTTGTGAATGGCTGTCCCAACTGCTACCCACCCCACCCGCATTACAGGGTTCCCATCCTATTTGAAGAGGTAAAACATGTTTTATGGATCCCTAGAGGGAGAGGGAAAAGCAGCTTGACTGGGAATGATTTGAGACACAAAGTGGCAGCAATGGAAATGGCCAAGTGTCCCCTCTGCCACTTCTCCAATGCAAATCCTCCTCCCAAAGCTGCTTTTCCCTTGGAAAGTAGCGACCTAGGCACACGCTTCTTTGTGAAGTGTTAGCAGATGCCAACAGATGGCAGTAGAAATAACTGAAGACCAGATTCGCAGGTTTTAGAAGTAGCAAAATAGCAATTAGGCATCATACTGCTATTATTGACTCTCCATAGTAAATAGTTTGCTGCTGTTATAATCTCTAAGCCACTCTAGGATATATTGCATTTGGCTAATGCTATGCTTGAGAAACGGGACTATCTCTACCACTTGTGCGCCCATATTTGTAAACAGGAAAGGAGGAGCAAACCGATCAAATATCAGTTTTTGCAGTCTCCCCATGTTTTAGATAACAGTAATCAGTTTTAATCATAGATGTGCCCTAATGGGGATCAACTAATCAAAATCTAAATTTCGTATTGACTGGAATAAAAAAGGTACGGCTAAGTCATAAGCAATTATCTAAAAGGGAGGAACACCTTCTGTCATCTTACATTTCTTGCCTATCAGAAAAGCAGTCGAGCTGGTACATTGCAACATTCCAATTTAAAAATGTATCAAATATTATTAACATCAGGGAAGTACTAACAAGAACATATGCAAATATGGTTTGTCCCTGAACAAGACAGAATATCTGGTGTAGCTTTTATAGTAATCTATAAATGGTTTTTTTTCCTCCAGAAAAAGCCCTTTGAATTGGGAAAAATGAAGCAACGTATCAGTGCAAAAGTCCAGAAACACCAAAGAAAATAAAGGCACATCTGAAACAAAGCACTCTTTACATTCAAACGAAAGTCCTAAATTCCTCCCTAGCAGTCTCCTGCTGACACACCAGTTTTTGGGACCATTTCCCTTGAAATATCAGTATTACATGCAACCCTTAATAGAGAGTGGCATTTGCTTATGGTTTTTGTTCCCACTGTACTATACTAGCAGCTCTCTTGTAATTATTATGATTTTTTGCTCCTACTTGATATGCTTAAGGACCTTGCTTACATAAATAGTTACAGAATAAATAAAGCTGAACCCACTTCTGACAGCACCTCTTGGAATGATTATAATTATAGATTACTGCAAGTCAGACAAATATCTGATAGGCCTAAAATGATATGATTAGACAAAGCTCTTTAAAACAGTAATTCATGCTAGACTTTTAATATTTTACTGTACTCCACATTGCTATTTCTGAGCTATGAATTTCAAGATTTATTTGTTACCATTCTCTCTCTGTTTTTTCCCTCCTTCCTGCTGTACACAGTATTTGTGGTCTATGGCAACCAATCCCCTTGGGCTTTCTTTTGCCTTAATTTGCATAAACACAGGCATCATATGAATATTCAGTGAGTGGCTTTGCATTAAGTAAGTGCCCTTAATCAGCTTTTCAGTTCAGTTTTATTGGTTGCACCACAGTCAGTTATTTCATCCAGAAAATCTGAGGGCCCTACAAAGCTAAGCAGGTAAGGGTTGTAATTCTTTTTATGTATTTAATGAAAGAGTATTATCATTTGATTATATAGGTTCTAGAGAATGCTTACAGATTGGTGGTTTGCTTTAGGTTTTAGTTTTCGTATGCATGGTTTTGGGTTTCTTCCCCCCTCCTTACTATTATTAACCCATGGCGGTCAGGTGGGCATACGCTTCTGAAATTTGCATAAACATCAACTCTCAATGAATAATTCATCAGGGTTATTTTAAACACTAGCTAGGCTTCTACTTTGGATGGCTCTATAGCATCACAGTTTGATTGGCTGTATGGTGTTTTCATCACCAGCAGAATTCCTGTAACATAAAAGCCACTTGAAAAAAAGAAAAGAGAAGAAAAAGGCTGGGGTGAATGTACAGTATTAGGAGTGGGGTGTGTATGTGTTGAAATATGTGTTTCTGTTTTTGGCTTTTTGTTTTTACTCCCAAAGCAAAATGTCCTGGGTTTTCCAGCCCACTGTTTGTGTATCTTGGTTTTTGTTCTTAGTTTTTAAATGAAAATTGCATTACTATGTTGGCAGTGGCTGCTATTTGCAGCCTTGTCCTGGCTAGCTGATTGCAACAGCCACTAGCGTTGTATTTGCCAGTAACTTGAATAAACATGAGCAACATGTAAATGAGATGCTGCTGAACCTGTATGGCATGGATTACCAAACACTGTGCTCTTACATTCCTGCGCTACATACTATTATTTTATTACTAGAATTTCCAGTGCATGCCAATATGATCAGCTGGGGGGGGGGAGGGAGAGAGTGCATTTATTTACAGAATGAAGTTTTTTTAAATGGCACTGAGAGACAGAAACTGACCTTTTTTGTTTTTGTTTTGTTTTGAGGATGTAATGGGTTAATGAAAGGCTAAGGGCCCTGAGAAATGAAGGACAATACATTTGTTAGGAATAATACCATCTCTCATTCTTCCTGGTAGTAATTTAACATTAAGGGTCCACAGCATTGTGTTCTTTGTTGTCCAAGTCAAAATTAATCAGTTCTAGAGCAGAGCATCACAGCACCAGGTGGTTCATATAAAAGATTCTGATCCAGAATTATCACAAAAACAAGGATACTGGTGAGAATTATTCAGATCTAATGTGAGAAATAATAAAGAATAAACAGCAGCTACTGTTTTGAATATCACATTGCAAGTGGTAAATATAGTCCATTCATTTATCCATGAAACAGTACAAAATAGGTAGGTAGGTCATAAATCTTGCAGGTAAAGGCATGGCATTGATAATGGGTTCAAACCAAATATATATTTTGTGTTTAAGTGATAATTTAGTGATGCTCCTTGGAAAAAGGCTGTACAAATAGCAAACACTTGGTGTACCACAATAATGTGATGCTGAGAATGCAGATGTGTGCAGATGTAGTATGTTCTTTTATCTAAGAATCTCTAATGATGTGATGCTTAATCTGAATACAGACAGAGCTTTCCAAGTCTGATAATAACCATACTCATGAATCTAAGAGAAAAACAAATCCCAAGAGAGGAAATCAATTTGGTGGTGATTTTTATTATTATTATTGATTTACTTATCTGGGGCAACTCTCTTTCTTTCTTAATTACTCTTTCTTCATAGTCATGGAATCAAATACATAATTCCAAGACACAATCTGACTGGAGTTCAAAACGAGACTATTTTAAAACATTTATTTAATTATCTGTTTGTCAGGTCACCCCCTCCCCCACCACAATTCCTCAGCACATGAAATGTTTAAAAGGAAATTGATTCAAATTTCAAATGTTTAAAAGAGAACAATGAACATCTCTAATATTACACAAAAATGAGAAAATGTTATATTTAATGCAGAAAAATGAAATTAATTTGAAATACATTTATCTTGCCAAGAGTGTTTAATTAAATCTTGCAGGATTTAATAAGCCACTGTGCATTCAGTATTCAACCATTAGCTGTTTACAGCTATAATAAACATTAGGACATTTTAAATACATTAAACAGAGATTGTGGCTTTGGTAGTTTAATATGTGTATGATACACAAATATGTACAGACACACACACTATAGCTGTTTGCAATATCTATAAAAATAAACTTTAAGATTAAAAAACATTGTGTGTAGGCTATGATATAATGCATGTTTTCAAACTATATTTAAAAGGAAAATAAAAGAAAACTAATATTTTGTTTTTGTTTTAGTTTCTATACCACCACCATAGATGTTGGGGTTATAATTTAAATATGACCCATAAAATATATCCAAATTAAATGATCTTAAATTTACAGTATTTTTCTGTGTTCCCTATGCTTTTTAATTAAGCCAAATTGTTCCACCTCTCTATGGGACCTTGGCCTGACCAATGGCCCAGCCTTAAGACTTGATGCACCAACGGATAAATGTGAAGGATATTGGGTCTGCACATTATGAAACATGTCATAACATACAAGTGTCGCAAGGCAGTTTTATTTATTTATTTACCACTAAATAAATGCCACTTTAATTAAAAACATCAAAGCTGTTTACAACACTTTGTTTACAACATTATAAAATAAAAACCATACAATAAAAACATTAAAAATACAATAAAAACATTGCAGGTAGGGAGACAGGTAGAATAAAAGAAACGGGTTCTCTATAAATGCAAAACAGGGCACTTATCTCCCTTTTTGATGTAGACAAACAAGTCTATGAGAACCACCTGGTTATCTTCTAAAAAACGAATGAAGGGTAGGACCAATCACTTTTGAAAACTTTTGTAACTATAGTCAATTGCACGAGTATCCATGGTAATCTATCAGATTGTCCAGTTGTCCACTCCGACAGGCTATGATAGAGGTCTGACATATCACTAATAGGTTTGTATGGAGTAGCGGGCTAGTGCAGATCAACTTTCATTGCATATATTGTAATTTAAAGGAAAATGTTCCACTTGATTTCCCTGAAATTTGTGAACATTTGTATATAGCAACCTACCATAAAAAATGTGATCATCATAATTCAAGAATGCTTCCCAAAGTAAAAGTGTAAAGTACAATGGAAATGCTCCTACAATTCACTCTAGTGTGTCAGTCATAATAAGGGAAAATAATAGTTACTCATAAGAAAGATATAATCTTCTCAAGATGCTCGTACATTCTGAGCTTTTTGGTAAGTGCCCCCATGTACAAACCCTTTCTATTTTATGATTTTGAGCAAGAGAGTGACTTTTGAATGGGAGTACCCCAGTGTCTTATAGGCTGTAATCCTAAATGCACTTACTAAAAAACAAGCCCCACAGAACACAGTGGGACTTACGGTTGAGTAAACATGCATAGGATTAGACTGTAAAATCCTAGAGTGCCAAGCAGACTAGAATTCACATATTACATGGTTCAAGAAGTGATTATTAATATGTTTGTAGTGAGTTCATGAGCATTTAGTGAGCAAGAGCTGCCTGAATCACATCCAGACTACACTAGTTAATGCTTGTGGTGATAGTTTCTCAGTAGGCTAAAGTCATAACTGTCTTTCAAGTTAAATAGTTGGCTTTCACTAGGAGTTTGTCCTTTAAAATTCATTGTGCATCTCATTTCTAAGGTTTGGGATAGGTAACAATAATTGAAAGTTATATACACATAAACACATGTACATAAGTGGAGATCTGTCTTCATTTGGAGAGACAGGGTGGGGGGACAAGGATAGGTGAAAGCTAGAGACTTTCCTTCCTCCTTTTATTCTCTCTTGGTGTGTATATCTGCAAATCACACCTGTGGATCCAACAGATCACAGATGGACCCAGCAGATGCCACCACTGGAAATCCAATCAGCCTGGGAGCACAGGTGCATCAGGCAGTGTCAAGAACTAAGACAAGTATGGGCAATGTGCTGTGTCCAGATGTTGTTGGACTACAACACCTATCAGCACCAGACAACATGGCCAATGGTCAGGAATGATGGGGTATTCCTGAATATTTGTGGCCAGTGTTTAAAACCACAGTGAAGGGTCTAGGGGAGAAGGCACTACTGTAAGCATTATAGATTTAAGTCATTTAGGATAATATTGGTTAAAACCAGCAATTTGGGGGGTTGGTTGGAAACATTTGGAAGACAATATAGCCTCTTTTTGCCAATACTTTGCATTTTCCATTTGAGATAAACTAAATGGTTTTAGGCACCCATATTTCACAATTAATGGGAAGATTTTTTTGTTTCACAATATAATTATAGAGGGGAGGGGAAACCAAAGAAATAAGAAGAGTGTAATTAGTATTACTGTCTTGACATTAATAAGCCACTTCCTATCTTCTTTTTTAAAAAAATACAATGGTAAATAATAGGAGAATAAATGTCAGGCTTTATATATCTTAGTGAAGAAAGAATAGTGTTGAAAGACAACTCTAAAACAGCCATGCTTGACACTCTCAGTCACAAGGAATGTTGCATTTTCACTGTATAACTGAACAGGAATTAGAATTATGATTATAGATCTTCAAGAAACAAGTAACTTTATTCCAACTGATCTTACAGCACTTTTAAAAAGAGGTGTTAATAAAACAATGACAAAATACCAGTTGCATCGTGCTTTAATGATATGGAGGGCTGTTAATGGCTATTAACTGATTATTTCACTTTTTCTTTGAGTCTTTGTATACAACACTTATAATCAAACCACCCACCCAATGATGACCCTAGTGGCAGCTATGGAAGAGAAAGTTCCATGAACACAAAGGCCTCCCATCCCATAACCTGCTACATATAGTGGCTAGTTCCAGTGTAATACAATCAATGTATTTTACAATAATTAAGAATTGTCCATTTTATACATGTATAGGTTCTCCAGCAGACACTAAAATGTCAGACCAACACAGAGAGAAAAAGACTTTGAATTTTCAGCATGAAAATGTTTTGTACAATTCAGATCTTCTTTATATATCCATGGCCTAGACTTTATTCTTCTTCACAATTTTTCACTTCTGCGTATCGCTAAACTAACACTATTGCTATGCATGATGTGACTGTGAATGGCTACTAATCAAGCTGATCTGGGGAGATTGCCATATGCCCTGGATGAGAATGAATACCAGGAACAAACCATTCCATAGTTCCCCTGTGGCTCTTTCTGTTGCAGTGAATACTTCACATGGTTAGCAAGATCTCACACATTGTTTTATTTATTGCAAGGTATGATAAGGATTTTCATCTCCCAGGTTGGTGACTGTTATGGAGAAGAGAAGTTCAGGTTATTAAGAGAAAACTGCAAGTAGATAGGGATGGGGAAATCTGTGAGTCTTGGTGTCTCTCAGTTTATCACTCTTAAGTTCACTTCTCTACATTTCCACATCAGTTCGTGCATTTTTAAAAAAGATGTCCACATGAAAAGTCATCAGTATTTTAGTGCAAATTTCTCTTTATATACACATTTGTATGCAATTTTGCCTAATACACAAAATTTTGCAAAGCAATTTCCCCTTATATAATGCATTTTTGTATGCTGGTTTCACTGATATATGTATTTTTATGCACACTTTACCATAGTATATGCATTTTTGTACACATTACCTGGTTGGAGTACTGCACTGTAAAATTCAGACTGGTTGTGTTTCAGTTTGGACATTGTTTCACAAAGTGTTAATTAGGCAGGTCTGCCTGTAAATCTGAACCAAACTGAATTTCTCTCTCATCCCTACTCGTAGATGGATCATGTATGTGTGTGTGTATACACACACAAAAACACCCTTGAAAAGGGATAAAGAACATGATGGCCTACAGTTGGTCAGTATGACAAGTTTTATACTCTGTGTTTCCTACAGTGAGCAGGGGATTGTGACCCCATCTAATGATCAGATTCTAGAGTTCCTATGGGTTTAAGTGCAACCTTTAGGATGCACACCTTAATGTGTTGAAGAAGCTGAGAGCAATGCCGTCAGGAGTCTAGACCAAGAGGCTAGACTCTTAGCAGGGGCACCCATGGCGGAATGGTCAAAGCTGAGACACCAGACTAAGATGCATCCAAACTCAGAGGAAGGCAATGGTAAACCACCTCTGAATATCTCTTACCATGAAAACCCTATGAACAGAGTATCCAAAATGCAACACGAGATAGTGCTGGAAGATGAGACCCCCAGGTCAGAAGGCACTCACCGAGCTACTGGGGAAGAACAAAGGACGAGTAGTGCTGTGACTAAAGACGCAGCTGGGTCAAAGCCAAAAGGAAGCCCAGAGGCTGATGTGCACACATGCGAAAGGAGAGTCCGGAGTTGTACAACACACACAACAGGAACATGGAATGTGAGAAGCATGGACCAGGGAAAGTTAGAAATTGTCAAGCAAGAAATGGAACATATCAACATTACAATACTTGGCATGAGTGAATTGAAATGGACAGGAATGGGACATTTTCAATCAGGCAACTACAAAATATTTTATGCAGGAAATGAGAAATTAAGAAGAAATGGGGTTGCTTTAATAGTGAGAAGTGATGTAGCAAAAGCAGGAGCTACAGCGCAAGGTCTGAGCAAGTGATATCAATGAGATTAAACGGGAAACCTATTAACAAAACCATAATCCAAGTCTACGCTCCAACGTCAAATGCAGAAGAAGAAGAATTGGAGAGATTTTACACAGAAGTACAGGAAGAAATTGATCACACACCAAAACAAGATATGATGATAATCATAGGGGACAGAATGGGAAGAACAAGACCCCTATTCCAAAAGATTAGAGAAACGAAAGGGAAATTTAAACCACGAGTAGGGATATTGAATAATCAACAGGGGAACACACTGACTGACTGAGATGAAATAAAAGGAAGATGGAAGCAATACACTGAAGAACTCTATAAAAGAGATGCAAGCATGACAGATTCATTCACGGAGGAACCATATGATGAAGAACCAGAAATTTTAGAATGTGAGGTGAAAACTGCTCTTAAAATTCTTGGAAGAAACAAATCACCAGGAATAGATGGCATACTAACAGAGTTGCTACAAGCTACTGAGACTGAATCTGTCCACATATTTACAAAAATCTGTCAAGAAATATGGAAAACTAAACAATGGCCCACAGACTAAAACCGTTCAATATATATCCCAATTCCAAAGAAAGGGGATCCCAGAGAATGCAGTAATTATCGAACTATTGCCTTAATATCCCATGCAAGTAAAGTAATGCTCAAGATTTTACAACAAAGGCTCTTACCATGCATGGAGCAAGAAATGCCAGACGTTCAAGCTGGATTTAGAAAGAGAAGAGGCACCAGAGATCATATTGCAAACATGCGTTGGATAATGGAATGGAGCAAGGAATTTCAGAAGAAAATCACCCTGTGCTTTATAGACTACAGCAAAACCTTTGATTATGTAGATCATGAAAAACTGTGGAATGCTTTAAAAGAAATGAGGGTGCCACAGCATCTGATTGTCCTGATGTGCAACCTATACTCTGGACAAGAGGCTACTGTAAGGACAGAATATGGAGAAACCGATTGGTTCCCAATCGGAAAGGGTGTGAGACAGGGGTGTATATTATCACACTATTTGTTTAATCTGTACGCAGACCATATCATATGGAAAGTGGGATTGGACCAAGATGAAGGAGGTGTGAAAACTGGAGGGAGAAACATCAATAATTTAAGATATGCAGATGATACCATACTCTTAGCAGAAACCAGTAATGATTTGAAACGAATGCTGATGAATGTTAAAGAGGAAAGCACAAAAGCAGGACTACAGCTGAACGTCAAAAAGACTGAAGTAATGACAACAGAAGATTTATGTAACTTTAAAGTTGACAGTGAGGACATTGAACTTGTTAAGGATTATCAATACCTTGGCACAGTCATTAACCAAAATGGAGACAATAGTCAAGAAATCAGAAGAAGGCTAGGACTGGGGAGGGCAGCTGTGAGAGAACTAGAAAAGGTCCTCAAATGCAATGATGTATCATTGAACACCAAAGTCAGGATCATTCAGACCATGGTATTCCCGATCTCTATGTATGGATGTGAAAGTTGGACAGTGAAAAAAGCGGATAAGAGAAAAATCAACTCATTTGAAACGTGGTGTTGGAGGAGAGCTTTGGACATCCCATGGACTGTGCAAAAGACAAATAATTGGGTGTTGGAACAAATTCAACCAGAACTATAACTAGAAGCTAAAATGATGAAACTGAGGTTATCATACTTTGGACACATAACGAGAAGACATGATTCACTAGAAAAGACAATAATGCTGGGAAAAACAGAAGGGAGTATAAAAAGAGGAAGGCCAAACAAGAGATGGATTGATTCCATAAAGGAAGCCACAGACCTGAACTTACAAGATCTGAACAGGGTTCATGACAGATGCACTTGGAGGTCACTGATTCATAGGGTCACCATAAGTCGTAATCAACTTGAAGGCACATAACAACAACAAAGTACAACCTCAAGAAATCTCATGGGCTTGAGTGAAGACTTCATGACTAAGGCCTCAACAACTTTTCACTTTTATTTATCACTGCCGTTTTACTAAAAATGCTTATGCTTACGGAGTTATGTCTGATTTACTCACAAGAGAATCAGGTGTTATGTTTTCAGAGTACTCCTAGTGACCCAAAGCAAGTTACCTAACTGAGACAAACAAGCCACCAGGGTGCTTGTAATAAAATACTGCCATGCAATATGTGAAATTTGGGTGAATGCTTTTCTTCTGTTCCTCCCATTTAGGGGGAGGGAGATTACTGACATGTAGCAAGCATTTTCAAACCATTAACACACCATTTTATTCTTCCATAATGCATTTGTAGTCATTTAATTTTCTGCAAAAAAAAAAAAAAATCTCTATTTTCTTCTGACAGCATCAAAAATCTGAGTACTTTTGGAGACATTTTTCTGCAAACTGCTGATAATCAGGATTGGAAATGAAAATGCTGACAGATTATTAACAATAGAAAAATAGCTATAATGGGGTGGGGGGCATTTTACCATAATGAGTGAATTGTTAGCATATCCAGAGTTTCATAGCTGATCAGACTCATATAATTTCAGTTTCTCTAAATACCAACAGTTCAAATTATTATTAGAGCTTTTCTTCTCATAAGCAGAGCAGGTCTTATTAAAACATGTTTCAGCTTAGTATTGGCACAATTCTACAAGAACAAAAGATATGCAGAACGGTTCCATCTCATAGATTGTGTGTGTGTGTGTGTGTGTTGTGTGTGTGTGTGTAGGATAAGCTTGCTTTCTACCAAGAGAAAAGATAAAATGCTTTAAAAATTGAAAAACTGCATTACACTTATTGCCTATTTATGTATATTTTAAAAGCTTTATAAAACAGGATATATGCTAGGAGAATATGATTTTTAATTGTGATTTTCCATGAGGCATTTAAAACTTTTTTTAATTTTCATGTTGAAATATAGACTTTTATTGATAATTTATGTAGCACTTTCAGTTTTGTATTGCACTTTCCAGCCTTTGCTCTGCTCCCATTTTACAGACTGATACTGGAAGGCTTATCTGTGGCCCCCTTTGAACCCCAACCTCACCATTTCTGCTCCTCTTTCCTGCCTCTGAACAATTCTAATTCTCATGCAGAGTACTGGATAGAATAGTGATTTATAAGCATGATTGATTGATTGGGTTGTAGCAGTGTACTTCAAAATACCACAACAGGTTTCCGTTAGCTGTGGTCTTTGGATAAGTCATTTTACCTCTTGCTTCTGTTGTTTCCATTAGTGAATAAACATACCTTTGGTACTGATCATATCTCACAGTTCCACACACATCTTGGGCTCTCTTACACATGGCATGATAGGACATGAAGGAACTGTGTGCAATTCCTTTCACAAACTCTGAAATATCTGACAAAAGAAAAAGATCAAGATTAAAAAAACCACCAAAAAAGTGGACTAGGCAAGGTTCTTAAATCATTGATGATATATAATATTGCCTCAGGATGACTAAAATTTTGTTCATCCCTAGGAACAGCTGCATCTTTGGGGAAAAAGCAAGACACTGAAAACAAAGCAAATTTCAGAGTGGCCTGCAATTCTGTTTTTGGATGGGATCTAAAACTATTCATAGATGTACTTTCTTGTCGGCAGATGGCATCTCTGTATGACATCATTGTTGGAGTTTTTGTTTTAGCAGAGAACATTATCAGGACCAATGTATGGCATTAAAGCACCAACACCCCCCCCAAACCCTCAACAGGATTTTGTGAACTGCAAGCCAGTTGAATATGCAGTTGCAGTATGCCTAGTGCAATGATTTCCAAATGGTGATGTAGGCCTCTACTAGTGAGCTGCAAGCACCTTACAAGTGGGCTTCAGATGTGCTGGTTTGGGCAATGAAGTACAAGTTTTTAACAAAAAGCTGACTTTGTGTGAGGGGGTGGGACCAACATGTTGCTGGACTGCCAATTGGCAATTAAACAGGTCTGGACTACCCCTGTGCCTTAACAACAGTTTGACTTGCAGAAATCAGCATGCAAAAAAAAAAAGTCTAAAAATAAATATTAGCACCTGCTAATTCCTCTCTTTGAGAAGGCACCATATCTCAGTAATAGGGCACATGCTTTGAATGCAAAAGTTCCGGGGTTCATACTCCAGGTAAAAGGATCAGGTAGCAGGTGGTATGAAAGTTCCCTGCCTTACACCTTGGAGACCCAATGTTAGCAAAGGTACATGACAGTGAGACAGATGGTACATGGCAGTACCTGCTCATCAGGCCATTGTAAAAGGCACAGCTACAGTGGCCAATTGAATAGTTGGCACCCCGTGATTGTTAAAAGAACAAGACCTCATTGGTAGTTATTGTAGTTAAAAAGGTGACTTTGTCCAATGTCAGGGATATCTTCTGTAAACATGACACAAAGCCACATGTGCTCTCTATATAGTACTAAAATATTGAATATCCACTGTATTTCTCTCCATTTCTTATACAGCAATCACTAAACACAGAATTCACTCCAATACTACAGTTTCTTTCTAGATGTTTGTCAGATATGGCCAGTATAGTAGGACCCCACTCATACGGCAGGTTAGGTTCCAGACCCCCGCCGGAAAGCGAAAACCGCCAAAAAGCGGATCAGCTGTAGTGCGGGGGTCTGGAACCTAACCCGCTGATCGAACCAGAGGAGAAGATCAGATCTTCCCCTCTTCAGGCGCGATCAGCTCGAGCAGGAGTCTGATCATGCCAGAAGAGGAGAAGATCGGCTGTAGCGAGCTGCAGCTGATCTTTCCCTCCTCGGGCACGATCAGCTGGAGTGCATGAGTCTGACAGCCCCTGAGGAGGATAAGATCAGCTGTAGCTCCAACCCCCCCTCCAGCTGGCGCCGTATTAACGGAATGCCGAACGCAGGGCGCCGAAAAGCGGAGCCCTACTATAGTGTAATGGCAAATTCAGAAGTGCAGGGTCCCTTCATGTTAGTCACAGCCATGCCCCCCCTTTTTGCTGCTGGGTTAAGAATGAGATCTTTTTTAAACCTTCTCCCACAACAACAGATATCCCTAAGAGCCAATAATCATGAAAGGGGAGAGTGTTAGCTGCTGAAGAGAGTCTTCTAAGTGGCTGACTCACCTCATTTCACTCTAATTGGCTTCAGTCAGCAGGGAAGTACAAGGAAGCATGTTAGAAGACTCTTCTCAGAGTCTTCTCATGCTCCCCTTTCATGCTGAATGTCTCATAGGATGCTGGACATGCTGGGACCCTGCTCCAAAAAAAGTAAGGGGTCTAAGACCCCCCAAGACCCTGGAAGATTACACCCCTGGATATGGCTGATTATATACATTATTGATTTAACCTGAAAGACCGTCTTACACCTTATATACCCAGTCGATCATTGCGCTCTGCAGGTGAGGGCCTCCTGCAGATACCACCTTATCATTCTGCACAATATAGGAAACGGACCTTTAGTGTGGCGGCACCTACCCTGTGGAATTCCCTCCCCTTAAATATTAGGCAGGCGCCATCTCTGCTATCTTTTCGGCGCCTTTTGAAGACTTTCCTCTTTCAACAAGCCTTTTAAGTTGAGACCTATCCCAGTGTGTGTCTGTGTTAGAATTGCTTTTTATTTTTTTTAAATAATGTTTTTAACCCTTTTTAAAGATGTTTTTAAATGTATTTTAATGTCTATTTTTACGATGTTTTAAAGTGTTTTTAGCTTTTCTGTTTGCCGCCCTGGACTTATGCTGGGAGGAAGGGCGGGATATAATTCAAATAATAAATAAATAAAAATAAATATTGTTCATCCAGAAGTTTCCTAAACTTCCATATCTTATTCAATATGGTTTATTGAACTGGTTTTCAAGCATATCTTTTTGCTAGATAACAATTACATTTCTAACAGTGCAGTCTTTCATGGTTATTCAGAAGTAAGTCCCATTGAATTGAATGGGGCTTATTCTGAGATAAGTGTGCATAGGGCTGCAACCTAAGGGTTATATGCTCACACTAGAAGTAAGCATACAACATAAAATTTTTGGTCTATTCTACTGAGACATTGTGATTACCCTTATTCGGGGAAGGGCAGTAGCCTGGCATCTGTTTAGCATCATTTCCATAATCTCCAGGTAGGACTGGGAATGTCCCGAAAACCTTGAGAACCACTGCCAATCAGTATAGATGATACTGAGCTAAATGTACCAAATTGACCAACTGTATGACTCAGTAAAAGGGAGTTTCCTATGTTCCAAGCACATAAGAATTCCATAAGACCACTTTAATAACAGAAATCTCTGTTGCCATCTGATGGTGCAGATATCCATATTATTCAAATGAAGCATCCTCTGTTTGAAGGGCTATCTTGTCCAAGGCCAGTTTACAGATAAAGAACCATAAGAAAAGAGAGCAGGGACCCTGAAGTTGCCTGATAGCAGTTAACATCTGGACTGCAGCTGGAGCAGGTGCACAGGTTGTCTTCTTCACTATGGTGAGGTGTATTTATTCCTGTTTAAATTATAATAATTATTTCTAAAAGTGTAGCTGCACTTAATATTTAACATTAATCTATGCACGTTTTATGCAAATGTATACCATATTTTGTCCCTTTTATTTGTGATGCATTTTCCTTCTTTGGTAATGCTTAAGAGTACACACTACTATCAGGGAAAGCCAGCTATTATGTGTGCCTTTTGAAAAATGTGGTGATTGTTAACTGACAATGCTGACTGCATGTGTACACAGGAACAGGAAAACACACACCCATCAGATGATTAAAATTAAGCAGCCACGCTTCCAGAAAACAAAAATGGCTGTTTCCCATATTTTATGCCACATTAATCATGTTTTTAAGTGTTAAGAGATAGAAAAGATGCAGGAAGAGGCCTGAAACCTCCTCTCTCTCTCTCTCTCTTTCTCTCTCACACACATCCTTTGAAGGAACATGATTTCAAATGAGAAGGCGGCTAAAATCCCCAAGAATGGAGAAAGTAATACCACCTTGATGTGCATAACACAATGGGATATGCTGGAGCTTTTCATAAATATCCTTATTTCTGGGATTTGTGCATAAGTTTACCCTGCGGGGCTTTCCAAATGTACCCTGATGTGTCTTTACATGATTACAGATGTATATGACATGATGGGGCATGAAATGAATAAATATGAAGTCATTTAAATCACATAATTAGCTATTCTATTTGCAGCTGTTTAGATCGGTCTAATTTGTCGGCATGGGTATTTCCAGGACCTTCCTCCACCTCAACACATTAGGTGACATGCCAACAAGATCTCTTTGTGTTGTCTGTGTTTATTATATGCACTTTAGTTACTTTTTAAATAACTGCGAAGAAGCACTCTTCCTGTTTGTCTTAAACAAGACTCAAGCAAAGATAACTAGGGAAAACAAGCATACTAGAATGTTCTTCTTTGGGTATGCCTATCGGATATTTCACTTTATCATGAATTTAGAAGAGTTGTGTGGATTTTAATATATTTTGAAAGGTTTATGGGTTGCTTAAAGGCAACTGTGTACCTACCTATATGTGGTGAATAGAACTATTTCCATGGCCCTTCAAATACCTCACCAAAGCTCTGAGCAGCTGTGCCCCCCACATCCACACCACACATAGCACAACATTCATTTGTATGGTGTTAGCTGTGAAGGGCATATATGTGGCTAAATCTTGGCTTTCCCCTTCATAATATTCATGACATATATTGTACAAGGAAATGCATTCCATGCGGCAAAGTATAGAATCATATAGAATCATAGAACAGTAGAGTTGGAAGGGGCCTATAAGGCCATCAAGTCCAACCCCTTGCTCAATGCAGGAATCCACATCAAAGCATTCCTGACAGATGGCTGTCCAGCTGCCTCTTGAATGCCTCCATGGTCGAAGAGCCCACTACATCTGTAGATAATTGGTTCCATTGTTGTATGGCTCAACAGGAAGCTTTTCCTGATGTTCAGTCGAAATCTGGATTCCTGCAACTTGAGCCCATTATTCTGTGTTCTGCACTCTGGGACGATCAAGAAGAGATCCCTGCCCTCCTCTGTGTGGAGGTACTTGAAGAGTGCTATCATATCTCCCCTCTGTCTTCTCTTCTCCAGGCTAAACATGCCCAGTTCTTTCAGTCTCTCCTCATAGGGCTTGGTTTCTAGTCCCCTGATCATCCTTGTTGCCCTCCTCTGAACCTGTTCCAGTTCTTCTGCATCCTTCTTGAAGTGTGGAGACCAGAACTGGACACAGTACTCAAGATGAGGCCTAACCAGAGCTGAATAGAGGGGAACTGATACTTCACACCATTTGGAAACTATACTTCTGTTAATGCAGCCTAATATAGCATTTGCCTTTTTTGCAGTCACATCTCACTGTTGGCTCATATTCAGCTTGCGATCAAGGACAATTCCACGATCCTTCTCACATGTTGTATTTCTGAGCCAAGTATCCCCCATCTTATAACTGTGCACTTGGTTTCTTTTTCCTAAGTGTAGAACTTTGCATTTATCCTTGTTGAATTTGATTCTGTTGTTTTCAGCACAATGCTCCAGCCTATCAAGGTCCCTTTGAATTTTGTTTTTGTCTTCCATGGTATTAGCTGTGCCCCCCAATTTTGTATCATTTGCAAATTTGATAAGCATGCCCTGTACCTCCTCATCCAAGTCATTAATAAAAATATTGAAGAGCACTGGGCCCAGGACTGAGCCCTGTGGTACCCCACTCCTTACTTCCGCCCAGTTTGAGAAGGAACCATTGATAAGCACTCTTTGAGTACAATTCTGAGTACGATTGAATATATTAAACAGTCTTCACTTATTTAGATGTCTGTGTTTGCTCACCCAAAATAATTCCAAAGTCTTTGTAACATATCTATGTTGTCACAAATAATAACTTTGTTGGTCATCTGTCATATTTTCAGGTGATTCAGTAGCTTCTTTGTTCTATGTAGCTCACCCCATCATGCTCTTCTCCTAAGCTGATCTCTACCACCTTGAATTAGGTGTGAGATTCTATAAGAGCTCATCTTGCTTTTATCTAACCCAACCTCCTTCTACCTCGGGTCCCCAGATTTGTTGGACTACAGTTCCCATCATCCCTGACCATTGGCTAAGCAGGATGAGGATGATGGAGCTCATAGTCAAATAACATCTGGGGACCCAAGGTTGAAGAACTCTTATCTAACCAACTGCATGGGCACTCTTCCATATGTTTCAATTCCCACCGCATTCTTTGTCACATCTAAAACCCAACACCTTATGACATGGTTTCATCAATTTGCAATCTTCCCCACTTGTGCATGCCACATCAGTAGTGGTCACTTCTGGAGGCAGAGAACCCCACAGTATGATGGCACCACATGGCATGGTGCATGTTGCCTCATTGTCCGTGAACTCGCCATAAGAAACTGGTGGAGACGTAGGTTAAAGTTATATATACAGCAGTTTTGTCTTTCTCACAAAACAGAAGGCATATTCATGTCAATAAGATTTGTGCCACTGAAGTACTTTGTGACATGGGACATTAATGAGTTGACAGTAGCAATGCAAAACATCTAAGAGGTGCAAGTCTCCACACAAGCTGGCTGAAAAAAAGAGCCCTGAAATACAATTCTCATTATTTTAATTTTTAAAGGGTTGTGACTGTCCTACAATGTCTATTAAAGTATAACTCAGAATCATTAAAATCTATGGTAGACTTAAAGGGATGTGGATTTCACCTTAAGCTCTGCACCCAGTGTTTGTAGACATCTAGCCTAAATCGAAGGACAGTGTGGGATCTCAATACACTTTTATCAAATGTAAGAACAAAACTAAAAAATCTGGAGCAGTGAAAGTGACCAGAAAATAAACTTCCTGCAAACAGTATCATTGATTATTTTCACCACAATATATATATAGGAAGCTGCACATAAAAATGTTATATACAGGAGAGGTCAGACTGAAACTGTGACAATAAAAGCTAGAATAAAATAATAATCACTAATTACTCCTGTGAATAATGTTCATATAAATGGAAGCTATCCAGATTCATTGAGTTGGTTATCCCTTAACTTTTCCACAAGCTTTTTTAAAGGGGATAAACTCTGGCAGCCTTGAACGGTGTCAGATTTGAAATAGGATGCCATACCTTTCATGTGAGTTATCTCAGTATCATCAGAAATGTAGACATTCAAAGGGAGAGGAACATATCTGAAAATTGACAGGCTTGTGGATGATTTGAAAGCAGAAGCAGGATATGTTAAACATATGAAGAGGGGGAGAGAAGCATAGAAATGCAGAGAACCCAACGATTAAGGGTGTTGTCAACAGAGTGTGACAGTAGGCTAGCACAGAGAGCTAGAGCATTTCAAATACAGATGCTATCATGCTGGAAGGGTAAACACTCATCTCAAGTAAGTGCCTCATCAGATTTGACTTACCTTACCTTGATTCCTGAAGTCAATGAAATCAGGTGTTCAATGAATAAAAGGAAATTAATTTGGCAGTGACATCAGGAAGCCATGGTGTAGTTTATAAATGGCGACCATACATTTTTGTGGCAGTTAATAGTGGTAGCGTAGTTATTTCCTTGGTCAGGATGATTTTTAGAAAAGAGTGTGATGCAAAGGAGAATGCTTAACATACTTTTTTAAATGTAAAACCCTCTGATCTGAGCTGTTCTAGTTATCTCCTCAAAAAGAATGGTTAAACCAGAAGGAAAAATCAGTTTAAGTAATATTCAGCTTTGGATGCTAATTACATTCTGTCTGTTAAGTGTGGAATCCACCTCTGGCAGCGGCCAAGGGAACAACTGACTGCCTGAAGGCACGCATGACGATGACACCTTTCATAATCCATCTAGCCAATTGAGTAATGACATGGGATACGATTCTGAGCTAACCTCAGCAGGTAATCAGCTTCTTGCCTAATGCATTTGGCCTAAACTCCCTTGTACCATTCTTGTCACTCACATAAGAGCAAATGTTAAAAGCTTGTAAAATTATATTCTAGTTCTTTGGAAGTTCTGCTCAATTATTTTTTCTATGACCTCTTGTAGCCTAACTGTAGCAAATTGTAAATTCCACAGTTTGACTTTAGTATGCTGGACAGGACGGATCCCCCCCCAATTTACTTCTCAGCTTCCTCTTTCTAAGTAGAAGAAAATGAAAAGGGGATTTAAACATCAGAGTTTTTATATCTCTTTTTCTGATTTTTTACTTGTCCCAGCTATATCATCTTTGTTAATAAGCCTTCTTTCATTACAAGCATAATCAGAGCCGTAATTAATCTTATTGTTTTCCCCATGAGCCCCTGCCACTATGGTCAGGGTTACTGATCCTTACACCAAAATTTGCAAGGCACATATTAAAATACCTCCTACCTCAGGATACGTTCAGTTACAGTAAGCTGTAGGTGCTCTCTTTGCCAGTGGATAATTTTAATACACTCAGGTTTTTACCTTTCATTTCTTTTCTTTTACAAAGCTTCTCTTTTACAAAAGAGAGAGCTCTGTAATTTAGACTCAATGCTGTACGCAATATACATGGCATTCTTTTCTTCTGTGACATTCTTTTATTGACATAATTATCCTACATTGACAGCTAATAAAACTTAAACTCAAATAAAAGCTTAAACCCAAGAATCCTTAATTCTTAAAAAAAAAGTTTAAGGTTTTATCCAGGCATTTGTTGGGTTTAAAAAACAAAGAAACAGAAGTCACGGTTATGGAGAAAGGCTTGTATTGTGGACTGTGCCTGCTGAAGTAGTCTAAGGCCACATCTGTACTTTACATTTAAAGCAATATTGCAACACTTTTCAGTCATTGCTTCACCCCAAAAATTCTAGGAACTGTAGTTTGTTAAAGGTGCTGAGAGTTGTTAGGGAATCTGAATTCCCCTCACAGAGCTACGATTTCCAAAGTGGTTTGACAAAGAATCCCTCCTCCCACGTACCTGTGAAAACTGTAGCTCTGTGATGGGAAGGGATCTCCTAACAACTCTCTACATTTCCCAGGATTCTTGGAGGAGGCCATGTCCATTTAAAGTGGCTTGATACTGCTTTATATATAAGGTGCAGATGCAGCCTAAGCAACTGCAAGGGCATATTGCCCTATATGGAAACTGAGAAGGCCAGAAAGAAGAGTGGTAACTGTCATGAGCCCCACATTTCCAACAGGGTCTGAACTGGGGTGGCAGTGTTTGACAGACAAGGAGGAAGCAATGGGGATGATTGAGGTGGAGCCAGCAGAAAGGAGGATGAAGACCCAAGCCCCTTGTCTCAGGATGATAGAAATGGGACAGTGGAGTCTCCAGCTTTTGTCCCTATCTCACCTGCACAGCAGGATGTGTCACTGGGTATCAGGGAAGCCAGTAGAGCAGCAGCAAGAGGAGGATCCTGGGGGCAGGTCACTGTTCTGTCAACAAGGGCTCAATGTGGTCTCCATCAGCACCAGCAGTTGCAACCTTCTTGAAGAAGCATCCACCTCCAAGCACAGTCTTCCTTTGCGGGGCAAGAGTCGTGCAAGTGAGCTCGTCATGCCTAGCTTTTTCAAAGTTAGGCAGGAAAGGTGTGGCGACTTGTTGGGACATTTTCATTGCTACCATCCAGTCTTACACTCCAGACCCTGCTCTTGATTTGCAACCCCAGTAATCTGAGCCTTCTGCTAAACCCATGTTGAGCTTTCCTAAATAAATATCCCTCTGTTACTTGAAAGAAAAGCCTTGTTGTGTTGTTTTGGGATGGGAGCCAGGACAGTAATCTTGTTTCTCACATGCAGGGTGTTTGGAGTATGATAGGTGCAGGAAGCTGCCACAAAAATATTGAATTATGCCAAGTGATGGGTTCATGTGAGCCCTTTTACTGTATCAGCTGCACTGGTTACCGACCTGTTTCTGAGTGGAATGTTCAGTCAGACCATCTATCTAGCTCAGTACTGTCTACACTTGCAATGGATCTCCAGGGTTTCAGGCAGAGATATCTCCCAGACCTACCTGGAGATGCCAAGGATTGAACCTGGGACCTTCTGTAGGCAAAGCAGTTGCTCCACCACTTAACTACAGCTCTTCCCCAATTCAAGTGCAATTCAAAGCGCTAGTTCTTACGTCTTAGACAGCGTGGGATCAGGCTAAGGACTTCCTTCTCCCATGTGAATCTGCCTATTGTTTACGATCTGGTGATAAGTGTTGTTTCTACATGCTATTGCCTTCTGAGGCACAGTTCATGGCAGTGCCTGAGAGGACTTTTTCTGTGGCAGCACCGTATATGTGGAACTTCCTGCCCTGAGAGGTTGGACCTTCTACCCACTTGACCATGTTTCATTGATGACTAAAGACAACGTCCTTATCAACAGGTTCTGTCATTTGTGGCTGGTTAGTTTGTGATTCCCCCCTCCCAGTTCTGGCTCTATCTGTTTCTGTTTTATATGGTGTTCATTTGTGTGTGTGAATTTTTAAATTATGTTTCATTTTATTGTAGTATTTTTGGTCTGTTCCCCCCCCCCACTTTACCTGCTTTGAATGTCTCTATTTGGAGAAGAAATTGTAGGACAGAAACAAGCAAACAATTGGGCTGGTCCAAGACATTTTGGTGCTTGAGGAGAAGATGGCCACCCCACCCCCCATCCCATGTACAGAGGCTGACTGGGACCACATTCACACCATACATTTATTCCACTATTATTCCACATTACCCCAAAGAACACTGGGATGTGTAGTTCATGAAGGGTGCTGAGAGTTGTTAGGAGACCCCTTTTCCCCTCATACAGCTACAATTCCCAGAGTTCAGTGGGAAAAGGGACTGACTGTTAAACCACTCTGAGAATTGTGTGGAGAATAGAGGTCTTCTAACAACTTTCAACACCCTTATGAAACTACACTTCCCAGGATTCTTTGAGGGAAGCCATGACTGTTTAAAGTGGAATAATTGTGGAATAAATGCATGGTGTGAAAATAGCCTAGACTGACAGTTCAGTCTTATTTCAATACTGGCAATGGGGTAGTGTCCACCACTGCACCTGAGGCTAACTATGTGGGTGTAGGATGGGCCATGGGGTACACACAGATCTGACCTCTAACATAATGGAACAGCTAGGGAATTGCTGGTGTGGCCACTCAGCATCTGCTGCCTAGGATGGCTGCCGCACCCTGCCTAACAGTTGTGATAAGCTTGATAACAAAAAAAGTCATATAGTCCCAGGAGGACTATACCAGATGTTCTTCCAAACAAGTTGATATGTGAACCTTTGTGATCATACTCTAGGGAGCCTCTTTTACCAGACCAGAGCACCAGTGTTGCATTCATGAGAAATGATTCAAGAACCATTGAAGTTCAATTACTTTTATATGGGCACCCACACAGACACCATCACTTTCCTTCCTTCCTTCTCTATCTGCATCTGCACGCATGCACACACACACACACACACACACACACACACACACACACACACACACACACACATCTCAAGGTGTTATGATTTCACTTGATATATTAGACACCTCAATTCAAACCCTCATTTCCTATGTGCACAAGAAAATCCCAGTGCACACATGGAGAGAGTATTGAACAAGCAGAAGACTTTCACTGTGGAAAGTTTGGAATTTACAGTGGGAGTATTCATGTCAATCTGCAACCTTCTCTCCATACACCTTTTCCAGGAGCGGGGTTAGATCATACCCAGAGTGAATTGAAATGCATGTCTAATGGTTCAGTCTGAAGACTAGCTGTATTTGGCAAATAAATGCTTTATAGTTCTATATAGGATCCTCCGTGGCGCAGAGTGGTAAGCGGCGGTAATGCAGCTGAACCTCTGTTCATGGCCGGAGTTCGATTCCAACGGAAGGAGGAAGTCGAATCTCCGGTAAAAGGGGTCGAGGTCCACTCAGCCTTCCATCCATCCGTGGTCGGTAAAATGAGTACCCGGCATATGCTGGGCGGGGTGTGTGTGTAAAGAAAGGCCAGGGAAGGAACTGGCAATCCCACCCCATATATATGGTCTGCCTAGTAAACATCACCCTAAGAGTCGGAAACGACTCGCACTACAAGTGCGGGGACACCTTTACCTTTAGTTCTATATATTCCTATACAAATCAAAGGGGCTAAGTTCTAGGAAATGAGTGTGGGATTGCAGCCTAAATGGTGCATATTACAACCATGTCTGTGTAAAATCACACATTGTAACATTACAAACACCATTGAAGGGATATTACTCCAGAATTGTAGGTAGCGACATCCTATATGAAAGAAAGTTTGTTTCAAAGTGAATGTTTCACATCTAAATTAGTGTTTCACAGTTAAGGCTGTTCTTATCTGATTTATTGATATAATATTTTATGTGTTGATATGAGGGATTTTTGAAGCCATGTTAATAGGATATACACTTTGATAGATTGTATCCAGCTATGTCTTACTGACAGAAGACTGTTTGATCCTGTGCTGGATTCTGTGAATGAACAGACAGGGAGGGAAATAATTCACATATTCCACCTTTGTCCCAAATTATCCTGCACCACATCCCATGGTGTCCCAAAAATTCTCCAGCCCCTTGGAGCAGATTTAGAGGAGACATGGAGGGCCGCACTGGGATGAGTGAAAATTGCTTTCCCTCCTTTCTGCTCATGCACAACCCTGCTGGATGAAAATGTTGTCCGTTGGCTACTAGATACAATCCAATACTACCGCTGCTGGCAATTACTGTTATAATAACAGTAATTGTGGAAATTGTTTTAAAAAAATGTTAATTGTGTTTTATTCATTTATTTTACAAGCAAATAATTAAACTATTTTAATACAATTACATTGAAAATCTTTAGCCACCATATGAGAAGAGAGTTCTGCCCTCTTTCAGGATAGAAACATACTCACTGTTCTGTGGGTTTCAGTGCATCTCCACCTCTCCTGAAAATGGGGGCACACAACATTAGTCAAACCCCATGACTTTTTACTGTAAAAACTGGTCGGATCAGCTTGAGAGCATTTTTTTTTTAAAAAAAAAATCAGCTTCAAAAAGATTTTGCAACTGATCAGCAGATCAATCTGTTCCCCCTCCAGGTGTGGCTAATGGAAATGTTTTGCTGTAGTGACTAGTGTGTTCACAGCCTCACACACAAGAGAAAATGCTTCTCCTAAGATGGCTGTGTGACTTATACAGACATAATCTTTTCACATGCAAATGTTATTGTTCAGAGCTAAAGACTATTGCAATCCATAACCAGATAGAACGTGATATTCCAAGTATTCATAAATTAACAAATATACTATAATATCTACTTCAATATTTTCCCTACAGATTAAGAAAAGAGCAGAATATCATTATCATCATCATTAATGATGATGCTGGACAAGAGGAGCTGTGCTTGCATGCACAATAGGAATTCCTCTTCCTTTTCTTCCCCTATATGGCCCCCAACTCTGCTACATCACTTCTCACTATTAAAGCAACCCCATTTCTTCTTAATTTCTCCTTTCCTGCATAAAATATTTTGTAGCTGCCTAATTGAAAATGTTCCTTTTCCATCCATTTTAATTCACTCACGCCAAGTATTGTAATGTTGATATGTTCCATTTCTTGCTTGATAATTTCTAACTCTCCCTGGTCCATGCTTCTCACATTCCATGTTCCTATTGTGTGTGTCGTACAAGTCCGGAGTCTCCTTTCGCATCTGTGCGCATCAGCCTCTGGGCTTTCTATTGGTTTTGACCCAGCTGTGTTATTAGTCACAGTGCTACTCATACTTGTCCTTTGTTCTTCCCCAGTAGCTCATTGAGTGCCTTCTGACCTGGGAGTCTCATCTTCCAGCACTATTATTTATTTATTTAAGCCATTTCTATACCGCCTAATATATATAAAAAATCTCTAAGTGGTGTACAGAAGATAAAACAACAGCAAATATTAAAATATACAATAAAGCCACAATACAAATGCATACATAATACAAATTAACAAATATTAAAACAATTGCCTTGCACTTCTCTACTCAACATCTCTCAACCTCCTGGTTGTCACCCAGGACTCCACCCATCCACTCTCGCTCTCACCTAGGGTCCAACTATCTCGTGTTGCATTTTGGATACTCTGTTCATAGGGTTTTCATGGTAAGAGGTATTCAGAGGTGGTTTACCATTTCCTTCCTCTGAGTTTGGATGCATCTTAGTCTGGTGTCTCAGCTTTGACCATTCCACCTTGGGAGTCTCTTGGTCTAGACTACTGACGGCATTGCTGTCAGTTTGTTCAACACTCTCAGACCCCCTCACCACATTAAGGTGTGCATCCTAGAGGGGGACACAAATAATTACAAAGGTTTAAAAACTATAAGACAAAATGCTACTGCAAGTGTTCATCCACCAATGCTATATAAAGATGACCCTTATCCCATTCTACCAAAAGATGAACACCACAACAAGCCAGGAATCATTTCTCATTGTGATCCCCATTAACAACCAAAAGTCTGAGCAAACAGGAATGTCTTTGCTTGGCATTTAAAAGCTGTCAGTGATGGCATCAAATGTGCTTACCTAGGGAGAGCACTCCACTGAATAAGCCCATTCTCACACTGCCACCCTCTGCACCTCAGATGATGAAGTGCCTCAGATGATGAAGATGAGTTAACAGAGCATTCCTAACTATAGGAAGCTGGCGCAACTTACACCTGATATATGTTACTCCTATTCCAAACTCTGTTCAAGAGCCTCTAGGAAGGGCTACTGCTGGCTGAGCAGGCAGGTGAGTATGGCCCCAAGTTTTGAGGACTGGGCTCTGGATAACATGAGCAAGCTGATTAGGGTTTGGAATAGGTATAAATCTCTCCTTGCTTCATCACGCCCCTTTTGGGAGACTTCTGCCACTATATGTTATGCTGGGTTAACTTCTGCTGGCTGAGCCTGACTGATCTGCCAGAGCCCCAAATGAGATGGAGTGAGGGACTTATGCTGGCCTATCTCCAGCTCACGCAAGATGAGAGTCTTATGCTAGTGTAGCCCTGGCTGAACCTTGGCTCAGCTGGAAAAGCCTAAGATTTGCCAAATCTAAACTCTCTCAACCCAGCAAACCAGATGGGTTTGAATTGCACTGTCAGGCTATACTCACATACCTTGGAGTAAGTTCCGCTCAACATGATGGGGCTTGTTTCTGAGCCAATATGTATAGGATCACACTATTTGCTGTCTTTAATTAACAGCCCTAGTCAAAACTGTATTAGGTTTTCTTTTAATTAATGTCATGTTTATTTTTTTTAAGGAATGGCTCAAACCATGCAGTTTAAAGCAAGCAGTTAACTGATATTACTCACCTTTTGCAATTCCAAAGGCACACAAGAAGCAATTTGCTGCAATGCTCAGCATTTATGGCTGTAAGCTAATTTTTGGCATCATTTTGGTTCCATCTCTGTGGCTCAATCAACAGAGGTTTTCAAAATGGAGAGAAACTTTCCTGGAAAGAAATCTTGGTTTTCTGCTACTCACAAGTTTCCATTGGTATGGTAAAAACATTACAGAATGTCTAAGTACATGAATGATAATATAGCATCTCCATCTATAGCTCATCTCTAGACGGAACAAAATTATAATCTAGAAAATAACTCTGTGTAACATGTCTTCACCATGCTGTGTTTAAAATGTATGATATTTTAAAATCCTGTTATATCATCGTTATCTGATGTGATATCAGGGTTGCACCTCTTTATTTAAAATAATCTAAAATAACGTGTTGGTATTTATTTAAATTCTGTTTTTAAATTCCACACAATAGCAATGCATCGTATTATACAAATGCAGTACAAGTTGGATAACTGTAATGTTTGTTATTATTACAGTGGTGTAGCTTAGTATTGTGTCTATGGGCCTTCCACTGTATTGCATTAACACTTACTATTGTGCTTTTAATCTCTTGTTACTGCAAACAAACTCACCAATGAGTAGAAAACACAATGTGCTATAACATTTTCATGTCTTTTTGATTCTAATTTTAGCTAAATGGTATTGCAGTTTAACATAGAACTAAGAAAAACCTTCTTTGGCAAAAAGAACCATTTATAACTATTGAGCATTGTAAGTCAGGGGTTCCCAAACTGTGGTCCATGGACTACCGTGGGCTGCGAGCTTCATTCAGGTGATCCACTGTATGTCTGTGGATTTGTGGTTGAAGAGAGGAAACAGCATATCCATCACATAACAAATTGATTTGTAATGGTATTTCTCCTGCTTCATTTGTTTTATATTGTATTTTATTGTACACAGAACTCAAATTGTAATACATGGGATACCATATATAAAAATAGTCATCTGATTGTTCAGTCCCCTTAATAATTATTTGTATTTGTATTTTTTAAATGGTGTTTTATGTTTCAACTTCATACACTGCCTTGATATTTTATGATTTGGCAGTATAGAAATACTTCAAAATAAATAAACAAATAAATAAAGCAATAATGTTACAATTAAAAATCATACAGCATCTAGCACAGTGCATTACAATTGCTATAGCAAGCAGAAAAATCATGAAGTGATCTGCCAAGACCCTCAGCAATTTTCAAGTGGTCCATGGGGGGGGGAATTTGGGAACAATGGTTGTCAATAAACTGATGGCAAAGCAATCAACAGATCATGTAGAGCAGGGATGAGGAACCAGTGGTCCTCCAGATGTTGTTGGACTCCAAATCCCATCAGCCCCAAACCAGCATGGCCAATAGTCAGGGATGATGGCACTTGTAGTCCAAGAACATCTAGAGAGTGAAGCATTCCTCATCCCTATCCTAGAGGGACTTTGTATGCTTACTTACTTATTGAACATCTGTGATGGGACTTTGATTTGCAGTTGATTGCGCTCTTCTCTTACTGCCCTGCAATAAAACTTATTATTTTTGTAAATAAAATGTTTTATTTATTTATTTATTATTTGATTTATATCCCGCCCTTCCTCTCAGCAGGAGCCCAGAGTGGCAAATAACCTACAGCAAAAGGACATTACTCTAGTGGTGCATGAGGGCCTCTTCCTCCTTTTCTAGCAGAATTGCACAGATTGCCATGGGGAGTAGAGTAACATAAGCTCAGTCCCAGTTGTTGCACCAAGTTTGACAGATGACTATTCTAGATTGAACTGAAGAATATTCCAGCTGTGGCTCCAACAGGACCTCTGGTACTATGGTGTCACACACACCCATGCCTCTTCCCACTCACTATGGTGTTCTGTCACAGGGAAGATACTCCTGTTCCAGCGTGACTGCCAATTCATTGGTTAGAGACAGTTATGCATTAATCCAGGTAATCAAGAGCACCAAAAGATAGGCGTGGCTGGCAGGAAGCTGTGAAATAGACTTGTGAGCTCCACGCCGGCCACATTGTCTGAAATGCCTTGGGAGTGATGCAATGTGAAGCTCCCAAGACATTCCAGGATGGCTGGTGGCAAGCTGTGGAGACAGCCTTGCTCCACTTGTTGGTGCAGGCCTTTTTTTAAAATTAAAAATGCAAGGGGAAAAAAGGAAGAACCTTGGTCACTCATGAAGTTTCACTCATGAATAAAGCAAACCAACTTTTTATTACATAAAAGTATTATTATTGTTATTGCTATTACTATTGATATTTTGAGAGGTAATTAGGAAAAGCAAGCTATAATTCTGCATCTTTTTCATTATCCACATGCAGTACTGGACAGCCCATTGATTATTCAAACAGTGACTGCTGTGGTCTTTCACCCAAAGTTTGTCACATTTTTTTTACTGGCCAATTCTGAATTTTGAAAACTTAATATTTACTCCATTTACTCCACTCAGAAATACTCAGTCATGACAATAAAGGAGATCAGAAAGCAAATCTGAAACATAGCCCTTTTAGTTCAGGAAGAAAGACAACAATCTTTCTATATACTTTGGAGGATTATTATCCTATGAAAGGAGAGGACTTACGTTGATTGTGAATCAAAGGAACTCTCTGGAATATGTGATTATCTTTAATATATATGGTGTCACATCACATTTATCCCAGTCAAGTTGAGGCTTGTTTCAGAATGAATGGGGTGGATAGTGGACTTCTAGGATATTAGTGGCATTAGCATTAAAAAAACACAACCTGAATTTCCCACCAGAAAAAAAGGAAACACACCACCAAAGAGAGAGAGAGAGAAAGAACAAAGAATTGCACAGCATTTGCACATGTTAATTTAGATGTATAGCTGGCAATTTAGAAACATTACTATAATTTAAATAGAAATACAAAGCATCTCACCATAGTGGGGAAGACTGAGCATTCTCAGTCATTTATTCAGGTGCAAACTCTTATTATTTATTTATTTATTATTTGATTTATATCCCATCGTTCCTTCCAATAGGAGCCCAAACTCTTGAAGAGCAACATCAAGTCCCCTGCTCTCCCTTTTTTTATCTTTAAGCGGACAGCCCTTCAAATTGAGGACAATTTCAAATGCAGGACTATCCTCTGACAGCCCTTCAAAAAGAAGGCTGCCATCTGTAGTAGTGGTGGGGGAGAAATTTGATTCAGTTCACATTTAAAGCTGAATCTATCAAACGTGCACTTTTTGAAACTCTATGAGAACCAAAAGATAGCCATTCTTCCAAAATTCGCACATATCTGAATTTTGTGATGTAGTTCTCCCGACAAAGCATGTTTACCAAAATGCATATATTAGGGGGAAGTGTGCACAAAATGAATATATTCATGAAAATAACATACCAAAATGCATTATATTCAGAGAAAATGCTTGCAAAAATGTGTACATTAATCAAAACTGCATACAAAAATGTATTTATTGGGAGAAAATTGTAGTAAAATGCTGAAGAATTTTCATGAGGATTAAAAAAAACCCACAAATTACTGCAGAAATGTGGAGAACTGATTTTTAGACTAGAAAAATGAGAAACAGGGAAGGGAAATAGACAATCTTTCCATCTTTAAACTGTAGGATACAGATCATCCTACATCTGGGAGAAGATGGTCCTTCAAACATTCTGTTCCTAAACCATTCAGGTCTTTAAAAGTAATGACTTTAACAGCACTTTGAATTGCACTCAGAAACAAATGGAAGCCCATATCGATTGAGTGTTCTCCTTACTTTATTTTTATTTATTATTTATTTATTATTTGATTTATATCCCACCCTTCCTCCCAGCAGGAGCCCATGGCGGCAAACAAAAGCACTAAAAACACTTTAAAATATAATAATAATAATAATAATAATAATTATTATTATTATTATTATTATTTTTAGGCCGCCTATCTGGCCGAATGAACAGCCACTCTTAAAATACATTAAAACAAAACAACTTTAAAAACTTTTAAAAAAAGCTTTAAAAACATGTTAAATAAAAAGGGTTAAAAACATATTGTTTAGGGGGAAAAGGTTTCTTAAAAAACATATTAAAAAGCAATTCCAACACAGACGCAGACTGGGATAGGTCTCAGCTTAAAAGGCTTGTTGAAAGAAGAAAGTCTTCAAAAGGTGCTGAAAATATAACACAGATGGAGCCTGTCTAATATTTAAGGGGAGGGAATTCCACAGGGTAGGTGCCGCCACACTAAATGTCCATTTCCTACGTTGTGCAGAACGGACCTCCTGATAAGATGGTATCTGCAGGAGGCCCTCACCTGCAGAGCGCAGTGATCAACTGGTATATAAGGGGTAAGATGGTCTTTCAGGTATCCTGGTCCCAAGCTGTATAGGGCTTTGTACACCATAACTAGAACCTTGAACTTTTGTGTAAAGGCTACGCTGCCTGCACATGAGTATGCTAAACTCTTCATGAGCTTGAAGTCTGAAGCTGGGAACCTTCTCTACTTGTGGAAACTCTTGCATGATTTAGAACCCCAGTTTTGCTCTGTAAAGTTCCTTCAACTATGGGGCGATATACAAATGCAATAGATAAATTTGGACCCAGAGGACTAGTTACATGCTTCTGTGGGTCTAGTCATTGGTTTTTAGCACTGTGTTTCTTGAAAGGCTAAAAGATTTGGAAGATACTGAATGTGGGTTGGATCTAGATAAATATTGGAAGGGGATGGGTCACAGTGGACTTTCCCACCCTCTTCGGTTGGCAGTTCCCGAGCCTCCTGATAAGCCTTTCCCAAGGGTTAAGGGACCTTGCTGAGTGGGAGGGTGTCAGAGCTAGATTAAGGGATTGGATTACTGGGATGCAGCCCCAGACTTACCAAGTCAGGCTTCGAGGCCCACCAAAGGTCTAGCTCAGCTCCAAAATGTTGCATGCTTTGATAATCATACCATAGTCTTTTGTTTCGGCCATGTCTTATCACCTACTCTCCCTTCTCTATATTTACAGTGCATGTACACACAAAATACAAGAGAAAAAGACAGCCCACACTTTCCATTCAAAGCACGCTGTCACAGATGGAGTGGGTGGCATTCCCATGCTTTTAAAATATATATTCCCTATGAAAGAAAAATTCTTTGTTTTACTTTTAAAAATGGCAACTTCCCAGTATGCATTTGAATAGAGCTTCCCATCTTTGTGTAAAGCACCGCATAGATTAAAACAAGAGAGTAAACTAGTCCTAGAAAAAGGAAAGCCAGTTGGAACCCAGAACACTGGGAAAATAACTGAAAGAATCCATGGGGGGTGTCATGGATTTGTCCTATAGAGGAAACCCATTGGATCCTAGAAATATTAGGAGGTTCTCTTGAACTCCCTTATGGATTCAAAGAATGCATGAATTCTAAGGGGGTCATGGGTTTGTACTGCGTAGCTCAGCCATCATCATGCACATCTGCCATGCTCCCTGCTGGCTGCACATTCAACATCCATGTAAAGGCATTCCATGTGTATACCAACATAGTTCCATAGAGCTCCTCCACACAAGTCAGGATCCACCTCCTACAAATGTGTCTATCTGCATGTGTCTATCTGTATGCACAAAATGGTCATATGGCTGTTGAATGTGTGACTGGTGCATGCAAGGGGGGCAATACAACATGACCCCCATGTTCTTTCGATGCATGAAGGGACTCAAGTGGACCCCCCTTGTATCCCTGGGGTTAACGTTATCTCATCTCCAGGACTCCCATTTTTGGTATTTGACAGCAAAATGATAACAAAAGACTGCTGCAAGTTGGAAAACAAATGCAATGGAAGAAATATCCTGATGAAAACTTGCATGCTGAACCTAACCTTTCACCCAGAAAGAAAAAAGCTTGATGTTGTGTGCAATCTTTTATGTTATTACTGATTGGCTCACAAATGCACTCTGCAAACATCAAAAGTCCTATGAGAATTTTTAATATTTTAAGTTCATCACAGATGAAGGAACCAGATGAAACATCAGGAAACAACAGAAGAATGTGAAGACATCAACATGAATTTGGGTCCACTCCTGTGAAGAGATACTTAGTCCATGAAATGATTAAAAAAAGAAAAAGAAATCCAACACATTAGCCAGGTGAAGCATCATTAATAATCCTAGAATGATTCTTTTTCTAAAAGAGATGTTTGATATTCCCACTCTGCTCTCTTCTGATATGAAAACTACCAGCAAATTTCACATGCTGCTCTGAGATCTCTTTCTGTCATAAGGGTTTGTTTGTTGTTCACTGTGTGATGAGCAGTGGAGCAAACCTCATGAGACAATGCAGCTCCAAGATTAGCTTGTGGAGAGTTTTTCCTGATTGTCTGCTAAGATTCTTGGAAGCTAAAGACAGAACCAGTTTCATACGAACATATTAATTTTTACTTTGATTTTGACTGAGGGAGGCCAAGCTAAATTAGTCTTACATGCCTTTACCTGAAGGCTGAGGTTCTGATGGAGAGGAACCATAATACTTGTAAGCAGGGGTGAGGAATGTGTGGCTCACCAGAAGTTGTTGGACCTAACTCCCATCATTCCTGACTATTCGTTATGATGGTTGGAGCAGATGGGCGTTGGAATCCAACAATATCTGGAGAGCTACATGTTTTCCATGCTTCTCCCTTTCATACCTTATGGTGTTAATTGGGGTTAAGTGGGAATTGGACATTTGAAGGCCACAAACACTGGGAACTTCAGCTTTGGATTGTCCTTCATCTGCTCCTTGCAGGATCAGCTTGGGTAATATAGTCTGCACATTTTTGTTGAGGCAAAAGAGGTAGCTGCTTTTTCTTCCTCACCCCCTCCCCGGCATATCTTTGGTTTGGGCTGCAGAATAGATGATGAGGGCAGCTTCTTAGCAAATACATCCCAAATTTGTGAAACCACATTGCAGGACTTCTGGCAAGTGAACATTGTTATCTGTATACCAAACCTGAATCCTTGATTTCTGCATATTGTGCTTCAAAGGATAATGGATGACAATATCAGTTGCCCATTCCTAATCATTGCACATTTAATTTCTTGCAAATTAATTAAGGTCAGCTGTTAAGTCACCATTTCTAAAGTATGTGATAACAACCCTCTGATCATTCACATATCCACCTCATTCACCTGAAAAACAGTACTTTACCGGCAAGAAGAGCATGTGGTAGAGGTGCACTGAATCCTGCCATTCCCACACCTTACCTCCTCCAGTCTGTTGCTCCAGCTTTTTTTTTAATCCATTCATAATTCCAATACAAGAAGTGAGCTGGAAATAGAGAAAAGCGTCTAGAGAACAGGTAAGGTAAGACAGAGCATCAGCATCCCTCTCTTGCAGTCTCCTTTTACTACTAAACTGAGTGATGCCCACCCCTTGCTTCAAATGTGAACATAGATGCAGGCCACTATCATGCATGTTTTTACAGTCAGAACTAGAACACTAGGTGACCTTGGGTAAGGATGGAAGAAGCTGTCAATTCTGGTTTCTCATTTTTTCGAATCATTTCTCAAATGCAGGCCCATTTCTTCATTAGTGTGTGGGGTTTTTGTGTGTAATATAAATCTATTTTTTTTCAAGATTTTCCTGATTGTATGCATTTTTGCAAGTCATTTCCCCTAACATTATGAATTTTTGCACATTACTTTCACTAATACACACACTTTTCTGCACCTTTGCCTCTAATAGGCTGTGAACACTCTTGATCAGTGTCTGAATGCTGTAGTGGGCTAGATGAGGACCAAAGAACACAAACTCTGGCAAAAGAAATGCAAGAAGACAATAAGGGATGCTAAAAAAGAATTTGAGGAGCACATTGCTAAGAACATAAAAACCAACAACAAAAAATTCTATAAATACATTCAAAGCAGGAGACCATCTAGGGAGACAATTGGACCCTTAGATGATAAGGGAGTCAAAGGTGTACTAAAGAACGATAAGGAGATTGCAGAGAAGCTAAATGAATTCTTTGCATCTGTCTTCACAGTGGAAGATATAGGGCAGATCCCTGAACCTGAACTAACATTTGCAGGAAGGGATTCTGAGGAACTAAGACAAATAGTGGTAACGAGAGAGGAAGTTCTAAGCTTAATAGACAATATAAAAACTGACAAATCACCGGGCCCGGATGGCATCCACCTGAGAGTTCTCAAAGAACTCAAAGGTGAAATTGCTGATCTGCTAACTAAAATATGTAACTTGTCCCTTGGGTCCTCCTCCGTGCCTGAGGACTGGAAAGTGGCAAATGTAACGCCAATCTTCAAAAAGGGATCCAGAGGGGATCCCGGAAATTACAGGCCAGTTAGCTTAACTTCTGTCCCTGGAAAACTGGTAGAAAGTATTATTAAAGCTAGATTAACTAAGCACATAGAAGAACAAGCCTTGCTGAAGCAGAGCCAGCATGGCTTCTGCAAGGGAAAGTCCTGTCTCAGTAACCTATTAGAATTCTTTGAGAGTGTCAACAAGCATATAGATAGAGGTGATCCAGTGGACATAGTGTACTTAGACTTTCAAAAAGCGTTTGACAAGGTACCTCACCAAAGGCTTCTGAGGAAGCTTAGCAGTCATGGAATAAGAGGAGAGGTCCTCTTGTGGATAAGGAATTGGTTAAGAAGCAGAAAGCAGAGAGTAGGAATAAATGGACAGTTCTCCCAATGGAGGGCTGTAGAAACTGGAGTCCCTCAAGGATCGGTATTGGGACCTGTACTTTTCAACTTGTTCATTAATGACCTAGAATTAGGAGTGAGCAGTGAAGTGGCCAAGTTTGCTGACGACACTAAATTGTTCAGGGTTGTTAAAACAAAAAGGGATTGCAAAGAGCTCCAAAAAGACCTCTCCAAACTGAGTGAATGGGCGGAAAAATGGCAAATGCAATTCAATATAAACAAGTGTAAAATTATGCATATTGGAGCAAAAAATCTTAATTTCACATATACGCTGATGGGGTCTGAACTTGGGGTGACCGACCAGGAGAGAGACCTCGGGGTTGTAGTGGACAGCACGATGAAAATGTCGACCCAGTGTGCGGCAGCTGTGAAAAAGGCAAATTCCATGCTAGCAATAATTAGGAAAGGTATTGAAAATAAAACAGCCGATATCATAATGCCGTTGTATAAACCTATGGTGTGGCCGCATTTGGAATACTGTGTACAGTTCTGGTTGCCTCATCTCAAAAAGGATATTATAGAGTTGGAAAAGGTTCAGAAGAGGGCAACCAGAATGATCAAGGGGATGGAGCGAATCCCTTACGAGGAAAGGTTGCAGCATTTGGGGCTTTTTAGTTTAGAGAAAAGGTGGGTCAGAGGAGACATGATAGAAGTGTATAAAATTATGCATGGCATTGAGAAAGTGGATAGAGAAAAGTTCTTCTCCCTCTCTCATAATACTAGAACTCGTGGACATTCAAAGAAGCTGAATGTTGGAAGATTCAGGACAGACAAAAGGAAGTACTTCTTTACTCAGCGCATAGTTAAACTATGGAATTTGCTCCCACAAGATGCAGTAATGGCCACCAGCTTGGATGGCTTTAAAAGAAGATTAGACAAATTCATGGAGGACAGGGCTATCAATGGCTACTAGCCATGATGGCTGTGCTCTGCCACCCTAGTCAGAGGCAGCATGCTTCTGAAAACCAGTTGCCGGAAGCCTCAGGAGGGGAGAGTGTTCTTGCACTCGGGTCCTGCTTGCGGGCTTCCCCCAGGCACCTGGTTGGCCACTGTGAGAACAGGATGCTGGACTAGATGGGCCACTGGCCTGATCCAGCAGGCTCTTCTTATGTTCTTATGTTCTTAATAAACTGTACTTGACTCCTGGGAAGATGGAGGCTCTTTGGTTCACACGTCTGGGAGATAAACAAGTTATCTATTCTGGATGGGGTCCCGCTCCATCTGAAACAGCAGGTCCATAGCTTAGGGATACTCCTGGATTCGTCTTTGTCACTAGAGGCCCAAGTATCTCCTGTGGTTAGGAGTGCCTTTTACCAGCTTTGTCTGGTTCATCAGCTATGGCCATTCCTGAACAGGGATAGCCTGACCTCTGTAGTCCATGCATTGGTAACCTCAAGGCTGGTTTATTGCAATGCACTCTATGTTAGGGTTGCCATATTGCCCGGTTAGCTGGGTTTTACCTAGTTTCTAGACATGCTACCCAGTGCCTGTTTAGCCCATTAGGTGGCCCAGATTTCTAGCTTGCATTTTATTAAAAAAAAACAAGTCTCTAGCCTTTGTGGATCCAGAGATACAAGGCAAAATGCAGAGGCAGTTTTCTGCCTATTTTGTGAGAAATCAGCCTATTCTGGCCTTCCATTGTTGTTAGCCAATGAGGGACACCACAGCTGTCCTGGGAAAATCAAGAAGTTTAGTCTGCCTGCCTGCTGCATATGCAGAATCTAGCAGTTTAGAAAACTGCACATACTTACTTGATCAACACATGCAGCCCCACCCTTTACCCATAGACTTTCTGGTTGTGTCAGCAAGGAGAAGCAGCCTTCATCTCAATTGCCTCAGTGTATGTGTCTTAAGTGGTGAATGCAATGGGAGGGTCTGCCTGCCGTGATGGAGGATAGAATAAAGGGGTTTGAATCCACCAAATGCTTCCTCCTGAACAAATACAAATATAAAAGCAAGCCTCTCTGTAGAAGAAGCTGAGGTATTAGTATTTGCATTTTTCGGATCTGCCCCCACCCTGTTAATTGGTGTTTACTCTCAAGTAAAGTTGTGTTGGAATGCAGCCTTGTTCATCCTGTTGCCTGGCAGAGCCTCTGTTCAGCATTTCAGAAAAGGCTACAAAGTATTTCTTAATACAATTCCTTCTTCAAAATGACTGACAGGCATCTCCCCATCAAAGATCACCCCACTTCATTTCCTCAAAAGGGATGGATGCATGGATGTGTGTGAGTATGTGTGTATAAGTGCCCGTGCACATGTGCACCCATGCACGCACGCACGCACGCACACACACACACACACACACAAAGAGAGAGACTCTCTCTATATATTTAGTGCAGTGGGGAATGCAACCATTCTGCCCCTTAAGACCAGTAGGAGTGGAACAATCCACCCCATACTCACCAGTTTGGGAAAAGTTATTTGCTTACAATGTGCTATATTTTGCTCTTGGTGCTACATGTCTGCCCCCTGGCAGTGGCTGAAATCCCTTATTCCTAATGCCAAATTAGTAGAGGCAAGCATAGAATTTAGTGCTGTAGAATGCACTCAGCACATATTTAGAGGATCCATTTTCTTTATTACTATTTCACATATTCAAAGCTCAATTCTTGTTTTTGCAAGGACTGGGGAGAATTTCCTTTATTTAAACTTTGAAATGAATATGATTGGTTTGTAGTTATCTTCTTTTATACAGCCAAATTTCAAACATTATATTATTTGCTATGTAAATCACTTTGGGAACTTTTTGTTGAAAAGCAGTCTATAAATATTTTTACTACACTACTACTACTATTTTTGTCAGGACACCATATACATGGTATGCTCACAATACTCTGAAGTTCAGGCAAACCTTCTGTTTTAACTTTTAAACACCTGCTGAAAACCTTCTGTTTCACCAGGCTTATGCAGGCAATTAAGATGTCTTTTTGCAGTAGCTGGTCTTTGTATTTATGGTATTTTCAATGTTTTATTGTATGGTGGTGGTGGTTTTTAACTTGCTGTAAACCGTGCTGATGTTTTTAAGAAAATAGCAGTAAGTAAATATATTTACAAATAAATAAATAAATAAATAATATAAACATTGTGTACATACTTTTGGTTGGTGAACTGCATTACAAAATCCAGAAAATTGTGCATTTCAAAGGATAGCTGTGTTTCAGTTTGCATATTGGATTAAGACAGCCTTTCCCAACCTGTGGGCCTCCAGATGTTGTTGGACCACAATTCCCATCTTTCCTGGCCATTGGCAATGCTGGCTGAGGCTAATGGGAGTTGTGGTCCAACAACATCTGGTGGCCCACTAATTGGGAAAGGTTGGTTTAAGAAGTGTGAAAATTGGCTTGGTTTTTGTTCCAGAAGAAGGAAGGGATATTCTGGAGATGGGTGGGTGGGTGGATGACACCCCATTGTCATGGTCACACCACTTCCTGATGAAGTTTAGATTTATGTCTCCAATCCTCTCCTGCAGGGGTGGTGGACAGATTAAGATGGTCCACCCCCAGAAACTAATGGAATCCAATGGATTCCTGAATGCCCTGGGGGAGTTCCCAGTAGACAGAGCAGGTGACCCTGTTGAGTCCCTTGGCACGCAGTGGAACAGCAAGTCGCATTGGGCTCTTAACACTGTTGCCCCTGAGCTCTCTCTCTGGTATTGAGGAGCCTGGTTTGTACCTTGGTACACAGTGAACTAAGGACAATGCAACAAGCTGGATGACAGCTAGAGTGTAAGTGGTGGAAAAAGTGCTGTGAAGTTGATCGAGCACAAGTAAAACATCATGTCTGTGCCTACTGTGTGGCTATGAAGGCAGCAAAGAAGGCCCACTTCTCTGCCACCATTGCATCCTCAAGGAGCCATCCAGTGGAGCTTTTCCATATTTTCCATCAGCTCCAGGAAATTGAGTTTTAGACCCTTCACAGGCCCACTGTGAATTGTTTGCAAGGCAGTTTGAGGGTAAAGTTGTTCACATCTGTAGCAATCTTGATGCTCCATCCACATCTATTGTAGTCTCCATTGAGGTGTCCAGTGCAGTGTCTGCTGCAATGGTTTGAGAATGATTTCAGTTGATGTGGCCTGATGAAGTGGACAAGTGCTTGTGATGAGGCAGACAGCGACATGTCCTCTCACTCCTTGCCCTTCATGGCTTATTAAAGCTTGCCAAGGGGGTTTGACCGAGGTGATCCAGGGAGTGGCCAACGTGTTGTTCTGGGAGGAAGTGGTCCCAGATGCCCTAAAAGAGACAGTAATCTGACCGCTCGTGAAAAAGCCCACCCTGGACCCAATGTTTTGTGTCAACTACCAACCAGTTGCAAATACCCTTTTTAGGGAAGAGGGTTGTGGCATAGCAATTGCAAGTACTCTTGGATGAAACAGATTATCTTGACCCATTCCAATTTGAATTTAGTCCTGGTTATGGGACTGAAGTTGCCCTTATGGATGACCTTCATTGGGAGAAGGACAGGGGGAGTGTAGCCTTGTTATTCTGACTTCATCTCTCAGCAACTTTTGATACCATTCACCATAGTATCCTTCTGGGCTGAATTGGTGAGATGGGTATTGGAGGCACTGTTTTACATGGTTCTGCTCCTATCTCCAGGGTCATTTTCAGAGAACAGCAGTGGGTTGGCAGTTGTGCTGTGGGGTACACAGGCTACCCTTTTGTCCTCATGCTGTTTAACATCTATATGAAGCCCTTGGAAGCAGTCATTAGGAGATTTGAGGCAAGGTGTCAGCATTATGCTGATGATACCCAGTTCTACTTCTCTGTAACATCTGAATTGGGAGAGGCTGTGCAAGCCCTGGATCGCTGCCTGGATTCAGTGGTGGGCTGGATGAGGACCAATAAACTGAGTCTGAATCCTAGCAAGATGGAGGCACTGTGGGTTTGTGGTTCTTGAGTTTGGATAATTGGTCAGTTGCCTGCTTTGGATGGGGTGGTACTCCCTCTGAAAGAGCAGGTCTGCAGTCTGGGGGTGCTCCTGAATCCATCTTTGTTGCTAGAGGCCCAGGTGTCCTCAGTGGCTAGAAGTGCCTTTTACCAGCTTCAGCTAGTAAGACAACTGCAGCCTTTTCTGGACCAGGATAGCCTGACCACTGTTGTTCATTTATTTATTTATTTAATTTGTATCCCGCCCTTCCTCCCAGCAGGAGCCCAGGGCGCAAACAAAGCACTAAAAAACTTTGAAACATCATGAAAACAGATCTTAAAATACATTAAAACAAAACAGCATTAAAAACATTTTAAAAAACAACCTTAAAAAAGGGTTCATGCACTGTTAACCTCCAGGTTGGATTACTGTAATGCGCTCTATGTGGGGCTGCCCTTGAGGTTGGTCCAGAAGCTGCAGCTGGTGCAAAATGCGGTGGCATGATGGCTCTCTGGGGCAGGGTATTGCCAACATGCTTAAGATGGCGACGGAGTAGGAGGATGTGGATTGGAGCTCCTCCGTCGTTTATCATTTAACATCTGTAAAACATCTCTAAAATGCTTTTGGATACTTTTAAATCATCCTGAACCATCCTGGATTGTGTAAAGGGGTGAGCAAGCACTTCGTCTCCCCCTTTTTTAGTACCATCCCGTGGAGGTCTCCCCTGCCTTACCTGCTCCATTGCTTTGGGGCCGGCGTTTCCCGCTGCGGCCGATGCCGGCTCACCACCGCCACTGCGGACTAGCGCTGGCTCTTCCGATGCCGTGGTTGCTGTGGCCCAGGGCTTCGTTGTGGCCTACAGCCTCCTGCTGCGGTTGTGGCTCTTCGGGGCACTCTGTCGCCATTGGTGTTGCGGTGGCTGGTTGTCTGCGGGTGGCTCCTTCCGCCGTCGTGATTGTGACTGTGTCTGTTGGTGCGGCGACTGTGCTGTTTTGCTGCATGTTTGGCCGCCTGCCGCTGCTGCTGTGCCTGCTCCGGATGTTTTTTAACGGCTGGTGTTTTATGCCGCCTTCGGGGCCGGCGCTTGAGGCCGCGGCTTGGATTAGCCTGCTGCCGCCGCCGTTGCTGCCCCTTGAGGCAGATATTTTCTCGCCGCCGCTGTTGCGGCCTATGCCCGTTGCCGCAGCCCATTGGGGCGCTTGTACTATCGTTGCCGCTGTTGCGGCTGATGCCCGTTGCTGTAGCCATGTTGTTTCGCCGCCACCGCCACCATTGCTTATCAACTTAAGGACGGTTTTTTTGACACTGATGCTTGAGACACCTTGCTCGACAAGAGAGAGCGACTGGCGGCAGGAGATAAGAAGAGGAATTGCCAGCAAGTGGAAGCGAGTTGATCCAATGTCATCTGGATCAAGGAAGACGGAGGCTATTTTATTTTTATTTTTTATTTTTTATTTTAATTTAATTTTAGGGGTGGGAGGCCTGCCTGATCAGCAGACGGGGAGGGGGACATGTGTAAGCTGGAAGGGACTAATGTGGGGAGCCACTGTATCGTGAGGCTTGGCGGCAGATCCTGGAAGGGCGTAGGTGGCAGGCCACGCCAGGTTAGGGGAACAAGGGATAGATGTTTTAGGCCTGGGTTTGGTACCGAAACAGCCTTGGTCGCCCTGTATGATGACCTTTGTAGGGAGAGGGACAGGGGGAGTGTGACCCTGTTGATTCTCCTCGATCTCTCAGCTGCTTTTGATACCATCGACCATGGTATCCTTCTGGGAAGGCTCACAGAGTTGGGAGTTGGGGGTAGTGCTTGGCACTGGCTCTGCTCCTACTTGGTGGGTCATCAACAGAAGATAGTGCTTGGGGAACACTGCTCGACACCCTGGACTCTCCATTGTGGAGTCCCACAGGGATCGGTACTGTCCCCCATGCTTTTTAACATCTATATGAAGCCGCTGGGTGCGGTCATCAGGATTTTTGGAGTGCGTTGTCACCAGTACGCTGATGACACGCAACTTTATTTCTCCTTTTCATCTTCCTCAGGTGAGGCTGTTAACTTACTAAACCGTTGCCTGGCCGCGATAATGGATTGGATGGGAGCTAACAGACTGAAGCTTAATCCAGACAAGACCGAGATGCTGTTAGTGAGTGCCTTCTCTGCCCAGATGGTGGATGTTCACCCTGTTCTGGATGGGGTTACACTCCCCTTGAAAGAACAGGTTCGTAGCTTGGGAGTTCTTTTTGACTCTTTCCTGTCTCTTGAGGCTCAGGTAGCCTCAGTGGCACGGAATGCTTTTTACCATCTTCAATTGGTAGCCCAGTGTGACGCCCTTCCCTGGCTCTCCCTGTCAGGTTCCTACCTGCTCATGGTTACTGCCTGTCTCTAGGCACCACCAGGAACTCCACCAGTCCAGACTGTCCTTTTATATGGTTTCTCTCCCCGCTCTAGCACAGATCTCAACAGATCCCCATGCTAGGCAACCACCAGTCACGTCCTAATACTAGTATTCCCAGAGACTCTGAATACTGGTATTGTTATTCTCTTCACCGCTGCCACCATTTGTTACAGTTTCCCTTCAGCCTTGGTCATTACCTTACCCTCTCTTCTGGTCTGTGAAACCCCAGCCAAGGATCAGGCCTTTGGTAAACCAAATTAAGTATTTATTAAAGATAACAAAGCTAATAAGATTAACAAGATTTCTTCTTAAGACACATAAGCATATGGTTTTACTCAATACTAATCCGAACTCCACCCCCCTCCTTCTCCACTCTCTCCTGGCAAACAACTCTCTAAACCCCACCAAGCAACCCACTCAGTTCACCTCATCCACCACCACCACCTCCCAGATTCCACTGTCTCTCTTCCTTTTATACGTTCAGCCATTTTAAACACTCAGCCAATCATCTCGCATTCTACTGCCCATTCACTCCCCCTCCTCTTTCACTCCACTTACCATGTATCTTCTAAACAACCAACACTTACCATATATACATTAATATAGGAACATCACACCCAGCTACGTCCCTATCTGGACAGTGACGACCTCGCCTCAGTCGTTCATGCTCTGGTAACTTCTAGATTGGACTACTGCAATGCGCTCTACGTTGGGCTGCCCTTGAAGACAGTTCAGAAACTACAGTTAGTCCAGAATGCAGCGGCCAGATTGTTGACGCGGACCAGAAGGTCCGCTCATATAACACCTGTTCTGGCCCGTCTGCACTGGCTTCCTATTTGTTTCCGGGCTAAATTCACCTATAAATTGACCTATAAAGCCTTACACGGCATGGGACCACAATACCTGGTGGAGCACCTCTCCCAATATGAAACTACCCGTACACTGCGCTCAACATCTAAGGCCCTCCTCCGAGTACCATCCCATCGAGAAGCTCGGAGGGTGATGACTAGAAATAGGGCCTTTTCGGTTGTGGCCCCCGAACTGTGGTATGGTCTGCCCAATGAGGTGCACCTGGCGCTGACGCTGCAATCTTTTCGGCGCCAGGTGAAAACCTTTTTATATTCCCAGGCATTTTAATGTGTACTATTAATATTTATTGATGTATTTTGCTGCTATTTTGATTATTTTTGTTTGATTCCATTGTATTATTGTATTTATATATTCTCTGATTGTTTATTATTATGTACACCGCCCAGAGAGCCCTTGGGCTTAGGGCGGTATATAAATTAAATTAAATAAATAAAAATAATAATCCATCCCTTGTTCCGGGCCTGCCCTAGACCAGAAGATAGCTGGGGGATGTAAGACTCCATCCAATCTTCGACTGCTGTTATGTAACTCCAGGTCTGTAGCGCAAAAAACATCGCTCATCCACGATCTTATTCTGGATGAGCATGCAGACCTGGTGTGCATTATGGAGACCTGGCTGGATAGGGCCTCGGCTCCTATACTTGAGGCCATGTGTCCAGCGGGTTTCCGATATGCACAGCAGCCGAGGATTGGTAGGCGGGGAGGGGGAGTGGCAGTTATTTATCGAGAGTCCTTGGTTTTCGCCAGACCTCCTCTCCACGAGACAAAGTTTGCTGATTGTATGTACTGGAGGTTGGGACCAAAGGGCAGTTTAGGAATTCTGCTTGTGTACCGCCCACCCCGCTGCACGGCAGACTCCCTGGCCGAGGTGCTCGAGGTGGTTGCGGCTGTACGGTTGTTTACCCCGAACTTATTGGTTTTGGGGGATTTTAACGTGCATGCCGAGGCCACTCTCACCGGAGCCCCTCGGGATTTCATTGAAACCATGACTTCATGGGAACTGCACCTACGTAATATGGGTCCCACCCATATAGCCGGTCATACCATTGACCTTGTATTTGTCACGGGAGAGAAGGGAAGTGATCTGAAGATTGGGACGGTCTCTTCTAGCCCTGTGTCATGGTCAGACCACTACCTGGTGAAATTGGATCTCTCTCTGCCACATACCCTCCGCAGGGGACATGGACCCATTAGGATGGTCCGCCCCAGACGCATGATGGAGCCCACTGGATTCCTGAATGCGCTGGGTGATTTGGAGCTAACTGAAGGCCACCCGGTCGAAACCCTGGTGATGAAGTGGAATAGGGAGATCACTAGGGCAATAGACCGGGTGGCACCGAAACGTCCTCTCCTCCTGAATAGAACTCAGACTGCACCCTGGTACACACCACGGTTACGCAGTCTGAGACAGGAAGTGAGACGACTAGAACGCCGATGGCGGAAATCCTGCACTGAAGACGATCGGACACTGGTTGGAGCGGCAATAGCGGCCTACCAGCGGGCAACAAAGGCAGCAAAGAGGCAATTCTTTGCTGCCTCTATTGCATCGGCAGAGTGTTGTCCCAGGAGGTTGTTCCAGGTGGTCCGAAGCCTGGTCGGTCCAGTTGCGCAGGAACCTATGGAACAATCAAAAGCCTCCTGTGACATATTTGTTAAACACTTTGCCGATAAAATCGAGCGCCTAAAGGGCAGGATTCCGTGCGTCGTGGTTACAAGTAGTGGTCCAGAGGCGGCCAGTTGCAATCCGGTCTGTTGGGATCGGTTTCAGCCTCTTCTCTCTGATGAAGTGGATAAGGTGCTCTCTACTGTGAAACCAACCACTTGCTTGCTTGATCCTTGCCCTTCATGGCTCATCATGAGCTGTAAAGAGAGTCTGGGCAAAGGGATCCAGGCAATGGTAAATGCATCCTTGGAGGAGGGTGCAATGCCATTAGCCCTCAAGGAGGCTGTGATAAAACCTATTTTGAAAAAGCCCTCCTTGGATCCCCAAGATTTAAACAACTTTCGCCCAGTCTCCAATTTACCATTCTTGGGCAAGGTGATTGAGCGTGTGGTGGTAAAGCAGCTACAGACACACTTGGAGGAAGCAGATTATTTAGATCCTTTCCAGTCGGGCTTCAGGACTGGACACGGAACTGAAACAGCCTTGGTCGCTCTGGTGGATAGGGGAGAACATACCTTCCTTGTCCTCCTGGACCTCTCAGCGGCTTTCGATACCGTCGACCACGGTATCCTGTTGAATCGCCTGGAGGGATTGGGAATAGGAGGCACTGTTTTACAGTGGTTCCGTTCCTATCTCTCTGGTAGATATCAACGGGTAGTGTTGGGGGACGAGGTTTCAGACCCTTGGCCCCTCAACTGTGGTGTGCCACAGGGTTCTATCCTCTCCCCCATGCTATTTAACATTTATATGAAACCGCTGGGAGCCATCATCAGGAGTTTTGGGCTGCAGTGCCATCAATATGCGGATGACACGCAGCTCTATCTCTCATTTAAATCCTCACCAGAGTTGGCTGTGGATACCTTGTCCAAGTGCCTGGAGTCCGTAAGTGGATGGATGGGAGAGAACAGGCTGAAGCTGAACCCCGATAAGACCGAGGTGTTACTGGTGGGGGACAAGAGAAGGTTGGGTGATTTTGACCTGATACTTAATGGGGTGAGTTTGCCCCTGAAGGACCAGGTCCGCAGTCTCGGGGTCATCTTGGACTCCCAGCTGTCTATGGAGGCTCAGGTTTCTGCAGTGAGCCGGGCAGCCTGGTACCAGCTTCATCTGGTACAGAGACTGCGACCCTATCTTCCCATACATTTGCTCCCACGAGTGATACATGCCCTGATCTCCTCTCGATTAGCCTACTGTAATGCGCTCTACGTGGGGTTACCCTTGAAGACGGTCCGGAAACTCCAGCTGGTACAAAATGCGGCGGCGTGCTTAATAAAGCAGACCCGCCGCCGCGATCATATCACCCCAGTGTTGATTGAATTACACTGGTTGCCAGTTGTATACCAGGCCCAATTCAAGGTGTTGGTTTTAACCTTTAAAACCCTATACGGTTCCGGCCCAGTTTATCTGAAGGAACGCCTCCAGTATCACAAAATATGCCGCCAAACAAGATCAGCCTCACAGGACCTTCTCTCGGTCCCACCGACGAAGACAGCTAGGTTGGTGCGGACCAGGGAGAGGGCTTTTTCGATCGTGGCCCCCACCCTCTGGAACTTACTTCCCTTTGACTTTCGGCATGCCCCCTCCCTGTTGACTTTTCGCCGAGCCTTGAAGACCTGGCTCTTTAGGCAGGCCTATGGGATCTCTGGGGTGGGCTAGATTTTATACTGTATTAGCGTAGGATGGTCTGTTAGATGAGATGTTATGATATGAATATTATGATGATTATGTATATGTTGAGATTGTATTTTATATCGTACGTCGCCCAGAGTGTCCGTTCGGTCGGACACATGGGCATCTGATAAATAAAATTTTATTATTATTATTATTATTATTATCCCACTTCTGAAATAATTGCACTGGCTGCTCATTAGCTACCAGGCCAAGTTCAAGGTTCTGATTTTGCGGTACAAAGTCCTATGCAGTTTAGGACCAGAATACCTGAAAGATCATCTTACCCCTTATATACCAGATGATCCCTATGCTTTGCAGCTGAGGGCTTCCTGCAGATATCATATTATCAGGAGGTCGATTCTGCACAACCTATGAAGTGGACCTTTAGTGTAGTGACAATCCCCCCTTAAATATCAGACAGGCGTTATCTCTGTTGTCTTTTCAGCACCTACTGAAGACCTTTCTGTTTCAACAAGCTTTTTAAGTTGAGACCTTATCCCAGTCTGTGTCTCTGTTAGACTAGCTTTTTAAGATTTTTTTTAAGCTTTTAAAAAAATATGTTCTTAAAGATATTTTATTTTCATTATGTTTTTAAATATGTTTTGTGTTAATATATTTTAAAGTCTGTTTTTAAGCTGTTTTGGGAAGAAGTGCAGGATATAAATTTAATAAACAAACAATTTTTTATTATTATTATTATTATTATTATTATTATTATTATTATTATTATTATTATTATTATTATTATGTGGGGTCACATGAAAAATGTAAACCTAAACAAATTTCTCCCCCCATCCCTAACCTCAGGTTAGTCACTGTCTCAAAGCCTGGCAGACCTCACAGGGTTGTAGTGAAGATAAAAAGGGGGAGGTAAAGCATCTACACTGTCCTGGTTTCTTGGAGGAAGGGCAAAAATAAATGTAGGTAAAAAAGAAATGATCCACCCACTTGTAGGTTCAAAGAGCAACAGGACTGGGACCATAGCATGTGGGGGGGATTAATCCTTTGCTGCTCACATCTCTACCATTTTCTATCCTCTGCCACCCAAATATTCTATATTTATTTGCACGCTTTGCATAATTTATTCAAAGAATACATTTGGTGTTTCCGTAGCACCAAATTCTGATACTCTTGGCACCATTATGAAAATGATACCATTACAGTTTGAGCAGAATTGATTTGAAGAGAGACATCTGCTTCTATTAAATATTTCTCATCTTTCATCAACATTTCATTAGAAGCTTTTTCCAAGCAGCTGTCATAGCAAGGCCTTTAAGATTTGGTCTTTTGATACTGTCCTAGCTCAGATAGAGGAACTGTGAAGATAAGAAAGTTGGGGTGATTGGACTGAATTGTGACAGCAGAGAAACTGTTTTTTTCCCGTTGCTATGCAATTTCCCCGGAAGAGCAGGGATATCATTTATACTTAAGACAAATTCATTTGAAGGCAGTGAATGACACAAGATGGGGCTGCTAATGACAGAGTCTAACTTCAATTAAGCAAACAACAAAAGTGCAGATATCACTGATGATTGAAAGGCGCTTACCAAACTGAATGGGTTTGTACTGTTCCAGGCAGAACATATTTTGTTGTGTTTTCATCTTTTTTCATGTTCTCTTGTTGTCTGTTGATTCAGAATCCACAATTCTTCAGTCACCTCTCCAGGATTTTGATTGCGGCAGTTTAGACTGTGGAACTGTGCCACAAGAGGAAATATTGAGAATACAAGGCAGACAAATGTGTCAAGTGATTATGACAATGAAGCCTCATTCCCTGTTCATAACCAGGTTAAACCAGAGTATTTGGGGTTCACTGTATCTGTCGGGCTTTCACAAAGGATGGAAAGGGCGCAGTCCTGTACACACTTACCTGGGAGTAAGTCCCATTGAACACAAACAGATTTACTTGTGAGTAGACATGCATAGGATTGTGTTGTTAAACTGCCATTTTACACATACATACCTGGGGTTAGGACTCCTTGGACTTTGTAGAGATGGCTTAATGGGGACTATGGGATTATAAGAACACTTTAAAACTGCAATCCTGAACATAAGAAGAAATCAGGCCAATGGAACATCTAGTCCAGCATCCTGTTCTCTTAGTGGCCAGAGGTAGGTAGAGAGTGGATGTCATTCAATGAAACAGTTGAATGGAGGGAGGTGCCCAGAATGACAAAAAAGCTTGAGTAAAAAGTCACAGTTTTATTCCATTTATGTAAATTAAAAATGTATAAAAAAAGCCCAGTGCGTTTCAGCTAATCTTATATAGCCTTCATCAGGGGATGCTTATTTTAAATTCTTCATTCAAAGTAATGATGATTCGGGTTTTATTCAAAAGATTGTTGATTATCAGCAGCACGTTCGTCAGGGCTTTTTTTATACAATTTTAATTTACATAAATGGAATGAAACTGTGACTTTTTACTCAAGCTTTTTCGTCACTCTTAGTGGCCAACCAGATGAACACATGTACTAGGGAGTAGCCTCACTGAACATTGTGGGCTTACTTAGTCTCTTTCTCCCCTCTCCCCCTGAACACACATAAAAACAAATATGTGAGTATGGTTAATATAGTATTTATTCTGCAATCCTATGTCCACTTGAGAGCCAGTGTGGTGTAGTGGTTAAAGTGTTGGACTATGACCTGGGAGACCAGGATTCAAATCCCCACACAGCCATGACACTCACTGGGTGACCTTGGGCCAGTCACTCCCTCTGAGGCCTCAGAGGAAGGCAATGGTAAACCACCTCTGAACACCGCTTACCATGAAAACCTACTTATAGGGTCGCCATAAGTTGGGATCGACTTGAAGGCAGTCCATTTCCATTTGTCATGTCCACTTACCTAGAAATAAGCTCAATGGAACTTCTAACCCCTGGATGGGGTTGCACTCCCCCTGAAGGAGCAGGTTCGTAGCTTGCCGGTTCTCCTAGAAAAATCTTTGTCACTTGAGGCTCAGGTAGCCCCAGTGGCATGGAGTGCTTTCTACCAACTTCAGTTGGTGGCCCAGCTATGCCCCTATCTGGACAGGGATAACCTGGCTTCAGTTGTCCATGCTCTGGTAACCTCCAAGTTAGATTACTGCAATGCACTCTATGTGGGGCTGCCTTTGAAGACAGTTTGGAAACTGCAGCTTGTGCAAAATGCAGCGTCCAGATTGGTAACAGGGACCAGATAGTTCGAACATACAAAACCGATTCTGGCCTGCTTGCATTGGCTGCCTGTATGTTTCCGAGCTCAATTCAAAGTGCTGGTTTTAACCTATAAAGCCTTACACGGCTTGGGACCACAATACCTGATGGAACACCTCTCCTGACACGAACCCACAAGTACACTACGCTCAACATCCAAGGCCCTCCTCTGGATGCCTACTCCGAGGGAAGCTTGGAGTCTGGCAACAAGGGAGAGGGCTTTCTCAGTGGTGGCCCCCAAATTATGGAATGATCTTCCTGACGAGGTGCACCTGGCGCCAACACTGTTATCTTTTCGGCTCCAGGTCAAGACTTTCCTCTTCTCCCAGGCATTTTGGTTTTTTTTTTAAGTGTTTTTAAATTTGTATATTTGTTTTTAATTATTTATTATTATTATTGTTGTTGTTGTTGTTGTTGTTGTTATTATTATTATTATTATTATTGTCTTTATTTGTACCCCGCCATTTTTCCAAAACGAACTCACGGCAGCTTCCAAATAAAAATACATATAATTAAAAACATACAAAGTCTACATTAAAATAAAATTAAACTATTTCCAATATTAAAACCATACACACATGTAGCTAAAAGAGTTCAAAACTAGTTTAAAAATAATATAATAGACATTAGCAATGCAGCACCCTTCACACCCTATCCTTAACAGCCTTCAGTTCCAAAGGCTTGGTGGAATAAAAGGTCTTTGCTTGTTGGCGGAAGGACTGCAAGGAGGGGGTCATTCTTACCTCCCTAGGAAGGGAATTCCAAAGTCTAGGGGCAGCAACCGAGAAGGCCCTCTCAAACGTCTCCACTAGTCATACTTGAGAAGATGTGGGTATTGAGAGAAGGGCCTCTCCTGAGGATCTCACAGGCAGGCTCATACAGGGAGATACGGTCTGATAAATAGCCTGGACCTAAGCCATATAGGGCTTTATAGGTCATCACCACCACTTTGAATTGTGTCCGGAAACAGACTAGCAACCAGTGGAGCTTTTTTAACAGGGGAGTAGTATGGTCCCTGTAATCAGCCCCAGTTAACATTCTGGCTGCAGCACGTTGTACCAACTGAAGTTTCCGAACAGTCTTCAGAGGCAGCCCCACGTACAGCACGTTACAGTTATCTAAACGGGATGTAACTAAAGCATGTGTCACTGTGGCCAAATCAGACATTTTTAATGTTTTTAATTGTTGTAAACTGCCCAGAGAGCTTTGGCTATGGGGCAGTATACAAATGTAAATAATAATAATAATAATAATAATAACAACAACAACAACAACAACAACAACAACAACAACAATAATAATAATAATAATAATAATAGAACATCTACAGGATCTCACTGTTCTTGTGGGAAACAACTATGCGTAAGAATGGAGCCTCAAAATGTGGGTGATATGGTAAACACATGTTTCCTTGATGCTGCTATGGATAGATAGATGGAAAGAGAGACAGTCAGTCAGACCAACACAAGCACACATACACATACGTAGTTTTAAAGATGTGTCCTGACAGCTGCTGATTTCTTTCCTTTTTGACAGCAGGGAAATATAGGCTGTTTGGGGGGAGGTCAGCTATCTCCCAGCCTTGTTATCCAATCTATATAATAGGAATACCAATGGTTCACGTAACGGGATTTAGTTTGAGGGCAAACAACAAAAATGCCATTTTTTCAGCAGGTGTATGACCTACTTGACAAGAAAAAAGAGTACTCACATGTTATGGATTTTTGATATAGTACATAGCAGACTATATCCAGCAATATCATAATATACACATATTATGTGTTACTCCATATTTGTTGGAGGTGGTGGGCTCTCCAACACTGGAGGCATTCAAGATGCAGCTGGACAGCCTTCTGTCAGCTGTCTGGACAACCACCTTAGCTTGGATTCCTGAATTGATCAGGGGGTTGGACTTGATGGCCTTATAGGACCCTTCCAGCTCTACTTTTCTATGATTCTGTGTTCTATAAAATGCCTGGATCAGTAATCCTATACACCAGAAGTGGCTAACCCCTGGCCCACAGCTCTAATTAATCCCCCCGAGCCATTTGTTTCTGGCACCCCAGATTTTGGCAGTGGTGGCAGAAATAAAATAGACACTGCACTGGGATGTACATTTCTCCACCCCCATATGTGTGTCCCCTGTATGTGTGTGTGCATGTGATACAGGTGCTCATGCCTACTCTTGGCCACACCCAGCATTGTCATGTGGCCCTGGAGGGTTCGCCAAGTGTGAATGCAGCCCTTGGGCAGAAAAAGGTTAGCCACCCTTGCTAACTTTACTCACACTAACCTGTCAGTCAGTCCCTGTGAATACAATAAATGTGCTCAGAATTGTTCCATGAGTGCAATTTAATTAGCATTACGCTAGGTACTTCACCTTAACTGGACTTTGGGTAAAGTGCCAATGTTAGCAACTGGTGTGGAAATTAATAAATCTCCTCATTCAGAAAGTAAATAGACGGAGGCCATCCTCTGAGACTGACAACACAGCTTTGCCAACAAATGCTCAGAATAACAACTGACATTGCACTTTCAGTTTTTGACAGACAGTTTAAGGATCAATGAGACATAATCAAGGCTTCTGATAATTTGTGTCCTCAGTGCACAAGGCAACGTATTAGAGAATAGCTCATTTGTTAGAGCTTGGAAAGGTACAGCAGATTTGGCATTGATGTATATGGTGCAGGTGGCTTCGTTAATGCAACGCAGGATAATAACGGATGTGATATCTTGTTCATATCTGGCACAATTCCCAGTGTAAGCTTGAAAATCTTAGGACCTTAGAGAAAAACTGTCTTGGTGCTTCCTGTTGCATCCTGTGAATAGGAACTTGTTTTCAATAAACAGAACACTTTTAGGAACAAGTTGCAATCCACAGTAGAAGATAAAGGCCTGTGATGATGATAGGCCTATGAAGATGATAGGGATGTGCTCAAATTTTGCAAAATTCAAATTTGACACCAGATTTCCTATTTATTTGTTCTTTTTTGTCCTCACGGATTGGGTTTTTTTCTTCTGCCAAAAGGAAAAGGAAGTTGTAGCTATTTTTAAATTGTCCATAATAGCGACTGGTGGGAAACAGTACTTCATTTTGAATGAAGTGTTTTTGGACGTGAAACATAAATTGAATTGGGCAGACCCCAGAGTGACTCAGAACAGTTAAGGGTGATCCCAAAGTGATAGTATAAATCTTTGGCTGGTGCATGCCTCAGCTACCTGCTCAACAGTTCAGATCAAGGATGGAAGCCCTCCTCTCAATTCTGCCAATATGTGAGAACAGACAGAAGGGTAGAAAAGATGACTTCTCAGTGGTGGTGTGAAAGATGTAGACTTCCTGCCCTTCCTCCCCTTGGAGGTTCACTGGGCTCCTCCTGTCTTGGCTTTGAAGTGTCTTTTAAATACCGTCTTGGTTCAATGGAGCTTTAGTATGTCACTTTGAATCTGCTGCTTTCAAGGCTTTATATGTGCTGCCTTGAATTTATTAGGCTTTAATTCTGTGATCTGTGTATAACTTCTGCAATTATTTTAAACTGTATTTTTAAAATTTGCCTACTTTTGGATTTTATGGAGGCATTAGGCAAGCAGAAGCACATTTTCCATGACTTCCCCCTCCTCCTGCACTGCACCCCTCTGCACGATATCCCAAAGTGTTCTGAAGGAATCCCAAACCCTCAGAAACAATTTTTCAGAGGGGCAGTAGGACTGCAGTGGGTAGGAAGGATTGGTGAAAACTGGATAATAAGCCTTGTGAGAGTGGAAGTGCTTCCACTTGATTAATGCCACCATTAGACACAACCCCTTGTAAACTACATTGAATAATTATCAGAAAATTGTCATTGACAACACTGTAGCATTAATAGTGACACAGGGCTGGATATACTCTGCACCAAATAAATAAACTGAAATTCTGCATCATGATAGCTCTACACAAAGAAAAAGCTAAATTCTTCAATCTGTATAAATTAAGCAAATGCAAATGTGATTGTTTAATTTGCATGGTTTATTTTGTTTCTCTTCATTTTAGGGAGAGGCAAAAATATGCAGAGCAGTAAAGGTATGGACATTCTGCTGGGTGTGGACACATACAGCCTACTGATTCCTGAGATTTCTACAGATATTCCACACACTCTTGCATTAATGACTTGTCAGCTTAAAGACTAGAAACACAGTCATTTTAAAACAAAAAGCTAAAACTCTCAGCATGCTGAATTCTATGTCTAATACAACCAAATTTTTGTGGGTTTTATTTGTTGTTGCTTCTATTTCATAACTGCAGAATCACAGAATTCTCACAGCTTTGCTTTGATTATTTTCTGTCAGCCAGATATTATATAATGAATACATGCGCCAAACAGTCAAGAGAAAAAAAAGGGCACAAATCAGATTCCAAATCTGAAAACATTCATGAGTAGTGGGCAGAGCATTATATTTTGCCATGACAGTTTATAGATGACCTTAGAGTAACCATACTTTAACAAAAATTGTTTGGAGGGAAGCTGGAACGTGAAGTTGCAGAGTTAGGGTTCATTAGCCAATTTGATACTCCCCCCCTTTGGGTTGAAAAGGCATTATGAATGTTTTTTTCCCCACTGTGGACAGTAATTGTCCCACACGGTGTTGATGCTGTCTTTCTAGCTAGGCAGGCAGACTGAACACTAATTGGTGTGAGTAGGGTGCCCCATGTGCCCTCTGGTAACAGTGGAAGTGGGGCCCATCTACATCTGAATGAATCACACATTCATCTATGTTCTCACACTTACATAAAACTGTAATTCTGGTTGTTTCATATGGTGTTATCTCATGCACTCTCTTTGCCTTTAAGCTTCACACTATATAACTGTATTTCATCGATTGCATCCATGCTTATATACCTACCACTTTTCTACATCACTAAAGGAATCTGACAAAGCAGACTCTAGCCAAGGCTATGAGAGCTCATACCTCAGTCCTAAACATGCTTACTAAGAAATAAGCCTCACTGAACATAGTGAGATTTATTTCTGAGTAAACATGTCTGCTTTAAGCTGTTTGCTTGTAGGCCTCCAAAAGCTGGCCACATCTACACCATACATTTAAAGCAGTATTATACAACTTTGAAGAGCCATGGCTTCCCCCAAAGAATCCTGGGAACTGTAGTTTGTTAAGGGTACCATGAGTTGTTAGGAGATGCCTATTTCCCTCACAGAGCTACGATAGAGTGGTTTAACAATCAACCCCTCTTCCCAGAGAACTCTGGGAATTATAGCTCTGTGAGGAGAACAGGAGTCTCCTAACAATTCTCATCACTTTTTATAAATGACAGTTCCTTGTATTCTTTGGGGGAAGCCATGGCTGTTTAAAGTGGTATATAATACTGCTTTAACTATATGGTGCAGATGTGGCTGTTAGACTGCAACTCCCATCGTTTCTGATCATTGGCCATTCTGGCTGGGGCTGATGAGAGTTGGAGTTCAACAACATCTGGAGGGCCGCAGGTTCCCCATATCTGCTTTACAGGGTCACAGGGCTCTTTGTTGTTGCTGTTTTACCCCACACAAAAGTATTACCTTGAAATAAAGTTCAAAATGACAGGCAACAAACAGGGACAACACCACATAGCAATACAGCAAGACCACTGATTAAGAGAATGAGGGAAAATAAAGGCCCCTGCATTCAGTCTTAGTATATTGTGGGTGGGCTTGGGGGACACTTACAATAAAACAACCTGAGGAGAGGCGTGCCAACTACTAAGAGAGTTTGAATGTATAAGTTATGTAAGTGAATCAAAGTCAGGAAAAATATGCATCTGTATTTGAGTGGAATGGTAACAGAAGCATGAAGGTCTTTCAGAAAGAAGATAAACCAATAGAGATGACTTGGTGGATGAAGTGGCAGTTACGGGAACTCTGGGGAAAGTGACAACACTATACTTGAGTTCTTGAGTTTAAAGGAAGCAAATAGACTGGACTTCAGGACAGCCAATTTAATAAACTCAGAACAATGGTAAGTAAGGTACTATGGCAAGTGACCCTGATGAGAAAAGGAGTCCAAGATGGGTGGGAGTATCTAAAAAAGGAAATTCTAAAGGCACAATGGCAAACAATTCCCTCAAGGAAAAAAGAGGAAGACAGCAGAAGAAGCCAATGCCGCTTCTCAGAAAGGTTAGAGATGACCTGAAAACAAAAAAGGACACATATAGGAAGTGAAAGGAAGGCCAGACCACAAAGGAAGAGTACAGATAGGTAGCACGGAATTGCAGGGAAGGCATCAGAAAAGCTAAAGCTGAGAATGAGCTGAGGTTAGCGAGAGATGCCAAAAGCAACAACAAAAAAAGCTTTCTTCAAGTATAAGCAAAAGACAGAGAAAAGAAATGGTGGTACAGCTATTCAATGAAGATGGCAAAATGATAACAGATGACAAAGAAAATGCAGAAGTGCTCAATTCCTACTTTAGCTCAGTCTTTTCAACAAGCCTTTTAAGTTGAGACCTTATCCCAGTCTGCGTCTGTGTTGGAATTGCTTTTTAATATGTTCGTAAAACTTTTTTTTAAAAAAAACAATATGTTTTTAACCTTCTGTTTCTTTTTTAAGATGTTTTCAAAGCTTTTAAAAATGTTTTTAAAGATGTTTTGTTTTAATGTATTCTAAAGTCTGTTTTTATGATGTTTTAAAATATTTTAGTGCTTTTGTTTCCTGCTGGGAGGAAGGGTGGGATATAAACAAACAAACAAGCAAACAAATAAATAAAAGAGGACCTATAACCTTCCTGGAAAATGTGATGTTGAAGGGGCAGGATTGAAGCTTGAAATTAACAGACAAATGGTCAAGGAATATCTAATCACTTTTAATGAGTTCAAATCTGCAGGCCCGACAAACTGCATCCTAGAGTATCGAAGGAACCGGTTGAAGACATCTCGGAACCACTGTCTATTATCTTTGTGAAATTGTGGAGGATGGGTGAAGTGCTGCATAACTGGAGGAGGGCTAATGTTGTCCCTGTCTCCAAAAAGGAGGAACCTGGGAACTACAAACCAGTCAGCCTGACATCAATCCCTGGGAAATTTTTGGAGCAGATTAAGTGGTCAGCCTTGAAAACAATTCAGTGATGACTAGGAGCCAACATGGATTTATCGAGAACAAATCCTGCCAAACTAATCTTATCTCATTTTTTGATTGGGTAACCTCCCTTGTAGACTGTGGGAATGCTGTGGACATAATATATCTTGACTTCAGCAAAGCTTTTGACAAAGTGCCCCATGATTTTCTGATTAGCAAGCTACTAAATGTGGGCTGGGTGGAACAACTATCAAGTGGATGCACAGTTGGCTACAGAATCCTATTCAAAGAGTGCTTATCAATGGTTCCTTCTCAAACTAGGGGGAGGTAATGAGTGGGTTTCTGCAAGGCTCAGTCCTGGGCCCAGTGCTCTTCAACAGTTTTATTAATGACTTGGATGAGGAGGTGCAGGGAATGCTTATCAAATCTGCAGATGATACAAAATTGGAAGGTATAGCTAATACCCTGAAAGACAGAAACAAAACTCAAAGTTATCTTGATAGGCTGGAGCATTGGGCAACAGAATGAAATGTAACAGGGATAAGTGCAAAGTTCTGCATCTAGGAAAAAGAAACCAAATGCACAGTTATAAGATGGGGGATACTTCACTCAGCAATACTACATGAAAGACGGATCTTGAGATTGTTGTTGATCAAAAACTGAATGAGCTAACAGTGTGATTATTTATTTATTTGCTTATTTATTTATTGCATTTATATACCTCCCCATAGCCAAAACTCTCTGGGTGGTTTAGAACAATTAAAAACGTTAAAAACAAGTATACAAATTTAAACCATTAAAACCCATAAAAACTGATAAGCAAGTTAAAACATATATTATTCAAATGCTGTTAAATGCCTGGGAGAAGATGAAAGTCTTGACCTGACACCAAAAAGATAACAGTGTTGGCTCCAGGCACATCTCGTCAGGGAGATCAATCCATAATTTGGGGGCCACCACTGAGAAGGCCCTCTCCCTTGTTACCAGACTCCCAGCTTCCCTCGGAGTAGGCACCCAGAGGAGGACCTTTGATGTTGAGCGGGTGTATGGGTAGGTTCATGTTGGGAGAGGCATTCTATCAGCTATTGTGGTCCCAAGCCGTGTAAGCCTTTATAGGTTAAAACCAGCACCTTGAATCAGGCTCAGAAACATACAGGCAGCCAATGCAAGTGGGCCAGAATCGGTTTTATATGTTCAAACCGTCTGGTCCCTGTTACCAATCTGGCCACTGCATTTTGCACAAGCTGCAGTTTCCAAACTGTCTTCAAAAGCAGCTCCACATAGAGCACATTGCAGTAATCTAACTTGGAGTTTACCAGAGCATGGACAACTGAAGCCTGGTTATCCCTGTCCAGATAGGGGCGTAGCTGGGCCACCAACCGGAGCTGATAGAAGGCACTTTGCACCACGGAGGCTACCTGAGCCTCAAGTGACAAAGATTGTTCTAGAAGAGCCCCCAAGCTATGAACCTGCTCCTTCAGGGGGAGTGCAACCCCATCCAGGACAGGTTGGACATCCACCATCCATTCAGAAGAACCACCAACTAGCAGCATCTCAGTCTTGTCTGGATTGAGCCTCAGTTTATTAACCCTCATCCAGTCCATTGTCTCAGCCAGGCACCAGTTCAGCACATTGACAGCCTCACCTGAAGAGGATGAAAAGGAGAAATAGAGCTGAGTGTCATCAGCATACTGATGGCAATGTAATCCAAAGCTCAGTGTGATGTGGCTGCAAAAAGGCAAATGCTATTTTAGGCTGCATTAACAGAAGTATAGTTTCCAAATCATGTGAAGTATTGATCCCCTCTATTCAACACTGGTTACATCTCATCTTGAGTACTATGTCCAGTTCTGGATAACACACTTTAAGAAGGATGCAGACAAACTGGAACAGGTTCAGAGGAGGGCAATAAAGATAATCAGGGGACTAGAAACAAACCCCTATGAGAAGACACTGAAAGAATTGGGCATGTTTAGCCTTGAGAAGAGAAGACTATGGGGAGATATGATAGCACTCTCCGAGTACTTGAAAGGTTGTCACAGAGACGAGGGCCAGGATTTCTTCTCAGAGTGCAGAACATGGAATAATGGACTCAAGTTGCAGGGAGCCAGATTTTGGCTGAACATCAGAAAAAACTTCCTAACTCTTAGAGCAGTGTGATAATGGAAGCAATTACCTAGGAACATGGTGGGCTGTCCAACACTGGACCCAATCAAGAGGCAGCTGGACAGCCACCTGTCAAGTATGCTTTAGTTTGGATTCCTGCATTCACCAGAGCGTTGGACTCGATGGCCTTTTAGGCCCCTTCCAACTCTATGATTCTATGAACTCAGGCACCTTAATGGGAAACTCATTTTCAATAACAACTACTTAAAAATGGGATTTCTTTGCTTGCTGTACTTGTGGCATAAATTTAATCTGACATGAAACTCTACCATTTCTGGGTGGGAAACAACTGGAAGTGGTGAGATTTTGTCTCAATTGAGACCTGGGGTGTGAATCAATTCTGATAGAAGCTGTCCTCTGCTATATTACTGTAGTTACTAGTGGTTGGTCAGGGAAGTAATGTTTCTAGGCCAGGGTCATGGAGGAGTCAAGGTACTGCCACCCTGTGTTGGTAAGTAGTGAGAGATATGGAGGTGGGTGACGGAGGAGGACTGGTTACATTAAAACCCTTCTCCCCTCTGCTTTGCTTACTATATTTCAGATGCTGGCTGGCCCAGAGCTTGGAAAAGTTACTTTTTTGAACTACAACTCCCATCAGCCTAATCCGGTGGCCATGCTGGCTGGGGCTGATGGGAATTGTAGCTCAAAAAAGTAACTTTCCCAAGCTCTGGGCTGGCCAACCCCCTGGCCTGGTGTTGTTGTTAAATGCCAGTTTGTCCAGAATAAAACATCTATTATCCATCCATGAGTTGATCATGGAAGAGAGGACCGACTTGGTATGTGTAACTGAAACCTGGGTGGATGGGCTTGGTCGCCCTATGCTAACCCAGTTGTGTCCACCTGGGTGCTTGGTGCAGCACCATTCCAGGTCAGAGGGAAGGGAAGTTGCAATCATCCATAAAAAATCTATCTTCCTCACCAGGAAACTGTATATGGATTTGAGGGACTGTTTGTGGGTTTGGGCCAGAGAGACAGAACAGGGATGTTGTTAGTGTACCATCCACCTCACTGAGCTACAGTCTCCCTAACTGGGTTGGCAGAGGTAATCTCGGATGTGGTGTTGGAGAGCCCTTTCACAGTAGTGTTGAGGCATGTCAATATCTACACTGAGGCTGCCTCAAATGGGCTGTCTTGGAACTTCATGGCCTCCATGACAATCATGGGGATGTCTCAGTATATCAGTGACCCTACCCTCAACCTGTTCTTTGCCTCAGAGTGGATTGGTAATATTCCATTGATTGGGGACTCACTGTGAGTCCATTGACATAGAAGGAAAATTCCCTAGTAAGGTTTAGGCTGAATGTAGCTACTCCACTCTGCAAGCGTGGGATACCCATTGAAATGATCACTCTTATGGACTTAAAAAATCTGATGGATTCCTGAATGCTCCTGAATTTTCTGGCTGACATGGCTGTCACTCCTGTTGAGGCTCTTATCTCAATGTTGGAATGGAGTGATGCATAGAGCTATAGACATGATAGCTCCTAAGTGCCCTCACCATCATTGTGGAGTATGTAGTACTTTGATACTCTAGTGATCTGTGTGCAATGAAACAGGAGGGTCAGCAGCTGGGGTGCTTGTGGCGTAAATCTTGGTCCAAACTTGACTGAACATAGGCAAGGTTGCATTACTATATCTACCACATGGTGTTGGTGAAGAGCACTTACTTCTCTGCCACCATTATGTCCACAAGTAGCTGATTGGCAGACCTTTCCAAGGGATGAATGGGCTTTTGTCATCTGGCCAAGAGAGTGTTGCTCTGACACCCTCAGGGCCCTACTGTGAAAAATCTGCTAGGCACTTCAGGGACAAAATTGCTCAGATTCAGACAGAGTTGGATACCATGGTTGGAGCAAGACCAATGGAGGTATGCATACCTCTGGATGCCACATAAAGCAGCAAAGGCCACACCTATGGAGCTGATGATTCTGTGTATGCATAAGTGGAAGGCAGTGTATTTTGTTCTCAATAAAGTGGTACACTGTGAATTCCTAAGAGATAAACAAAGCCATTCTCCCACTGCACATGAAGGCATCATAAAAGCATATTTTCATATAGTAGTAGAGCTTGTAAAATCAAAGGGTGTGCATGTGTGAACATTACACAGGGTGAGCCTACACATACTAACCATTCCCACAGCTCTTTCTGCAAAATCTTTGATTGTTTGTATCTCTGATCTACAGCCTAACTAGGAAATGGAGATTTCCTATGTGCATTTACAAGAACTTGTTTGTATGTGTGTGTGCACGTTGGGTAGGGGTGCAGGATGGAATAGGGAAGTAATTTGGAGTGAATGTTGGGACACTGAATGAATTAAAATGTAGAAGATAGCGCAGACTTAGCACATATTGTAACTTTTAACAAAAGGGAAGTGGTAATTTTGGATTCCTAGAATTTCCAGCCCTGCATGCATAAAAAAGAAAGAAAGAAATCCTAATGGTCACATTTGTCATTGAGAATTTGAGATATTTTCTCACTCCCCTTCTTACAAGCTAAAAAAAACCACAGCAACCAGATCAAATAGTAGGTTTTCAGTTCTGAAAATTAGTAGACTCTGGAGAGCCAATTAACCATGACTCCTACATCTTGGCCCTAGTTTAATGTCTTCATTGCCCATTCAGATTTTTTTTTCCCTGCATACTCCAGAGAGGTGGTTTAATCGGGCTAATTTTGGGACAGTTATCGTGCTAATGTAGTCTTTACAATTACGCAGCAGACCAGGTGCCAAGGCGGCATGGCTGTGCATCGGCAAGGTGCAAAACAAATTCAGCGTTCAATCAACCTGAGAGAAAAAGGACAATTCTCATTTGCATAAACATGTAGCCACGGAAACTGAAGGCACAGAGGTATAAGGAAAAGAGACCTATTTTACATGATGTGCATAGAATATTTGACAGTTTAGATTGGAGGCGTCATTGATGTGCGTAGGAATGGTACGGTTGGTTGCCATGGATATGGTTTTCCCTACTGGCAGCGCAAAGATTGGCAGGGATGGATGCAGGAGGGGAAAAAAGACACATGTACACATACAAACGCCTAAACCACAGGAACTCTCTGGCAGACTCATTCTTTTCTTTTGTTGAAAAGCTATGTATCCTTTCTATGCTAATGACAGCTCATCTAGTATGCTGTGTAATCTAGCAACACTGATATTTCTATCATAAATCATTTATGTGTAATGTGTATTTATATACTGCATAAACATATATAAAGTATAATTTTATACATACATTTTCATAAAGTGGTGACATAGACAGAGATAGGAAGTGAACTGCAGATGCATAATATATAAGGAAACATACTTATATTTAGTTTAATTTGTTTTCCTGATTTGACATAGAATTGAAACACCCCCAGGTATGTTTTTAATTTTTTTAAAAAAATGTGTGCACTTGCCAATATAAGCAGCATTCTACAACTCATTTACACAGGGTAGTCCTATTAAAACTGAAGAGTTTATAGAGTAGTAAAGAATTTGTGGATTGAACTCCTAATAATCATGGTAAACATAATCCTGTAGAATGTCAACAACCTTAAAGGAAACAACTTTTAAGGTTAGTTTACTAATATAGAGTAAAACATCAGTTAGAGATTTCCCTGATTTCAATCCAGTATATGGATTTAACATACTCTCCCCCCTTTAAAATGAAAAGCCTGATGGCAATCATACAGCTATTCACTTCATTAAAATGAATGTGGATTTAAAATCCTGATCTACAGTCCAATTAAGCCAGTGGGTCTGGATTTATGCTGACTGAGTCCATTTGAACTCAGTAGAACTAAACAACTTAAAAATAAACATATTCTTATATATTTATTTTAAAAACTTATATATAATTTTCCACCAGTTATATTGATAAAATAAATGTGTATGTACATATATACCATCCCAATTTCAAAACAGAAAACCAATAAACTAAAAAGACACAACATCAGCAAGCACCTTGCTTGATAAATTCTGTGCTCATTTGCAATTTATTTGTGAAATTCAAAACAAACAAAAGTAGTAGTTCATTTGGGGACATCTACATCTAGATTAGCTTCTATATTCACAGCATGGTAATCATTTGTGCTCCCAATGAATTTGCTAGATTTGTCTTTTGATGTGGAGGGAAACCCACTAGGTTTGGGTGATTGGTTGTGTGTGACTAGAGTTGAATTAAGAACACACACAGCATTTGTTAGAATGACCAAGAGCACAATCCAAAGCACCTTTCCACTGGACTATGGTGAGTTGGATGCCGTGGATGGCTAGCCCAGCAGACGGAGGGCTGACAGAAGCCAGCAGAAGCCCCCAAAATGGGGCACTCCAGGGGTGTGGTTGGGGAGGAGCTGTGATGGGGGGAATTAGCAGAGTAAAAAATTGTAATGGGCCTCTATAGGGAGCGCTTACTCCCCAGGAGGCTGATTAATGGGAGCCAGCACTTCCTAGGGATGGAAAGGTATGTCAATTTCGGTTCTCTCAGTTTCTCACTTTTTTAATGTTAAATTCAATCCTCTACATTTCTGCAGCAATCTGTGAATTTTTAAAAAAGAAATCCTCATGAAAATTCTCCACCATATTAGTGTGAATTTCTCATCATATCATGCCTTTTTGCATGTTACTTTCACTCATATATTCATGTTTATGCACACTTAACCCTAATATAGGCATTTTTGTAAACATTGTTCAGTTGGCGAACTGCATCCCAAAATTCTAACAAATTCAAATTTCAAAGGGTGACTGTGTTTCTGTTCTCATATTGTTTCAAAAATTGTGAATTTGATAAATTCTGCTTGAAATGCAAACTGAACTGAAACCCTCACCCATCCCTAGTGCTTCCTGGCCGGCTCATGCGCACCACTCCCAATGGAGCCAGCGTTCAGCCAGGGTGGCAGCTCCTGAGCAGAAGGAGGATCCCATGGAGCTTTCCGCTTGATGCTCCTCCACCAGTCCCCCTTCCTCCAGCACCCTAGCATTTGGATTTCTCTAGCCAGCTGCAGTCCTAACTTCTCTTACCCAGGAGTAGGCCTCATTGAATTCAACAGGACTAACTTCTGAATAGATATGGTTATGCAAATAAATAACACAGCTCAATAAAAAAGGAAAAGGGGAAGAGGGATATGAAATTGTAATAGAATACAACCTTCTCATATGATGACATATCCTTACACTTTTTTGAGACCTTTCTGGTAAATGGGGTTATTTTCTCCACAAATGCAATGGTAGAGACTAGAGCTCTTCGGCTGCTCTCTGTATGAAGGGGAGTGGCAAAATACCTCTTTGCAACAATCATTCTTTTAGCAACTATAATTGGTACTGCAGTTTACTTCTTGAAATTAACTGGTAGAATCAGCTGATGCAGTGCTTCCGATGTGCACAAACACATTAACACCTAAGGATTTTGAAAGAGCACCAACTACAATGGTCTAAGAGTACATTCATGGCTTGGCAGTAGTGTTATATGTACGAGAAACTGGCCACAGATGCTGCAGTGGTTCCAAGTGCTTGGTCATTCCCATTGATCTGGTTCCATCTTGTGATTTGCATGAAGCTCCCAGATCTGCAGGTATGGCTCTTGATCTCACCTCCTGTAATGGTAGTGGACAAGATAATCACTTATCTATACTGTAGAGGAAAGGAGAAGTATTATTATGGAAATTAATTATTTTGTACCCTGCACATGGCCCACATTTTCAAGTGGATTAAAGTGCAGAGAGTTGTACCAAATCTTTAGAGAATGTGAGCCAAGGACAAAAGCACCAATAAAGAGAAGATCATAGCTTGGTGGCAGAGCACATGCTTTGCATACAGAACAAGAGTGGAGAACCTCAGGGGGCTGAATGCAGCAATCCAGGATTATCTGGCCCTAAGGAGTTTCTCCATGGCACACTCCTTCCCCAAGCCACACTCCTCACTTCATGCCTCCCTTTAGTGCTTTCGCATGGCTAGAATCCATCCTTGAACTCTGATAATGACTCTTGCTTGCCTAGATGTAGGATAGAGCAATGTGTGCCTCTGTAGAAACCTCCAACTTTTGTAAGGCTGTAATGTAGCCTACTATACAAATGTAAGAATCCTACCCACTTTTACCTATGGCCCTGCCCACCAGCAGCATGTGGCCCCTGGAAAGTTGTCCATAAGGGAATGTGGCCCCAAGGCTGATAAAGAGTCCCCATCCCTGAAGAAAGTCCTAGATTCAATCCTTAGCATCTCTCTTTAAAAGGATCAGGTAGCAGGTGGTGGGAAAGGCCTCTTCCTGAGGCCCTGGAGAGCCATTGCAACATGGTGCCCTCCCGAAGTTGTTGGATGACAACTCCCGCCATCATTGACCATTGGCCATGTTGACTGGAGCTGATGGGCGATGGAATTCAATATATCTGGATGGCATTGCGTTAGCTACCCCTGAAGAATACAGTACTGAGGAGATGGACTAAGAGTCTGATCTGGTAAAAGGCAGCTTCCAATGTAAGGCAGTTTCTGTCCTGAGCAATGCAAGCCCTTTCTTAAAGAAGAAATATGGGTCACATACACAACCATACATCTAAACCACATGGCTTCCCCCAAGGAATCCTGGGAACTGCGGTTTACCTCTCACAGCACCCTTAACAAATAATTCACAGGATTCTTTGGGGGAAAGCCATATGTTTTAAATGGATGGAATTGTATCCAACTCAGTTTAGAATAAACCCATTGAAATTAATGACCATTAGTCCATTAGTCTTGTCCATTTACTTCAGTGGGCCCACTCTGAGTAGGATTAACATTGGATCCAGTCTCCAGTGTGGATGTGACTTTAGTGTTTATTTTTTATAGTTATGAACTCTGTGATTTTTTTTTTTAAGGTACAGTAAATATCCTTTCCATGTTTTCTCTTTTCCATTCTGTTTCTTAATGTACATAGTTACCCAAGGGCAGCTCACTTCTACTCTGGCTTTGTCCTCTTCTGTAACTTGCAGAGGATTCAAAGACTAGGATAGGTGGGGGAGTGTACATGCCTCAATAAGCCAGTATGCTATAACCAAATTCTTAATTCTGTAGAAACAGCAGGGACATCCTAACCACCTTCAATATTTCAAGCTGTGAGCATAATTCTTAGCATTCAGAAAAGAAATTCTGCAAAAATCCACTACTTGTGGACAAGCATATGCTTGCCTGAATTGCAGCCAAATGGTGGCATATATTATCATGCAGAGTTCCTTGAATATGATTCATTTTGAAGCCATCATAAATATGAAGTGACTTGTAGAAAATCAGTCATTGGACAATTCATTTAAATACCAGGAGCAATCTTCTTCTTCCAGTTTCATTTATTTATTTATTTTATTCCATTTATATATCACCCTTCGTCAAGATACCCCAGGGTGGTTTACAACACAAAACAGAAAAAACAATATATATCAATACTTAACGTAATATCTATACAATATAAAAAAATTAAAGCAATTATAATGATATAAATATAAATACTTGGTAAAATACAAAGTCTCACAACGTAAGTTATTACCTACTTATCTCAGGTTCAACTGTAAAATGTCATACATATATAACAGCAACAACCTAAGATATGATTTTACTGGTGCAAATACACTTGAAGTACTCAAAGCTTCTACTGGTATCATTCAGAGCCCCTATTTATTATCCCACTTTCACCACAGTCTGATTCACACACAGTCCTGGGATGTGATACAAGTGGTGGGATGAGGGAGTGATCCTTGGGTTTGTGCCCCTATTCTCATTGGACCTTATAATGAGTCAGACAGTTGGTGTGAGTAGAAGCAGCTCTCCAGGACCTCAGGCAGAAGTCTTCCCTAGTCCTACATCTGAGATCCTTTTTATTACAAGTGCTAGGAATTACGCTTGGGCTCTACCACTAAGTTATGGATCTTGAATCTGTGCCTTACATTTCTATGTACTTACATTTCTATTTACTTACATTTCAATGTAATATACTTACATTTCTATGTAAGCAGGCTATGTCCACAGGTCTCATTGCTGTAAAATGGGGGAATAAATTGCCTGGGCAACATAAGAAGAACATAAGAGCCTGCTGGATCAGTCCAGTGGCCCATCTAGTCCAGCATCCTGTTCTCACAGTGGCCAACCAGATGCCCATGGGAAGCCTGCAAGGAGGACCTGACCGCAAGAGCACTCTCCCCTCCTGCAGTTTCCAGCAACTGGTATTCAGGAGCATGCTGCCCCCAGCTATGAAGGCAGAACATAGCCCTCATGGCTAGTAACTACTGATAGCCTTATTCTCTATGAATTTGTCTAATCCTCTTTTAAAGCCATCCAAATTGGTGGCCATCAATGCCTCTTGTGGGACAGAATTCCATCGTTTAAATATGTGCTGTGTGAAGTACTTTTTTTTTTTTGTCCTGAATTTTCCAACATTCAGCTTCATTGAATGTCCACAAGTTCTGAGAGGAGAAAATCTGCTTTCTCCATGCGATGCATAATTTTATACACTTTTATCATGTCACCTGTTGCTCGCCTTTTCTCTAAACTAAAAAGCCCCAAATGTTGCAGCCTTTCCTCATAGGGGAGTCACTCCATAGTATCCTTGATCATTTGGATTGTCCTTTTCTGAACCTCTTCATGCAGCCATTTATCCCTGTATGCTCCATTTCACATTCATGATTCTAGGCATAGTGGAGGAGGGTTTAAAAGCCTGAAGCTTCTCCTGTGCTGCTACAGTCCAGCACATGTACAACTTACTTCAGGAGAGTAGCCAACATGGTAACGTCCAGATGTTGTTGAACTCCATCTCCCATCAGTGCCAGCCACTGTAGCTAGTACTGTAGTCAGGGATTATGGGAATTCCAGAAATATCAGGAGTGCATCACACTGGCTACATGTTTATTATATGACAATCTCTCTTGTTAGTTACACCAACCAGATTTTTTTTGTAGGTGAGAGCATTGTTGCCAACACCAAAAATTTTGTTTGCTTTGGGTGGTTCTATAGGCCTGGGATAATGCAAAATGGGCAGATCCTATCTGAGTCACCTCAGCACGCTATTTAGCATGCAACCTGCAAAGGTAAACTGGACATGCAATCTGGAAAGGTAAACTTGAACATCCTTTAAAGCATGGAGTGCTAAGGCATTCTCATAAGAGGTTGCTGTCTTTTGAATCCCATGGCAAAACATATGTAAAGATAACAAATAATTATTTTTAAAAGAAAAACAACTACAGCTCTAGAACCAGAGGAGGGAGCATAAAAAAACTACTACTCCATACAATTTATTCCTAGAGATATAAAAGTATATCTTGGCTTTATTTTGGGAGAATGGAAACAGATGGGTGTGTGTATTTCACCATTTTTCTATCTTCTGAGGCATGGATTGCTGCTACAAATAGTGTAGTTAACTCTTGGCTTCAGTAGAACAGAGCAGAGCAGTTAACTCTTCTTTTGGCTTCATATTGTGGATTACTTGTCCCTTTTGTTGGACTCTTGGATTGGCACAATCATGAAGATTTTTGCTTTCAAAACAAACACTTGCTTAGGGAGTAATCCTGACTATGGGAAGCCAGCATAATTTACACCAATTTAAATTAAGCTGGTTTAAAGTATGCCAGATACAAACCCCGTTCAAGAGTGAGGCTACTGCTGGCTGAGCTGGCCAAGCCTGGCAGAAGGAAAACAAGCCTTTAAGATAATTTGATTTACACCACCTTTTTTGCTGATGTAAGTTCTGCCAGGTTGTCAGGTCACATGACTGAGCTGAACGGAATTAGGATCCATTGTAAGTCCCTCGCTACCTGGTCTTGTCCCACCATGCCCCCAGAACACCTCTTTTCGGGATTTATGGTAGCCTTGTCTGAGCTGGCTTTGGCTGAGCCCTGGCTGAGCTGGGGTTGGGGCTTACACTGGTGTAGCCCCAGCTGACCTTTGCTCATTCCAGCAGATCTTTGGTTTGGATTGGTCCCTTAGTAGATTACACTGTAAGTCCATCAAGGACAGGGATCTTTCTTCTTTAACATAAACATGTCAACCTAGCAAAAAAGAGGCAAACTTTTCTCCATGTGTGTGTGTGTGTTCTGGCAAAACTGGAAATTTATATATTTCAGGTTTTCAAAATGTCAAATGTGTCACTTTGTGACTGGCACTGAACTATGTCACACCGGATGAGTCAAACTGCATGCTTCAATATGAACTTCCCCTTATCCATCCTTCTAGATAGGATGATGCCCTTCACCAAACAAATTCAATCTGAACTCTGTTCTAGTGTTCCTAAACCACTATGCATCTATTTTTGTAATTCTGTTCTGATGTTTCTAATATGTTTATCTCTGTCCTTAATTTTACTTATAGATAAGTGATATGATTTATAGCTGAATAGGATAATTAAAAAAAACCCAATGCAAGTTTTTAAAAAAATCATTTTATACACTCTGCAACTTGCTGGTTTACATTTAAGTTCAATTTTCATCATCTCTGTCGGATCCCAAGTTGTTTAACTTACATTGTTTGGTGAAACCCTGATCTGGTTCTGTACTGTTTTTCATATACATCATAGTATACTATAAATTAGATCATGAAAAACTATGGAATGCTTTAAAAGAAATGGGGGTGACACAGCATCTGATTGTCCTGATGTGCAACCTGTACTCTGGACAAGAGGCTACTGTAAGGACAGAATATGGAGAAACCGATTGGCTCCCCATTGGAAAGGGTGTGAGAAAGGGGTGTATTATATCACCCTATTTGTTTAATCTGTATGCAAAACATGTCATACGGAAAGCAGGATTGGACCAAGATGAAGGAGGTGTGAAAATTGGAGGGAGAAACATCAATAATTTAAGATATGCAGACGATACCATACTCTTAGCAGAAACCACTAATGATTTGAAACGAATGCTGATGAAAGTTAAAGAGGAAAGCACAAAAGGAGGACTACAGCTGAACGTCAAAAAGACCAAAGTAATGACAACAGAAGATTTATGTAACTTTAAAGTTGACAATGAGGACATTGAACTTGTTAAGGATTATCAATACCTTGGCACAGTCAATAACGAAAATGGAGACAACAGTCAAGAAATCAGAAGAAAGCTAGGACTGGGTAGGGTAGCTATCAGAGAACTAGAAAAGGTCCTCAAATGCAATGATGTATCACTGAACACCAAAGTCAGGATCATTCAGACCATGGTATTCCCAATCTCTATGTATGGATGTGAAAGTCGGACAGTGAAAAAGGCAGATAAGAGAAAAATCAACTCATTTGAAATGTGGTGCTGGAGGAGAGCTTTGTGCATACCATGGACTGCGAAAAAGACAAATAATTGGGTATTAGAACAAATTAAACCAGAACTATCACTAGAAGCTAAAATGATGAAACTGGGGTTATCATACTTTGGACACATAATGAGAAGGCCTGATTCACTAGAAAAGACAATAATGCTGGGAAAAACAGAAGGGAGTAGAAAAAGAGGAAGGCCAAACAAGAGATGGATTGATTCCATAAAGGAAGCCATAGACCTGAACTTACAAGATCTGAACAGGGTTCATGACAGATGCTCTTGGAGGTCGCTGATTCATAGCGTCGCCAAAAGTTATAATTGACTTGAAAGCACATAACAACAACATACTATGAATGGAACACCAGCCTGGTATTTTCTTCTCACAGGGTTGTTGTGAGCATAAAATTGGGAGAAAGGAACTATCTAAGCTTCCTTGAGCTCTTTATAGGAAAGGCAGGAAAGAAATGTAATAAATAAAACCATCTATCTACAGACTTCTGTGATGTTTGTACTATTAAGCTATCATGATGATATCTACTTACCTTTGCACATACAGGACATTTACAATTAATACTCATGATTTGTTTGCATTTTTGCAAGTTCTCTAACAGATTTGTAAGGGTTACAAATGATCCATAACAAATTATCCATGATAAGGTCCAGGCAGTGGGCCAAAATGACCCCCTCCAACCCCTGTGGGCAATTTTGACAGGTGAGCAGGGCCCCCACCATACTTGGACAAAAAAAGTAGCTTGTTGAAAATCAGTCATTGGACATTCATTTAAATACCAGGAGCAACCTTCTCCTTTAGGGTTGCTGGGTCTCCAGTTTTCACCTGGAGATTCTTGTTTTTGGGGTCCTCTCTGGGTCTCTGGGTGAGTCACCCCAATCTCTAGACACTTAGCTTTCCTTTAAAAAAGTAAGCTTCTAGGTGATCTGGTTCAAGAGATATACACCAAAATGTCAACTACCCCCTCCACAAAGTACCAGCTGCTCTAATCCCTGGACTTTCAGGTTTTTAGCCAATATGTGAAGTTAGGGTAGTGATTGACAAGGGCCACAGTGACTCTGGAATTTATTTATGCATTTTACTTACAACATTTATATATCGCTTTATTGTAAAAAAATTTCAAACCAGTTTACAGAAGGAATTAAAACAGTAAAATTATTGGCAAAAACAGTTAAAAACTGGTATTTAAAAACATTCAAAATAATAAAACCAACAATGAGTTTAAAACAGATACAAAACACAATAGTTTCTGCATGCCTGGGTAGGCTTGCCTAAACAAAAAATGTTTTTAGCAGGTGCCATAAATACAATGAAAGCATCCTCCTAATGTCAATAGGCAGGGAGTTCCAAAGTGTAGGTGCTGCCACACTAAAGGCCTGATTTCTTACAAGAGCAGAACAAGTACTATGTAGCATCCGTAACATGGAAAGCACACCTTGAACTTGGCCTGGTAGGAAATCGAGAACCAGTGCCAATTTCAAAGCAGAGGTATTATGTGCTGATAGGGTCTCACTCATGTCAGCAATTGTGCCACAGCATTCTGCACTGACTGCAGCCCCAGAGTCAGGTTGCGCTGCATGGGGATTTCTGTGACCTTGGCTGACTGACTATCAGTTTTTTTTAGTTTTGGTTTTTGGTTAGGAATATTGACTGCTTGTGGGATGTTGAGCTTTCTGCTTTACTCATAGGAATCTTGTTGTGGTTGGTATGGTATTCCATTTAGGAAATCATCACTGTATTTTCTTTTTCTTTTTGCATTTCATTTACTTCTGACCTCACTCCCTTGTATCCATAGAAACAACAACAGTGGTTCCATGCACTCAGCTCAACTCCCTTAAACCCACTGATGATGCATGTCGTTGTTTGCATTATGGTTTGTTTGTTGCCCAATAGCAGTAAAAGAGAATTCACATGCTTGGAAGTGCATCTTCACTTGCTTCTGTTCCCATTCAAGTAAAGTATACCAGGTGATATTATCTATTTTTAAATCATATACACCCTTTAAGTAATATAGAATGGAAGTTTCTCAATGTTGTCTTGCTCATAGCTAGAACTTGAGTTTATATGATCCTGCATGATATTTCTTCCCGGATGGATGTATGGATGATGGACAGACTGGGCATTATTATAAGTAAAAGTGTGCAAAAACCACAAGTTGACCCTGTAAGTGGCTTTCCCATCAATGAATGAACTCAAGTTGCTAAGGTAATTCACCCAGACCAACCACCAAGAAAAGATAAAATGACCCACTCTGTTCTTCCCATTTTTATGCTGTTTATATGCACAGCAACACTCTCTTGAGCTTTGCTGTGTTGATTTTGTGTGTAACCTACCACACCGACAAGAATCCTTCAGAGCTATTGGGGAAAACAAGCCTTAATCTACTTAATTTCCCTCTGTTATCTCTTTCTACAGCTTTGCAGTTCCAGTTGTTGCACCATTTTGGGAGACATTTTCTTTGCTCGTTTCTTGTGCATAAATTGCATACCATAAATTTTCTGTGTTTTTACATCAATGCAAAATTTCGCTCTTGCAAATGGATGTGGCGGCAGTTCACTGCAAACTGGTATCCACTGCCTATAAGTTTCCTCAAGTTTCCAAAAGCTTCTGAGAGTCTCCTGGGAACAAAGCATTATGCATATTTTCATCTGCACAGTTGAACTGGGAGAAGAAAAATATAGTTAATGTTACAAGGATAGTTACCTTCATCCTGTGGCCCAATTTGATCACTGAGTATCAGCAGTGTAATGGTAAATTTAGAAGTGCAGTGTCCTTTCATGATAGCCACACCATGCCTCCTCACAGCCATGTCCTCAGGATTCACGGTGTCTTATAGAACCAGAATAAAATGGATGTTTGCCTAGGCTTCCCTCTACTCAGTCTCTTTCTCTGGGGCCAAACATTGCCAAAAACATTTTGATTTTAAGAATTCTGAAATGAAGCCAAGTGTAGGACTAGGATTTGGGAAACCAAGGCACTTTGCCACAAAGCTCACTTCTCTTTTACCCTTGGAGCCAATCAGCATGAAAGGGGAGATGTGTGTTAGCTACAATGACTCACCTCCTTTCACTCTGACTGTCTCCAGTCAGCACAAAAGGACAAGGAAGTTTGTTGTTAGACAAGTGAGAAGACTCTTCTCAGTAGCTATGCTCCCTTTCATGCTGATTGGTTTGTACACAAAGACCCTGCTGGGACCATTCTCCCCAAAAAGTTAGGGGTCTACAACCCCCCACCCTCAACCCAGATGACTACACCCCTGCTGAGATTAAATTAACATTTTATTTTCCATAACCACTTTTTCCATATATATGATTGTGGACCAAGAGCCAAAAAGGACAGTATGTGCCTAAACCTTTATTTCTGTTAGGGGGTACAAGAGAGAGAGTATGGAGATCAATGGCATGTGGCTGGGCATTTCTAAATATCTGGGCCACGTGCATTAATTCAAATTGACCTAAACAACCCAGTCACTGCTCTTAGGGCAAAATGAGAAAGGGAGTTGGCTGAATGTATCTGGATGGAATTATGCTCACAGTAAGATGGCCATGTGTTGACTTCACCATTAAAACCATTCCCAGATCAGCCCATGTGCTTCTGCAGGGAGGGCAAAAGTGGGTTGAGTGAGAATATGGTGAATGTGGGCTAAGTTGTGGAATTGTGGCTTGAATGAGAGGGTGCAGACATTTTTTTCTACCCTCAGAGGATTGCATGGCGTCTACACTGATTTTTAAAATGGGTTTGAAAAACCCTTCTCTTTCCAACTTCCTTTTCCTAAAGGTTTTCTTCTACAGAGCTAGGTAACATAGCTCTCTTTAGTTCTTTTAGTCTTTGGGCATCAGCCACTGATATTTGCCTGCTTGAGCAATGGAAATCAACTTTCACAAAGGGACTCCTGCTTTTTCTTCTCTCCCATCAGCATGCCCCCAAAAGCTGTTCTGGAAGGTCCCTCAACCCTCTACAGCAATTTTGGGGGCACATGGGGGGCTGCAGGGGGGAGAAGAGCAAAAAGCAGCTCTGCTGCATGAGGTGGTTGCCTGCTTGCACTGCATTTTGGATCTCACCCTTTGTAATGGTTTAACGGACCTTTTTAATCACTGTTGATGCTGCTCTTTGTTAATTTTGTTTGTTTTCGATCACTGCCCCCATACCCAAGAAGAAGACACAGAGACAAGGCTTTGGATTGAATGTTATATTTATTAAAAAATGGGCACCCCCAGTTCAGCCCAGAATGAAGACCTGCTGGATCCCTGAAGGGTGCCCCTTACCCAATAATGCCCCAGTATACCTATTTGCAACCCTCAATTTCCTCACCTGCCCAAACTCAATGCCATAACAGGCCATCAGCATCGCCTCTCCCTCAAAGCCAAATGAATTAGACTAGACAGTATGAAGGCAAAACCCAAAGGGCCCCAACAAAAGGGGGGCACTAAAAAATTCCTACTTGGCCCCAAAAAGGCGACCGGCATAATCCATACTACATGGAGGGAGGGAGGGTGGCCACAAACAGAAGAAGGAGGCATTTAAGCCTTACGATGCCCCTGCCCCGTAGGAGAGGAAACATCATGTGCTCCCTCGTGTCACCCCTCCCTTTGGGACAAACCAAGTTGTTTTCTTCCCAGGGAGAGGGCGAGGGCAAAATTGCCCCCACCTTCCAGTGGGAAAGTTGTTGAATTTATTCTGATTTTATTATATTGCAAGCCAACTTGGGTGGGTGTTGCCCCAAAAGGCGGTATATAAATAATATTGAAAGTTAATAAATAATTGACCAGAGATCTGTGGAGGTGGTAAAGCTCTTGTCACCACTTGTCGGGAAGATATAGATGTTCCAAGTGGTTACATACACACCACACTAAGTGATCCCTTGGTAAAATATTGACATTCTGTTGTCTTTAAGGGATGAAACAAGTTCAGATTCCCACTTTGTTATGAATCTCAGTGGGTAGCCTTAGACAAGTCAATATTTCTCAGCCTAATTTACCTTACAGCATGACTTTTGTAAGAATTCAGTGCACCCAAATAAGCTCTGAGCTTGTTGGGGGAATACTCCCCCCCAATTCTTTAAAAGAAGGGTAGGATTCCAATGTGATCAATACCTCACAATAAATGCAGAGTGGTAAAAGCAATCACATGACAACACAGTCAAATTCATCCCCATGGCAGTTTAGTAATGGCTCTTAATCTGAAATCAGTGGCATGTGAATTTCTGCAGAGATGTGACCAAGGGAAGGGTTATGAAGCAGAAGTCATCAAGAAAAAGGTGGGTTTTGCCCAAGCAAGTTTCAGACTCTACAGAGTTCAAAACACCCACAGATGCAAACTTCCCTTGCACCAAATCTGTTCCCAAATGGGTAGTTGTGTTAGCATGTGCCAGCAAAAACAATACTCTTTTGAGATCTTAATAGCTAACACAATCCAAGCTTCCATGGACTGTGTTCCACTACATCAGAGATGAATGGATTTCTATTTCATACGATAAACTGATTGATCTAACAAGGTGGACTCTAGTCTACCAAACCTATGTCATAATAAATCTGTCAGACATTAAGGTGACACAACCACAATACTCATTGTCGTTCATATTAGATCCATTGTGTCCTCATGATTCCTAAACTTCAAACCAAACTAACATGTACTTACTGATTATTGTAGCATTCAGCCCTGAAATTAGGCGTAAGAGAACAATGTGTGAGACAGCTCCTTAATCCACATAACACTCTCTTGTGTCTTTTGAACAAAGCATTTCTACTCACAGCTGCACTAAGTGTTAGCAGTTCTTATTACCAGTCTTTAGATTACTGTACTTCTAATCACCCCCATTTTAGGCCAATGAGGGAGGTGAGGATGATCAGGTTTAGAATGCAATCTACCCCTTTGTAATTTGTAGACAACTGAGAGAAAAACATTAAAAACTGAGTGCTGCTCAATAATTCATAATTCCTCAAAAATGAAATTTGTCACCAAAATTCAAAAGCTTTGCTCTTCTTTAGTAACAGCAGTTACAGGACTGGAGAAGCTCCAGGCCATATTTACAAACAGTGGATGACAAATTATATTTTTCAGCTTTTACACTGTAGCAGGATTGCTAAAAGACACTGTTCCAGGGATTTTCTAAAAGAATTGCCCTGGTGACTCCTCTCCATCAGACCTCAAAGGCCTACTTAGGCAATATTTGCAGTACAATTCCAAAGTGGGGATTTAAATGAGGGCTGCAAGCTTCAGTTGATTAATCCATGTGATTAATTGACTTAAGCACTTTTCTACAATTGTTTTTCCACAATCAGTTGGTTAGGCGATATTCAGTGCATGTGAGGGTCTCTCCTCACTGTGGGTGGAAGGACTGAAAGCAGGCAAGCAGGATTGAAAGAAGGAAGCTTTACTGGCATTATTTTATCACTTGTGCCATCACCCTATTCTCCTCCCTTTCCTCTTCTAGGAAAAGCTGCTCCCAGGAGAGTATCTTTCCAGTCTTTTTTTTTTACTTGCAAACTAGCTTCACTAGCGCACTGGCTTCAGGCCCAGTTATGGCACTGAAATGGTTTTGGTCACTGGTTGATGGCTTGTATCAGGAAAGGAATGGAGGATCTCTCATTGGCTTTTCATACTATTGACCATGGTATCCTCCTGGAGCAGCTCTACAGGTTGGGAGTTGAAGGCATGGTTTTCTGGTGGTTCCACTCTAACCTGCAGGACCAATTAAATCATGTCCCATTAGGGTATTCTTGGGATCTTACAGCACAACTATGGGACACTACAGTTGTGCTGTTTGGGTCATATAGGACAGCATGTTTCTGAATACCAGTTGCTAGAAACTGTAGAAGGGGAGAAGGCTCTTGTGCTCAGGTCCTGCTTGAGGGCTTCCTATAGTGGTCATTGGCCTGATCCAGCAGACTTTTGTTATGTTCTTATCTTCTTGTCTCCCATGCTGTTCATATAGATATATGAACTCATTGGGAGCCTTCACCAGAGGATTTGGGGCACCTGTAAGCAGGTAACACCCAACCATGCCATCTGAACCAGATGAGTCTGTGACAATGCTTGGAGATAGTAAGGGGTTGGGTGAGGGCTAATAAATTCAAGCTAAATCCTGACAAGACACAGGAACTTTCTATGGATGATTCTTATATCTGGGAATGGGACGAATGACCTATTCCAGACAGGGCCACACTCAACCTGAAGAAGCAGGTTCTCCTTGTAATCCTTGATCCATCATTGTCAGAGGATGTCAAGTGTCTTTGGAGGCTAGGAGTGCCTTTTATCAGTTCATGGAATCATAGAATAGTAGAGTTGGAGGGGGCCTATAAGGCCATCAAGTACAACCCCCTGTTCAGTGCAGGAATCCAAATCAAAGCATTCCCACCAGATGGCTGTCCAGCTGCCTCTTGAATGCCTCCAGTGTCGGAGAGCCCACTAGCCCTCTAGGTAATTGGTTCCATTGTCGTATGGCTTTAACAGTTAGGAAGTTTTTCCTGATGTCCAGTCGAAATCTGGATTCCTGCAACTTGAGCCCATTATTCTGTGTCCTGCACTCTGGGACGATCGAGAAGAGATCCCAGCCCTCCTCTATGTGACAACCTTTCATGTACTTGAAGAGTGCTATCATATCTCCCCTCCATCTCCCTCCAGGCGAGGGAGCCTGCTCCACGAGCTAGAGGGAGCCCCAGCTGACGAAGCGTCAAGGCCCCAGCTGACAAAGCATCAAGGAGAGTTAAGCAGCAGAGCGAAAAGAGGGTAAGTAGCTCCCATTTATTCCATTATTTAAATTGAAGTAAAACAGCTCAAAGAAATAACTAATAAGGGCAGCCCAAGGTCACCCTGAGCTAGGAGCCAAATCCTGAAAGAACCTATATCTTAGGAGACAGATCCTAGGAGAAGGAAGCGTATAGAAAGCTAGTTTTCAACACCACCCTAGCAGGAAAGCTTCAGGGGACACTGTAAACAAGGCTAAATTCCAGTCGGAGAGAAGGGGGAAAAGGAAACTCCAGCGATACATACAGGGAGAGAGTCAGCTCAGTCCTTGCTAAAAAGGGCAGCTTCAGCCTTCCTGAAACACAACCACAAGCTCTGTTTCCCTAGGTTAAAGAAAGGTCAGGCTGTTCTAGGTGGGAAAACAACAAACACAAAGACTTGCCTGGAAGGCACAGCCCCTTGCTGAGATTAAAAGCAGCCAAAAGCTTAAACAGCCCCGCCCCTCGCTCAGGAAGGAAGCCTGAGAGAATACTAAAGAGTTAAGCCCCAGCTGATAGCCATCAGCCTCAAGTAACACATCATTGGCTGGCAGCAGTAGCTGGGAGGAACCAGCCACACATATAAAGTCAGAGCACCCCAGTGAGGGAGCCTGCTCCACGAGCTAGAGGGAGCCCCAGCTGACAAAGCGTCAAGGCCCCAGCTGACAAAGCGTCAAGGCGAGTTCAGCAGCAGGGCGAGTTCAGCAGCAGGGCGAGTTCAGCAGCAGGGCGAGTTCAGCAGCAGGGCGAGGAGGCCAGGGCCCCCCACTCTGCCCGTCTGTTCCCTGACCTCAACTAAACCACAGTCTCCAACCCATTGACGTAATAAACCTTAAACAAAACTATGCAGGTAAGAAGCCAGCAGGGGTGTGGGGGCTTTCCAGTGTTTTGCACCACCTGCAGCATGTACGACTATCTGCCGGTTGGACAGAAGTCGTGGGTGTGCTCTCGGTGCAATGAGCTCCTGGCTCTCTGGGAACGACTTCATTTCCTTGAGGCCAAGGTGGCGGACCTGGAAAAGCTGAGAGAGGCAGAGAGGTGTGTGGAGGAGGCCTTCAGGGACGTTATAGCTGTGTCCCACTCCAACGATGATAGCTCTCCTGCTATCATGGACAACGATGGTCTCGGGGAAGGAGAGCATCCAGCTGAGGAAGAGGGAAACGATCCCTTAGAAGGGACCCATTCCTTGGGGGATGAACAGCTATCCTCTCGTGCCGAGGATATATCTCCAGGGGCTGGAGGGATCCTTGTAGTGGGTGATTCGATCATTAGGAACATAGACAGTGGGGTGTGTGATGGGCGTGTAGACCGCAAGGTGTTTTGCCTGCCTGGTGCGAAGGTTGCGGATATCGCCCGTCGTTTAGATAGTTTGGTAGACAGTGCTGGGAAGGAGTCAGTGGTCGTGGTGCACGTTGGCACCAACGACATGGGGAAATGCAGCCGTGAGGTCCTGGAAGCAAAATTTAGGTTGCTAGGTAGGATGCTGAAAGCCAGGACCTCCAAGGTGGCTTTCTCTGAAATGCTACCGGTTCCACGCGCAGGACCAGCCAGCCAGGCCCAGCTTCGCAGTCTCAAAGCGTGGATGAGACGATGGTGTCGGATGGAAGGGTTTGGATTTGTTAGGCACTGGGGAACATTTTGGGACAAGCCGGGCCTGTACAAAAGGGACGGGCTCCACTTGAACCAGAATGGAACCAGACTGCTGGCACTTAAAATTAAAAAGGTGGCCGAGCAGCTTTTAAACTGACTGAGGGGGGAAACCCGACAGGAGCTGAGAAAGGTCCGGTTCGGAATAAACCTCCCCCCTGGGATAAAAACCAAAGAAATGATGAAATTTTAAAAGGGGTAGGCCTAGAAGTAAGCATTGTGAGAGCAGGGGCACAGGATATAAATTCAGAAGAGCAAAATTACCACAGGCCTAACCACAAGTGCCAAAGACACTTGAAGAGAGACACTGCTTACAAGTGCCTGTACGCTAATGCTAGGAGCCTGCGAACCAAGATGGGAGAACTGGAGTGCTTGGTCTTAGAGGAGAGCATTGATATAGTGAGCATAACCGAGACCTGGTGGAATGGAGAAAACCAGTGGGATACGGTTATCCCTGGATATAAACTATATCGGAAGGACAGGGAAGGACGTATTGGTGGCGGAGTCGCTCTATACGTGAAAGAAGGCATTAAATCCAGCAAGCTCGAAACCCCAAAAGAGGCAGACTCCTCCACAGAATCGTTGTGGGTGGTGATACCATGCCCCAGGAGGGACTTAATACTGGGAACGATCTATCGTCCCCCTGATCAAAATGCTCAGGGAGACCTTGAGATGAGATATGAAATTGAGGAAGCATCCAAACTAGGAAATGTGGTAGTAATGGGTGACTTCAACTACCCGGACATAGACTGGCTGCATATGTGTTCCAGTCATGACAAAGAAGCAAAGTTTCTAGATATTCTAAATGACTATTCCCTAGACCAGTTGGTCATGGAACCGACCAGAGGGACGGCAACCCTGGACTTAATCCTCAGTGGGGACCGGGACCTGGTGCGAGATGTAAGTGTTGTTGAACCGATTGGGAGCAGTGACCACAGTGCTATTAAATTAAACATACATGTAACTGGCCAATTGCCAAGAAAATCCAACACGGTCACATTTGACTTCAAAAGAGGAAACTTCACAAAAATGAGGGGCTTGGTAAAAAGAAAGCTGAAAAACAAAGTCCAGAGGGTCACATCACTCGAAAATGCTTGGAAGTTGTTTAAAAACACTATATTAGAAGCTCAACTGGAGTGCATACCGCAGATCAGAAAAGGTACCGCCAGGGCCAAGAAGATGCCAGCATGGTTAACGAGCAAAGTCAAGGAAGCTCTTAGAGGCAAAAAGTCTTCCTTCAAAAAACGAAAGTCTTGTCCAAATGAAGAAAATAAAAAAGAACACAAACTCTGGCAAAAGAAATGTAAGAAGACAATAAGGGATGCTAAAAAAGAATTTGAGGAGCACATTGCTAAGAACATAAAAACCAACAACAAAAAATTCTATAAATACATTCAAAACAGGAGACCATCTAGGGAGACAATTGGACCCTTGGATGATAAGGGAGTCAAAGGTGTACTAAAGAACGATAAGGAGATTGCAGAGAAGCTAAATGAATTCTTTGCATCTGTCTTCACAGTGGAAGATATAGGGCAGATCCCTGAACCTGAACTAACATTTGGAGGAAGGGATTCTGAGGAACTGAGACAAATAGTGGTAACGAGAGAGGAAGTTCTAAGCTTAATGGACAATATAAAAACTGACAAATCACCGGGCCCGGATGGCATCCACCCGAGAGTTCTCAAAGAACTCAAATGTGAAATTGTTGATCTGCTAACTAAAATATGTAACTTGTCCCTTGGGTCCTCCTCCATGCCTGAGGACTGGAAAGTGGCAAATGTAACGCCAATCTTCAAAAAAGGATCTAGAGGGGATCCCGGAAATTACAGGCCAGTTAGCTTAACTTCTGTCCCTGGAAAACTGGTAGAAAGTATGATTAAAGCTAGATGAACTAAGCACATAGAAGAACAAGCCTTGCTGAAGCAGAGCCAGCATGGCTTCTGCAAGGGAAAGTCCTGTCTCAGTAACCTATTAGAATTCTTTGAGAGTGTCAACAAGCATATAGATAGAGGTGATCCAGTGGACATAGTGTACTTAGACTTTCAAAAAGCGTTTGACAAGGTACCTCACCAAAGGCTTCTGAGGAAGCTTAGCAGTCATGGAATAAGAGGAGAGGTTCTCTTGTGGATAAGAAATTGGTTAAGAAGCAGAAAGCAGAGAGTAGGAATAAACGGACAGTTCTCCCAATGGAGGGCTGTAGAAAGTGGAGTCCCTCAAGGATCGGTATTGGGACCTGTACTTTTCAACTTGTTCATTAATGACCTAGAATTAGGAGTGAGCAGTGAAGTGGCCAAGTTTGCTGATGACACTAAATTGTTCAGGGTTGTTAAAACAAAAAGGGATTGCGAAGAGCTCCAAAAAGACCTCTCCAAACTGAGTGAATGGGCAGAAAAATGGCAAATGCAATTCAATATAAACAAGTGTAAAATTATGCATATTGGAGCAAAAAATCTTAATTTCACATATACACTGATGGGGTCTGAACTGGCGGTGACCGACCAGGAGAGAGACCTCAGGGTTGTAGTGGACAGCACGATGAAAATGTCGACCCAGTGTGCGGCAGCTGTGAAAAAGGCAAATTCCATGCTAGCGATAATTAGGAAAGGTATTGAAAATAAAACAGCCGATATCATAATGCCATTGTATAAATCTATGGTGCGGCCGCATTTGGAATACTGTGTACAGTTCTGGTCGCCTCATCTCAAAAAGGATATTATAGAGTTGGAAAAGGTTCAGAAGAGGGCAACCAGAATGATCAAGGGGATGGAGCGACTCCCTTACGAGGAAAGGTTGCAGCATTTGCGGCTTTTTAGTTTAGAGAAAAGGCGGGTCAGAGGAGACATGATAGAAGTGTATAAAATTATGCATGGCATTGAGAAAGTGGATAGAGAAAAGTTCTTCTCCCTCTCTCATAATACTAGAACTCGTGGACATTCAAAGAAGCTGAATGTTGGAAGATTCAGGACAGACAAAAGGAAGTACTTCTTTACTCAGCGCATAGTTAAACTATGGAATTTGCTCCCACAAGATGCAGTAATGGCCACCAGCTTGGACGGCTTTAAAAGAAGATTAGACAAATTCATGGAGGACAGGGCTATCAGTGGCTACTAGTCATGATGGCTGTGCTCTGCCACCCTAGTCAGAGGCAGCATGCTTCTGAAAACCAGTTGCCGGAAGCCTCAGGAGGGGAGAGTGTTCTTGCACTCGGGTCCTGCTTGCGGGCTTCCCCCAGACACCTGGTTGGCCACTGTGAGAACAGGATGCTGGACTAGATGGGCCACTGGCCTGATCCAGCAGGCTCTTCTTATGTTCTTCTCTTCTCTTCTCCAGGCTAAACATGCCCAGTTCTTTCAGTCTCTCCTCATAGGGCTTGGCTTCTAGTCCCCTGATCATCCTTGTTGCCCTCCTCTGAAACTGTTCCAGTTTGTCTGCATCCTTCTTGAAGTGCGGAGACCAGAACTGGATGCAGTATTCAAGATGAGGCCTAACCAGTGCTGAATAGAGGGGAGCTAGTACTTCATGCGATTTGGAAACTATACTTCTGTTAATGCAGCCTAATATAGCATTTGCCTTTTTTGCAGCCACATCACACTGTTGGCTCATATTCAGCTTGTGATCAATGACAATTCCAAGATTCTTCTCACATGACGTACTGCTGAGCCAAGTATCCCCCATCTTATAACCGTGCATTTGGTTTCTTTTTCCTAAGCGTAGAACTTTGCATTTATCCCTGTTGAATTTGATTCTGTTGTTTTCAGCCCAATGCTCCAGCCTATCAAGGTCTATTTGAATTTTCTTTCTGTCATTAACGATATTAGCTATGCCCCCCAACTTTGTATCATCTGCAAAGTTGATAAGCATGCTTTGTACTTCCTCATCCAAGTTGTTAATAAAAATGTTAAAGAGCACTGGTCCCAGGACTGAGCCCTGTGGTACCCCACTCGTTACTTCCATCCAGTTTGAGAAGGAACCATTGATAAGCACTCTTTGAGTATGATTCTGGAGCCAACTGTGGATCCATCTGATAGTTGTTCCATCCAGCCCACATTTAGCTAGCTTGCTAATCAGAATATCATGGGGCACTTTGTCAAAAGCTTTGCTGAAGTCGAGATGTATTATGTGCACAGCATTCCCACAGTCTACAAGGGACGTTACCTGATTCAAAAAATGAGATGAGGTTAGCTTGGCAGGATTTGATCTTCATAAATTCATGTTGGCTCCTAGTAATCACGGCATTGCTTTCAAGGTGCTTACAGACTGACTGCTTTATAATCTGCTCCAGAATTTTTCCAGGGATTGATATTAGGCTGACTGGTCTGTAGTTTCCTGGTTCTTCCTTCTTGCCCTTTTTGAAGATAGGGACAACATTAGTTCTCCTCCAGTCATCCGGCACTTCACCAGTCTGCCATGATTTCGCAATGATAATAGGCAGTGGTTCTGAGAGTTCTTTAGCCAGTTCCTTCAATACTCTAGGATGCAGTTTATTGGGCCCTGGAGATTTGAACTTGTTCAAAGTGATTAGGTATTCCTTGACCATTTGTCTATCAATCTCAAGCTCCAATCCTTCCCCTTCTACTTCTTGTTTCCTGGGAGGATCATAGATCCTTTTTTGGGAGAAGACTGAGCCAAAGTAGGAATTGAGGACTTCTGCCTTTTTTTTGTCATCTGCTATCATTTTGCCTTCCTCACTGAGTAGCTGTGCCACCATTTCTTTTCTCTGTCTTTTACTATGAACATACCTGAAGAAATCTTTTTTGTTGCTTTTAGCATCCCTCGCTAGCCTCAGCTCATTGTCAGCTTTAGCCTTCCTGACACCATCCCAGCAATTCCTTGATGCTTGCCTGTACTCTTCCTTTGCGGCCTGGCTTTCTTTCCACTTCCTGTATGTGTCCTTTTTTGTTTTCAGGTCATCTCTAAGCTTTTTGTGAAGCCACATTGGCTTCTTCTGCTGTTTCCCCCCTTTTTTCCTTGTTGGAATTGCTTGCCATTGCACTTTTAGAATTTCCTTTTTTAGAAACTCCCACCCATCTTGGACTCCTTTTCTGATTAGGGTGGCTTGCCATGGAACTGTACTTGCAATTGTTCTGAGTTTATTAAAATCAGCTTTCCTGAAGTCCAGGGTGCGCGTATGGCTACTCTCAGCTTTTGCTTCTGTTAAAATCAAGAATTCAAGTATGGCATGGTCACTTTCCCCCAGAGTTCCCGTAACTGCCACTTCATCCACCAAATCATCTCTATTGGTTAGAATCAAGTTAAGGATAGCTAATCCTCTGGTTGCTTCCTCCACTTTCTGTAGGAGGAAGTTATCTGCAACACAAGTCAGAAATTTCTTGGAGGGGCCGTGTTTGGCAGAATTTGTCTCCCAACAGATATCGGGATAATTGAAATCCCCCATTACTACTACATCATGCCTCCTCGGAACATTGGCAATTTGCTTTTCAAAAGTTACATTCTCATCTTCTCCTTGATTGGGTGGTCGGTAGTAGACTCCAAGCACCACATTCCTTTTATTACTTGCCCCGTTTATTTTAATCCAGATACTCTCGGTGGAGCTACCAAGCTCATCTTCCTGTATTTTTGTGCAGGGATACATATTTTCAACATATAGCGCAACTCCACCTCCCTTTTTATTCCTTCTGTTCTTGTTGAACAAGTTATATCCTTCAAGTGCTGTATTCCAGTCATGGGAGTCATCTCACCAAGTTTCAGTTATACCTATCAAGTCATAATTGCCCTCCTGTATTAAGAGTTCAAGTTCATCCTGCTTGTTTCCCATGCTCTGCGCATTAGTATACAGACATCGAAGACCATGTGGTTTATGGCTTGGCTTCCTTACTACATTTTTCTGAGGGCTGTTCTGTCTGGTTTGCCTGCTACAGCCATTTCTAGAGAGAGAGTCTAGTCACAGTACTACATTCTCTGGTAATGTTGTGTTTGGATTACTGTAATGCACACTATGTGGGGCGATCTTTACAGACTGTTCAGAACCTTCAGTTAGTGCAGAACACTGCTACTAGGATGCTGTCTGGGGTTTCTGTGCAGAATAATGTGACATATTTGCAGGGACTGTTTATACGTTACTAGGCCCAATTTAAGGGCCTGGCCATATGACTGTAAATCTGCAATGTTATTGCTTTGTGACCTCATTAATTCACTCGTCCATATGATGTTGCATGCTAGTACGGATTTTCGCATTCACAAATCTGCATTGGAAATACCACTGAAAACCTGATACGCTTTCCTAAACCAACAGTCAAACACATTAATGTCTGTATGTTTGGACACAATGCCGTAGTCTTTCCTACGATTGGCAGTCCATGGGCGTTCCTCCATCATATGCCAAGTCTCTTGTCTCCTTCCCACCGAATAGCACAACCACAAACCTGTGCAAGCGTGGGAATTAAAAAAAAGATAATACATTTCTGCACTCTTCCAAAAAAGTGTGCAGAAAGCAAATGACCGTTGTGGACCAATCACCGAAAATGGGTGGACTTAGGGGAGTGGCCAATGCTAAAGCAAATTAGACACAAAAAAAGCCCACACATATGGATGCTTGATAATCGGGTTTTCACAATAATCCGACCACAAACAGGACATGTATGGATCTTGAGGTCACCAACTGATTATGGAAAACGTGGATTTTGCAGTTAGGTATGAATGGGACCTAAGATGTTAATGCTGACAGACAAACTACTAAACAGTTTGGGACCCAATTATCTGTTGAAGTGCCTTTCCCCTTACCAATGAACATGGGTCCTAAGGTTGCCAGAAGAGGCCCTTCTTGTAGCCTTACTGGTGGGGATGACTCACTGTACAGTGACAGGGGATAGGGTACCTTCTCTGTAGTAGTGCCCCAACACTGGAATTCCCTGCCTCTAGTGGTGCAGTTATGCCACACATTGATGGCATTCTGGCACCGAGTGAGAGCATGACTGTTCATCCAGGCTTTTGTTGGTGCTGATTGGACTCTCCAAAGTTCTGAGATTTGAGATATATCTGCTGCTGTATTTTATATCTCTAGTTGCTGATGCTTTTTTGTCTTAATGTTTAAATTGTTATTTTAGTGTGTGTGTGTGTGTGTGTGCGTGCGTGCGCGCACGCGCGCGTGCACGTGTGTGGGAGGCATACTTGGGAAAAGCTTGCACTGAAATCAACAAAGCTGATTTTTAAGTAAATGGCCATGTTTAAACATGGCAAGTCTCTTGTGTATACATGATCCCTATTTCTTTTTCTTAGTGTGTGTTAAGGATGTGTGAGAAATTAGATTCGCTTTGCATTTAAAGCTGAATTTATCAAATTCACATTTTACAAAACAATGAGAACTGAAAAACTTTCATGCTTCAAAATTAATGCAGTTCTCCAACCAAACAAGGTTTACAAAAATGCATATATTAGGGGGAAATGTGCATAAAATGAAAATATTAATGAAATGACAAATAATTGCTTGCAAAAATGTGTACATTAATCAAAACTGCAAACAAAAATTTATTTAGTAGGATACTTGCACTAAAATTCTGATGAATTTTCATGAGAATTTTGATTTAAAAAATTGCAAATTGCTGCAGAACTGAATTTAAGATTGGAAAAATGAGAAACTAAGAGAACAGAAATTGACAGATCTTTCCATCTTGTCTTGTATATATGCTTGTGTGTACAGAGAGAGGGAGGGAGAGAGAGATTGGTCCATCTAGCACAATGGTTCCTTTAGATCTCTTTGATCATTCCTAGCCTTGCTATTTGAGTCATAAAAGATGTCAGTGACTGAATTGAGGATCTTTTGTACAAAAGCCTGCTGTGCACTGTCACTGAGCTATAGCTCCTTCCTCGTGGAGTGCTCAGTGAGATGTGTCCATAGACAGGTATGGATGTATCTTTCTTGAGGGACAGATGGAGAAGCTATGCTTGCACTAAAAGTAATGTGTTCAGGGTGCAATCTTCATTTTGCATTCTGTTCTTCTTGCCGTTTAGCCACAAATAGCTCCTGGGAAAGACAAAATGTAACGTGACAATACAGGCATTAATTGATTTCAATTTAGAACATCTTTGAGATGGGTTAGCAATTGTGATTGCCTCAGATAATGGTTACTTTTGGAAATGTCATGTATTTTCGCCTCACATATTTTTGTCTGAACTAAGAAAAACAAAATATTATGCTGCATTATATCACTTTGGTAGACCAGGTACACAGCTAAGAATCTTTATACTGTTTCTGAATGTATAACCTCATAAAGGACTAAACCTGCCTTAAATGATTTTTTTAAACGTAACGTAGTAATCAATTAGATTGATGGTTGTTTCTTTTTTTCTTTATAGCTTTTGTTCTGTTCATATTATCCCACAACTATGTGCAAAGTTCTCAAAATATGTTAATTTTATATTCATATAATGACGTTTGCATCATTATTGGCATGTTGCTTATTAGTTGGCAGTTCACTATGTAGTCAATATATAATTTCCTCTCATGTTTTGCTTGAATCCATTGTCCAGGAAGTTTATTTGTATTCCACATGGCATAAAAATAATTCCCAGGTGAGAATTCTGCTCCTAATAATAATTTCAAATTCACCCTTTACAAAATTTACTAATATGTGATTTAAATAAAATTGTGGCATATTTTTGTTCCCAAGAGTTAATTCTATTCAGAGAGTTTTTCCATCTCATTTCCCCCAGATATTTACAAGAACAAAGAAAGAAAGAAACAAGGTGACAATCCCACAAAATTATATGGATCTGCTTATAATTTGAACAAATATCCTGGGAACATTACTTGGCAATTTCAGATGCACCATTGTTGAATTATTTTGTACTAGATAGCCATTCCTTTGTGGACGTATCTGTATCTAGATGTGTGTGTGTATTAAAAACAGCACATGGTTGCTGACCGTTTCCCACTCATGGTCTGGCATTGACTTTGAGCATGCTTTATAGGGTTTTATTTTAGTAACGTTAAAATATTGTGATAGATGGCAGCTCGTCTCCATTAATTGCACTAAAAGCAAAAAAGGCCTATTCCTAAGGAAAATTCACAGCTTGTATAAATACAAATCTTCCTCCCCCCTCCTTTTCAATATATGTACTAAGCCTCCGTTAGTCGAAAGGATCATTCTGTCTGCAGTCACAGTCCTTGGTAAGCTGCCAAGCACAATAGGGCATTAATTAACATGTGCCAGGGATTCATCAACATGCACAGTGGTAGAGAGCCATTGCAAACTCCCCCTCCTCCCCTTCCCTCTTCTCCTTTGTCCATGTAATTCATGAAAGATCTTCTCCAGTATGTAAATCACTTCTTGCTAAACACCCAGCAATACAGCTCCCCTTTATTTTCCAGAACTATTGTCGGGTTTCTTAAATATACAGGAAAGACATTGATTCTCTCTGTCTCCTTCTAAAAAGAAAAAGAAAAAGGGGAGATGTTTAAATGTATGTTTTAAATACATTTGGGGTTCACCAGGTAAATAATACAAATGCATTTGTTTACTCACTTTATACTGCTCCATAAATAAATCACTTACTGAACTACAAGTTTTGGTGGGTGGGTGCGTGGGGTGTGGGGAGGAAAGATTCATTTTGCTAAATGTGGTGCCGTGGGGAATTATGGAATCATTCTTCCCATTAGCTCAGGATGACATTAAGCTGACCTGCTAACTTATGGGAATTCAGACAAAGATATCATAAGTCATGCTGTATCGATGACCCACCAGCGACGAAGCAAATGAATCAAAGAAGTAAATTAAATTTCAATTAGTTGTTGGGTTGCCCTCATTTCCTTTTATTGCTAAGGATTACCCAATTCCCATCCTTTTATTTATTTTTAAAAAATTAATAAATAAATCCTATCTGCTGAGCTGCTCGTAATGTTGCTCCGATAACATTCCATCTGCATTTAAGCAAAAATACAAAGGGCTATTGACCAAACTGTATCATTACTTGATTGTTTTACTTTTTTCTTCTTTTAAATCATAGCCACACTTTGGATCTGAGGAATAATTTCCTATGAAGGACTGTAGTCTGGATGATGTGTGAAGGTTAACCTGTAGTGTGGTTAATGTGTAGACTTGTGTTGTTAATTCATGGAATAGCCTGCTTTTGAACAAGGGAATGAACTATATTATGTTCAGGCCAGTCTCTCAGAATTTCCTGAAATCCCCAGCAATTTCCTTTCATTATTAAGTTGTGAACTTTGTGCTGAGGCAGTGTAAACATTCTTCATTCAGACTGTTGTCCTCACAAGTGTAAATTGGGAATAGTACTTATAACGAAAATGCTAGCAGAACTTAGGGACTATGTTCTATATCTATCAGGCCAATTTATACTCTCATTTTACAAGTCTGTAAAGCCAAAATATTTGGATTCAAATTAATCAAGTAGCGCATAGTTCATAATCCAGGTGCCTGTAAGATGAAGTATAATTATTATAGTTTAGAGTCAGAGCTGTAGTAATACATCCCTCTCACTCTGCCAGCCTTTTACAGCTCCCTGAATACTTCTGCTGAGATATATAGACCTTCCCATCAGGTTACTGTAGGGCAGGTATAGCCAATGTAGTGCCCTCCAGATGTTTTTGGACTGCAAGTCCTATCATCCCTGACCATTTATGAACAACACTGAGAGGACTATCCCTGCTGTAGGGAGATCCCATAACAGTATATTTTTATTGAAATACCATCACTTTGCGTGTCATCATTCAAAATTTGATAGTTCCCTGTATAAGATAAAGAGAAGCTAAATCACCATATAGGCAATGCTTTGGGTTCCAGTCCAAAAAGAAAAGAAAAGACATATATATCATTTTATAGAGTTAACTTCTAGGGAGTCATTATTATGCCATGCCATTTAGTCCATAATGGAATATTTTGTCATGAAATGAAGGCAAAGTGATTTCAAAACTCGACTCTGAACCACAAAAATCACTGAAGGGAATAAAAATGGATAGCTTTGCTAAAGTCTTAAGATCTAGCAACATAATGGCCACAACCCAGTACATAATTATGTACTTTTAAACCCCATTTAAATAAATGGGGTTTAAGCATGCCTAACTCCATGCTGGAATTTGGTTAGTATATCTGCTGTGGGCTGCAATAATCAAGCTATGCAGCACCTGATGTCAACAATACTACCTGAGAGTATTGGGACTTGTAATACTACCCCAGAGTATTGGGTCTTGTAACTGCAATATTAAAAATAGGCTAATTGCAGAAAAACAGCCACTATTTCTCAGCTGCATCCACTCTCTTAACTAAACTTTTCAGGAAGCAAATTGGAGGCAGGCCAAAAGAGAAAAAAATATTTTGCCAAAGTAGTTTACTGTGTTATATTTAACAAGAACAAGATGCTCTCCTGTCAACACTCATTTTCTCATACTATTTATTTCAATTGTTGCTGTTACAAAGTCAGCATGCGCTTTCATTTTTACACACAGTGCTGTATGAAAAATATTTCCAGAGTCTTTTGTTTTCACTTAGAATAGCAAATAATGGTGGCAACTGTACAGCAACAATGCTTATTTAAGGATGCTGTCTTGCTTGTGTGTGTGTGTTTTAAAAATCGGAAGCTGGTGTAGAGAATAGTGCAAAATGCATGGTATTGTACACTCCCTAGCTTGGCCAACCACATTGTTAATATACAGCTCAGCCCCTTGTTGGAAATGGGCTCTGTAAAAGAACGTTGGCACAGCAGTTGCACTTACAGTGAGTGGATGACATTTTCAAAAGCACTTAAAAGTGTGATGCACTTGAATAGTGGCATCCATGATGATCTGCTGACTTCAGTAAGAAAATACCAAAGTTAGTGATCAATCTTAATCACTCTGGCTATGAATCAAAAGGGCCCAACCCAATGTGAGCAGAGCGGTCTCATTCTCTTGTATGAAAAGGGGGGCATTTATGAAGAAGACAACAGGATACATTTGTGTAAATGGGTCCTGTATCCAGTGGTGCAGTTAGTTAATTTTAGCTTAATGGGCTTATTGGAGGCCCTTTTTAGATGGTAAACATGTGAAATACTTTACAGTGTGGTCAGCCAGTCCTGCTGCATTAGGGGCAGTGAGAGCTAGTCCATTCAGGTTAGTGGGACACTGTGTCCACCAATCTCAACCTGCCCTGAGTCAGCCCCCACCTGCCTGCCTTCTTACTTAACGTTGAGTCCAGGGAGTAGCACTGCTTGTCAGCTTCCCCCTTCTTGGTAGAACTCAGCAGGGAGGAGGATGGGGATAAAACTAGAATTAGTTGGTTCTGCTGTCACTGGCTCTGGCTCCGCTTGCCTTCCTGTTGGCCTCCCTGCCTCCCGCCCAACCAGTCCCAATGTGCACCAGCCACCTCTGATGAAGGAACCTTTTTGCCAGTGGGCAGTCTGCTGAATGAGGCCTTGGACTTTTGCCCCAAAGTCCTGCCTCAATGGCAATCTCTCTGTATCATAGCCACCAATCATGTGGAGTGCCTTGGGGAAGACATCTCTCTAAACAGAGATTTCAATAGCCTTATTTGGGCATTCACCACACCACACTTGAATGTAAGCACTCACTCACCCACAGACTTGTCATAGGTACTCCATGTACAACCCTCCAACCCACACCCCAAAAAACCTGAAGGTGAAGATCTGCAGCTGGGAGTGTCCTCTACCCATAGAGCAGTGGTCACCAGCCTTGGGCACATTTGCAAAGTGGAGAAACTTTCAACCAACCTGGACAAAACTTCAGTGGTGTTATGTATGCAGGGATCATCCCATGCTCTGATCATTCCATCAGATTGCAGAGCAGAGGGAGAGAAAGGAAGCATGGCTCTTTCTCCCTCATCCGTCTCCTAAGAGCACCCATTTCATTAGGCTGCAGAAGAGGTAAAGAAAGGAAGTAGGGCTATTCCATTACCTCTGCTGAGAGACAAGCTGCCGTTGGCTCTTCTTCTCCCTCATCTTTCACTTAGCATTAGCTAGTTCATCAGGCTACCATCAGGCTACCTGAACTGTTCCTATCTCATCTGGTCATCATAAGAACTGTCAGAACTGGTGCCTGAATTTGTTTTCTCCCCTCTCACTGTTATTATGTCTTTTTGTGTCATGTCCTTTACATTATAAAATGGGCCTGCAGGAGCTGTGTTTTATTGACCTGTAAGCCACCCTGGGATCCTTTCTGGCTGAAGTGCAGGGCTAAAAATGCAATCAGTCAATCATTCCTCTAACCTGAACCAAACCACCCCCCCTTCCCAACTCACATATGCGACATAAGTGAGCGTAAATAACACTGATGTGCTACAGTGAAGGGGGATGGAAGAAAAATAATTTTGTGGCATAATAGCACCCACAGCAATGGCAGCACTGAATTCAGGCTTTATTCCCACTGGCAGTGCAATGTAGTGAACTGCACCAATAGGGACGCATTTCAGCTGATCCTGAGGGTTCCACTAATGGAGAGCAGATATACAAGATTTAACAGACATTTTTATTTGTTTGTTTGTTCAGTTTTACTTCCATTCTCTAAAATATATTGCAGTGCCCTTATCCCCTGTCAGTGCTGGAATGTAGGCAGCTGCTAAGTGAAGAGTCAGGCACATTAAAAGCTGTTTCTGCCTAGTCAAAAGTCACGGGTTTCTGGAAAACCTTAATACTCCTCCCAGGGCTGTTTGAATGGGTGGAGCCATCCCAGAGCTTACAACATATCAAAGCCCAGAGAGCATGCTGAACTGCACGGCTGGGGTCTCCCCACATGGGGCAGCAACACATTTGCATCCCAGTGCTTCTGACACTCATCTATGCACCTTGATAATCATCAAACCCAACCAGAGCTGCATGTCAGTTTAGGCAAACTGCTGAATCCCAGATAGTCTGGGTTACACCTTAAATAGCTGGGAAGCTAACATTATGACTACCCCAAAAATGACTTTTCTTTATCTCAATAATAAAAATAACCTGGGAAACAGCATGGCAACAAATTGGCATTTTGTGTTATGGTTTGTGCAAGGGTGTAATGAAAAGAATACAACAAGGGGAAATACACACATTGCTCCCCAAAGAGGAGGGACACTGTGGTCTTTCTAAAGACTTGCAACTATTGGCTTAGAGAGATCTGTGCTACCTTTAAAAAAAAACACTAGGGATGTGCTGACTTTAATTTTATGTGCAGAGACAATGTGCTGGGGATGAGAGGACTATCCTTTTAACCTATATTTCCAGCTTCTCAAATAATTGTACTACCTGAGACATGCCAGGATTGATTTGGACACCGTAGCTATATAAACACAAGCCATTCTGCTAACCACTACAGCTACAGAAGCCTTTAGGATCCAGATGGCAATGCCCTGGAATGTCCTTTTAGAGACAGTATTGTTTTGTATGTGTACATGCCAGCATACCAGGCAGTTAACTGAAAGCTGGTCAAAGCAATGAGTATTATTGCAGACTTGAACGATAGTGTAATAAAAAAATGCTAAAAGAAGGAAGAGTCTTCATAAATGCAACACAGTGAGAATTGCATTGTATTTCTGTTGGTCACAATGGGCAAACAGTTAAGGGATTTTTATTTGTGGAGAGACCACACATCTGTAAAGGGCATGTTGTTATAGAGAGCCAAAGTCTATTTGCATGTTTTGCTCAACAACAACAACAACAACTTTCAAGAAAAACTGCCTGAGGTCTTGAGCTGGCAAAGGAGATGGAGTGGTCAAGAAATTAATATTAGCAGAGCACAGAGTGTAGGAGGATGTGACTGCCAAGATAATCGGGGCTGGGGAGGTTGGAGAACCATTCAAGTGAAATGTAAAAAAAAGTTTAAAAAAAAAGAAGACACAAAAATGGAGAGAGAAAGCAAAATAGATAACTAAATAGACAAGAAGATATGAACAGAAAGGAAAATAGGTAGCAAGATGAACTAAGCTGCAGCTATCATTGTGGAAAATCATCATCTACATTTTTTTTATAAAAAACCTTCAGTACACATTCAAAATTTAATGTAGACATGGCAGGGATCATGGGATGAAGTATGCCATTTGTAATGGATACCCTCATGCAACCGTCACACCAAAAAACTACAGCTCCAATCCTATGGAATGATCACCCAGAGAAAGTGAGACAATTAGTGTTTGTCTCAGCCATTAGCTTACCAGTTGGGGAGGGCACACGGACAGACTGCTAGAGAAATCTATAGAATAGTAAATATTCTGGCAACAACAACATAAACAAATGTTTTAATATAATTAATTTTTCATTGGGTTGAATCTAGCCTTTGCCCTCCATGAATGACTTTTGATCCTGTGGGGGATTCTCCTGGTAGAAACAGAAAGGTGATTTTGGTGACCCTCCCCCCACGCAGTCCATGCTGGTCCAGATGATCCCCCAACTCCTGGAGAAGTTTTTCAAAGAGCAGAAAGGCTGAAGGGAGAAGGGGAAATCAGCAAGAGTTGCCTGGCCCTCCCTTCCATCGGTATGAGTGAAGTCTGGATCCAAGTAACTATTTTAGTTATCGTTACAAAAGCTCTGTTAAGGACAGGCAGTGTTAATATATTCCACTGATAATTCTGACTTGGATTCAGGCTAAATTTACTGCAATTACTTTAACAGGATTTAAGTTAAGTCATGATTAATTTCTCCCATTGAAATTTGCTTGACCTGAGTTTAACTGATTTACAGCGTAATCCTGCATCTGTCTATTCAGAAGCAAGTTCCCAAGGTAAGTGGGACTATAGTATATATAGTATATAGTATTATACCGAGTCTAGATTGGAACCATTATGTATAAAGTCCATTATAAGAAGGCACAAATACTCTTAATACATTTAGTTTAAGCAAGTGTACCACAAACAAAAAACGTTGGTGGATATGTTGTATGTGGTTTTGTTTTTCAGGGCTGTGAGTGTTTGTAGTAATATATCTGTATCCATTTTCTCTCATACATACACTCTGTTTATCCACAGACACTTTACCAACACTTACACCTTTTCCAAATCCTATTTGCACACACACCTAGCCCTTATGCTGCCCAGTCCCACACACCAGGCACCCCATTCACACAACACACATGCATACACAAATCATTCACATAAATGCAATTCACACACCATGCATACTGTACACCCTCCTCATTTACATATGCCATTATTTCTAAAGGATTCAAGTTTCCCAGGTCAGCATTTGCAAAGGCTCAACCCTCAAGCCACATACCCTATAATTGTCAAACTGTAATCATTGGTACTTCAACATATCTGGAGCACATAGTTTGCAGGGGCAATTAGGCTACACTGTTGTGAGTGTTTTAAGTGTTCAGCGAACTGCCTCATAATCTTCAAATCTTCTTCTGCTTCATTTGGGAGTAGGATCATACCAGTGTAAGTGTTTTGTTATGTATATACTCATTGTGCTGAGCAGAATAAGCCTTTCATCTGGATTAGGGCATCTAAATGCAACTGAAATACAAACAATCATCAAAAAGAATATGGCTAATGAATCAAGTGTGCCCCCATTTAGGAATACACGGTACATATTTTAAAAGGCAATGACATGAATGAATCAAAGTACTGACTCGATGCCATTTCAAAGGTTTAGGTTCGCAAGGATGTAAGTGACAGGATAATTGGACCTTAGGACTTTGAGGCTAAAGAAGAATCCAGCTACTAGAATGATGGGCAATAAATACAGACAGTTTACTTTGAGTCTCTAATGACACCTTCTTTAGAAAAGTGCTAGCTTCCATGAATAAATGGATGTCCTTCTAACCATAATGGAGTGGCAGTAACAAATAATGGAACAGCATAGCTAAAACCAACAAGACGAAGACATACATTAGCATCAAAATGTTTTAAAAATAAATAAATGATGGGAAATAGATTAATTCCAGCAGTGTAAGGAAATGAGAGAACGTGAAAGTAAAAGAATGAGAGATAAAGAGAAACAGAGAGGGAAAAGTATGCGGGTCCAACTTTAACCCTAGCAAAACCTTCTTGCACATCTTCTCTGCATGAATGCAACTGATGCTTAAAAAAAATGGTGTCCCTTAAAACAGATATAATCAGATTTTTGATTGGAATTCATGTTAATGGAAGAAGCTTTTGTTTCATCTATGCAATTGGAACAATTATTTGGTTTATTAATACCTAGTGAACAAATCAAGAGCATGTACCTGAGTGCTCAGCATTCTTCCATTTGTCCATTCTATGCAAAATGTTTGAGTGCTGGATCCAATTAATTTTGAGAACGTCTCAGGAAAATAATGGGCATGTAGCAAGCATTTTACTAGTTCAAATAGTAAACCTATTATTGTTACTAGAATGTTTCCATCATTGTGAAATATCAGCTCTGCTTAGTGAAGAAGGTTCTATTTTCCTAGCCGAATTAGACCTGCCTTAGACAATATCTCTTATTGTTTTCCCTAGCTTTTCCAATTCTTGAGGCTATTTCCTAAAAATAGCAATGTCATGAATCAAGTGTGAATTCACCTTTGCTCTTCAGCTCTAAGATAAACAGTAGATTACACAAGCAGGAATGTGCAGCTCTATTCAGTGGTGGCAGTAGCAATAGTAATAATAATGTCAGTAGTAATGATAAGACATTGCTAAATATACTATCAAGAGTCCAATGTGTGCCTAATCCAGGTTCAGTACCATTAGTTTGTCCATAGACAATAGTTTGTACATATTGTATATTTATTTTAAGTTTTAAGAACTTACTCTTCTGGAATCTCCTTAATTCCTAGAGACTGCCTCAATTTGCTTTGTCATAGCTTCTTCAAGTTCAATCTGGTGAATGTTTTCTTGTACCCAATAGACTTGTTTCCTTACTGTCTATAGAACTCCAGTCTTAATTTTATTTATTTATTTATTATGAAAATATTTCTATCCCGTCCTACACCGATTGATCTCAAGACAGGTTCACATTGCATAAAGCAACAGGTAATACAATAGAACATGACAGCATAAAATAAAAATCAACAATAAAATGAACTACGAGGCAGATCCCACCAGTTGTAATTATCATGAGCAGCACAAACAGGAATGTTTTAACTTGGCACTAAAAAGAATCTACTGTTGGCACTAGCTGAGCCTTCAAGGGAGCCTGATTTTTACTGGGGTACTACAGCAAAAATGACCTTTTATGACCTGATATTTACTTCCAATAAAAAAACTTTGGATTGGATCTAGGAATGTAGGAGAAATTTGACTGGGTAGGAATTTAAAGACTAGCCTATCTAATTCACACTTACTGATGCAATACCTGAACCAAAACATGGCTGTCCTTCAAAATTCCTACTTTTCTGAATTTTGCAATGCAGTCTCCAGCCAAGTAATGTATAGAAAAATAGATATGACGAAGTGTACATTAAAATGCACAGCAAGGGCAGCACTCAAAAATGCATTGTATTAGAGAAGATTGCTTTGCAAAAATGTGTACATTATATTTATTAATTTATTATTTGATTTATATCCCCCCCTTCCTCGCAGCAGGACCCCAAGGCGGCATTAGGCAACATTGCCTACAAAAATGTTTGTATTGGGAGAAATTTGCCCTAAAATGCTGTTGAGTTTTCATGAGGAATTTTTTTAAAAAATGAATAAATTGCAAACTGATGGGGGCAACTGAATTTAAGATTGAAAAATGATAACTGGTGAGAAACTGGAACTGACAGGTCCAATCATGCCTGATTAGATCTAGAGAAATGTAAATGGAAGGGAAATAGCTGCAACTGCAGTCCCACAAATGCTTGTACAAGAGCTCATGCAGCGCTATAGTAGGTAGGTTCTGCTACAGTTCTCATGCTTCTACCTGTGTACTAGGGCACACAACCTCTTGCACAAGCAGAAATATATATTTGGATTTAGTTTTGTTTTTCTCATGCAATGTTCTAGCTAAAAGGTGACAGAAAATCCCTTCTATGAGACAAAGATGCATTTTGTATGTACATTTAGATTCAAACAATGTATACTGCATTTCATTTCCTTTGGTCATTTATCTGGGTTGTTGTGCCATTAATGAGGTAGTTGTGTATGAGCTAAGAATGAGAGGGAATTTTGTATTCAAACTTGAGCCATTTCAATCAGCCACGTTTGACAGGTATATTGTTATAGAGAGTCTAGGCTCTTGGATCAATATGAACCAACACAAGATGAGGCTTGGAGAGTTATCAGCACTGGACATTCCGATTATGAATTAAAATTGATTGAGACTGCAGTCCTATACCCACTTACTTGTTTTTATTGATATTTTTAGTATTTCTTGTAAACCACTAAGAGGATTTTATTACAATTAATTGGTAAATACAAATAAAAAATAACAAAGTTCAGAGAAGTGCAAAGTGCATATAGCTAGTTTCAGTCCACATATTGATTCAGGACATGCAGGTTAGGTGAACAGAACCAAATTTATCCCCTTCTCTTCAGCGCCACTGAAGTTCATGCGGCTTTCTTCTGGGTAGACATGTATAAGCTATTAGTATAAGACCTGTACCTGAGCTGTTGGAGCCATGTGAATTGATTAATTAGTAGTTATTGTTATTTGTTTCCAGTATTGAAGTGATTCTTTTTTGCTACTGTTACTTGCTCTTTGTTATTTGAAGCAACAAGAGGAAGGTGGTTACTTCTATATTTTCCCATAATTCTATGAAGTTGCCTCTGCTCCTGCACTTACCCCTGCTTAAATAATAGAGGTGGGGGAATTTAATGAATCTTGATTTAAAAACAAAAACAAAATTAATACACATTAAGAGCTGTACAATAGCGGTTGTACAGAGCGGTTGTAAGCCGCCCTGAGTCCTATTGGAAAAAGGGTGGGGTAGAAATAAAGTTTATTATTATTATTATTATTATTACAATAATAAAAGCAGGTACAATTACTTCTTCCGGGTATTGGCAGTGTAGAATGGTGGCCCCAATGTCAGTGGGGCAGTGAATCTGCTCCAGGTTTTAGTCTGAACTTTCAAGGACCCGTCAAAGATGTTGAACCTATTTTGGGAATGGTTCAGCACCTTGGACAGCTTTTTGAAAGTTCAGAGTGGATTCACTGCCCATTGACATCAGAGCCACCAGTCTTCACTGGTGGTCTATGAGGTGGGGTAGATCCTGCCCTTCTGATGTCGGTATTGCTGCAGCTTTCCTGGATAATGCTGGGACTGGGCAGGGCAGTGGCTGGGACTGCTGGATTGGCATCCACACAGCCCCAGCCTGTCTTCTGCCCTGCTCTCCACCACCCCCATCATATCCAAGTAAGATGCAGTGATGCTGGTGCACCAGCCACTAATGAATGAAATCTAGATAAGTATCGGATTTGCTTGGCTCTGTTGAAAAGATGAAATGGTCCAACTGTGCCAAGATTGGTACATATTCTTTTGCAATAAAAACCTGGAGTTTCTTTATGGGAGGGGTGTGTGTGTGTGTTGACTCTATTTCAGTCCTCTACATACTTAACTGTGAGCAAGTACCATTGAACTCAATGGAGGTTACGTCTCAGTAGACATAGGAGGGGGGAACTGGGAATCAGTCAAGTTGGGATGAGAGAGCCCCAGATTCCTGTGTGTCAGGTTGCATGGCTCAGAGTGATCTCGGGCTCTTGGGGGGTAGAACATAAAGCAGGAAGGAGATGTAGGCATTGGGTGGGGGAAAGGAGAAAGCCTCACCAAATCCAAACCACACTTGTCCCATTGAATTTTAAAGAGTCTATTCTAAGCCTGACTAACCATCTGGATCCAACATGTGCATTAAGAGTCATGATGTGTCCATTCCTCATTCACAAACATGTGGTGCAGTGGGTCATGCTAATAATGTGTGATTTTCATAGAAATTTTATTTATTTTATTTTATTTTATTTTTATACCGCCCATAGCGAGGCTCTCTGGGCGGTGTACATCAAATATAAATATATAAACAGTCAATTTTAAAACCACCTAATCATCAAGACAACAGTTTATACATACAACAAAGACAAAATTAACATAAAAACCCATATTAAATACAAATCAAAAGTAAAAAAATCAGAAAAGATAAAACATATAACTATCTTTACAACATTAATACAAATACTAAAATACTAAAAGATAGAAATATTAAAATATTAAAATGCCTGGGCAAAGAGGAAGGTTTTCACCTGGCACCGAAAAGATAATAAAGTAGGCGCCAGGCGTACCTTGTCAGGAAGGGTGTTCCATAGTTCGGGGGCCACTATTGAGAAGGCCCTCTTTCTTGTAGTCACCTTCCGGGCATCTTTCTGAGTAGGCACCCGGAGGAGGGCCTTCGATGTTGAGCGTAGTGTACGGGTAGGTTCATATCGGGAGAGACGCTCCATCAGGTATTGTGGGCCCGTGCCATGTAAGGCTTTATAGGTTAAAACCAGCACCTTGAATCAGGCCCGGAAACATATAGGCAGCCAGTGCAAGCAGGCCAGAATAGGTGTCACATGTTCCAACCGTTTGGTCCCAGTTATTAATCTGGCCGCCGCATTCTGCACAAGCTGCAGTTTCCGAATCGTCTTCAACGGCAGCCCCACATAAAGTGCATTGCAGTAGTCCAATCTTGAGGTTACCAGAGCATGAACAACTGAAGCAAGATGTTCCCTGTCCAGATACGGGCGTAGCTGGGCTACCAGCCTAAGTTGGTAAAAAGCACTCCGTGCCACCGAGGCCACCTGCGCCTCAAGTGACAAGGATGGGTCCAGAAGGACTCCCAAGCTGCGCACCTGCTCCTTCAGGGGGAGTGTAACCTCATCCAGAACAGGTAGAACATCCAACTGGTCAAGGGATCCATTTACTAACAGCATCTCAGTCTTGTCTGGATTGAGCTTCAATTTGTTCGCTCTCATCCAGTCCATTATCGCGGCCAAGCATCGGTTTAGGACCTTGACAGCCTCACCTGAAGAAGATGAAAAGGAGAAGTAGAGTTGCGTATCATCAGCATACTGATGAGAACGCACTCCAAAACTCCTGATGACAGCACCCAGCGGCTTCATATAGATGTTAAAGAGCATGGGGGACAGAACTGATCCCTGCGGGATTCCATGTTGGAGGGCCCAGGGTATTGAGTAGTGCTCCCCAAGCACTACTTTCTGGAGACGACCTGCCAGATAGGAGCGGAACCACTGCCAAGCAGTACCTCCAACTCCCAAATCCGCAAGCCTCCCCAGAAGGATATCATGGTCGATGGTATCAAAAGCCGCTGAGATATCAAGGAGAATCAACAGTTACACTCCCTCTGTCTTTCTCCCGAGAGAGGTCATCATACAGGGCGACCAAGGCTGTCTCCGTACCAAAACCGGGCCTGAAACCCGATTGAAATGGATCCAGATAATCAGTTTCATCCAAGAGTGCCTGGAGCTGGGATGCAACCACCCTTTCCAGAACCTTGCCCAGGAATGGCATATTTGCTACCGGCCTATAGTTATTCAAATTATCTGGGTCCAGGGAGGATTTTTTCAAGAGCGGTCTCACCACCGCTGCCTTAAGGCAGTGCGGGACCACTCCCTCACATAGTGAGGCATTAATCACTTCCCTGGCCCAACCGGCAGTGCCATCCCTGCTAGCTTTTATTAGCCAAGAGGGGCAAGGGTCTAACACAGAGGTGGTTGCACGCACCTGTCCAAGCACCTTGTCAACATCCTCAAGCTGCACCAATTGAAACTCATCCAACAAAATATGACCAGACTGTGCTCCGGAGACCTCATTTGATTCCACTGCTGTAACATTGGAGTCTAAGTCCTGACGAATGCAAGAGATTTTATTCTGGAAGTGCTTGGGAAATTTGTCACATCGAGCTTTTGAAGATTCCATCACGTCCTTAGGGCCAGAATGTAAGAGCCCTGTGACAGTTTGAAAAAGCTCTGCTGGACGGGAAATAGAAGATTGAATAGAGGCAGTGATATGTTGTTTCTTTGCTGCCCGCACCGCCCCAAAATACGTCTTATTATAAGCACTCACCAGTGCAAAGTTGCATTCGGCAGGAGTTCGTCTCCATCTGCACTCAAGCCGTCTCCTATATTGTTTCATCGCCCTCAGCTCCGGAGTATACCATGGAGCTGTATGAGCTCTACAAAGGAGAGGGCGCACAGGAGCGATCATGTCAGCTGCCCGGGTCATTTCCACATTCCACAGATCGACCAGGGTGTCGACATGAGCGCCAGCCTTATCAGCCTGAAAACTCCCCAGAGCTTTTTGAAAACTTTCAGGATCCAGCAGTCTCCAGGGACGGACCATCTTAATCGGTCCCCCACCCTTGCAGAGGGGAAAAGTCGTTGTGAGTCTAAACCTCAACAAGCAGTGATCTGTCCATGACAGAGGAGCTGATGTAAGGCTCCCTATACACAGATCACTATCATCATGTCCCGTAGCAAAAATCAGGTCCAGAGTGTGACCTGCTACATGAGTTGGGCCGGTGGTATATTGGGACAGCCCCATGGTCGTCATGGAGGCCATGAAGTCCTGAGCCGCCCCAGATAGGATGGCCTCGGCATGAATGTTGACATCACCCAGTACCAGTAATCTAGGGGATCTCAACAGAACCTCTGAGACCACCTCCGACAGCTCAGTCAGGGAGTCTGTTAGGCAGCGGGGTGGGCGGTACACTAACAGAATCCCCAGTCTGTCCCTCTGGCCCAACTCAAGGTACAAACACTCAAGGCCTGTAGTTACATGGACATGGTGCTTGATGAGGGGGATGGAACTCTTATAGACCACAGCAACCCCCCCTCCCCGGCCCTCAGATCTACCGTGATGCTGCACTGAGTATCCTGGTTGGCATAGCTGGGAGAGACCAACTCCTCCCTGCTCACCCACCCAGGTCTCAGTTATGCATGCCAGATCGGCTGCCTCATCCACAATTAGATCATGGATGAGGACGGTCTTATTATGTACCGATCTGGCATTAAAAAGCAGCATCCGGAGATCAGAGAGCTGGCTGAAAGGACTTCCCACATACCTGTGGGTGTGTAGAGGACCGGAACACGGGACAGCCGTCAATTGTCTGGGCCGCATTCCCCTCACCTGGCCAGTCTTCCACACAGCGTGATATCTCCCTTTACCCATCACTACGCCTATTGGGGCCCCCGCAATTTCCTCCTGACTATGATTCCTCTCTCCCAGGCACATAATAAAACGTCACCACAAACACAACATACACCATGCATCACACAAACACTCACAACATACACACTCACAATCAGTCAGCAGAACAACCAAAAGCCAGTTCTCAGCTAACCAGCCCTTGGTGATAGGAATAGATTTTCTTTGCTGCAAGTCAGCTCGTTTGCAGCAGTTCTTGGCCCTCGTCACTCTCCCGACATGTCCAACAGCTCCCTCTCTTCAGTAGGGACGAGATGTCACCTCGTCCTCCTCCTCTCATATGCCTGGTCTTCTGGAACCACTGGAGTGGCTGGCGAAGGACGGGCCGCGTCGCGTCGATGGTACCGCGGTCTATCTTCTTCTCCCCCACACACACACCACCGAGGGATAGAGCAGACCGCATAGGCAACACCCTGGTCCGCCACCCTCTGCTCTCAGCCAGCCAGCCAGCATCCACATCCAGGCGGAAGCTCCCCGAGGCCGCCAGGAAAACCCTGTCCTGGCAGCGGCCCACACAATCGCAGCGTCGCAGCCTCGCAGCGTCAGGCCGGAGACCGCCGGCAGCTTGAGCCACACTCGGGTCCGGGCGGCCTGGGCTAGGCTCGGGCTCGAGCCCAGGCCAGCCGCCGCTATAGGCCGCTCTCTGCTCTCCGGCCGTTCCCCGTACCGCTCTCCGCGCCGCTCTCCGGTCGTTTTTTCACGGCATTCTCCACGGCGTTCTCCATGAAAGTTCATGACAAAACTAGGGTCATCCTCACAACCAAAGCAGCATCTTGGATAGTCAGAGGGAAGGGCTGGGAAATAATTCAGAGGGAAATAATAACCTATAATACATTGTAAGTTTAGCAACAGGGAAGAAGTTATCATGATAATAGGGTGGAAAAATAAGATTTTTTTCCTAAGGAGAAAAAGAAATAGTTGGCTCTTTCATTCCATCAAGGACAAGTAAGCTCTGATTCTTTAGATTTCTGGAGTTGTAGTACAATAGAACAGAGTCAACAATCAAATGAACTACAATAAAGCAACATCTTTTTCTTTTTTTATTAATAATAAAATACAGCCAAAAAGGTTTACAAAAAGGTTCAGGAGAAACAAAAGACAGGTGAATGTGGAGGGACAGAAGTGCATAAAATCATGCATGGTGTGAAAAAGTAGACGGGGAGAGGTTTTTCTTCTGACTCATAAAACTCAAACCAGGATTGTCCAGTGAAGCTGAATGCTGGGAGGTACAGGATAAACAACAGGACATATTTCTTCATACATTTCATATACTATGGAATTTGCTACCACAATATGTAGTGATGACTACCAACTTGGATGGCTTTAAAAGGGGATTAGACAAATTCATGGAAGATAAAGCTGTCAATGATACTTGTCATGGTGGCCATATATATGTTACCTCCAGTATCAGAGACAGGATGCTGAGGATCACAAGTGGGAGGGTGCTATTGCATTCATGTCCTTTTTGCAGATTTTCCATAGGCATCTGGTTGGCCATTGTTCTGATCCAACAGGGCTCTTCTAATGTCAATCCCTTTATCTTAGCTATCAATGTAGAACCTTTCTATAATGTTGGCTGGTGATTTCTGCTGTGTATTTTCTCTGTTAACTAACATTACAATAACATTACAATAACGCACCCTGTGGTGACTTTGTACAGTTGTTTTGTCAGTTTCTCAGTGAATGGTGCCACCTGTCCACTGAAACTTCTTGCACAGTTTTCCATTGCCTTACCATTTCCATCAGCAAAAAAGGCAAGTTGTTTTTTGTGTAGTAGGTTCTTATTTTCTACACTATGATGAATAGCAAGGTGAGGTGAGCCTCCCTTAGTTCAACATATGGGATTCACTAACAAGATGTGGGTGGCTTTAAAGGGGGATTAGGATAAGGCTATCAATGGCTACTAATGATTATGACTGTATTGCCTTCAGTATCGGGGCAGCATGCCTCTGAACACCAGGTGCCGGGAATCACAAGTTGGAGAGTGTTGTTGCATTCAGGTCCTGCTTGCAGATTTCCCATGGACATCTGGTGGCAACTGTGATAGGCCTTTTGTCTGATCCAGTATGGCTTTTCTTACATTCTTATGGGAAGAACATTCCACACATATTTTGAGTGTAAGCTAATGGTATTTCCCCCTTCTATAAAGATCTTTGAGTCTATACTGTCCTTCTGTTCACACTCTATAAACTATAGTTATTTGCATCAAAAATTTGCAGAACTTGACCTGTAATCTACTATATATTTTGGAAACTGGTCTGTCTGTCCTCTATGGGTTCAGACACCTCTTCAGGTATCAACACCGAATTTGGCATGATAGTTCCTGAGACAGAGGAGCTAGTTTTCCTCTACTTTGGGTGCTGCTAGACAACATTTTGAATCAAGATGGTGGACCACACCATTGTGAACTGATTCGTATACCTCTGAAGATATCATCAATGTGGCATGATAGCTCCCAAGATAGAGGAACAGATTTGGGTCTACATCTGGACACCACTGGATGCCATTTTGAGTCAAGATGGTTGACCGGACAATTCCAACCTGATTTGGATGCCTCTGAAGATATCATCTCCCAATGTGGCATGACAGCTTTCAAGAAGGAGGAGCAGGTTTCAGCCTATTTTTGGACACCACTGTAAGCCATTTTGTATTGAGATGGTGGACCAGACTGTTCCAAATGGATTTGGATGCCTCTGAAGACATCATCTCCTAATGTGGTGTGACAGCTCCTGAGATGGGGGAGCCAGGTTTGGTTGCTGCTGGATACCATTTTGAATCAAGATGGTGGACCAGGCTGCTCCAAACTGCATCAATTTGGTTGTCTCTGAAGATATCATTGCCCAGTTTGATGTGATGGTTCTGAATAGCAAGGAGCGGGTGTTGGCATATGTTTAGGTGTTATTGGATGCTAGTTTGGAACAACATGGTAGACCACAATGTTCCAAACTGCACCTCTTTGGACACCTCTCAAGATATCATTTCCCAGTTTGATGTGGCAGTTCCCAAGATGGAGGAGTGGGTTTTGGACTTTGTTTGGATGCCAGATGCCATTTTGAATAAAAATGGCAGACTGAACTGTTCCAAATTACACCAATTCAAATGCCTCTGAAGTAATAATTGCCCAAGTTGGTGTGAAGTCATCCAGTTCGGCATGTTCCAAACTGCACTGATTTGGACACCTCTGAAGATATCATTGCCCAGTTTGGCATGATGGTTCCCAAGAGTGAGGAACAGGTTTTGGCCTATGTTTGGACACTGTCGAATGCCATTTTAAACCAAGATTGCAGACTGAACCATTCCAAATTGTGCAATTTGGACACCATTGCCCAATTTCGCATAACAGTTCCAAACTGTGCCAATTTGGATGCCTCTGAAGACATTGTTGCCCAATTTGGAGTGACAGTTCCGAAGAGCAAGGAACAGTTTTTGGCCTATGTTTCCATACTGTTGGATGCCATTTTGAATCAAGGTGGGGGACTCATACACTCCAAACTGCACTAATCCGAACACTTCTGAAGATGACATCACCCAATTTTGCAAGGCAGTGTTGATGGCATCTGCGCCTTGTACCACATTGATGGGACATGTTGGGGGCAACAACATGGGAGGGGAGGATGGCAGAAAGTGGAGGGCAAGCAGCTAAGTATGTGCAGCAGCAGTGCAGAAGCCATCCTCCAAGGCTACAGTCCCACTGGCTGCAGGATGTGATGTTTCATTTTACATGTGTTGTTATGAGCAGTTAAACAGGTAATGTTTGGGAATGGGTTTGTATTAGAGTAAATATGGTATGGAGAGCAGGGAAGGGATGTGAGTGAGTTAGAATGTTGAGGAGTGCTGTGTGCTGACTGGCTGAGGGGATGGGGTGCTGTGTTTATCTTTGTGTGAAAGAGTTGTCAGATATGGCAGCGATCTTGAGGGGGAGAGGGTTGGATTTTGAGTGAGGCTGTTAGGTGGGTAGGATAGGTAAGATTGTATTATTCTCTGAGGACATTTTGACGACTGTAACATAAATGAAACCAGTGAACATCATCTTGAAACCAGTGAACATCATCTTTTAACCGCACGCTTTCAGAACCTAAATATTAACTAAATTTGTTTATATTTATTATGTCTGTTAAGTAAATAAAATGTGTCTCTAACAAACAATTTTCAGTACTCCAGCAGAAGTACACTTCTCTGGATTCTGGGAAGATGCATTACATTTATTTTGACTAAATCTTAGCTTTCATGTTTGCCATCTAAAATCTCCCCACCCCCACCCCCAGTTCCTGTCGAAAGAGTTCATGATTTTAGAGCTTTATTTCTCACTTATAAGGCTGGCTGGTCATTTTCTCATTTTCATCAGCCCTGTCTATAATAGTTAAAAGGGTCAATCATGAATTGTAATAACAAATATGAAGCAAGTCAAATGGTCAAATTCAAAATAGACTAATAATCCAAAATCAGTCTATTTTTAAAAATCACTGTTCTCCAAGGAGCAATGTCAAAGATCCTTAAACAGCCTTGCAGATAAGTACAAAAATGTTATCATTTCAAACACACAAATATCATCACAGAGAGAGTGATCTTTTAATCACTGCTTTCCAAGGGGCAATGTCAAAGATCCCTAAAGAGCCTTGCATATTAGTACAAAAAAGGTTTTCATCACACACCATATTAATAACACTCCAGTCCAACTTTAGCTTGAGAGATAAGTCTGGCTAGCTACTCGCCCAGAACAAGTGGGCAAGTGACTAATTTCAAGGTTTGTTCAAAATATTATCTGAAACCCTACTCATTGTATCTTTCACTAAATTGTTTTCCTCTGCTGGGACAAATTTGCTCAAATATTTTACAGATTCTGGTCAGTGACATAAAAACCCCACCTTCTAGGCAGAGGCTGCCATTCAACAAGAATATTTCTGCAAAGAAAGAAATGTAGAAATGTAGGCATTCAAGTGAAAATTCAATCCTTCACAGTACAGAGCCTCTGCGAAGTCTTTTAAATGACCCTTTTTATCATGGTGCCATGTCTTTACCTTTCTGAATAGTGAGACCTGGTAAGAAAAACAGATGTATGTATACAAGTGGTTGAGTAATGTATTACTCATGTGCACTTTGTTCTTTTTGGCAAACTGACCTTATCAAAGGGAAGAAAGCTATACATTGTGACAAGAAGAGCCTTACTGGAAAGTCTGAATTAGAAGCCAGGGAGTTTTTTTTGCTGTTATCTTGCTTCAGATTATGAGGAGTGAGAAGCATCTTTTCTACTTCAGGGAAGTGATGAAGCTAACGTGATGATCCTTCCTTCTTCTCTCCTTTGAACTACCCCCCATTAATGTGAATCATGATATAACTGTATTATTATTATTATTATTATTATTATTTTTGGGAACAAATATAAAAAACAGATTTATTATTTTTAGAAAGAAATACACAGATTAGATCACTCCCTACAGCTTTTTAATAATATGATTTACAGTGTTTACTATTACACTCAAATAGGAAGATTTTAATAGTCATTAATAATGATTGACTAGTCTAAAGATCAGCCAATGAAACTGAAGGTGCTTTCCCAAGTGCTGTTAAGGATACTTTGGATTCTTTTTTGGATGCGAAAAAGCCATGTCAAAAGCTCCTTGCATATAGGAAGACAGCATGTCATCCCTGTCCCTTAGGTGCTGATATGGGGAAATGTTCAAACATGCCATTCTGAAGTGGTACAATCCCAGGGGGACTGTTCAAAGTTTTTTTTCTGATCATTTGACTTGGCTTTAAATATCCTCCCCACCCCCCCAAAAGCATCTTAATCTAACAGACTGACATATTACATTAAATTTATGTATTATTTATTATTCATTCAGTTTATATCCTGTCCTTCCTCCTGAAGGAGCCCTTCGGTGTGTTTGCAGGGGGAAAAGATTAGATTCAGAAACCTCTTCAGTGCTTCACCTATGATCACTTTGGAGAAGCCCCACTTTGTCTCGGGTCTGAAGAACCTTGCTTTGGAAAATTTGAAGCTACATATGATTCTTCATTGGGCAATGGGAGCCTTTAAAGTGTGAGCCTTTAAAAGGCAGGGGGGAACCACCTACAGCTTTTTTTATTTCTTAGCAGAAATGGATGGAATATGGAGGCACAGGACCCCCTTCTGAGTAGATGAAGACTGCCAAATTTCAAAAAATATAAGTACTACTAGGTGCCTTTCAAGTTGATTTCTTGGAGGGGGGAGGGGGAGAACTGAAGTTCTGCTTCTCCCTCTTCTCCCAAAACTGCCCTGAGGGCAATATGAACTTTGTCACTCTCCTGCTTCATCCTTGATGGAGAGGATGATTCTATTGAAATTTGAAAGAGTGCACTAATTGTGTGTGTGTATAACACAAGCTCTCTCTAAGCATTATCATCTCAAGGAGACTCTCCATGTGATAGTGTTGGCTCAGACACCCTCCATGAACTCCCCTGAGACTACCCCTCAATGACATTATCACCAGCTGCTCATTCTGTTCTTCATCATTTCTGCTACCCGCTTGCTTGCCAGGCAGAGAGCCAATGAGCAAGCCAGCAGTGGCCATTACTGCACTGCCTTCTCACCACCACTATTGCCTGGGCCAGAACAAGAGGTGGATGAACAAGCAAGCAGGTTGCAATGATAAAGAAAAGGTCCAGGGGGCTGTTGTCAGTGGACCCCCTGTTGGAGTTTGGGCCCTTGGCAGATGTCCTATCATGTGTGTTGGAAGTGGGGCAAGAGCAACTCCTGTTTGGGTTCTTTTGTTTGTTTTCCAGAAGCAAGATAGAGTTAGGGTCCTCCAGCGGGCTACACTTGCCTACCTTTACCTGTACTGTTCTACCTAACTTCTTTCTGTTGTAAACTGATATGCTCAGGAAAGCTGACCTGCCCCTCCTTCCTTTGTCTTCTTCTTTGACTGTCTGAGAAGAGAGGAGACATCTCTGTCTTTGTTCTCTCTCCTGAGCCAAGAGGGCAATACCCATGTCTGGGCATTGCACTTCCAACTTAGTTAGAACTAGGTATGCCTTTCTTTTCTATTATGTATTGCTATAAATAAAGTAGCTTTTCTTATTTTACTAACTCTTAAGTCTCAGTGATCTAAACGTAGGGTAAAAGCCTGCTACTTAGGTAAATACACACTGCCACACTCGTGGCTCAGACCGCTGAGGACCTCTGCATACATATAGTTCCATAACAATGTGGACCCTCGATGATGGCCCAGCTATGAGTTCCAAATCAAACCACGCACATCTACAGGTACAAGAACCTCCCCACTTCAGAGGTTCACCCTCCAACTTGTGGAGGACAACAGGAATGGAGATGGAAAAGGAGGAGATGATGCTACTCATTTGGGGGATGATAATACCTGAAGAGGACTGGTGTCACAATAACAGTAGGTCTGGGTTAAAAGGTGAATAAAAGAATAATAATCAAATAAATGCACAACAAGTACACAAAGAGATTACAGCACTGCTCACAGACACCAACACAGACCTTTAAAAAGCCCTGAACTTAAAATCCAATGCAGCTTCAGCTAGGACCAGATTGGAGGAGACGGCACGAGGTGTTGTGTGTGACACCTAAAAAATAACCAACACTCAAGACAAAACAGATGCAAACAAGAGCAAGATTAAATAACCAATAGGATGTAAGATACTAGTTTTTTAAATAAAGGATTGTGGGAAAGGGTGGTTCTTGACTAAAACAGATTTTGGGGGAAGGATTGAGCTGTGTTGGAATAAGGAACGTTTTGGATCATATAAGCCGGAAACACAGCCACCAACACACCTACTCAAACTCTTTTAGTGCTCTTGCTCCTAAGAACGTGAACTAGCAAAGAGCAATGGAAAAGAGCTGCACACGTTAGATCTCAAAAGCACTGTGATTAGAGAGAGGCCTGGTAAAGTCATCTCCTGGTTGGAAGCTAGAGCTGTCAGGCACAAACCACATCTCCTCCCCTTTCTCTACCCCCCCCACTAGCTTGCATATTCCTTTTATGGAGAGCTTTATATATTTTTAATGGACTGTTCTCTGAGTATCTGTAAATCTCCAAAGGGGTCCAAAGCTTCAGGACCAGCCCATTATACCGTTTATACTGTTCTGTTCCATTTGGAATAGTTTTGTGTATTTTACCACTGTAATGGTTTTATTCATTTTTATAATTGTATGTTCTATTGTTGTAACCTTACGGGGAAGAGTGGGTAAGACATCTTATAAATAAAATAATAATAGTGCAATTCAACTCCATTTCCACCAGGAATATGTGGATCTTGGGCTGTCCCAGCTGAGTGGGAGCAACATCAGCCTAACACTCTCATCCTGGCTCAACTGAGGATATGCTGGTGTGAATCCCTCATACCGGCTGAACCAGGGTTCATCCAGTGGAACTTAAGCTGGTGGGATTTTAAAAGGGGGCATAGCAGGGACAGGAGAGGGCATGGAGGGACGTAAATCTATTCCAAATCTCTTTCAACACAGTCACGTGACCAGGCAACCTGGTGGAACTCACACCAGCAAAACCCTATTTGAAAGACTTCTTTTTCCTCTACTAGGCTTAGGCTGGCTCTGCTGGCAGTAGCCCTGCTCCTGAATGGAATTTGAAATAGCAGTAACTAAGTCAGCTTAATTTAAACCGGAGTAAATTCTGCCGGCTTCCTATACTTAGGATTGCTCTGTAAATATGCTTCAGAGAAGCTCCACTTCACACATCTCTCTCAAGTTCCCTACTTTGGGTGTCAGTTTCAGCTTCATTTAAAGCAGATGAATAACCCTTAATATTTATATCCTACCTTTTCTCATTGTTCAAGAAGGCTCACAAAAATAGTAAAATGCAACATAATAGAAACATCAATTTATAAAAGAAAAACAGTAATAGAAGTTAGGAATGAAACAATTTAAAAGCAAATGCAGTGAGAAGCAGCATAAAACATAATAAAAAGCCAGAGTAAACAAGAATCAGAAAGGCCACATACAATTATGATTGGCAAGTGACAAAAATTCAGCCTCTAAAATACAAAAGCTCTTCTGATGTCACTTGGATGCTTTGTTCAAGTGGTTTTGTTGTGGTCCATGATGCATTCAGCACCAAGAATGCTCTGGATGTCCTGTCAGATGCAATATACCTTTGAATTCCACTTGCTGGGAATCACAAGAGTGAAGAGCGCTGTTGCACTCAGGTCCTGCTTGCAGGCTTCCCATAGGCATCTGGTTGGCCACTGTGAGGACAGGATGCTGGGCTAGATGGACCTTTGGCCTGATCCTACAGGGCTTTTTTTTAATGTTTTTGTGTTCTTCAAGAAGCAGTGACAGAGAATGAATATATGGGTCATGTTTCCACTCCTCCTGGTACTTCTTTAAAATGCCCAAAGTGGCCACATGAAAATTAGGTATGCTTACATTCCATTAGAACCAGAGGGACATAACTTCAAAATTATTTGATAAACCCCACTCAAACAGGATTTAAGCATGCTCAGTTTTTTGTGGACTATGCTTTAGCACCTTCAGAAAAGTGTAGACAGATCTATCTCTGTTCAGCCACCAATCCATGTTACATTCTTTCTGCTCCTGTGTCCATACTGGTTTAAACCTTTGCACAGTGGAGCAACTGCATCTCTGGGGACAGATATGGCAGTCTGCCTTAATGTCCCAAGCATGATGTCACAGACTCCTTGTGTCATAATACACTAAGGCAGGATTCTGCACCAAATCACTGATTTGTGAAGTACATTTTAACAGGTTATTTTCTGGCACAGACACCCTTGGAAGCAATTTTTGCTGTTGTTGTTTTGTTATAGAAACATTGTTTGTTGTTGAAAACTGCTTTGGTTTCTTTTTTTAAAGAAGAGCATTTTGTTGTTTTAATGGATGAATGAAGATGCAGATTTAAATCACATGTTACAAAAATATGATCAGTGGATTTTCCTAATTAACTAAATGTGGGGCAATCACAAAATTAACCATACTATCTCATTTATATTTCATATTTAGCAGTGATCCTACATGTTGGGCATAATTTTGCAGTTGCTAAGAAATTGTTTCACAAAATATGAATATCACACAATAATCATAAACAGTTTTGGTCTTAATTGGATAACTTGTGAAAAAGAAACAATAGCTCCATTCTTGGCATTAAAAATGCAATGATTGGCATTTAAAAATGCAGTGCTCAACTTAGACATGAAAGATGCAAGAGTTAACTGAACTGTTATTCAGCTATCTGAGTTTTCCATCTATACTTCACAATGTAAAGAGAGAGAGAGAAAGAGGGAGAGAGAAAAAGTCAGAAAGTAAGAATCTGCAGAGCAGAGAAGCTACATTGATTCATTCACAAATGAATATGTTTTAAATATTAGAGGTGTAATTCAGCGCACTGTGGGTTTAACACACATGTACAGAAGGTTCCCATAGGCTTAATAGAATCATGTTTCTCCCAACATTTATGAATGTGCAAGAGTACATGGGCATGCAGTGCATGATGTAATTAAGGGGAATATGAGGTCTGTGTATAATTCCAGTAACAATATCCAGTCTTCCCTTTCCCTGTGTACGACTTATTCACACTCTAGAGCACAGAAGAAACTTGTATTGAGTGCAGAACACTGGATGAGGAAATGGAGAGTGTATAGGGAGTTTGTGAGTGCATATGTGCATGGAGGTGAACTTATGGATGTATGGTCTTCTCTGCATAATCCTAGTGAGCCTGCAGAATCCTCTGTATGCCAGGCATATACTGAGGATTCATGGAATAAATCAATGGAAGTAGTTTTGTAATGTTTCAGCCCATGCCATCAGGACTGCCAGCACCAGGACATTTGTTCTGATTCTGAAGTCAGGTATCCTAGCACAAATATGTTGGGCTGGAGAGAAGACTATACTGATCTCACTCTAGTTGTTATCACAACAGATTCTTAGAACCTCAGAGCCTGTGAGCATGTGTGAATGCAGCCAATACAGGACACTAGATAGAAACGATCCATTTTCATATTGAATGGCCATTCTCTTGAGTGTGAGTTTCACAGCTGAATTACTGATACGAAAGACGCTTCCCCCCTCCACTGCAAATACGAAAATGGGTCCTGACGTTAAGGGGACTGACACCCTCATCCTAAACTCATTATTTTGACATTGCTCCAGTTAATTGCAATGGAACAAGCTTTTAAAGAAGTGGCTTAGGATCAGAGCCAAAATCCCAGCACTTCATCTTAACTGAGTTTTGTATTGTTCTCCTCACTGATTTCTGTTGGACTAAATGGGTACGAATCCAGGTGCATAATCTCTAATGGGCTATAATTTGAGTTACTGAGTTGTTGTTTATTAGTCACTTTTCTTCACAAAGGTGAACCCATAGCAACTTACAATCAATAAAAAATGAAAACAATAAAAAGTAAAATATATATATATACAAATATAAAAGGTGGTGGAACAGCCCATCCCCTAAAAGAGGTTACAACAGCAAGCCCTTCAAAAACCCACCCAAATTAAGAGCTGAATGCCTAGGATAAGAGAAATGTTTGTGAATGGTGCCTAAAGAAAGACAATGATGGTGCCTCCCTGGGAAGAGTGTTTCATGAATGAGGGCCACCAGTGAGAAGGATTCTTTGTGTGTTATCATCCCCTGCACCTCCCTTGGAGGGGGCACATGAAGAAGGGTCTCAGATGCTGAACGCAGGGTGCAGGTTGGTTCACATGGGGAGAGGCAGTCCTTGAGGTACTGGAGTCCTGAGCTGTATAAGGCTTTATAAATAAAAACCAGCACTTTGGACTGAGCCATGAAACTAAATGGTAGCCAGTGAAGTTGTTCCAGAATTGGTATTATTCACTCAGACCATCTTGCCTCTGTGAACAATCTGGCTGCTGAATTCTGTACCAGTTGCTGTTTCTGAACTGTCTTCAAAGGCAGCCCCATGTATAACACATTGCTGAAATCTTTCCTAGAGATTACCAGAGTGCAGACCACAGAAGTAAGGCTTACTCTGTTCAGATAGGGTCATAAATGGGCTACCAGCCAAAGCTGATGGAAGGCACTCCTCATTACTTAGGCCACTTGAGCCTTAAGCAACCATCATGGATCCAGGAGTACCCCCAAGCTACGCCCGGCACGACCCGAAAAATCTCTTCTGGTCAACACAGTGGTGATGTAATGGAAGCAGCAAAGTATGTCTTCTTCATCGCCTTCACTACCACTAAGTAAGCTCAGTAATGAGCAGTTACTAGTGTTTAGGTGCATTGATCTGGAATTTTTCTCCACTTGCATTCAAGCAGTCTGCCAGTTTGTTTCATTGCCCTATGCTCTGGGGTGTACCAAGGAACCAACTGGACTCTATCAAGTGGGAAAGGGCACTCATAAGCAGGTGTGTCAACAGCGCAGGTCATCTGGATATTTTACAGGTCAGCCAGGACTTCAACAGGAGCACCAGTCATATTAGCTGGAAAATCCCCCAGAGCCATCTGAAAACCAATAGGATCTATCAGCCATTGGGGGTGGAACATCCTAATAGGACCCTAGCCTCTGCAGAGGGGAAAAGCCACTTAAACTCTAAAACTCAACAGGAGGTGAACCCATCATGACAAGAAACTGATATTAATATCCCCCACCCCTCTTACTGCCCAGTCAAGAAAACCAGATCCAGAGTGTGGCCTGCTGCATGCATCAGGCAGGTGACATGTTGGGATAGACCTATGGTTGTCATGGTGGCCATAAAGTGCTGAGTAGCTCCAGAGTTGGTGGTCTTGGCATAATGTTGAAATCTCCCAGAACCAAGAGTCTGAGAGTTTTCAACACCACTTCCAAGACCAGCTCAATCAGCTCAGGCAGGGAGACTGCTGGGCAGCAAGGCGGGCGATGATAAACCAGCAGAGTCCCTCATCTGTCCCTGTTGCCCAGTGCCAAGTACAGACACTCTAGGTCCCCACTCAAGTGGACAAAAAGCCTGGAGAGAGAGATGAAATTCCTATAGACTACAGCAACTCCCCCTCCCCAACCCTCAAGCCTGCCTTGATGCTGCACCGAGTACCTGGATGGGTATAACTGGGTGAAGCCAATCCCACCCTGTTCACCCACCCAGGTCCCGGTAATACATGCTGGGTTGGCCCCCTTGTCCGCAATCAAATCATGAATGAGAAAGTTCTTGTCTGAAACTGACCTGGCATTCAATAGCAGCTTGAGGGCTGGTTAATAAGATAACTGCAATTCCTCTGGCTAGAGGAGGGGCTGGTACATGGCACAGCCACAACTGTCTGTGTCATATACCCCTTACTGGCATAGCCCCTCCTCTCACACCATACCTCTCCTTCCCCCAGACCACTGCAAAAGATACCCCCAATGCTCTCCTCAGCTGTTTCTCTCCCAGACACATGTCAGCCTCCAAGAGCCACCCTCCAGCTGGAGTCCGTAAAACGCCTGGCTTTTTAAACATAAAAGGCAGAGCAGTCTCTTTCTTGCCAGGGATGGAAAGTGGTGCCTCAAACTTTCCTCTGAGTAAGGAAAGGAGGGAAGAGGAGAGTGATGTAGCAGAGAGCAGGGCTGTTGGATAGGTAGCATTACTGTTACTGAGAGATAGTGTATGTGAAGATCTAAAGTCATGGTAGATCTGATAAGTATGATATTTATTGGTTTTCTTGCTTTTATACCCAACCTCTTCCCTGTGGAGTCAAAGGCATACAGGGAGTATCCCAGTGTTCTCCCCTCCACTAACCAGACCAGCAGTGGCACATGTGATGGGGTAGAACTCCTCTACCAGCACTGGCATTGCTATTGCTTACGTGGACAGGGTGAAGGTAAGATTGGGGTCATATGGATGCATCGTCAGGAGCACCAGGTTGGTCCTGCTGCTGCAACCATATGCCACAACTTTGCCACCACACATTTTTGCCCCAGTCCTGTCTAGGTAAGCAGCAGTGATGCTGATGTCAGGAGGGCAGCTCTGCCCCATCACAAGTGCTGTTATTGTTGCACTAAAAACAGTAACTTCCAGTTGTCTTCAGCTGGACCACCTGGTTTCCTTGGGCAGCTGCTGAGGCCAGAGCCCTGCAAGGCCCACTGCTGAGGCTTGCTTTTTTTTCTAACCGGGTAGCTCTGAGCAGCTATTAGCTGCTATTTATTATTGTTGTTGTTGTGTTGTCGTTGTTACCCGTCCTTCACCCAATGGTCCAAGGGCAGGTTATAACCATTTTAAAACAGATAATTAAAAACAGTTAAAAACAACCTAAACAATATCACAGAAAATAGGGTGGGTCCTAAAAATATACTTCTCAGGTGTCAAAGGCCAGGGCAAAGAGGTGAGTCTTCAGCATTCACCAAACGTTGTACAATGAAGTTGCCAGACACACCTTGGTAGGGAGGGAGTTCCACAGCTTAGGGACTGCCACAGAGAGTGCCCTCTCCTGGGCCACCACTACCCCAAACTTCTGTGGGTGGCGGAACTACCAAAAGGGCCCTCTCTGCTGTTCTCAACACCCAAGAGGGTATGTGGGGAAGAAGGCGGTCTTTCAGATATTTGGGGCCTAAGTCAGTTAGGGCTTTAAACGCTAATGTGAGCTCATTGAACTGGGCCGGGAAATGAACTAGCAACCAATGCAGTTGTTTTTAAACAGTGGTTATGTGAGTTATATAATATCCACAATGCCCTTGATGTAGTGTCAACCTGCAGTATTGTGGGGAATTAAAACAGTGACCCTCAGCCATCCAACACTGCTACCTGCTGCCATCATTGCTAAGTAGGCCTTCTAGGGCTCAGAAAACAGATGAGGTGGCCACCAGAGTGCTTTTTCTTCAGTGTGCCCTTAAACTAGGAGCCCACCCTGATCTTCAGGCATACCCCTGGGTGCCCCCATCTGAGGTAAGGCAAGCAGTGACTGCGGAGATGACCTGGGTGCCCTCCCCGTTTGTGGAATTTTTGTTCTATTGTTTTACTAATGCAGTAGTGATACGTGTGTGTGTGTGTGTGTGTGTGTGTGTGTGTGTGTGAGTGAGTGAGTGAGTGAGTGAGAGAGAGAGAGATGCCTTGAAAACACTTACTGACAGGCGACCTAAATAAATAAATAAATAAATAAAAGAAATCAACACTAGAGAGTCTGGGTGGTTACTGAAGATCCTACAGTTATGCTAAAGCATAAACCACGATACAGCAGAAATGATCTGCATGCAGAAACAGATGTCTAAGGATTTTCCTCTATTGCACGTCACATATTCAACACCTGAGGTATGTCCATGATGTATTCCCATGAAGCATTGAATACAGAATTAGTGTTGTCTGCTCTGATAGCACTGATAATTGTGTTGATGTCACTATGCTGGAAGGGGATTCAGATGAGACTCTTCAACAGGTGAGCACTGCTGTTTGGCTGGTGGGTGAGAGGCAGGATTCCACAAATGGGCTCCTGCTGGGAGGAAGGGCAGAATATAAATAAAATAATAAATAAAATAAATAAATGCAGCAGGTTGCATTTGTAGATCTCTGGATCATAGCTATTTTCTCGTAAGTTCCATTGTAATCAGTGGACTTACTTCTAAGCTAATGTGTTTAGGATCAGGATTCTCAAGCATCAACAACACACTTTAAACCACCCTCATAAGGGTGTAGAGCAAGTAATAAATTAAATTCTAGCACTTAAAGCTAATTGGAAGTGGGAAGGGTGTAGGATTCATTCAACTGAAAACAATTGTGGCTTTTTTGCCTAATCAATATGAAAGCTAATGATAGGGTTTAGCTGACCAATTAGTAATAATCAATTTTACTTATTAAATATTTTTAAAACCTGATGATATGTTAATGCTAATTTCATGTAAATGCAGAGAGGGGTATGATTCAGCAGTGTAAAAAGATTGTGTGATTTATTTATTTATTTAAAAGCCTTTCTAATGCTGCTATACAATAACACTTACCTGGGAGTAAGTCCCGTTGAACCCAATGGAGCTTATTTCTGAGTAGGCATGTATTGGTTTGCATCCTAAATCACTTAATACATAAACATCTCTAAGTGATATACAAAAATCCAACATAAAAACAATAAAACAGTGTCGTAAAAGCAAAAGTACAACATAAAAACCAGTAAAACAGTATTATATATATAAAAAATAAGAACAGGAATTCAATAATAATTAGAGGGTCAGGGAAAGCCTGGACAGGTTGCTATGTCTTTATGAGACATACAAAGCAACTGATGGATGAATCTTCACATATGGCACAGGGAAACGCATTTCATAATACAGGGTCAGTGCCATGTGATACTCTATAGGGCAGGGGTGGTGAACCATTGGCACTCCAGATGTTGCTGAACTACAATTCCCATCATCCCCAGGAAGCATGGCCCATGGGCAGGGATAATGGGAGTTGTGGTTCAGCAACATCTGGAGTGCCAAAAGTTTGCCACCCCTGCTATAGGGTGCAATGCCACAAGTAATTTTTTTCCATAATCACTCAGTGAACATACAGGTCTATACTAGGGCAGGCAGTCTTTCAAGTAACTTGGTGTCAAGCTGATCAGAGCTTGCTTATCTATCTATCATCTATCTATCTATCTATCTATCTTAATTAATTAATTAATTGATTGATTGATTGATTAATTAATTTCTATCCTACTCTTCCTCCAAAGGAGTCTAGGGTGGCAACATAATCCTTAAACAATACAATCAAAACTTGAAAAAACAGTTAAAAACAACCTCCTAAAAACTCCGTAAAGCAATCCCCTACTCTCAAAACCAATAATTTCAGGGGGGCCAGGGACAGATCTTTCAGACACCAAATGCCTGGGTAAATACAGATGTTTTAAATTTTCTCCTAAAAGTTAATAATGAGGGAGACTGACCCATCTCCCTAGGGAGGGTCTTCCATAAACCAGAGCTTGGAAAAGTTACTTTTTTGGGGAAATGGTGGGGTATAAATAAAGATAATAATAATAACAACAATAACAATAACAATAATAATAATAATACAACTCCCATCAGCCCAATCCAATGTCCATGCTGGCTGGGGCTGATGGGAGTTGTAGTTCAAAAAAGTAACTTTTCCAACCTCTGCCATAAACAGAGAATCACCACTGAGAAGGCCCAGTTATGGATCACCACCAACTGGGCAACCCCCGATGATGGCAGAACCATCACAACCTCCCCTGCTGATTGTAGGGCCCAAGATGGTTGATATGGTTAGCTACATCTCTTATTTCTCCTTCTACCCCTTCTCTCAAACGGTGATATAACAAATATCAATTCTAGTGAGATTAGGATAGGGACTCTAGAGTAAGAAGAAATCCTGCATTTCTTCTGGCAGATTTCAGGCTTCACGTCAGATTTGGGATCAAAGGTCTGTACATGTATATGTATATATTTCCAATTGGGTTACTGAGGAAGATGGAAGCTGAAATATTAAACTGAGGCTACAGTTGTACACCCACTTTGCTGGGAGCAAGCCCCATTCAGTTCAATGGGAGTTACATCTGAGCTGGCAGGTGTGGGATTATGCTATAACAGTATTAATCTCATTGATGTTTGGTTACACACACGGTAAAAAAAAAATATATGGCAGCTTTTCATACAACAAATGCAAATCGTGCCAGAGTGCTGACTAGGCTTCTTGCTGAGCACATTTCATGAGCTTCCAGGATTTAGGAAGATTTCTTGCCTCCCTCTCTCCACTAGATGGCATGAAAGCACTGCCCTGAGATGTCTCTGCAGTGGCACATAGTAAACCATTTGTGTATATTTGCTATTTGAACAGTGTTTAGTCATGTATGATTCACCTGCTTTGGGAAATAGCTTTCCTTCGCATCCCTGATTTAAACACATACAGTCTTTTTCTCCATACATAAAAATAGGATTAACTTTGACCTAATACAGTTAATTTGGTAAATTATGCCATCTTGCTTAGTAAATAGTTTGGGTTTTCCTTAGCATTATTCTGTGATGGAAACATATAAATAAAGTTATGATATATTTACCATTTCTCACAATGGCCTATTTTACATATGCATACAGAGAAATAACACGCACACAAATAACACAGAGACACATTTTTCTTCCTAGCACTATATTTTTCTTCCTATATTTTTTGCTTCATTAAGGGTTAGATCGTGAAGGATGAAATACCGGGTATGAAAATGACAGCCGTATTCAAAATGATAATTTTCAAAGACGATGGATGTCAAGCCCATTTTAGCCGAAAATTTAGGCTGATTTCCCCCTCTCTCTCCAATGAACTAGACTGGCTTAAACCCATATATTTTGGCTTAACCAAATTGTGGACTGGCACCTTAAAAGAAAGCACACATGACGTATAGTGTTTGTGCACAAGACAGCAATTGCCATTGGGTCAGCTATGGCTTGGCTTTTACTAGTCCATAGCTAAGTCTGCTCAGTTTTCCATAACTAAAAATGGGACTAAGTTGCCAACTTGGTTTGCAGGATCACAGTCAATATCTGTGGCCATTCACAAATATTGAGCATTCTTTTCAAATATTAGCTGTGGACCCTTTCAGTTTATCATATACCTCCATCTGAATTTCCAGATAGAAACTGACAGGAAAGTCTCTGCATATTTCTATATTGGGGAGTCTCAGTATAGGCTGTTGGAGACAAATGTAGCCTATCTGCAGACTGGGCACTATTATTTAGATTACAGGGAGGATTAATTTTGCCCAGTGTAGGTTTATGTTCATGGCATACCTATCAACTCTTTACTGGTACCTATCTTTACTTCCACAGTAGGAAGATTACCATATTCCTACACATATTATCATTTTTCCCATCACAAAAATGTCCATTTAAAAACTGTTTTGATCTTTTGGATAAGTGCGTTGATTTAAAATAATAGCAAAAAAAGTAAAATTAAGCCTCTATGCTCAGCAGTGCATGAATGACAAATCTGTTGTAGTTTGGAGTATATTTTAAGAAACTCCTTTTAAACCTCTTAAAGCAAATTTACCTATGCTTAGAAAAGATATTACACCCTGGGAAAGTGAGCAGCATAATTTATTTCCCTATGCTACTGATATCGTTGTGTTTATATAGAGACTGCATAATATATTTTATACTTTTTTGAACTGGTATGATTCTTACAATCTAAGAGATTTATAAAATGCACCTCTATTTAAGGATAGTTAAGGTCTGCATGCTTTGATCTAACCCACCTAGGAATTTGAGCTAATTTTCTATGGTTAATTTTCTGATATTGTTAATTTCACCCAGTTGTGACTCTAGTCTAAACAATACAGTAGGTGTGATCAAATTTTTAAAATATTTTTGTCAGCCTTGTAGGGTGTTTTTTTTAAATCAAAGGAAAGAAATCACTAAGACAATGCCATATAGATATTCACATAGGAGGTATGAATGTTCAGCCTCATATGCAGCTGTCTAATCCAGACCAATGAGCTACCTAGAAACTGTTGTTGCTGGGCTATACCATCATCCCTGAACATTGGCCATGCTATCTGATGCTGATGAGAGTTTAAATATAACAATATCTGGAGGGCCACAGGTTCCCTATCCTTGATCTAAACCAGTTCTAGCCCCAGGTTTTTGGGGGGAGATGGGGGGGTTGTTGGACAAGATGCTCTCGGTAGGCTCTCCTCTCCAAAATTATGCATTTGATCTCCCTCACCACTAAGAGGGAAAGAGTAGGCAAGTGAACAGGCAGTGGCACCTGCTGCTCATCACCAGAGGAAGAAAAGCAGGTCTGCAGGTAGCAGTGGCAAGAAGACTAACACTAGGGAAGTAAGAAGGCATCATTTTCCAGTGTGCCTTGTATTTGCCATGTGCAATGCTGTTTCCAGTCCACTGTAGCTTGGCTTCCACAAAAAACAATGTTGCTCATCCTGTTGATGCCAAATAAAAAGTAATTAATTATGTAACATCACATAACCATTATGTGATACCACACCATTCATTTAAATGGAAGAAAATGTCACAAAAATGGTGGGTGGGAATGCCATCAATCGTTTTATGTTTGTGGACTGGGTTGAGAAGGAACATGTGAACCAATGTGATTTCTGGTACCATTTAAAAATCTGTCAGAATTCTCCACTATCCCTAAGTATGGTCAGGGAGCTCCTGGTGGCCAGCAGTGAGCCCCCCTTCTGGGTGTGGGTCTCAGTAGATACCCAACAATGTCAACCCCTGATTCTCTCCCTGATCTAGACCATTACTGACACTATATAACATGCAGCTATTCAAGATCTCAGGAAGAGACTTCCATGGAAATAGGGAGGTTTTGGAGTCAACATACTTGGTGGGCTATAGATTGAGCTGAAAGCTACAGAAGTCACCAGTGGCTGATACCCCCATAAAAGAAGCAATGCTGAAGCTTGACCACCCCCAGCTTTGACCAGCCATCCAAATCTTAGCCATCTTTGTTGCCCCTAGCTCTCTTCAGCATTCCTGAATGTAAGAATGCTTTCTCAAGAAAACAAATATAAAAGTTGATGTAGGAATGCTTCTAAAGCTGTACTTTTGTGCAGTAGTTCTCAATACAATTCTGGAAGAGCTAAAATGCATACTCAGTGAGTTAAAAGAGAGCAGCAATCAGACCAGTTCAAATCTGCTTGCTATGTTTGACTGAGGCTGGGCATACAGCAACAACAGCTTATGAATGCACCAGAAAAAGACTATGGAGGACCCTGCAAGAGGTAACTAGTTATCTTCCACTCCCAGTGTTCACACAGATTGGAGGGGGGGACTGCTAAGGCCAGAAAGCACATCTGTGGCAGAAATTATTAAGCACACACAATGAGTGTATAACAAAAAATCCTGAAGCATGCAGCCTGCCATATACAGACAACAGTAGACCAACAGTGGGCATGCACATGGCAAATGATGGAGGGTTCATATTGACATTAGATAGGCCCAGGTTTGCTTATTAGGTCATGTTAGGCAAGGCAATAAATGTAACCTCTCTCCCTCCTCCCCTGTCCTTTTACTACCCAAAGCTCCAGAGATACATCATACCCCAAAACATATATTTACATAAGGGCTGGTGACTCAACCTGACTCCAAGAGAACAACCCAAACATGGGTAAGAAGGATCACACCTCCCACCCCCACCCCAAAGATCACGTGCCCTGGGGACCTGACTCCAGTGTCCGCACATTCACCGCAAGACTGAAAAGAGAGCTTTTGTGAGTACAACTATCCGCATGTAGGCTTCCCATGCAATCTCTAAAATCCGACCATGTCAGATCTTGAACAAGATCTATTTTTTTGCAGAAATTCTATGGGCCTTTGCCAAATTAGATGATCCAATTTTACCTGAGGCACAGTACTTAGTGGACTCACTTCACAAACCATTGTGGCAGCATACTCATATGCAAAAGTGACCTATCACTGGGCCTTTTATCTACTGGGCACAATTCAGTAAAAGTTAGCTATGTCTAAATCTAACCAAAATGAATGTTCCTCGGTATTATCCTTCTATTCATGGAAGGTTCTCTGATTCTTTCAAATCCCATTGAAAGGCATAGTTGTAAAGTACTCAGGGCTGTATCCAATCTTGTACTTCCATTTATGGATTGCTCTTTGAACCAGCAGGGGTTTCCATGAACAGCGTTGGGAGCAGGAAACCATTTTTAGTGATTTTCCTTCCTTCTGTAGTCCCTGGTCTTGTCCCCCCCTCTGCTCCTGGCCTTCCAAAATAGCATGAGGGTGGTTTGGAAAGGATAGATTTGAGAAAACCACTATCCTTCCCCTTTGATTCATGGAAGTATCTGCAGAACCATGAATGGAAGGAAAGCATCAAGGAACATGGCTTTCACTGAGATTTAGACATAGCTAACTTTGGCTTCATTTATTTGTTATGCTTGTACTGCACTCTTCATCCAAAGAGCTCAGATCAACTTACGTACACTTCCCAGGTGGTCTTCCACCTACACAGCTGGACTGTGACCAGTGAGAAGAACAAGACATTTTTTTCTTGAATAGAAATAATCTCCATATAGAAAGAAACAGGTATGCCATCACAGTTGCTGAAAAATACACAGATCAAATTGCTAATGTCTGTAGCAGCTGAGCATCCTATACAGTTGCAGTAACCATCCTTTAAATGTGACAGTATACATGCTTCTTCCCTTCCATTCATAAATTGTAAGGGAAATGGCAGGTAAAGTGATCCTGGATGTGCCTACCTGGGTATGGGATTGCATCCTTAAGCTATGTGCCTACAAACAAATCCCACTGAAGCCAAGGGGATTTCTTTTCAAGTCAGCCTCCTTCGAGTCAAGGCATCCTGGTAGTTTTGAGGCCATCAGTTTGTTTTACATTTTCTTTGTTTGATTATTTGTTTTAGATTTTCTCAGCAGACACATACTATTTTTGCCAGTGGAAAACTTATTTGGGATTAACTAGGGCCAAACTAGGTGTCACAGCAGGACCTCCATGTGTTTTAACACAGAACCGCTCTGCTCACGTAGAAAGAGGAGGATGGGGGGAGGTATCTGATTGTAACAGCCCAAGGAGTTACATGAGTGAGTGCATGAGTGAGATGTTCAGAGAACCCCTCCTAACTGACCTTCTCACAACTTATCTCTCTGAATGCTTTTCTCCTTAGCTGATCTCCAATATCAGAAGTGGCTTCAGTGGCCAAAAGAAAAAAAAACCCTTGGAAACATGGGGCTACAGGGATATAAACAGTGGTTAGCTCTTTCCATGTGGGCAGTTCCATGTTTAAACTCATGAAACTACAGCCATTAAGTCTAGCCTGCTCCTTCCGTATAACTCCATGCAAGTCTTTATGTCTACTCTCTGGCAAAGTAGGCAGGTTTTTAAAGGCAACAAGGGCTCCCCATTTTCTGAATGTGGGGTGAGAATTAGGAAAGGTTGAATCAGTTCAGAAAAGTGTTGGGGTCTGCAATGCTTCTAAAGGCAGTATACTGAGATCATATTTAAAAAAAATACTGGTTTGAAGAATCAGCTAGCAATGTATTGAGCAGAGTAGTAAAAAAGCTAGAAGTATATTTGTGTAATATGGGTCTTGCCTTTTTTGTAAAAAAAAGTATGTAGGTGCCTCTCTACATCGTAGCACCCATGCAATTGTGGCTAATATATATTTTGTTGTAATCAGAGTAGCTGTTCATTGATAAGGAAATGTACAATGAAATCTGTTTATTCAAGACAGCCTGCGTCCTTCAGTGTCAGCTGAAACAAGGGTGAGAAAATGCACCATGGGAACTGTTCCACTTCAACACATATCAGAGGGTAGCAATATTGTGTAATGTGTGTCCATAAGGCAATGAGGGATATATATCTACAGCTACAAAGCTCGCCTTTGATTAGAAGCTACTGCTTGGTGGCATCAGCTGCTCAAGAATTTGTCATGCCAGCAGCTATTTAAAGCAATCCCTCTGCGTGTGAGAGAGAGCAAAAGTCAATGGTGTAACCCCATAATTCTGATTTACAATTTGAGAGGCAGGGTCAAGAGAAATGAAGAGCGGTGCTGGAATGATGGGGATAGACATAGATTTGACATATGTGGATTATCTCATGAACAAAAGCAAACACTGTAAAATCAACCCTAACAATAACAGGATGTGCCAAAAAAGAGTTAAGGTACACATTTAATACACTGAATTAAAAACAGAACATAATTTAATGTAAGTATTTTATAAAACCAGCATAAACTCACTAGTAAACTTATATTATATATCTTCAGATCAATGCCCATACATAATAAAATACAGAATATGGCCAAACACAAGCAAATTCATATTCTCAATGTGAATAATGAATTCCTTAAATATATTAGTACAAACAAAAGTTATTTGGATGATGTTTTTATAATTTGGGAGGGATCAATGGAAAGTCTTTTGAAATTTAAGGATTATGTAAATAACAAGCATGATTTCATTAAATTTGAGTTGAACTAAGATGCATCAAGGATTTTTTTATATATAAGATGCATCAAGTATTTATATATATATATATATATGACAATTTCCATCTCAAATATATTAAAAGAAATTTACCATACTCACAAATGATCAGATGAAGAAGGAATTGTAGTGCTATGGAAGATTTTGAAAAGCAAGCCAGTATATTGAGGAAGCAACTGCAGGAAATCAGATATCCCAAGAAGATCCTTTAACAAGCAAGATATAAAGCTAGGAGGAAAGGAAGGAAGGAGTTGTGGAAATCTAAAGAAAACAATAGGATTGAAACTAGGATGATAATACCTTTAACTTTTGATGGGTACAATGGACAAATCCAACAAACTATACTGAGATCAGAGCTTGGAAAAGTTACTTTTTTGAGAACTGTATTGCAATACAGTTCTCAAAAATATTTGCGTGGGAGCTGTTGACCATTACAGTACCTTGAATCTGAAAAGGGAGTTCACTCTTCTGCATTCAGAAGTAGCCTCCAATTTGCCTTTGGTAAAATAAGCAGTATTTTCTTGGAGGTTAAAAGCAAAAGGACTGGTTTTTTTGGGGGGGGCTTAAAGCCAATGATAACAGCACTACCATGCTGAAGTACAGCATCTGCATTGTAAAAGCACCTTTAGTTATTCATCTAAAGATTAAAAATCTTTGCCTGCAGTATTCTTAAAGGCAGTTGATTATATTGAAGGGCAGTGTCCTTCATGAAAAGTAACATTGCTTTTAATTTTTTTTTTTACACTTTTTAAAAAGTTGCCTGCTCATTGAGTGTCTATAATCTGCTTCAATTGTTCTTGCGGGGAAAAAAAGCAAAATGTTCTTACTGGGAAAAAATAGCAACATTGAACATATGTGTTCAGTGGAGTGTTAAATGTGCAACTTTGGCCCCATTTGGGTTGCTGATCCCATATTTAAAAACAGAATATCCCAGGGGACATTATGACAATGTTGCTTCCTCAACCTGCGGCCTTGAAAGATGACAGCATTGTCTTCACTAGTTTCATGTACTTTCAGAAATGAATTTATAGCCTTATTTTCATAATTTGCCTTTTTTGTACTTCGTAGATGTCATGTATCATAGAGACAGAAATATAGGCTTCCCCCTCCTTTCATTATCCTTAACTTCATTTTACCCTAACTGCAGTGCTGTTGTTTGTGAATGTGTGTGTTTTACATGCTAATAAATATATGTGTATAAAATAAAGGAGCAATTATACAATTAAAAAAAAAAGAAAAGTTACTTTTTTGAACTACAGCTCCCATCAGCCTAATCCAGTGGCCATGTTGTCTAGGGCTGATGGGAGTTGTAGTTCAAAAAAGTAACTTTTCCAAGCTCTGACTGAGATATTGGAATTTACTATCTGATACTCCTCGATACAAATATAAACCTGTATTTGTATTCAAGTGTGCTTCTAATTTGAAAGACCTTTTAGTTCATAGTGACACGAGGAAAAAGACTGATGAAATCAACTTATAGTTCCATTTAATAAAGCTACTGGAAATTTTCCATGTAATCAATGTACAATAGTGCCTGTGCTAATTGTGTTAAGCTTAAAGAGATTATTAATCAAGTGCATAATAAGAATTATGTCCTCAGAGGGTTCTATAATTGTAACACCAAAGGATTTATATATATTATACCATGCCCATGTAAGCTTATATATATAGGTATGACAACTAGAAGAATTATCAGAGAATTAGTGAGCATAAAAATTGCATTAAAAATAAAAGAATACATGCCCCTATGGCGAACCATTATAAGAATTGTGGACATACTGAAAATGATGTAAGATTTTGGACTCTTGAGAAGGTTACAGGAGTAAGAAGACAACTGGAAGCAAGACTGAAAAGAAGCGAATTATTCTGGATATGTTCTCTGAAGACTGTGGTTCCCATTGGACTAAATGAAGATTTAAATTGGACTCCTGTGCTGTGATTTTGGGATCTCAGTTGATCTGTCCTTTGTAGATTATGATGTTCTATGATCTTAAATTGTGTTGCTGCAACTTATATATAGATTTATTACTCATATGTGGTACTAATTGTAGTGTCATTTTTGTGCCTCTGTTGGACTATTAAGGGTTAATCCAAACCACTGAGCAATCTCAGCTGTGGGAGATTATTTGTTTAGGCTGGAATAGTAAATTCTACTGCTGTTTTTGATATCTAGGTTTAGTAGTTAATATGCCTATATTAATGTAACTGAAAAGGCATTGAAAACAACCAACATTTAATGTTGGTGAAAATTCATTATTTCCAAAATATGCCGTTAGGAAGAAATGGTGGATGTTAATGGTGAAATCCTTGCTTTATTGTTTATAATTATTATTACATTATATTAAGATTGATTATAAATTATTTTTATGCACGGATTTTAATTTTTTTGAATTTCAAAATTATCAGCCCTCATTTATGTAAGATAAAAAATAGTAAAACAAAACATCTTTAAAAACATCTTTTTTAAAAATAAAAAGGTTTAAAAACATATTAAAAAGCAATGCCAACAAAGACATAGACTCGGATAAGATCTCTACTTAAAAGGATTGTTGAAAGAGTATAATAATACAGAGAATAATAATATAGGCAGGGTTGTTTTAAAGATTACAACTAGATAATGCATGTGAAATTCATGTAGCAGCATGTGCTGTGCAGCAGAGCTGGCCTCCCAGCACCAGCATCACTGCAGCTTAACTGGGTTGGGATGGCGCAGGGCAGAATGACAGAGAGAGTGGGGCTGCACAAATGAACTGGCGGGAGAGCCTGTTTGGCTCCAATGGTGTGCCTGCATGGCCTTGACCTCACCATTGCCCTCCCTGTCAAGTTTCTTCCAGGTCAGCCGCAGTGATGTGGGTGTCAGGAGGGTAGCTCCTCAGCTCTGCCCCAACTCACAGGACATTACTGCAACATTTGAAAGCATTATACAAATGCATAACAACCTGTATCCAATGAAAAGTATTGGGTCCACAGAGAAGTGAGAGGGCATGAAAGTCCATCCATGGTAGTTGGTTTATAACAACTCATTCACAATCAACATGTGTGTACCTGTCCCTCTTCTCTTAACAATGTTGTGGCTTCAGCTGTGCATGGAGTTTTGTGTGGATCATTTATCTAAACATATTCCATGTGGATCATTCCTTCAAAGCACAAAAAGGGTGTTGTGCTTCCTTATCCTTAACTAAATTAAGCAAAATTATTTATTTTTGTAAAATAAGTGGGGGCCAGGTGACTGCCCTCTCTTCTTTATAGTGCACGTTTCTGAGTCATGCCAAAAGAAGCCCTTCTGATCTGATTTATTATTATTATTATTATTATTATTATTATTATTATTATTATTATTATTATTATTATTATTAAGGTTTATATCCCACCCGTCCTCCCAGTAGGAGCCTAGGGCAGCAAACAAAACACTAAAAACACTAAACATCATGCAAACAGACTTTAAAATATATTAAAACAAAACATGTTTAAAAACATTAAAACAAAACATCTTTAAAAACACATTTTGTTTTAAAAAAAGCTTTAAAGTATCTTTTTTAAAAGCTTTAAAAACATATTAAAAAGCAATTCCAACACAGATGCAGACAGGGATAAGGTCTCTACTTAAAAGGCTTGTTGAAAGAGGAAGGTCCTCAGTAGGTGCCAAAAAGATAACAGAGATGGTGCCTGTCTAATATTTAAGGGGAGGGAATTCCACAGGGCAGGTGCTGCCACACTAAAGGTCCATTTCCTATGTTGTGTGGAACAGACCTCCTGATACGATGGTATCTGCAGGAGGCCCTCGCCTGCATAGTGCAGTGATCGACTGGGTATATAAGGGATAAGACGGTCTTTCAGGTATCCTGGTCCCAAGTTGTATAGGGCTTTGTACACCACAACCAGAACTTGAACTTGATACCGTTTGCTTAGCTGAGTTCAATAGCTGCACGATGCCAAAACCATTTCTCAAAGTTTGCTTTCTTTTGGAAAGGAAATTTATATCTTTACACTATTTCTACACACATTGAGCAGAATATACAACTAAAAATGCAAATATTACAAATAGACAATAAAAGCATTAAAACAGTGTTCAATCAGACATGTCCAGAAATAACCAGGACTGTTCACATGGGCAGATTTCAATATATAAATGTATAAGGTATGAAGCACAGCACACTTTGCTGTCTTTGTCATGCCAGATCAAAGCTTGTCTGCTCGTCTGGGTGTTTTAGCTGTGCAGTCTGTCTGCAGTTGTTTTGATTGCATTCTTGGCTTTTTAATTTTATGGCTGTTATTTTTGGTGGTGTTGCCATCTTTGGTCTTGTTTTGTGCCACACTCTGATGTCTAATTGGCAAAGGGCAGAACTCTTTTAATAAATAAACACATTACAGAAATACAATAAATAAAAATGGTGGCAGATTTTTTTATATAAAAAACAAACCTTAAAAACTAAAGAGGAGTTAGTTTTGTGAATTCTTCCTTCCACCTATAGTGCTGATGAAAGAAAGGGGAGGGGGAGAGAATGCCAAGAAGAATGCATTGTATACCCTGTGCAAAACAATAGCAGCTCCAGAAGCTGTTTTCCTTTCTAGAGGGCCAATTGTATCAGCAAAAAATGCTGCACAACATGAAGGAAGGCCTATTATTCTTTTTCCCATTTGCCTCTCTGCACTGAATTAACTGTAGAATTTGACTAACAACAACACTTGGTCCCCTACGTCTCAGTCTGAAACAATCTGCCAATCATTTTTTTGTTGAAGGCTGCAGAATCTGACATGGACTCAAAGCCAGTGTGGAGATGAATGAAACTGAGACCATAGCACATCTTGATCCATCTTGACAGTACTGTATGGTGTGGAAAACTATTCTTACAAATATCTGTGAGCACCGTTGGAGGCCACAATCCCAAGTACATCATTTATAGTGCAATTGGTATCTCGTACTTTTTTTTAAAAAAAGAACTCCATCACAAAGTTCTCATTGCCTCTGATGAAAAAATAATGACAAACACACACACACGCACACACACTTTGTGTTAGGATTTTTAAAATAAATAAATAAAATAAAAACAAAGGTCCTTATCCACAGATCCTTGCAGATGGTTCTGTGAACAGAAATCTCCAGGCATGTAAGTTATAAATAGAAGGTCAACAATGTCACCTTTGATAGCTTCATCAGGTGCTGGAAGGACGAACGGAATCCTGGATTTAATCTCCTACCTGCCCAAACGTTGTAATCGTCACTGTCAATGCTGACTGTTCCAACCATCTGGGAAGGGTGTATATGTGTACAGCAGACACAATTCAGAAAAGATTCACATTTGTGATCCTGAATTCAGAAAAACATCCCCAGCAACTTTTGTTGCTACAAATACAGTGGATATATTACAACTTTTATCTCAATCTGCAACTAATTAAATCGAAAGATTAATTCATGCAAACTGCTATCCTGTTACAGTGAATATTTACCAGCAGAGTACCAGTAGCAGTGGCCAAGGGAGACTGGTGGCTCTGAAGTCAGTGGGGCAGGGAATCTGCTCTGGGTTTTGAGTCCAGACTTTCAAGGAGCTATATAAGGTGCTTTTAGCTGTGACAGTCTGTGGCCTAGCATTGGTGCAGGCTATGGAGAGGATCATGCTACATTGTTCTCTGCAAGTCTCAATCTAAGATCATTCGTCTCAATGATTTTAATGGGACTTACATCCTAGTTTGTAATCATTTAAGTCACAGTTTTACTTTAGATTCTAAAGTTCCACTGAAATCAACAAAACCCACTACTAAGAAATAGGAAGCCATAGGATGGGTGCTAAAGGTCCACCAAAATCCAAGTATTTTATTATACGTGGCTTGTGGATTTGGGGTGCTTATCGATTTTAACTGCTTTCGGAGTTTGTCTGAGAAGCGGCCTAGAAGAATAATGAATTAGTAAATACAAATAAATAAATCTTAGAATTTTCATTTAATTGGATTGTGGGCAGGGCTACATGCCAAGTAATGTTATATTTGGATTCTAACTTTTATGAGAAGACTTCTGCACATGCAATATTCCCACTCATGGAAGCGGGGGAAGCAATTTCCACATATTCCCCTTGTGGCTCCTTGTGCCCTCCAAGATTATGCTCCTGGGGGATTAGGGAACCCTACAGAGCAACATGGGTGCTGGCACTTGGGATGCAGGAAAAAATAGTGGAATTAGTTGAAATTGTCTCTCCTCCCATTTCTACCAGAAGGAGCATCTATTGGATCAGACTCCCTTCCAGGAACCCAGGATCCAGCCCATTATGAACCTTGATGAAACCATGTGTGTGCCAGCTATTGTGGCTCTAGAAATCTGGACTTGTTACTTGGTCTTCTAAATATTGATGCTGTCTCATCTCCATCCAAAGCTGGTATACTATCTCTACAGCGCTTCCCCACAGTCACATTATGTGTTGCAGTGGTGTAGTGCATGCTCAGGCACCAAGTTCACCCATTATATTGGGGATGTACTCTCCAAATGTCTGAAATATACTCTGAAGATCGGCAAAGTTGCTGCATCTTTGATCTACAAGCCACCAGCTCATATGCTAGGTTGCTCAAGTGAACGATTGATTCTATGATAGATGAATGATTTCTGGGAGGAAGGGCAGGATATAAATTTAATAAATAAATAAATAAATGATCAAAGAAAGAAGCCCAAGAACATATGAGAGCCACCTGTTAAGACATAACCAGAAACTTTGTTCACCTTCATTTAATAGGAGTTAAATTATCTTGGCAACACTTGAATTAAATAGTTGAGAGCTCTCAAAACTGAACCAGTGGAAAAGAATTGCTAGTCAGATTATTGCATTTTATAGAGACTGGTGGAATAGACTTCTCAACAGAGATATAGGTATATATATGTTTATAGATAGCAATATGCTTGGTAGTGAATTAAATACTGATTTAGTGAGATGGGAAAACACATAAAGAGCTCTGAGTGCCTTCCATGAGAGGCTGGATAAAGAATAAAAATATAAAAAGAATGTTCTGTTGCTGCAAACCATTATATTCACTCTTTTGACATACAAGCAATTCAGGTAAAAGATTAGTGTGCGAATATAGCTGGTGCATATGGAATTAAAACTAAATTGGTTGTCACACCATGCTGATATTAACTATGTAAACATTTCCTGTTTATTAAGATACAGTTAGTTCTTAGAAAGGTAATACAATACTGTGTTGTCACAGTGCTCGTTTTCATTCTTTGTTTTCTTTTAGTGTGTATTTTAAAGAATTGGTTTCAAAATTGTTCACCATTTTTGTCACTTGCTGGAAAATTTAGTTTTAGCATCAACTCTGTCTTCCATTTGGATTGTATCAGTCAGAAATTATAGTTCATGCATACTGTAGTTTAGTGAAGCCATAAAGATTTTTTTTAAAAAAATCCTGGCAAAGCAGTATCCCATTACATCACTGCTTCACATGTGTTTCTTCTCTTCAATATTGTTGGCTGTTTCAGGTTAACTACCAAAATTATTTGCCTGAGAAGCAAGATTTAATTGTCTTACAACTACCTCTGTGAAATACAATAGGGATAACAAGTACCCATTGATTATACTATTGGATAGAATAAGGGACTCTTATTCCTGAGTTTTTCATTCATTTTGTCATTGCATTCTCTTTGAAAGAGACCAAATGGGTCCCAGCAGGTGAAAGCAAAGAAACGTGAAAGGGCCCCTTTGATGAATGACAATAACACAACTGCCCTCCCCCTCCTTCACCCCCTCCCCCCATTTTTGGAGATTATAAAACCTTATTAAATCATGCCCTGTTAGATATTGATTGAGAGGGAGCTAAACTGAAACCAACAATAGTAGAATGGATCAGAGAATTGTGCTTTCCTCAATGGGCATTAAATCCAGCTAAGCTTCCCAGTGCTTTTTCCATGTGGGTACTTAATTTTTTTTTTAAAAAAACCATTTATTTAACTTCAAACTATTCTCTAAGGAACATATACATTCGTACCAGTGTTATCAGTTACAGCAGTGTTGAGATCTTGCAATTGTAACAATAAGAAACTGTGCCCCACAATCTTATAGGTGGAGAATTCAAGCTTTTGGTGAAGGGAAAACTGAAATATTTATAACACCTGTTGTTGAGTTCAAGAGAAGAGCAAAACACTTTTAAAAACACAAAACATAGATGGTTAAAACAAATATGTTTGAAAGATGCAGATGAAGAATAATATTTGATGTTACACCAAGATAGTATTTTGATGTTAGACCAATTGTGTTTCAAGGCTATTTATATCAGGCATCAATAACTACTTCAGGACAATCAATTTGGTCCAACTTGAATATGTCAATGTGGACAACACTTTATTGTGTGTTAATTAATTAACTTTGTGTGTTAATTAACTGTGAGTAGTGGATTTTCCATTTTATCACAGTGCCTTTCAAACTGTAGCTTCTGGAGATGACATAATAAGGCAAAAAGTACTTACATCATACCAAAGTTAATGCCAATGCTTTTGACGGTACCATTTCTGGTGTACACTTAAACCATACATTAGATCTATAAAGATCTTTGCCATAAGTCTACATTTGCTTGCTTTTCATACATATATTTTTCTTGCTACATGTCTTTATGAAATCGCAGCTGTTCTCTTCCAGAGATAGTTCCTGGGCACAGTTTACAGTATGAGCGAAAATACTGATTAAAACAATCCATTTCCAAATAGACACTGTATTATGCTATGATAATATAAGTGATAGCTAGATTCAACAAACTGTTCCGAAGTGATACTCCTCAAATTAGCCATTAGTGCAAAATGAAATAATTGTCCAGATAATAATGATACCGATATTAATTTTGTTCCTAGTATGTAAAGATAAGGACTTTCTTGTATTTATTATTAACAGACTGATTTGAAAGAATAGCACCCAGAGAGTGAGGGTGGGATATAAAAAGCCTTTCCTAGATGTAAGCAGCATAGTTGTAAAAATTAAGAAAATGAAGCAATGTAGTCCAGCATTCAAAGAAAAATGTGTGTCACCTTTCTAATAGCTAAAATGTTTTGATGTCTGATAGTTTAAACCCCTTCAAATATGCACTCATCAGTGAGGTGATTTATGATATCCACGCAGAAAGTATATTAAGGCTTTTGTTGCTACTAACATGCTGCATGTTTAAAATATTAGTATCAAAAACCACCTGACAGACGAAAATCCTTAGAAGGATAGAAAATACTGCAGTGATAAAAGGAGTGTGATGAGACATGAAAGAGCTGCATACAAAGCAAGATGCTTTTGAGAGGAAGGCATACAAAAGAAAAGAATTAATTATCTTTTTACCATATGTTTATGACCGTATTGATTTTTTTGATTGATCTATATGCTTTTTACTCTAATAGTTGCTTTGCCTGTGTTTGTCTTCCCCATGTGACATCTATCAGTGTTCACCCTTCATTTCATACCACGCCTGTTGCAATCCTCCCATCTAGCAGTACTATCTCCACAAGATGTATGTCATTAATAAATATTTTGATTATGATTTAAATGTGAAGTTTGAAAACATTCATAATTTTATTTAGATCTAACAACAAAAAGGTGTACAGAGCAATGGCATTCATCTGGGAGGGATAGAAGCCCCCATTGCTTAAACTGCAGTGATGTTCTTTGACACAGTTTCCCAAGCAAATTTTATAAATATAGCACACCAGCTACAGAGCTTTAATTTCTTAAAAATGCCACTCTGGATGAACTGGCTGAATTATAATGCTAATTGTATTTTCATTTGATTTGACTTTTCAAAGGAAAATACTGCCTGCTAGGTTTCTGTTAATAATTATCAGGGTGTGGGGAGGTGATTGTTCAAGCTTGATGTTCCTTATTTTTCAGATTGTGCAAAAATGTGCTAATTCATCCATTGTCCAGTACCTTGCAAAGATGTATCTGTCCTCTACCTAAACAAGCCAACTAAAATATAATAGATTCTGGATAAAAGAAGACTCTCACAGTCTTTTTGTTCCTCCCTGTCTAGAAATAGATTCTTACACACCTTCCTTCCAAATTACATTATGTATGCTGAGAAATACAGTTGTCAACTAATTGAGGATAAGCTATAATGAACTATTGTGCTTGCCCTTATTGCCTACCAATTATCTACAGTGATTATAATTAGGACCAATATTTCTTCTTTTCTTGGGAGCTTATGGGCAATCATCATTTGCTTATGGTTACTTTATTGTTGCACTACATTATGACATTGTTCTCTAAATATGGTAAAGGCATCTAGATCTTAAATATCAATGTTTTTAAAGAAAGAATTCCCAAGTCAGTGAATAAATATTTCATCCACATTCAGAATTTTAAATTTCCAACATATTTAAGACAGTGATGGCCACCAGTTAGGATTTTTTTTTTTTAAGGATTAGACAAATTTATGTAGGATAAGGCTATCAGTGACTACTAGTCACAATGGCCATGTTTCTACCTCTACTGACACTCACCAGATACTCTCCAAGGAAAACAGCATGCTAGGAATAAACTTTTTTCTCACAGAGCCATTGACCACCAACTGCCTTGTGGGGAGGAGTCCATTAAAGACAGAGAGGCAGGCAATAACAAACATACATCAGGGCCTTTTTCAACTTGACTGTATCCTCCCCCACCCTAAGGCCCCTGATGAATTGTTACATATTCTTTCTTTCTTTCTTTCTTTCTTTCTTTCTTTCTTTCTTCCTTTCTTCCTTTCTTTTTATTTGTTAGCCACCTAATACCAAGTGGTCTCTAGGCGAATTACAACAGGTCCTGCTGGCAGTCTTCCCATGGAAATCTGGTTGCTGACTGTAAGAACAAAGTAGTGAACTAGACGGGCCTTTGGCCAGATCCAGCAGAGCTCTTCTTATGTTCTTATATAGAAATGGCTAGTTCTGTGAGAAAAAAATGTGTTGACAATTTGTTTTAAGTTTCAGACTACAGATTGTTAAAAAAAAAAGTCAGCTGCAATACCTGCCAATGCAAAAACATGAATAATCAAGGCATCTTTACATCAGTGAAACTGAAACAGCCAACTGAATTAAACCCAAGCATTTAATGCAGTTGTAGCTTGGGCACCAGCTTTGCCCAGCATGAGATGAAAAGATTCCAGCATAGTAATGTATTTTTTCAAGAGGAAGTCAATCTTCTTCTTGTTGATCACAAGCTGAATATGAGCCAACAGTGTGATGTGGCTGCAAAAAAGTCAAATGCTATTTTCAGCTGCATTAACAGAAGTATAGTTTCCAAATTGCATGAAGTACTAGTTCTCCTCTATTCTGGTTAGGCCTCATCTAGAGTACTGTGTCCAGTTCGCATACAAACTGGAACAGGTTCGGAGAAGGCAACGAGGATCATCAGGGGACTGGAAACAAAGCCCTATGAGGAAAGACTGAAATAAATGGGCATGTTTAGCCTTGAGAAGAGAAGATTGAGGAGAGATAAGATAGCATTCTTCAAGTACTTGAAAGGTTACCTGAGGAGGGGGTTGGTTCTCCAACACTGGAGGCGTTCAAGAGGCAGCTGGACAGCCACCTGTTGGATATACTTTAATTTGGATTCTTGCATTGAGCAGGATCTTGGACTTGATGGCCTTAGAGGCCCCTACCAACTCTACTATTCTATGATTCTATGATCCCATAAGCCAGCCAGGTAACTGGAAGAATTTGGATTAATATCCAATGGGACTAAATAAGATTCCCACTCCATGTGCCAGTTATAGCATGGAGTTTCTCACCAAAATTTCTTCTGGCAAACATCCATCTTATTTGATGGGGAGATCTGTGATGCACCCACTACCACCATGGTGAGCATGAGCTGCATTCATTTATAGGCATGCATGTCCTTTCAGACACTTGATGCGCTTTAGGAGACATGCATATTCATCAAGCCAAATCACATGGCCCTCTTAAATGATGAGGTGAGGCTTGAGTGAATGTGATTTGAAATATTCCCCTTGTAGTTAAGTGGTCAAGTTATCACTTTGCTACATGTCTCGATACCAGATTTCCACTTTATCACGAGATGAGAGAATGGGTCGAAGTAGCTTCATGGTGAAATGTAGCCATTTGATAAAAAATATGACCCAGGTTTTATGGTGATGCAGTCTCCTGGCAACTTTGCCATGCTGTCTAAAGGGAATAAAATTTACACTTCATTTTTTACAGTCCAGATGATCATACTAATTAGCCCTTGAGTTTTGATCCTAAATAATACTTCCCCTCTTTCTCTTCATGATGCTTCTCAGCACAGAGAGAAACAATCACGTCAAGTGTGACATCACACCTTTTTCCTACATGCTTCCAGTTTTCGGCACCAGAAAGAAACTGGGTGAGATATTGCACTTCTCATGATTATCCATCTGCATAGTGTGGATCACCGAATGGGGTGGGGGTGGGGAATCCTCTTGAGAATGTTTGCACTGCTCCTTTATTCCAAATAATATGAAGAGTAGGGTGTAAATTGGCCTAGCCTTTGTATTCATCTTGACTGTTGATCTGACAGATCAACATCTTTAAAGGCTATGTAAGATTATTGGAAAATATAAAATAAGATATTGGTCCACAAATTGGTAATCATATCAAAAAGTTTGGTTAAGATCTCTAATCATATAGATTTATACTCATGAAACTCGGCCAATTCAGGAAAGACCTTGGTTTTATAGTTTGGTCTCCTTTATTTTATTTTATTTTCACATCATGTCCTCTGGTTGTTACCATTGTATTTAGCTCCAGATTAATTAATTTTTACTAAATGCCAATTTACACATGTGCATCAGAGGGAGATTATTCCTTATAGGCCAATTAGCATCTCCTATGGAAAAGCTCAAATAAAGAGATTTTGCTCAACAGTGTGTGTGTGTGGGGGGGGTTGGAATAATGGAAACTTTCTAGCTATATTACACAGATCTAGAGAGAGGTTGTTTCCTTACCTACCCTATTCTACCAAACCTTGATCATTCCCTAAATGATGTCTGGCACCTCCCCAGACCTTCATGCTCAGAATTTTAACTGTTAGTTCTTCATGTCACTCCAAGAATTCCTACCCATGTTATTTTTATTCCTTAAGTACTGCAGTAAAGGCTTTTTAAAAATCCTAACTGGAGGTCCATCTGCACTATACATTTCAAGCACTGTGATACCACTTTAAACAGGATGGCTTCCTCCAAAGACTCCTGGGAACTGTAGTTTGTTAAGGATATTGACAGTATCCATGTGAGTATTCCCTTCACAGAGCTGTAGTTCTTAGAGTTCCCTGGAAAGAGGGATTGGTTATTAAACCACTCTGACTTTGTAGCTCTGTGAAGGGAATACGGGTCTAACAACCCTCAGCACCCTTAACAAACAACAGTTCCCAGGATTTTTGAGGGGAAGCCATGACTGGTACAACAGTTCTTTAACTGTATAGTGCACATTAGGGTTAGAGATAAGGGTAGAGAATAATCTTAACTCTTACTTATTTCCCGAAACTCTCTCTGCAGTGAAAGGTCAAGTCTGTAAAGAGGTTTAGAACAGCCATGTTAAAAGGCAGGCAGAGCATTACAGGCAGGGGGTTGCCAACCCTGCTTTGATATAGATATCTTTGCAGAGGTTCACTTGTCAAGCCTTACCAACAGCACAATCGTAACCATATCTACTCAGAAGTAAGTCCTGCTGAGTTCTATGGGGCTTAGTAACTATGTTTAGAGCTGCAGCCTTCAGGGGCATCCATCTTTACTCCTGAGTGCTCCCATCTAACATCTCCACAACACTAGGCTCCCTTCTTCCTACAATGACCTTCTGGTGACTGGCCTGACCTGAGGGCAATTAAACCCTTTTTGCCAGAAGCAAGTTGGGTATATTAAATGTTCCCCACCGAAGCTCCCCAGAGCCAGTGTGGTGTAGTGGTTAAGGTGTTGGACTGCAACCTGGGAGACCAGGGTTCAAATCCCCACACACCCATGAAGCTCACTGGGTGACCTTGGGCCAGTCACTGCCTCTCAGCCTCAGAGGAAGGCAATGGTAAACCCCCTCTGAATACCACTTACCATGAAAACCCTATTCATAGGGTCACCATAAGTCGGGATCGACTTGAAGGCAGTACATCATCATCATCACCGAAGCTCCCTAAACAGGAATGATCCTGTCACTTCAGCTGGACCTGGGAACACCCTCATTTAGCTAACATTTCTATTTTAATTTCCGATCTGATAATTTTTTTTTAGTAGTATGCTCCAAGCAACTGTGGTTGATGCTTAACATATGCTTAATGACATCACTAAAAATAGCATTGGAGGAGGAGAGAAAGATTTACAACACAAATACAATCCTTTGTTATGTTTTCTCAAAAGTCCCATTAGTTTACAGCACAATCCTAACCATGTCTTCTCAAAAGTAAGTCCTATTGAATTCAATGGGGTTTACCCCGGTATGTGGGATTAGCACTGCAGCTTTACTCCCAGAAAAGTGATTATTGGATTAAAGCTTCATATTGGGAAAGTTTTCAAAACACTGCCCTCTTCAATAGCCTAGGAAAATTTAAACTTGTTTTACTCTTGCACACTACCGCAAAAAAGACTGAAAGTTATACACTTAGTATAGGGTTGCCAGGTCCATGGCCTGATCCTGATCCTGTATCTTTAGGAGAAGAGAAAGTCAGCCAAGTGCAGGTGTTCTTGCAACACTGTAATGGGAAAAACCACAAGGTAGAATTCTCCCTTCCCCCTGCACAACTTTTAAAGATACAAAAGACCTCTTGGAAGCCAGGCCTGGCAACCCTAGTGCAAATGTAGTCTGGCTGTGGAATCAAGAAGCAATGGGGTAGTCAAAATAGATGCTTATTGATCCAACATGTTTTGGACCCTAAGCATAAGAAAAGGTGAGGCAGCAGATCTAAATCTTGAATCCATATTACACTGAATTTCCCAGAAGGGGGACCAGTAGGGTCCAAAACATCAATACAAATCTCTCTTGACTACTCTATTGTTTTTTGCTTCCACTTTCTGTTCCTTTTGTGGGTTCCTATTTTTGCATTTTTTTAAAAAAAATCTAGCCTTCCTTCCACACTGCTGTTCATTACAGCTGGATACAGATTGTCTCAAACAACCTTTTAAATCAGAGGCTTATTGAATTTCTATTACCTCTTAGTAAGGAGTTAAATATGGAAGGAAAATCACCCTGGTGTACCTGTAGGATGCAAATATTTGCTGTAGCATGCAGAAAATTATGAAGTTGGTAGCTTATCAGGATTCTGTGGACCTTTTTAAAAAATTCATCAGCATTTTTGTGTGAATTTATCTTAATAAACAATTTTTGTATGCACTTTTGACTAATGAACTCATTTTTGCAAGCCATCCTTCTAATATAATATATTTTGTATGTTATTTTCATGAATATTTTCATTTTATGCACATTTCCCCGTAATATATGCATTTCTGTAAACAAGAACTGCATCACAAAATTTGGATAGATGTGAATTTTGAAGGATAGCTGTTTTGATTTTTATGTGGTTTTGGAAACAGCAAATTTGATAGATTCACCTTTAAACCTATCTCTGTCCATTAGCCTTGATGGCTTGGGCTGATGGGACAAAGAGTATGTCATCATACTTGATTTAAATTGTAGAAACATTTTTGGCTAGGATCTAACAAGCTGCTTCTAGAAGACGTCATTGGTACAAAATCCTGCAAAACGTATGATCAGAGATGATAAATGGGATGATTTTACATACCATGGGTTAATGATTCTATCAAGCCACCTTCAGCTTCGACTGTTTCCAACCTAAGAGCTGGATTTAATACTTTGCAGTGCATGCGAGTACAGAATCTCACCCAAGGCTACACTGGTGCATAGAACTCCTTTCTCCTAATTCTCATTCAGTGAGCCTGCCCTCCAGCAGTGCCAAAGTAGCAGCAGCCAGGATAGAAGCCAGTTTCTTGTGCCCATCCTAAGGCACTTGGAGTGAGTTTCCAATGCTGGCACATACTTCAAATTTTTAATTTTCACAATGTTTCTCTTATTTTTATCAGAGTAGAGGTGGCCACTTACATCCACAGTAGAGTTCCCAGGTCAGAAGCATCCCAAACGCTGAGATTTCAGGGCAGATCGTACTGATGTCACAGGGGCGGGCTGTAGTGATGTCATGGGGTGGGCCCAAGTGATGTCACAGGGGCGGGACCTAGTGATGTCATTAAGCATGATACCTTAATCATCAACCACAGTTGCTTGGATCATACAATTCAAACAAAATCATTTCTTTTATTGGAAATTAAGATACAAATCTTAGCTAAAAGATAGAGCCTAGGTAGGGGACATTTAATCTAGCCTACTTGCTTCTCGCAAGTTGGGTTTAAATGCCCTCAGGCCAGCCCAGTCACCAGAAGGCAAGTGTAGGAAGAAGGGAGCCTAGTGTTGTGGAGATGTTAGATAGGAGCACTTGGGAGTAAGATGGATGCCCCCAAAGGTTGCAACTTTAAACACATTTACCAAGCACCATAGAACTCAACAGGAGTTATTTATGAGTAGATATGGTTTCGATTGTGCTGTTGGTAAAGCTTGACTAGGGATCCTCTGCAGAGATGTCCATATCTAAGCAGGGTTGGCAACCCCCTAGCTGGAATACCCTGCCACTACCTTTTTATATGATTGCTCCAAGCTTCTTTACAGATTTGACCCGTCACTTCAGAAACAGGTCTCAGAGATGAGTAAGATTAAGAAGATTCTCTACCCTCTTCTGTCTACCTTGTGGGCTGTGATAAACTCACTTTGACAATCAACACAATTCCAGTGAGTAATTATTGACAGAGAGAAAACACGCATGGTTCACTCTACCTTCACAGACAGCAGCTTGGGAACAACAACAATTGCAGTCACACTTCCCAGTATGTGAATTTTCTTTTACCACTATAGGGCAAGAAACAAACCGTTATGCATCCAACAAGGTGCACCATCAGTGGGTTTAAGGGGGTTAAGCTGAGCGCATGGAACCAGCTTCTATGGCTGTAAGGAAGTGAGGTTAAAGGTAAATGAAATGCAAACAGAAAAAGAAAAACAAAAAACAGTGATGATTTCCTAAATCCAATACCATACCAACCACAACAAAATTCCTATCATTATTATTATTATTATTTATTAGATTTATTAGTCGCCCATCTGGCTGGTTGTCCAGCCACTCTGGATGACATACAGAATAAAAACATACAAATACATTAAAACATTAAAATCTCAACAGTAGTAATAAACCTAACCCACCCCAAAAGCCTGTCTGAAGAGCCAGGTCTTTAAGGCCCGGCAGAAGCTCATCATAGCAGGGGCATGAAGGAGATCGTTTGGGAGGGAATTCCACAGAGTGGGAGACACAATAGAGAAAGCCCTCTCCCTAGTCCTCACCAGTCTAGCTGTTTTAACTGGTGGGATAGAGAGGAGGCCTCTTGAGGCTGATCTTGTTGCGCAGCATCCTGGCAGCCAGTCAGCCACAGTCACTGAAATCCCCATGCACCACAACCTGACCCAGGATCTGCAGCCAGTGCAGAATGCTGTGGCATGATTGCTGACAACATAGAGACCCTATCAGCAGATAATACCTCTACACTGGTTGCCGATTTGCTACCAGGCCAAGTCCAAGGTGTGCTTTCCATGTTACGGGTGCCACATAGTACTTGTTCTGCTCTTGTAAGAAATCAGTCTTTTAGTGTGGCAGCTACACTTTTGAACTCCCTGCCTATTGACATTAGGCAGACACCTTCATTGTACTCTTTTCAGCACTTGCTAAAAACATTTTTGTTTAGGCAAATCTACCCAGGCAGGTAGAAGCTATTGTGTTTTTTATCTGTTTTTAACTCATTGTTGGTTTTATTATTTTGAATATTTTTAACTGTTTTTGCCAATAATTTTATTGTTTTAATTCCTTCTGTAAACCACTTTGAGATTTTTTTCAATAAAGGGGTATATAAATCTTGTAAATAAAATACATAAATAAATTTTGGAGTCACTGTGGCCCTTGGGTCTCTTTCCACTTTTAGCAACAAAGGAATCTACCTTACACTGACTCAGACTATTTGATACCATCTAGCTCAGTACTAATGACATGGACTAGCATTGGCTCTCCAGGATTCAAGGCAATAGTCTTTTCCAGAAATTGAATTTTGGACCTTTGCATGCAAAGCATATGCCCTGCCACTGAACTACAACCCCTTCCCTGTTTAAAAAAACTATCTTTTAAAATTGTTCTTTTCAATTCACTAATGAATGCACATCATACCTAGAGCAGATCCACATAATTCATTTAAAGCACATTAAACACACATTTGAAGCACAAACCTCACTACAGAATCATGAGAACTGTAGTTTGTTAAGGGTAGTGGGCACAATAACTGTGAGGGGGAAACTATACTTCCCAGGATTCTTTAGGGGAAGTCATGAACTTTAAATGCAAGTTGGATGTGCCTGCATGTAAATTGTTTTAATTAATTTTTTAAAAGGGAAATGAGCCATAAATTTTACTGGGTGACCATGGGCTACTCACACTTTCTCAGCCTAATTTGCCGCTCAGGATGAAAACAGCAGAGAGGAACCATGACCACCCCGAGAAAGAAGGGCACACTTAAAATGTAGAGGAAGTAATAATTTACAACCATAGTGTGAAATCAAATACTTATAGGGACATAGTATGAAAAAATATTTATATAAGCATGACTGTCAAAGATGTTTATTATTTACACCAGCTGTAAAGATATTTGTAGTGCAATCCTATGATTGTTTACTCAGGTGCAAGTCCCAGTGTATTCAATGGGACTTACTCAAACAGGGAAGCATGCACAGAACTGCAGCCTCAAGTGATAAGGAACACTCACCCAACCCAAAATTCAGAATCATGCCACTTTAAGCTGTTTTGCAACTGTTTATACTTTTTATGGTTATTGGATTTTAAAGGGATTTATTTGTTGTGAGTTGCCTTGGTTTCCAATCGACAATCCTACCATCCAGGGTTGTAGGGAAGACTCCATTCACACACACACACTGGAGATTTAAAAATACATAGATCCCATATAATAGTTTACTGTCAAAACCAGTTGGTCATTGCAGGACATTTTTTTTTAAAAAAAAACAGTATTAGTTTCCTACATAATAAAAGCAGTGATACCTATGTAAGCCTTGCCTAATTCCTTTAAAAAATAGCCTTGGAGGGGGAGAGAAAGATTTACAACACAAACACAATTCTTTGCTATGTTCATTCAAAAGTCCCATTAATTTACAGCACAATCCCAACCATGTTTACTCAAACATAAGTCCTATTGAATTCAGTAGGGTTTACTCCAGGTAAGTGGGATTAGCATTGCAGCTTTACTCCCAGAACAGCACGTATTGGATTAAAGCTTCATATTGGGAAGGTTTTCAAAACAGTGCCATCTTCAACAGCCCAGGAAAATTTAAACTTTTTTGACTCCTACACACAACAGAAAAAAAGACTTTTGGTACTGCTGAAGGGTATATACTTAATTTATTTGATTTTCAGATAAACAGGAAAAAACAACAATTTTCTATATCTGCAATGCAGACTAGGTACTGCCTGGAGGCCCAGAAATCCCTTGTCAATCACAACCCTGACTTCACTTATTGGCTACAAACCTGAAAGGGCAGGGTTAGAGCAGCCAGCTAAGAGATAATTTCATTGAAGTTGTAGGGGGGGCTGTCATTTTGGTGTATATCTCGCGAACCGGACTACCTAGAAACTTATTTTTTTAAAAAAATGAAAGCTGAGAGTCCGAAGATTAAGCTGTCTCACCTGGAGATCTGGAGAAGAACCCAAAAATCTGGAGTCTCCGGCCAAAACCAGACATGTATGAACCCTAATACAGAGTCCTGAAAGAATGTCATGGCTTTTACAGTAACACCTCTTTTTGAGCACTAACAAAAGTCCAGGATAGGATCAGGTTATACATGTTCATGCTTCTTAAGACACAGGGTTGTCCTAAAATGGGCCTTGCTGGATCAGGCCGAAAGCCCATCAAGTTCGACATCCTGTTCTTTCAGTAACCAACCAGATGCCTATGGGAAGTTTCCAAGCAGGGCCTAGTGCAACAGTGCATTCCCCACTTGGGATTCCTAGCAACTAATATTCAGGGGCATACTGCCTCTGCAACTGTAGGTAGAATCTAGCCATCATCTGCTGCAACGGCTTGGGAATGGCTTCAGTGGCCTGATGACATGGACAAGGTGTTTGCGATGAATGCGGCCAGCAACATGTCCTCTTGACCCTTCTTGGCTTATTAGAGCTTGCTGAGAGCATTTGACCAAGTGGATCCAGGGTGTGTTCACTGCAGTGGGAGGGAATGGTTCCAGCCACCCTGAAGGAGGTGGTGATCCAACCGCTACTGAAAAAGTCCACCCTGGACTCATTGGTTTGGGACAAGTACTGCCCAGTCACAAATACCCCCTTCTTAGGGAAGGTGAGTGAGAGGGTACTGGCACAGCAATTGATGAAACAGATTATCTTGACCTGTTCCAGTTTGGGTTCAAGCCTTGTTATGGGACTTAATCAGTCTTGGTCACCCTGATGGATGATCTTTCTCAGGAGGACAGCGGGAGTGCAACCCTATTATTCTTACTTCATCTGTTGGCGGCTTTTGATACCATTGACCATGATATCCTTCTGGGCCAACTTGGAGAGATGGGTATTGGAGGCACTGTTCTACAGTAGTTCTGATCCTATCTCCAGGGTCATTTTCAGAGAATAGCATTGGGCTATTGTCTTTCAGCTCCCTGGCAGTTGTGCTGTGGGGTGCCGCAGGGTACAATATTTCCCCCCATGCTGTTTAACATCTATATGAAACCCTTGGGAGTGGTCATCAGGAGATCTGGGGCAAGGTGTCATCAATATGCCCTCAAATCTCTGTAACATTTGAATTGGGAGAGGCCGTGCAAGCCCTGGAAGACTGCCTGAACTCAGTGGTGGGCTGGTTGAGGTCCAATAAACTGAGTCTGAATTCTAGCAAGACTGAGATGCTGGTGGTTAGTGGCTCCCGAGTTTGGATAATTGGCTTTGGATGGAATGCCTTTTACCAGCTTCATCTGTTAAGACAGCTGTGGCTGTTTCTGGACTGGGATAGCCTAACCACTGTTGTTCATGGTCTGGTAACCTCCAAGATGGATTAATGTAATGCTGTCTATGTGGGGCTACCCTTGAGGTTGGTCCGGAAGCTGCAGCTGGTACAAAATGTGGCGGCGAGACTGCTCACTGGGGCAGGGTATAGCCAACATGTCACCTCACTGCTGAAAGAATTGCACTGGCTACCTATTAGCTTCCAATCTAAGTTCAAGGTTCTAGTTTTGGTGTACAAAGCCTTATACAGCTTGGGACCAGGATACCTGAAAGACCGTCTTATCCCTTATATAACCAGTCAATCACTGTGCTCTTCAGGTGAGCCTCTTGTAGATACCAGCTTGTCAGAAGGTCCATTCCACACTACATAGGACGTGGACCTTTTGTGTAGTGACACCTACCCCTTGGAATTCCCTCCCCTTAAATATTAGATAGGTGCCATCTCTGTTATATTTTCGGCCTACTGAAGTCCTTCCTCTTTCAACAAACCTTTTAAGTTGAGACCTTATCCCAGTCTGCATCTGTGCAGGAATTGCTTGTTAATATGTTTTTAAACCTTTTTTTCAAGATGTTTTTAAACCTTTTTTAGAAATGTTTTTAAATATGTTTTGTTTTAGCATATTTTAAAGTCTGTTTTATGACGTTTTTAGTGTTTTTAGTGTTTTTGTTTGCTGCCCTGGACTCCTAATGGGAGGAATGGCGGGAAATAAATAAATAAATAAAGACTAAAGGCTAGTTGCCATTGATATCCTTATCCTCCTTGCATTTGTGTAATCCTCCTTTAGAACCATCTAAGGTAGTGACCATCACTACATTTAGTGCAAGCAAATTCCATAATTTAACTTACATGATCATAGAATCATAGGACAGTAAAGTTGGCCCATATAAGGCCATCGAGTCCAACCCCCTGCTCAGTGTAAGAATCCAACTGGTAGCATACCTGACAGATGTCTGCCCAGCTGCCTCTTGAATGCCTCCAGTGCTAGAGAGCCCATCATGATAATTGGTTCCATTGGCATACTGCTCTAAAAGTTAGGAGGTTTTTCCTGATGGCTTCTGGTAACTTGAGCCCATTATTCCATGTCCTGCATTCTGGGATGATCAAGAAGAGATCCTGACCCTCCTCTGTGTGGCAACCTTTCAAGTACTTGAAGAATGCCATCATATCTCCCCTCAGTCTTCTCTTTTGAAGTCTAAACATGACCAGTTCTTTCAGTCTCTCCTCACAGAGCTTTGTTTCCAGTCCCCTGATCATCCTTGTTGCCCTCCTCTGAACCTGTTCCAGTTTGTCTTCATCCTTCTTAAAGTGCGGTGTTGAGAACTGGACTCAGTACTGAAGATGAGGCCTAACCAGTGCTGAATAGAGGTGAACTAGTACTTCACACGATTTGGAAACTATACTCTGTTAATGCAGCCTAAAATAGCATATGCCTTTTTATGCAGCCACATCACACTGTTGGCTCATATCCAGCTTGCGATCCAAGTTCCTTCTTTCATGTAGTATTGCTGAGCCAAGTATTCCCCATCTTATAACTGTGCATTTGGTTTCATATTCCTAGGTGTAGAACGTTGCACTTATCCCTGTTACATTTTATTATGTTGTTTTCTGCCTAATGCTCCAGCCTATCAAGATCACTTTAAATTCTGTTTCCATCTTACAGCTATCCCTCCCAATTTTGTATCATCTGCAAATCTGATAAGCATTCCCTGCACCTCCTCATCCAAATCATTAATAAAAATGTTGAAGAATACGGGGCTCAGGGCTGAGCTCTGTGGTACCCTGCTTGTTATCACCTCCAATCTGAGAAGGAGCCATTGATAAGCACTCTTTCAGTATGATTCTGTAGCCAACTGTGCATCCACTGATAGTTGTTCCATCCAGCCCACATTTATCTACTTTGCTAATCAGAATATCATGGGGCACTTTGTCAAAAATGTTGATGAAGTCGACATGTTTTATGTCCACAACCTTCCCACAGACTACTAGGAAGGCTACCCAATCAAAAAATGAGATAAGATTAATCTGGCAGGACATGTTTTTGATAAATTCATGTTGGCTTCTAGTAATCTCAGCATTGTTTTCAAGGTGCTTACAGACTGACAGCTTTATAATCTGCTCCAGATTTTCCCAAGTATTGATATCAGACTGATTGGTCTATAGTTCCCGTTTCCTCCTTTTTAGCCTTTTTGAGGATAGGGACAACATTAGCCATTGTTAATGTGCAAAGTATTTTCTTTTGTCTGACCCAAAGTATTGATGACAACATTATTGATTTTCAAAGTATTTTCTTTTGTGTGACCGGAATCTTCCAACATTCCCCTTCATTGTATGCTCCAGTGTCTAATATTTTGAGAGAGGGAGAAAAATGCCTCTCAGTCCATGTTCTCCATACCATGCATAACATAAACATTATTATGTCATTCCCTTGCTCATCTTTTTTTTCTAAGTTAAAAAGTCCCAAAATGTTGTAATCATCTACAGCTTTGAAAGGGAATGGTGCAGGTAGACCTAGGTCCTGAGCTGCTGTAAGATTTAAATGCGTATCCCAGTCCAACACCATATGCCCTTCACCACATACCTACATGAGACACTTTGATGAAGCTAAATGCTAAACTGAACCCTCAAAATAACCATTACATTTGCTGTAGAAGTCACCAGAGGTGGTGGTGGTGGTGGGAACAGAACTGATCCTGATTTTGCAACTTCTCTGTTACAAGTCTGAGCTACACCATTACATTAACACAATTTGTGCATTTAATTTTCTCTGTTAAAACTAAAATAAAGTTGATGATGCTTTTATAACACACATTTAATGTGAATGCTAAATTATACACTGTTACATTGAGTTAACATGTTTCACATTGATATATTTTTATTCACTTGCTAAAAGTCCCTCTTCCATGAATACTTGTGACGATGAAGCATTTATCCGCTACTCTTGCATGCCGAAGAGATGGTTATTCTAGTCAAGAAACCCAATTTCCATACATTACAATTATTTGGGATTGTTACTAATGTATGATAATGTAAGGAAAGTGTAGGCTTCTTCAATTTCTAGGGAGGAGTTATTTTATATCATTAAGTTACAGTACTTTCACTTTGCACCAAATTCTCTAGATCAGTAAATTTATTGCTGGCTGATTATTCAAACAGAAAAGAATGGGCGGGAGGGGGATTATCCAGCTTGCTATTCTGTTCCTCTAGAAGAAATATTTAACTCCAAAGTGGCCTTCAACATGGCATTTTTAGGCATCTAAGTTCAATTTTAAATAGCTTTGGGGAAAAAATGGTATCCTGATCTTATTATAGAGCACAATCCAAACCCCCAGATCTGCTGACCGGAGGTGGATAGGATGGGGCAGAGGTGCTCCTCCATGAACTGGTTGGCCGCTGTGAGAACAGGATGTGGGACCAGATGGGCCATTGGCCTGATCCAGCAGGCTCTATTATTATTATTATTATTATTATTATTATTATTATTATTATTATTATTATTATTATTATTATCTAAAATTTATTCGACACCTATCTGACAGGACAACCTGTCACTCTAGGCGACATACAAAGGAATAGAACAAAACAACATATCAAAATATAAATCAACAGGTACATAATAAAAATACTAATCACAGTAAAAACCCCAATATCCGACCACCCCCTTAGCCACCTAACTATAGTACATTTCATTCATCTGACTGTACAAAGAGCCATGTCTTCAGCTGCCTCCGAAAACACAGAAATGAAGGGGCTAGGCGAGTATCAACCGGTAAAGTGTTCCACAGCGTGGGAGCCACAATGGAGAAGGCTTTAGACCTAGTACCACTTAATCTGGCCGCTCTGATAGATGGAACCACAAAAAGTCTAGCGGCTGAGGATCTAGTCCGCCCATCTGCTCCAAGAAGAGAGAGTTTGTTCTTCAGATAGATCGGACCAGCATCAAAAAAGGACTTATAAGTTAAAGCTAGTATTTTAAACTTCACCCGCAGCACTATCTGGAGCCAATGAAGTTCCCAAAGGATTGGGGTGATGTGTTCTCTCCTATGGCAGCCCTTTATGAGTCGAGCCGCCGCATTCTGGACGAGTTGAAGCTTACGCAAAGTTCCGAAAGGGAGACCAGCATATAGAGCATTACAATAGTCCAGACGGGAAAGAACCAAGGCACTAACTACAGTTGGTAAAAGATGCTTTGGGAGATAGGGGCAGATTTTGCGAATGAGGGACAGGTGGTAGAGTGCAGTCCGACAAACTGCTGCTATCTGAGCCTCCATCGTCAGTTGGGAGTCCAGGATGACACCCAGACTTCGGACTTGGTCACTCAAGGAAACAGAAACTTGGTTGAAAGTCACTTGAGTTATTCCTAGTTTGGACCGATCACCTACCAAGAGGATCTCAGTTTTATCAGAGTTTAGCCGCAGTTTGTTTTTAAACATCCATTCCCCTATTAGTTCCAGCCCTTTAGTCAGTTGTGTTGCAGCAGCCTGTGGGGAAGATTTAAAGGCCAAGTAGATTTGGGTATCGTCTGCATACTGATGAAATTGCAGACCCGTACTACGAATAAAGTCACCCAACGGTTTGATGTAAATGTTAAAGAGCATTGGGGCAAGAATCGAGCCCTGTGGCATGCCACAATCTAACGGCCACGGTTCCGAGATCTCATCCCCCAATGCTACTCTTTGGGTTCTCCCGCTGAGATAAGAGCGGAACCAACACAGAACATCTCCTTGAATGCCCATGGTCATTAAACGATCTAAAAGAATGTTGTGATCGACCGTGTCAAAGGCTGCTGACAGATCGAGAAGAGCGAGGAAGGTATATTCTCCTCTATCGAAGGCTCTTCTCAGATCATCGACCAGTGCGACCAGGGCCGATTCGACCCCATATTTTGGTCTAAACCCTGACTGAAGGATGTCTAAGTATCTACCTTCATCCAGATGTGATTGTAATTGAATAGCCACCACGCGCTCAATCGCCTTCCCCAGAAAAGGAAGATTTGAGATCGGTCGGTAGTTATTCAAGACCAGGGGGTCCAGGGCCGGTCTTTTTAAGAGAGGAATTACCCCAGCATCTTTAAGTACAGCTGGCAGCAAACCCTCTTCCAAGGAAACATTAACTATATCCTTAATCCTGTCCCCCAGTTTGAGCTTGGCATCCATCACCAGCCAAGATGGACAAGGATCTAATAGGCAGGAAGAAGGGTTAAGAGAACCAAGAACACTGTGGATATCTGCAAGAGATAGAAGTTGAAAATGGTCCCAAATAACGGCTGCATCCGGATGTAACAGTGGATCAGGATCCGCAGCTGATGGTATAAGCTATGTTCTTATGAGACGATCTTCACTGGGAGGGGGCATGTCTGCCACAAAGGCTCCTACTATGCCCATGGAAAGCTCTGCAGAAATGGATCTACTGACAGCGGTAGACAATGGTAGACCTCAAACCAGGTTGTCCTGGGGGAAGAGTGGGGAAGAGGCAGCCCTCAACTGCTGAATCCGAAGCACCTTCATTCACCTGATGGGCCCTAGGATCAGGCCTATTACCTACGAGTCTACAGCTGGGGTAGTTAATTCTCCCCCATTTGTTTCAATGTGATGGGGAATTTTGAAAGATGGAGATCCTCCAGGTGAGGGGGGGAAAGGAAAATGTTAGTATAGACAATACTGAGCTAGATGGACCAACGGCCTGACTCAGTGAAAGGCAGCTTCTTACACTTCTATGTTCCTATATAGGAGTTGATGTGCACACAATTTGCAGGCCTTAGTCGTGAATGGCTGAGTCCCTGGCTGCTGAGCACTCACACAAGGACGCATTAGTTATGGTGTCTTTTGTTTGCTTTCTCTCTCTTTCTCTCTACAGAACATTTCCTCGTCTGTCAACAATGGGGGATGCAGTAGAACTACAGAACCAGCAGGATCAGCTGCATCTTGCTTGCCTGCCAGCCTGCCTGTCAGCCTCCTTGCCAGCAGAATTGTCTCTACCTGCAGCTCTCAGAGGTGTGGCCCAGCAAGATCTTTAGCTGTAGAAGTCCAAGGCAGTGGCCTTGGGCACTGCCTATTTTGTGTCAGTAAGGGCTTAAGCTTATAAGTAGGTTTTTCAGAATGGCCACTATGAAGTAAGACGGCTGCTGTTGGCCACTCAATAGAATAGAATAGAAAGAACTCCTCCAACACCAGATGTGTGGCTGCATCAGTGGCTACATCACTCTCTCCAGAGAAGGACCTGGAGAAGGGTCTTCTCTATAGTGGTGCCCCAGTGGTGTAACTTTCTCCTCTTGGAGGCATGGATGGTTATACAATGATGGGGCTCTACTGTATATTTGTTTTCTCTCTCTATGTATATATATTTGTTTTTTCTAGCTTTTGCAGACTAGATTGATTTGAGATTTGAGCCTGTTTTGTGATATTTTGTGGTGTTATTTATTGATACTGTTGACTTTTTTATATTATGTTCTGAAAGGTTTTTAATATATTGTTTTATTCTTGCTATGGAAGCCGCTTTGAGGTCACCTGCTGATGAAAAGTGGCATACAAATATACTAAATAAAGAATATATAAAACTTATTGACATTGGCATTGCCACAGACTGAGAACTGATTCCCTCAAGATGCCCCCCTGCATATTATTTTGAGCTCTCAAAAGGAAAAACGGTGTCCTTTGGCCAGCTTTATTTGACTTATATCCTTTCCCCCTAGTTTTTCCTTGGTTTTGGAAGCCTCCTCCAGTAAATGCCATGTCATTTCAAACAAGACAAAAGTCATTTTAACTGAGAAGTCTCCTGATCTGACTGGCAATAGGGACATCCATCACTTATGGTTTTCAACTTCTTTATTGCTCAGGTTCACACTCTCGTGCAGACTTCCCCAACCTGGTACCCTCCAGATGTTTTGGACTACAGTTCCCATCAGGCCTAGTGGTCGGGGATTACAGAAGTTGGAGTGTGAAGCATCTGGAGGGCACCAGGTTGGGGAAAGCTGCTGTCTTTGGTGTTTCTGGGACCTAGAACTCAACAGGACTGCAAAAACCAGGAAAGGACACCCCCTCCCCCAGCACACACAAGAGATCCACATTGGAACACTGTATGGCTACTGTATGTTAGAAGGTCTTTGCCATTTTCTTTAAAGAGTGGTCCAGATCGCCTTGGATCTAGTTAATAAAGAATGGCATATCCAGTCACATAACCAGAGCTTAGAAAAGTTACTTTTTTAAACTACAACTCCCATCAGTCCCAGTCAGCATGGCCACTGGATTGGGCTGATGGGAGTTGTAGTTCAAAAAAGTAACTTTTCCAAGCTCTGCACATAACTAAATAAATATTAATTAATATATAATTCTTGGTCACATTGTTTTATCCTACAATTTAAGTGGATGGATGTGGGGATGTGATCATGTATAGTAGGATCATAAGAGTGGTGTTATATGCCCAGCCATACTAGATGTGCCAAGACTATTATTGAGGGGTTCGCATTAGGGATGTCGTTATCCATCTGTCATGGTAATCCATCTGGGAATTATGACTGGATACTATCAATAAAGAGCCAGGTAGGATGCACAAGATTTTTTGGAAATTCTGCTTACTGAAACCTTCCATGGAGTTTGTGACTCCCTATCACCATGTGGTGGAACAGCAGAAATAATAGACTCATAGAAATGTAGAGTTGGAAGGGGCCTACAAGGCATCGAGTCCAACCCTCTGCTCAATGCAGGACTCCAAATTAAAGCATCCCCAACAGGTGGCAGTCTACCTGCCTCTTGAATGCCTCCAGTGTTGAAGCCCCACAACCTCCCTAGGAATAGGTTCTATTGTCATACTGCCTTTCCTTATGTTTAGTTGAAATCTGGCTTTCTGTAACTTGAGCCCATTATTTCATGTCCTGCACTCTGGGATGATTGAGAAGAGTTCCTGGCCTTTCTCTATGTGATAACCTTTCAACTACTTGAAGAATGTTATCATATCTCCTCTCAGTCCTCCCTTCTCAAGGCTAAACATGCCCAGTTATTTCAAGTAGCTCCTCATAGGGCTTTCTTTCCAGTCCCCTGATCATCCTTGTTGCCCTCCTTCGGACCTGTTCCAGTTTGTCTGCATCCTTCTTAATATGTGGTGTCCAGAACTGGAGGCACTACTCAAGATGAGGCCTAAACAGTACCAAATAGAGCTGAGCTACTACTTCACATGACTTGGAAACCATACTTCTGCTAATGCAGCCTAAAATAGCATAGTTTTTGCAGCCACTTCACACTGTTGGCTCATATTCAGTTTGCGATCAACAACAATCCCAAGATCCTTCTCACATGTAGTATTGCTGAAACAATTATCCCCCATCTTATAACTGTGCATTTGGTTTCTTTTTCCTAGGTGAACTTTGCATTTATCCCTGTTAAATTTCATTCTGTTGTTTTCAGCCCAATGCTCCAGCCTATCAAGATCACTTTGAATTTTGTTTCTGTCCTCCATGGTATTAGCTATACCTTCCAATTTTGTATGATTTTCAGTTTGATAAGCATTCCCTGCCCCTCTTCATCCAAGTCACTAATAAAAATGTTAAAGAGCACTGGGCCCAGGACCAAGCCCTGCAGTAACCTGCTCATTACCTCTCCCCCCTGATTGAGAAGGAACCATTGGTAAGCACTCTTTGAGTGTAATTCTGTAGCCAACTGTGGATCCACCTGAGAATTATTCCATCCAGCCCACATTTAGCTAGCTTGCTAATCAGAAAATCATGGGGCACTTTGTCAAAAGCTTTGCTGAAATCAAAATATATTATGTCCACAGCATTTCCACAGTCTACCAGGGAGGTTACCCTATAAAAAATGATATAAGATTAGTCTGGCAGGATTTGTTCTTGAAAAATCCATGTTGGCTTCTAGTCATCACTTGCATTGTTTTCAAGGCTGACCACTTAATAGTCTACTCCAGAATTTTCCCAGGTATTGATGTCAGGCTGACTGGTTTGTAGTTCCCAGGTTCCTCCTTTTTGGAGATAGGACATATTAACCCTCCTCCAGTCATTCAGCATTTCATCTACCCTCCACAATTTTGCAAAGATAATAGACAGTGGTTCCGAGATATCTTCAACCAGTTCCTTCAGTACTTTAGAATGCAGTTTGTCGGGCCCTGCAGATTTGAAGTCATTAAAAGTGATTAGATATTCCTTGGCCATTTGTCTATCAATTTCAAGCTTCAATCCTGCCCCTTCAACTTCACATTTCCCAGGGAAGGTTATAGACCCTCTTTCGGGAGAAGACTGAGCCAAAGTAGGAATTGAGCACTTCTGTGTTTTCTTTGTCATCTGTTAACATTTTGACATCTTGATTGAGTAATTGTGCCACCATTTCTTTTCTCTGTCTTGCTTATACCTGAAGAAAGCTTTTCTGTTGCTTTTACCATATCTCGCTAACCTCAGCTCATTTTCAGCTTTAGCCTTGCTGATGCCATCCCTGCAATTCCATGCTACCCGTTTGTACTCTTCCTTTGTGTCCTGGCCTTCCTTCCACTTCCTGTATGTGTCCTTTTTTGTTTTCAGGTCATCTCTAAGCTTTTTGTGAAGCCACATTGGCTTCTGCTGTCTTCCCCCTTTTTTCCGTTTTGGAATTGGTTGCCATTGTGACTTTAGAATTTTCTTTTTTAGAAACTCCCACCCATCTTGGACTTCATTTCTCATTAAGGTTGCTTGCCATGGAACCTTACTTACCATTCTTCTGAGTTTATTAAAATTGGCTTTCCTGAAGTCCAGGGTATGCATATGGCTACTCTCAGCTTTTACTTTCTTTAAAATCTAGAACTCTAGTATAGCATGGTCATTTTCCCTCAGAGTTCCCGTAACTACCATTTCATCCCCCAAGTCATCTCTGTTGGTTAGAATCAAGTCAAGGATAGCTAATCCTCTAGTTGCTTCCTCCACTTTCTGTAGGAGAAAGTTATCTCTAACACAAGTCAGGAATTTCTTGAAGGGGCCATGTTTGGCAGAATTTGTCTCCCAACAGATATCAGGGTAATTGAAGTCCCCAATTACTACTACATCAAGTCTTCTTGAAACATTGGTAATTTGCTTTTCAAAAGTTTCATCCTCGTCTTCTCCTTGATTGGGTGTTTGGTAGTAGACTCCAACCATCATGCTCCTTTTACTCCTTGACCCATTAATTTTAATCCAGATACCCTTGGCGGAGCTACCAAGCTCATCCTCCTGTATTTCTGTGCAGGGATATATATTTTTAACATACAGCACGACTCTGTCTCCCTTTCTATTCCTTCTGTTCTTTTTGACAAGTTATATCCTACAATTGCTGTATTCTAGTCATGGCAGTCATCCCACCAAGTTGTAGTTATACCTATCAAGTTGTATTTACTCTCCTGTATTAAGAGTTCAAGTTCGTGCTTTTTGTTTCCCATACTCTGGGCATTAGTATATACAGACATCAAACAGCATGTGATTTATACCCTGGCTTCCTTCCTACATTTTTATGAAGACTATTACTGGGCCCCATTAGAGCTGTTCCCTCAGTTCCTCTTACTGTGCACAAGCCTTTGTTAGTCGTTACCACCAAGTTTAAGTCTCCCTCCCCCTTAAGATTCAGTTTAAAGCTCTCCTGATGAAGTTCTTCATGCTGTGGCCAAACACATTCTTCCCAGTCCTTGAGAGGTACAACCCATCACTTGCCAGCAGTCCATCTTCCAGGAAGCCTAGTCCGTGGTCCCAGAATCTCATGTCGGCACCACCTTTGTAGCCAGTCATTCACCCAGAGTATTTTTCTTTCCCTTTCTACTCTTCTAAGTACTGGAAGGGTGGATGAAAAAACTATCTGGCCCCAAAGTCCTTGAATTTCCTTCCCAGAGCTTCAAAGTTTGATGTGATTTCTTCGTTGCTTGCTTGGCAGTATAATTCATTCCCACATGGATGAGAGTAAAGGGATATCTGTCAGGATCTCCTCGGCATACTTTGGTTTCAATCCCACACAGTAGGAAGTCTCCCACCACTACTACTCTTGTTGTTTCATTGCCTCTGCTTGACTGAACTTCAGCCTCTCACTCGCTGTCACGTGGGGTCTCCTGTAATTCTTCCCCTGCAGGCTGTCCTCTAGTCTCATCCTCAAGTGCCTGGAAGTAGTTCTGCAGAATTTTTTAAAATGCACTCCCTCATTTCTTTTCACATTTTGTGGATCAATATTGTGTAGAGTTCTAGGTTAAGGCATTCATCAGTCACTGCCCTGATATGTTTTCATACTGCTTACCCACAGAGCTGAATCCCTTTGCACTGGTGCTAGGGCTTTGACTTATTGCTGTAATAATCTTTTGTAAACCGCTTTGTGAGGTCTGCCTCAAAAGCCGTATATAAATGCCTTAAGTAAGTTTAGTAAGTTGGACTGAATGACCCAAGCCTCACTGTCACAGCTCATGGGATCAGAGGTCACAAATACAGCACAGCACAACATGCACCCTCCATGTCTTAGAAAATGAATGAAAATAAATCTGCTATCAGTACAGATTTAAAAACAAAACAAAAACGATACCAAGTGGTCAAGATGTCCACCTCATCAAGTCATTTCAACATTTAGAGCAGGGAACCTGGGGCCCTCCAGCTGTTCTTGGACAACAACTCCTACCATCCCTGACCATTGGCCATGCTGGCAGGGGCTGATGGGAGCTGAAATCCAACAACATCTGGGGGGCCACAGGTTCTCTAGCCCAGGTCTAGGGGGAAAACACACTCTAAACCAATGATAGTTGAATGAGCCCCCTTGTTCTTTCTTTATTAATGAACCTGCAAGAGTGAGTGGCCTTAACTGGGCAATCCTTTGCATATCCACTCAGAAGAAAGTGCCACTGAGTTCAATGCAACTGTGGAAGAATGGTGCATATATGTTCATTTGTGTTTGAACTGAAAACTATTCTGTGAACTTTGTGACTGCCATGAAGCCTTTTACTGTTACAGTGTCTCGTTAGTCTTCAGAAACTCTCAATAAGCACCTTTAAGACCCCAATATAAGTATCACCTTTCCCTTATGCACAGGGTATCCTTTTAATCAACCAACAACCTTAGTTTAACATTTATCCTGTCTCTAGTGCTCGTGGTATTTTGAGTGAATGGTGGCAGCAGCAGATTAAGGAAGCCTGTCTTATACAAAGTGAGGCTGAGGGTACGCAGAGATCCCTGACATGGATTTACTCTCAGGATTGCAGCATGAGCAGAATTACTTGGCTGCATTTCATTTTTCTCCCAGTGTGCTTCTCCCAGAGTGTATGATCCTGGAAGCCATTGAAATCAGTAAGATTTCTGCTAGTGGTTTGAATGGGATATGGAATGCACTCTGACATTGCAATCCTATGCACATTTACTCAGAAGTAAACACTGTATTCAAGGGCAGAGCAATCCAATTGCTGGGGGAGGGCAGGGCTGGCAGAGGAGGAGCTGGCAGAAAGCTCCTTGGGATACTCCTCCCGCTCAGGAGCTGCCAGACTAGCTGAACACCAGCTCTATCAGGAGCTGCATGCATGAGCTGGCAGGGAAGCACCGGCTCCAACAAGCAGGCATCCCAGGGAGTAAGAGCTCCCCGTAGGCCACAATGGGAAATAATTAAAATTATTTTACTTTGCCTGCCTTTTGGCTGGTGGAGTTTGCGAGGGGATCGGGATCTGTGGAAGGGATCTGAATGCGAGGAGGGTCTCGAGTAAGTCCCCTCCCCGTGGCTCCTCCCCCACCATGCCTCTGGAATGCCCCAGCAGATCCCAGAGGATCTGTGGCATCCAACTCACCACAGCCCAGTGGAAAGGTGAGTTGGATTGCACCGTAAGGCTGCAATCCTAACACCCAGGGGTGTAGTTATCCGTGTATATCTTAGGGGATCTTAGATCTCTTACCTTGTTGGGAGCAGGGTCCCAGCAGGGTTCTATGTCTCCAGCATCCTATGAGCCAATCTGCATGAAAGGGGAGTGTGTTAGCCACTAAGAAGAGTCTTCTAACATGCTTCCTTGTCCTTTCCTGATGATTGGAGCCAACCAGAGTGGAAGGAGGTGAGTCAGCCACTAAGAAGACTCTTCTCAGTAGCTAACACTCTTGCCTTTCATGCCTTTTGGCTTCTAGGGATGTCTGTTGTTGTGGGAAAAGGCATTAAGAAGGATCTCATTCTCAAACCAGCAGCAAAAAAGGGGGAAGTGGTGCGGCTTTGACTATCGTGAAGGGACCCTGCACTTCTGAATTTGCTACTACACTACTGCTAACACCACTTATCTGGGAGCAAGTCCCATTGAATTCAGTGGGATTTACTTCTGAATAGGCATAGTTAGAATCACATTGTAAATGCATTTCATTTGGACTTACCTGGAATGTTTGAAGAATGTTCCTACATCTTTGCCTTGAAGGTAATTTTTCTAATTTATTTTTATTGTTCATTTTATTCAGACATTTATGTACTGCCTTTCACATCCAGTCACAAGGCAGTGAACAGCAACTTTAAAAATGCAAGCATCACCATGAAAATTACAATATATGAAATGCAGCTGAAAACCCAGGGCAGGGCTAACGTCAGTAGCCAACTTACTGGAAATTAAATACCCAGAAAGGTTTGGGAGCATAGGCATGTTTTTAGTTATGGGTCAAAATGCCATTAGAACTCATTATGAAAGCCAGGCAAGGACATAAGAAGAGCCCTGCCAGATTAGACTAAAGGTTAGCTAGTCCAGGATCTAGGCTCACAGTGGTTAACCACATGCCTATGAGAAGAAAGCAAACAGATCTCCACTTAAATGTTGCCCTTTTTTGTCATTAACAGTGTTTTACACTTTAATATATAATTATATGTTTTTAAAGATTAACCATGTTTGACAAAGTCGTATCTTCCCTATGCTTCCATGTTAGTTTCTGTTGCAGAAAATCCTCAGCTTTCACAATCCTGCTGTTTTCACTGTTTGTCACCTAATTAAACACAAAAACCTGTGAGAAAGGCCCAGTTAAACCCTCCTTTCTAACAAAAGAGATTTCTCAATAGGTCTGATGTTAAGTGCATTTTGATATGTCTTGTGAAACCTCTTCATGAAGCAAAATGTTTAGCTACTCTTCTGCCACATGAGGTTTGTGATTGTCCAGAGTTACACAGAAGGCACTGATATCTAACTACAAACATTTCAGGAGCACAGAACATTATAGCTGGTCTAATTGTCTTTCAAAAAATATGTTACCTGCACACTGGCTTCATCATATGAATGTGTTTTTTTTAATGGACTAGGGCCACTTAACAGCATTCACCAGGGTTATCCCAAGGATAAAAAGCATCTTCCCTAGGCTAAAATAGGATAAAAAGCATCTTCAGCTCTACTCCCAACCCTCTGGCCAGTTTTGCAGTATTGCTAAGCTGTGTGGCTTTTATGAGGCTGCAAAATATAGCAGTGTAACAGGCTCCACTGCTCGTAGGCCTTCCCAGCTATGTTCATGAAAAGGGTCCAGACCTACCTCTCAAAAATCTTGCCTAGCTCACTGTAGTCAAGCCATTGAGCTCAGGTGGATGCCCCCTTCAGCTTGGCACCCAGACTGAAGGCCCAGCTCACCCACCCATTAGGCCAACCATAAATCTTATGCTCCACTTAAGGGCTGCTTGGTGCATACATACAAGTGCTCTCTCCCTCCATTGAAATGAATGGAGCTGTATAAAAAAGAGGGGACCCTCAGCTGATAAAGCATCTCAGCCTGATGACTCAAGAGCCAGCGTTTTTAAGAAAAACGCACAGAAGAGAAACTAAATGTTACAACGCCTAGAGAAGTTACATGCCCTGCTGAAGCTTATCAGCAAGAATACGTGCTGGGAAGCTATTGTGTGATGGCTAGCTTGGAATGCAGATATGGGTGGAGAAATTAATGTGCTGGGTGCATAAGAAATGATGGGCATGCATAAGTTAGAAGATGAACCAATGGAAAGGTGGCAGGATGGCATTAGGGGGCCAATTAGAATGTGTCATGAATTTTTGCTTGCATTGTATAAAAGTGTAGCACCCCCCCATAAGGGGCGTGCTTGTTTTGCGAATTATTGCCTTGCACCTCTTCTGGCCAGAATGAAATAAAGCTTGTTGGACCCTTCAACCTGGGTGTGGTCTTTTGGCTGTACTGCGCACCGGGCAACAAACCCATTTGGGAGACAACAAGCCCTTGTGACAAATCATCAGGGTAACAAGCAAGTTAGACAGCTGTGTGAGCAGTGGGTAAGTACCATCCATTTATTTATTGGCCGTCCTGGGCTCCAACTGGGAGGAAAGGTGGGATATAAATAAATGAATAATCACCTAAACTAAATGGTGAAAGACTCCCATTGAAATCACTTAATTATAAGGTGATTGTGATCATGAAAATCCACCCTCAGTCAGGGAAAGTCTTGAGTGAGCAGACGTTGGGGGGGCTCTTTCAGATGAGATGTTTGTTGTGCATTTGCCCTGCCTTATTCACTGAATTTTTCAGATGGTTCTATTCTTAAATTGCTCCTGTTCTTGAAACAAGCTATCATTGTTTAGATGGAGGCTGTCATTACCTGTCATGTCAAAAAGAAGACAATTTCCCCAAAAATACAGGGTGGGCAGACCATAGCTTGGTGTGTCGGTGCTCCCATTTGCCCCCCCCCTCCTGGCTACAGGCCTGCCCTGAATGTATCATCAGTAACTAGAACCAGAATTTCACCATCTTCCACTACCTTTTGAGATGTGAATAAATAGGAAGATAATCTGTTTTACATTCTTCCCTCCTGCCCTGGTCCCTTTCAAACAGCCCTTGTATAATTGCCACTTAATGTCATTTTTTTAGCTGATATAAACAAATAATTACAAAGAATCACAGTGCATTTAATTCAGTATTCTATTTCCTGACTACTTCTTCTCTAGCCCATAGACCCAAGGCAGACTACAGATTGATAAAACAAACAAAAGGAAAACCATAAAGACACAGAAGATCTGAGAATGAGTGAGGAAGTTCACATATATTGTGTACTGAAAAATATATTTGATTTTCTTAGCAATTTGGAGAGAGGGAGGGAGAGTGATAGGATGATATCCAATGTCTCTTTCCCCTGCAACTCCCTGTGTCCCCCAGATCTGTTCCAGAGGGTCCTCCAACTCTCTAAAGTTACAGGAGTGAAGAGGAGGAAGGGAAGACCCATTACATGAGAGGATGTTCATTCCACAAGTGTATTGGCACGATTGGATATTATCCATATGAGATAAATAATGTTTGCTCATTTTTATTTTAGTTAATGTATTAATGATTTTTTTAAAAAAATGTATTTCATTTTTTGGAAATTGTTGAAGAACGATACAGAAATCTTTGAAATAAAATAAATAAATAAGATGGTACTCTAGAACACCTAGCCAGTTCAATATTGCTGAATTTTGCATAAACAACTGAAAGCACAGACGTGCTAGAGAAATGGTGTAGAAAAAATATCCAGCATCACACTCTGAAAAGTGGAAGTTAGAAAGTGAAGTTTAGTTTGGGAATGAGCAGGTTTGGGAAAACATTTTCTTCCTTTCTGAAAAAAACATTTCTACTTAACACACACAAACACACACACCAAGCATGATCAACAACCTGATAGTTATGTCAAATGAAAGATGCTAAGTAGGATAAAAAAGCAAGTGGCATAACCTTTTAGTGTTACTTTGAACAAGAATCTGTTCCTAGATTTATTTCCATGGTTCTCACTGAAATCTGACTGCCGCTTTACCTGGCCATCACTGACACTTGAGCCTGCACTGAGTCAAGGAGCTGCAAATCTGGGAAGAGGAAAAAGTGTACTGCTGCTGCAGATTGGTCAGTTCTGTCCCATGCAGGTAACCTGTAATATGCGGCTATCACAATAAACATAGGTTTTGTTCTTTCTTAGATGACCTCAAACTTACCAAGGGAAATATTTTAACATTGCAAACTCTCCTTAAAATATGGGAAATGTGACACTTCCAAAGCTTTATGATATCTCTTTCCCAGCAAAATTGCCTTGGTCTTGTTTATTACACCTAGATTATTTTCTCCAATTCTGGAAAATATCTGAAACTATTAAGAGGTAACATTCATTAGATGAATTATATTGTTGTTGTGTGCCTTCAAATCGATTACAACTTATGGTGACCCTATGAATCAGAGACCTCCAATAGCATCTGTTATAAATCTTGTAAGTTCAGGTCTGTGGCTTCCTTTATGGTCTTCCTCTTTTTCCACTCTTCTTGTTTGGCCTTCCTCTTTTTCTACTCCCTTTGGTTTTTCCAAGCATTATTGTCTTTTTGAGTGAATCATGTCTTCTCATTATGTGTCCAAAGTATGATAACCTCAGTTTCATCTTTTTAGCTTTTAGTGATATTTCTGGTTTAATTTGTTCTAACACCCAATTATTTGTCTTTTTTGTGATCCATGGTATCTGCAAAGCTCTCCTCCAACACCACATTTCAAAGGAGTTTATTTTTCTCTTATCCGCTTTTTTCACTGTCCAATTTTCACATCCGTACATAGAGATCGGGAATGCCATGGTCTGAATGATCCTGACTTTAGCGTTTAGCGATACATCTTTGCATTTGAGGACCTTTTCTAGTTCTCTTATAGCTGCCCTCCCCAGTCCCAGCGTTCTTCTGATTTCTTGACTATTGTCTCCATTTTGGTTAATGACTGTGCCAAGGTATTGATAATCCTTAAGTTCAATGTCCTCATTGTCAGCATCAAAGTTAAATAAATCTTCTGTTGTCATTACTTTAATCTTCTTGATGTTCAGCTGTAGTCCTGCTTTTGTGCTTTCCTCTTTAACTTTCAACAACATTCATTTCAAATCATTACTGATTTCTGCTAGTAGTATGGTATCATCTGCATATCTTCTGCATGTCTTCTCATTGGGTATCAGCTATGTTGGAGCTGTTACCCTTGGAAAAATGTCATGAGGCTGGAGGATCTGTGGGAATGAAGGAACCACAGGAATGTGTCTGATCATGGTGTCCTGCCCCATGGTTGTATCACTCTCACACACAGCCTACAACTCCATGCTGACCACTTCCCCAAAACAATAAAGAGAATGTCTGTGGGTCTCCCTCAATATGCCAGTTTCCCCTATTCTTGTATTCTTATTTTACATTCCTATCAACATGAAGTTAATGGGAAGTAAGTGACTGTTTCCTATTAATGTTTGCCCTAGATTTAAAAAATGTAATCACTAATTCTTTTTGGGTTATCCCCCCACCCCAATCAGATACAGAAGGTTTGAACAGTATCACATTTAAGTACTTTGTGGTGCCTAATGAATTACAGACCTCCTGATTAATGGCACTTGCTCAGCATCATATCAATGGCATATGAAATATACAAGAACCGAGGGGGTGGGGATGTGATGGAGAAACGGTGTTTCTGCCTAGTGTGTTTTTTCCTATGATACATGCCAGGCATCATCAAAACTGATTTTTTTCCCTTCTGCTGCTCATCTTCTGTTTCGTTTTGTTTTTTAAATTCTACAAGTGTGCATTTCTGTCTTGGACTGGTGCTCGCTTTCACGCTCTTTATCATTCAAGTGGCTTGTTGCAGATTCTGCTGAAACATCAGTACTCAGCACTGACTGTTGCAATCAGTAAACTTCAATTCCCTAGCCTGGCATGAGGAGTGAAGAAGTGAGAGTGTGAGGAGAGGAGGAGGAGGAGAAGCTGAAAGCATACAACGTTGGTCAGAAGCATGGTCAATTAAAAAGATAGAGCACACCTAGACATTTGTTAGAATATATTTCACCTCCCACTGTTTTATCTTGTGCAAACTGAGACACTCCTCATGTCCATTGGAAACTATTCTGCAGAACAGTCAATGCCATTATTCCACAATTGTTTTTGGAGCTTTTTTTTAGTGTTGCAAAGTGTTGCGATACTTCACATATGCACAGAAATAGAAACAAAAGAGAATGATTTCCTATAGGAAACTTCACTAAAATTACAAAGTAAATCAGACATATTTAAAGTGACTATCTGAACTATATCAACTGTTTTAATATTGTTGCTTCCTCCCTGCTAAAACAAGATCAGCACAGGACATGTCTTGTTTCTATTATTTGGGCTGATTGCAGGTGTTGCCACCACTCACCACATGCTCAGAGGCACATGTTACTAAATTCTTCCAAGCTACACAGCAAGTGGATTGCACTATGAAAGACCAACCCAAATGGTGTTTGCATTTTGACAAATTTGTAGGGCAGTCCAGTATCTCAGATAGGAGGTCAAGTCTCTTGCTCCCCTGGTGCATTCACTATAATTGTCCAATTTCCCTGTTTTTTAAAGTTTGATAGAAATATATGTTGGCTATAAGTACATTCTTAAACTGCAAGGTTTTTTGCCTATTAGTGAATTTCTCTGCTTTTAAATCTGGGAGGTAAGAAATGGGATCCTGTCCAAGTTTGCTGAGAATGGATTGATTATTTGCATGCTTATTGAATTCACTGGGATTTACTCCCCTGCAATCATGCTTAGGATAAGTGAAACTGACCACAGGGGATGGGGAGGAGCTGGAGGGGAGCAAATAAGAGGGGGAGGAGAGGAGAAGGGCAGGTTCGATCATTTGCATGTTTATTGAGTTCAGTGGGATTTACTCCCATGCAATCATGGTTGGGATAGGTAAAACTGACCATGGGGGGAGGGGAGAGGAGAGGGAAGGAGAAAGGGAGAGAGGAGCAGAAGGAGTGGGAAGGGAAGGAAGGGATTGGAATGGGAGGGGCAAAGGAAAGGGGAGGGAAGGGGCAAAAGGGAGGTGATGGGAGGAAGGAGGAGGGGAGGGCAGGTTTGATAATTTGCATGCTTATGGAGTTCAGTGGTATTTAATCCCATGCAATCATGCTTAAGATAAGTAAAACTGACCATGGGGGAGGGAGGGGGGAGGGGAGGGGGGAGGAGGGGATTAGAAGGAGATGGGGGAGGGGGGAGGGGAGAGGGGAGGGGGGAGGGGGGAGGAGGGGATTAGAAGGAGATGGGGAGGGAGGGGCAAAGGAAGGGGAAGGGAAGGGGCAAGAGGGAGAGGATAGGAGGGGATAGGAGGGAGGAGAAGGGAGCATGGGTCTGTTCATTTTTATACTTTTGTGTTCAGTGGGATTTATTTCTGTGCAATCATGATAAGGATAGGTGAAACTGACCTGGGGGAGGGAGGGGAGGAGGAGGGGAGGAAATTGGATGGGTGGGCACTGGGCAGAGGGGAAGCCTCCTTTCTTTCCAAAAGGAAAATATTGTGAACAGTATCATTTCTTTTCAGCATTTCCCCCGGCTTTTTATTCTACAGCAGGCTCATGTAGCCTCCCACCCAAATTTAAACCATAGCTGTCCCTGGCCACATCCACACCAGACCTTTTTTTTCACTTTGGACATTCACAGCTTCTCCCAAAAAATCCTGGGAAGTGTAGTTAGTGAAGGGTGCTGAGAGTTGCTAGGAGAGGCCCTGTTCCCCTCACAGAACTTCAGTCAGAGTGACTGACTGTTAAACCACTCTAGCCGCAGGAGCTTTGTCAGGGGAGTAGGAGTCTCCTCTCAGCACCCTTCACAAACTACACTTCCCAGGATTCTTTGGGGGAAGCCATGACTATCTCAAGTGAAATCAAAGTCTGGTGTGTGCCTGCCCCCCTCATTAGGCCAAGCAGCTGTGAGTCTGGCTTTAAAACAGACAGTTGGTTCTTACTGAGCATGCCCAACATTATCATTGAGTTCAATGCACAATTTCTTAAATTAATTAAAAATCAGCCAGGCATTTTTTAAACTTTTAAGCTGCAGAAGATGAAGGTCAGAGTATGGGGCAAGTTCAGTAATAGGATTGCAGGTACTCAGTGAACATGGCTGACTTTTAATTAATTTCAAGAATTTATGAGAACTCTAACAGAAAAAAAGTCAAAAAGGGATCTGGGGTTTCTCTCTCCCTTTTTACATTTTGAACTCTCGATTCTCTCTGACTGTTTTGTGTATCACCACGAAAATGTAGAGGGTTGTTAAGCAAGCGTTTCTGAGTTCAGGACTATAAGTTTTGTAAGGTTTTGTTTTGAAATGAGCTTATGGGAAACATCAGAATGGCATGGGGGGTATTTTCAATTTAACATTGCGATTCCAAATTGTGTCATTTTAAGATGCCTTCAGTATGATGCCTTTAGTCAAGGTATTGGTTAGTGTATGAAGCCCAACCTAGAAGCAACAGCAGCAGACTTGATTGACTAAACCACGATTTGCCTCAATCACATATAAAGGGGGAAAGGGGTACATGTCCCCTCAGGTGTTTTCATCCTCAGCTTTGATATTAGAAATGATTTTGGCAGGGAGGAAAGAATTTGTGGAAAGCAAGTGGTGGGCACAGCTTCTTAGATATGTGTGTCACTTTTTGTTGTTAAAATCAGACACTAGCTATATGAATGAGGAAAAGCCCAGTTAAACAAATGGGTCTACCTCTGTCGCATCTAGTTGGGCTCTGACTTCTCTGTTCTTGTCTTACCAGTAAGCTCTGTTTTAGGCTGTCAACAGCATGCCCTAAGGCAGAACGAGAAGTTCTCAGCAGGCTGAAGCCTTCATCAGAGAAATAAAAGATCAGAAACTAGGATTTATTTATTAATATAGCAGAGACCATCTGCTCGTAAGTTCTGCATGTAGAACATACTGAGCCACTCTCTGATTTTGGTCTTTGTGAAAGTTTGGAAGGAGCACCATGGAAACAGTCTAGTACAAAGATATAAACTGAATTCGTACACAATTACATTTTTTTTACACACACACAGAGAGAGAGAGAGAGAGAGAGCTTGAGCAGAAAAGGGGGGCTGCTTAATCCTTTCTTCTCCAGCTGTTTTTCTGTTCAAAACCAGTTGCTCAGAAACCACTGTCCCCTATGAGGGAAAATATATAAGCACCCATCTCCTTGCCCATAGGGAGAAAATCAACTGGGGAAGTGGGATTTAGCAGATAAACATGTAATTCATAAAGCATTATCTGCAGACAGGAAAGGAATGTCACCACTGAACAGCTCATTTGTGCTAGGGAGGGGGAAATGGGCATTCTTGGGGTGTGTTGGTATGGATGAAGAGAGTATTTGGGTCTATAGGCCCTCCTTTTTTCCAAGCTCACCGCTGACTCTCAGGATTCTTTTCAAGCCACACTCCTCCTCAGCCCTGCTCCTACCCTCCTCTGGCCTAGCTAGAATGTGTCCTTGAACTGCGATAATACCTTTTCCTTGACTTTGGACTTTTGCATGACTAAAATATAGCGTATTGCAGCCTTTCCAACCTTTGGGTCCCCAGATGTTGCTGGACTACAATTCCCATCATTCCTGATCATTGGCCATGCTGGCTGCAGCTGATGGGAGCTGTAGTCCAACAACATCAGGGGACCCAAAGATTAACCTATTGTACAAAGGTAAGAGTTACATCCACTGCCCAGCACTCTTTTGCCTTTATCCATGCCCATCACTGACATGTCACTCCTGGAAGGTTGCCATGAGGGAAAGTGGTCCTTGGGCTGACACAGGTTCCCTGTCCCTGGCTTATTAGGTTTGGGGCATATGCGCCATGAGATTTGTAAAAAACCATCAACCCTCTCCTCCCTCTGCTCTAAGGGGATGTTTATGAACAAAGGTCAAGGCTTTTTTTTGTTTCCCATTCTCCGGGTCATTCCTCCTGCACCCTGTATACTAATCCCATGCTCAGATTCAGGACTGACAGCCCCAAACCGAAGCCTTGTAGCCAGCGCTAAACAGCACAGTTAGGAACGTCTCAATGAGGATGGAAAGAAGAATAAATCTGTCCTCCTGAGAGACCTCAATAGCACTACAAGGCTCCCATTTCAGGCTGGCTGGGACCCTGAACAGAAAACATTCATGTTAGGGAGTTGGGATACACAGCAACATTTTGTTGCAGTCCCCACTTTACTATTGGGAATGATTGCTACATGATCGCAAACAGCAGGGGAGGGCTCTTGCCTTCATGTCCTTTTATGGGCTTCCCAGAAGCATCTGGCTGGCTGATTTTGGAAGCAAGACATTAGACTTACATAGATCTTTGGCCCAATCCAACAGTGTTCTTTTTATGTTCAATGTGAAAGCAAACTTGCCAGCTGTGGCTTCTATTAAGTCTACATTATTTAACAATCCATAATAACATAACTAAAAAATAATAATGAATTACTGCTATTGCCTCTGGTAAATGGTCTCCTTTTACATAGCGCAGGTTACAGAATGGGAGCAGATGGCACTTTTACAAGAGCAGCAAGAATTTGCTTTAGCAGATAATGGAATAACTGGCTTTATAAAGGCTAGTCAGTGCTAAAAACAAAGTGCTTGGCAAGGAAACACACTCCAACAGCCTAGTTGTCCCGTGAACAGGTTATAACATGGTTTTATTTTGTTGTCTTGATGGAACCTTGCCTGTATTGTATATCCAGACTCAAAGGTCAAGGTATCATCTGCACAGCACAATGAGACTGTGTTGCAACTGGATCCCCTGGCACAGCTGTATTTGTAGTAAAGCCAAATCTTCAATATGCTGGATGCTACAGATCACACTGCCTTTTCTTCTTCTTCTTCTCATACACATGCGGACGCGTGTGCGCGCACACACACACACACACAAAAGCACACATACACAGTGCCCTGAGGACATCTCTAGAGAATCATGCTTCTCCATTTAATATGATAGGAAGGGCTTTGATTTCATGACAAAATCACTGTCTCTCAAAATCAGCAGATCTGAGGAATCGCAGTTCAGCTTTCTTCAAGTAATTTATTTCCAGGGGTGAGGGAATGCAGCAGTGTGAGGCATTAACTAGGGATGGGAGAGAAATTTGATTCAGTTTGCATTTAAAGGTAGACTCACTTAATTTTCACTTTCCGAAACAATATGTGGATCGACTAAATTCACACATCTCCAAATTTTGTGATGTGGCTCTCCAGCCAAGTAATGTATGAAAATATGCATTTATTAGGGTAAATTCTGCATATACATGTGTATCAAATAATATACAAAGTGCATTAAATAAGGAAATTGTTTTGCAAAAATGTATATATTAGGCAAACTTACATACAAAAATGTATGCAACATTGCATGCAGCTTGGTGGAGAAATTTGGAGAAATTCACTCTAAAATGTTCATGAATTTTCATGAGGATTTTTTTTAATGCAAACTGGTATAGAAAATGTTGAGAACTGAACTTAAGTTTGGAAAAATGTAAAACTGAAAGAAACTAAAAGTGATAGATTTGCCCATCAATTTTGTTACCTTATTAGGCAACAGGAAGAAAATCATACTATCTGCAAGTTTAGATGGTATGTTGGGATTTTTTAAAAAGTTCCTCTTATTTAAAATACCTGTAGTTTAGTTCTCTGCAGATATAGAAAACCATTCCTGCTTCATCAGAAAAAGGCAGATGAACCTCAGGAGGAAAGAACAAGAAGGTTGACCTTTTTATTAATGGACATCCATTTTTAATAGATACCTTTCAACTTATCAGCTTTCAGATGTAAGCTAAAGACAGCGGGCATGGCGGAAAGACAGATCATGAACACCACATTTTGAAATTCTCTAGTAGTTTGAACTCTGGCACTAGAGTCATGTAACAGATAAGAGTGTGTGTGTGTGTATATATACACACACAGTATATATGTGTGTATATATATATATATACACACACACATACTGTAGACTGTGTATATAAGTTTTGAAAGCAACAAACAGAGCTTCATCCAAGCTTGCTCTGGATCCCTGTAAGGATTCCGCTAATCACCTAAAAAGATATGCATGTAACTGTGATTAACAAATATATATATACACACAAACAATAAAACTGTATGTGTATATATATATGTATCACAGATCACTGACTATTACAGAAAGATTTTGTTTCTTAATTGTGCATATAAGCCTGATGGCATAAAAAGGTTTTCAGCAAACATTTAAAAATAATACAGGAGATACCTGCTGAATCTCTATTGGAAGAGCATTCCACAAGACTGGGCTGATATCACTGAAGGCTTGGTTTCATGTTGATATCAAATGAACCTCACCAACTCAGGGGAGAACCAATGACACTCCAACAGACAGGCAGCCAGTGCAGACGTTTCAACAATGGTGTCACGTGCTGTCAGCTATCTGCCACCATTAGCTGTCTACCCGCTCCATTCAGCACCCCTGGAGCTTTTGAACCAGCCCAAAGGCAGCCCCACCAGCCTTGAGATTACCAGTGCATGGACTATAGTGGTCAGGCAATCCCTGCCAGGAATGGCCGTAGCTTGCAAACCAGTTGAGGCTGTTAGAATGCACCCCCAGTCACAGAGGCCACTAGTGACAAAGATGCATTCAGGAGTACCATCAAGTTATGAACCTGCTCCTTCAGAGGAAATGTGACCCCGTCCAGAATGGGTAACTTGCCTATCTCCCAGAGACGGGAACCATCCATCCAAAGACTCTCCAACTTCCCAGGATTTGAACACAATTTCTTGGTCCTCATCCAATCCAACACTGCATTCAGAGCTGTATGCTGATGACACCTGGCTCCAAAACTACTAATGATTGCTTCCAAAAGCTTTAAATAGATGTTAAATAGCACTGGAGAGAGGATAGTACCCTGCAGAAGCCCATAGCGCAAGTGCAAAGGTGCAAAGGAATACTCTTCCAGTGCTACTTTCTAAACATGGCCTTGAAGGCAGGAACCAAACCTTTGTAAAGATACCCAGTCCAATGAGTCAGTCCTTGAGGAGACCACTATTGAAATTAGTTGTTTTGGAAATAATGATCTCCTGTCTTAAAAACTAATGAAGTTATTTGCTTCCACAACTCTTCTGAAGATACAATCCCACCGTTTTGCTTCTCTTGTTGTTAGAAAACGTTCTAACTACAAGTAGCATTCATGCTCGATCAAGTGGAGATGCTTCAGTTCTTCCATCAGCTTCATTTGGGTGCACATGTGGATGTGACAGAAATACTTAAAAATGAATATTGCAATGTCATAAATTGGATCTTCCTAATTTATTAATATCTGCTCTGGACTTTAAAGGATTTTCCTCTCTGGGCCCTAATCACATCATCCCTTCCAAATTTTAATTCCTTTAATGCTAAATGACATACTGGGATTGTGTGAAAAAGAGCTTGCTGCCTTTGGTGTTATACCTTTTCAAACACCATGTTCCATTCTATTCAGTGTTACTATCTACTAAGCAGATAGAAATTGCTAGTACCCTTGGGTGGAAAAATTCCAAAAGTAACTTTAGGATAATACCTGGATTAGGAGCAATTAAAAATTCACCAAAAAGGTGAGCAGGTTTTCAAGTCCATCAAAACTCTTCATCAGACTTAGTATTAAGCATTTAAAAAGGTATTCTAATTGACCAGCACAGTTGCAGTTTTTTTCCTACTTAGGAGAATCCCAAATTTTGCCACCTGGGGGTGGATTCTACCATTGGAGGACAACGACCTTGCCCTCACACCCAGAAAGAAGATTCAGGACACATTCATCGGAATGATATTATATTTATTAAAATATAACTTTTTGGAGAACATACAGGCCAAATTAACCAAATTATCCAAATTCAATCCATCCTTTGACTACCTTTGGGGGGGAAGTTCCCTCTGCCCAGCCCCCTGAGCATGTAACCAGTCAAAGGCTGAGGCTTCTCAGCCAAGAATGAGGAGGAAAACCTCCATCCTTGCTAGGTCAACCTTGGGTGTGCACCCAACCTGAGCATCCGGGCCCCACGCAAGCCAGACCACAAGGGGCCAACAAACATTTCAGCAAACCCAGCATCAAGCCCAGGTGCTTCCTAGAGGGTGCCCCCCAAACCCAAAATGCCTCAATACACCAATTCTTACCCCCCCACCTCGTCACCTGCCCGGACTCAATGCCATAAGGCAAGGTACCCTCATTGCAGCCAATTGAATTAAACCCTTCATTGTGGAATAGGCAAACCTATTTGAAATGTGAAATTTCCAAAGCTTTATGACATCTCTTTCCTAGCAAAATTGCCTTGGTCTTGTTTATTACACCTAGATTATTTTCTCCAATTCTGGACAATATCTGAAACTATTGAGAGGTAACATTCATCAGATGAATTATATTGTTGTTATGTGCCTTCAAGTCAATTACAACTTATGGTGACCCTATGAATCAGAGACCTCCAGTAGCATCTGTTATAAACCACACAGTCCAGATCTTGTAAGTTCAGGTCTGTGGCTTCCTTTATGGTCTTCCTCTTTTTCTACTCTTCTTGTTTGGCCTTCCTCTTTTTCTACTCCCTTTGGTTTTTCCTAGCATTATTGTCTTTTCGAGTGAATCATGTCTTCTCATTATGTGTCCAAAGTATGATAACCTCAGTTTCATCTTTTTAGCTTCTAGTGATAGTTGTGGTTTAATTTGTTCTAACACCCAATTATTTGTCTTTTTTGTGATCCATGGTATCTGCAAAGCTCTCCTCCAACACCACATTTCAAAGCAGTTTATTTTTCTCTTATCCACTTTTTTCACTGTCCAACTTTCACATCTATACATAGAGATTGGAAATACCATGATCTGAATGATCCTGACTTTGGTGTTCAGTGATGTATATTTGCATTTGAGGACCTTTTCTAGTTCTCTCACAGCTGCCCTCCCCAGTCCTAGCCTTCTTCTGATTTCTTGACTATTGTCTCCATTTTGGTTAATGACTGTGCCAAGGTATTGATAATCCTTGACAAGTTCAATGTCCTCACTGTCAACTTTAAAGTTATATAAATCTTCTGTTGTCATTACTTTAGTCTTCTTGACATTCAGCTGTAGTCCTGCTTTTGTGCTTTCCTCTTAAACTCAGAGGAAGCAATGGTAAACCACCTCTGAATACCTGTTACCACGAAAACTCTATGAACAGAGTACCCAAAATGCAACATGAGATAGTTATGGAAGGTCAGAATAATAATAATAATAATAAACTTTAATTTATAGGCCGCCTATCTAGCCAATGGCCACTCTAGGCGGCGTACAATAAAACGTAATAAAATACAATAACAATATAGCCAGTACAGTACAGTAAGAATTACAGTATTTAGTAGATTGTTCGTATTACAGTTCCAGAACTAATTCATCTTGAAAGTCTCAAGGATCGTAAAGGCCTGATGAAAAAGCCACGTTTTCAGGCCCCAGCGAAATATGTCTAGGGAAGGGGCATGTCGAAGATCTATTGGGAGGGAGTTCCAAATCGTGGGGGCCGCCACAGAAAAAGCCCTCTCCCGAGTCCTCACCAACCTAACTACCTTAGTCGGCGGAACTGAGAGAAGGCCCTGAGTGGCAGATCTTGTAGGGCGGCATACTTTATGACGTTGGAGGCACTCCTTCAGGTATACTGGGCCGGAACCGTATAGGGAACAGAAGGCACTCACCAAGCTACTGGGGAAGAACAAAGGACAAATACGAGTAGCGCTGTGACTAATGGTGCAGCTGGGTCAAAGCCAAAAGGAAGCCCAGAGGCTGATGCGCACAGATGCGAAAGGAGAGTCTGGAGTTGTACGAAGCACACAATAAGAACATGGAACTCCCTGGGGGAGTTCCCAGTAGATAGAGCAGGTGACCCTGTTGAAGCCCTTATACTGTGGAACAGCGAGGAGCGTCGGGCTCTCAACACGGTTGCCCCAGAGCGCCCTCTCCGGCACTGTGGAGCCCGGCTTGCACCTTGGTACACCAGTGAGCTAAGGACAATGAAACAGGCTGGACGATGGCTAGAGCTCAAGTGGTGAAAAACGTGCTGTGAGGCTGATTGGGCATGAGTAAAACATCATAGCTATGCCTACTGTGTGGCAGTGAGGGTGGCAAAGAAGGCCCACTTCTCTGCCTCCATCGCATCCTCAAGTAGCCATCCAGTGGAGCTTTTCCGTATTGTCAGGGGTCTGTTGACATCAACTCCAGGAAATGGAGTCTTAGACCCTTCGGAGGCCCACTGTGAATTGTTTGCAAGGCACTTTGAGGGTAAAGTTGCTCGCCTCCGTAGAAGTCTTGATGCCCCATCCACATCTACTCTAGTCCCCAATGAGGTGTCCAGTCCAATGTCTGCTGCAACTTCTTGGGAACGGTTTCAGTTGATGCGGCCTGATGATGTGGACAAGATGCTTGCGATGATGCAGCCAGCAACGTGTTGACCCTTGCCCTTCTTGGCTTATTAAAGCTTGCCAAGGGGGTCTGACTGAGTGGATCCAGGGTGTGGTCAACGCATCATTGCGGGAGGGAGAGGTTCCAGCCGCCTTGAAAGAAGTGGTGATCTGACCGCTCCTGAAAAAGCCCACCCTGGACCCACTGGTCTGTGACAATTACCGACCGGTCACAAATACCCCCTTCTTAGGGAAGGTGATAGGGTTGTGGAGCAACAATTGCAAGTACTCTTGGATGAAACAGATTATCTTGACCCATTCCAATCTGCGTTCAGGCCTGGTTATGGGACTGAATCAACCTTGGTCGCCCTAATGAATGATCTTTATTGCGAGAAGGACAGGGGGAGTGCAACCCTGTTAGTCTTACTTGATCTCTTAGCAGCTTTTGATACCATTGACCATGGTATCCTTCTGGGCTGACTTGGTGAGCTGGGTACTGGAGGCACTGTTTTACAGTGGTTCTGATCCTATCTCCAATGTCGTTTTCAGATAATAGCATTGCGTGATTGTCTTTTGGCCCCTGGCAGTTGTGCTGTGTGGTGCCGCAGGGTACCATCTTGTCCCCCAGGCTGTCTAACATCTATATGAAGCCCTTGGGAGTGGTCATCAGGAGTTTTGGGGCAAGGTGTCAGCAGTATGCTGATGATACCCAGCTCTATATCTCTAACAGCTGAATTGGGAGAGGCCGTGCAAGCCCTGGACCACTGTCTGGACTCGGTGGTGGGCTGGATGGGGGTCAATAAACTGAGTCTGAATCCTAGCAAGATGGAGGCACTATGGGTTGGTGGTTCCTGAGTTCGGATAATTGGTCAGTTGCCTACTTTGGGTGCAGTCGTACTCCCTCTGAAAGAGCAGGTTCGTAGTATGGGGGTGCTCCTGGATCCATCTTTGTTGCTAGAGGCCCAGGTGACCTCCGTGGCTAGGAGTGCCTTTTACCAGCTTCAGCTGGTAAGACATCTGCGGCTGTTTCTGGACCAGGATAACCTGATCACTATTGTCCATGCACTGGTAACCTCTAGGCTCGATTACTGTAATGCACTTTATCCTGGGCTGCCCTTGCAGTTGGTCCAGAAGCTGCAGCTAGTGCAAAATGCGGTGGCGAGACTGCTCATTGGGGCAGGGTATCGCCAACATGTCACCCCGCTGCTGAAAGAATTGCACTAGCTGCCCATTTGCTACCGGGCCGAGTTCAAGGTTCTAGTTTTGGTGTACAAAGCCCTATTCAGCTTGGGACCAGGTTACCTGAAAGACCTGAAACAAAACAATGTTTTTAACCTTTTGTAAAAAAAGATGTCTTGAAAGCTTTCTAAAAATGTTTTTAAATATGTTTTGTTTTAATGTATTTTAAAGTCTGTCTTTATGATGTTTCAAAATGTTTTAAAATGTTTTTAGTGCTTTTGTTTGCTGTCCTGGGTTCCTGCTGGGAGGAAGGGCGGGATGTCAATCAGATAATAAATAAATAAATAAATTCCCAGCCCTACCTGAAAATGCCAGGAATTGAACTTTGGACCTTCTGTATGCAAAGCAGATGCTCCACCAGTGAGCTGCATGCCAACATACCAGAAAACAAACTTGAAATGAGCAGCTGAGCACAAATCCCTTTAAGACCCCCATGGAACCTCACTGGAGGCTGTTTTTTTAAAAAAAGAAAGAAGAAAAGAAAACCTAACTTCTATGATCTTCGCAAAGAAACTTTTCCAAAGCCGTAGAAATCTAGTGCTCAGAATTGGGGTGGAATCATTTGGGGGTTCCATTTTCAGAATGAAATCCTCCTCTCGAAATTAGCTGGTCATTGTGCCGCATCCTCCCTTGGGATTTAAGTAATTGAATCATCTTAAATGTTTTTAATAGAAGAACTGAGTTATAAGGTATGTCATTAAGCTTAATAGTAATTTGTTCCATTACATCATAGTCCCTGAAGAGATTTTAAGAGGGTACATTGTCATAACACCAGCAGACCACAGACCATTCTGTCTTGAGGCATCAAAACGGACATTGTGCTTTTCAGAGTATAGCTTCACCCAATGCAGGAAAGAGGCATTTTCTATGCTGCCCATCATGTCTCCCTGAATTGAACACTGTAACATTTCAAAAGGGATAAAAGTGTGCTGTGGGTATATGGCAAACATGCAGTGGGCTGTAGCTTTTGGGTATATGTTGACCATGGCTTGAATGATAAGCTGCTCTTCCATCCATCTAAGGGAGGGAGTGATTTTTACTAACTCTTCCTCCAGCTTCAGCCCCAACATCAGACCCAAGAGTCCCTGAGGAATGAATGGGAGTGCAGGGATAGACTATTCGTGAGAAAGCCTTGTTTCATGAATGTGGACACTGTTCATGTCTGTTTGCAGACATGGCTCCCCTTTAAATTGTGATCACCATGGAAAACTTGGTGGACACACTGCCAACACCTCTTTTTTCACAGTATGTGATCTTGATTTAGCGCAGGCATGGGGGCCTTTTGGCTCTCCATATGTTAGACTACAACAACCATCAGCCCCAATCAGCATGGGATTATGGGAGCTGTAGTCCAGCATCATCTAGAGGACCACTGGATCCCCATCCCTCATTTAGCACATTCTTGCCTACAAATCTTTCCAGTCAGTATAATGGATACTGGTGCTGATTGGGACTGGTAGGATGGAAGGCAGGGAGGCCAACAATAGGCGGAGCCAGAGCCAATGACAGGCAGAGCCAAATAATTTTAGTGGTATCCTTCTCCTCTGCCCTTCTGGGCAACTACTAGTGCAACACTGAGACTAAGGAGAAGGAGGAGGAAAGTGGCAGCTGGTGCCATCTCCTGGACTGGGTGTAAATAAATAAGGCAGGCAGATGGAGGCTGGCTATGGACAGGCTGAGCTTTCTGAGGTTGTGTTCTATTTGCCTCAATGGTCCAGCCTCCACTAGTAAGATCACCCCTAGAAAAATTCTTAGAATTCACCCTTAGCCCTTCCCCAAGTGACACAGGCTGACTCATTGTCCTCCCATCCCTGCCCCTGCAAGTGCAGGAAAAGAGCAGACAAATAATCTGGCCATGCTCTAAGTTTACATACAACTGAAGAGTATCTCTCCTTGAAAGTGGGAAGCCCTGTGGCAGAGGCAGCACATAGATCTCCCTCTGTGTCTGGGATGCTCCCAACACATGCATAGCAGTTCTTCAGAATTTAGTTTAGCTGGAGCTTAAATTAACAGATTCTTTCTTTCTTTCAAATGCTGTATCTTGTTCCAGGATATCACAGCTTCATGCAACATAATAAGATCCCTGTGGAATACGTTTTCTAAAGTACAGCTTCACAAATCTGTATAGAAGAGAGAACCAATTTGTCCCTAAATGTTTATATTATATGAGGTTTCTGCTGTATTGGCTGGCACACTTAAATAAATGAAATCTACATCAGCATGCTTATTTAAATGCCTCTTAAATATTGAACTATGTGACTTCCATTTGTATACAACCAATGTGCCTACTGAGTTACAGTCTTAAACAGGGATGGGGGGCTATATCAATTTTGGTTTCTCTCTGTTTCTCATTTTTCCAGTCTTAAATTCAGTTCTCCACATTTCCACATCCGTTTGTGATTTTATTTTATTTTTTTTAAAGTCCTCATGAATATTCATCAGCATTTTAGCATGAATAGCTCCTAATATACACATTTTATAAGCCATTTTGCCTGATATGCACATTTTTGCAAAGCAATTTTCCCTAATATAATGCATTTTTGTATGTCATTTTCACTAAGATATGCATTTATGTGCACACTTTACCCTAGTAGTTGCATTTTTGTACACATTACTTGACTGGAGAACTTCATTGCAAAATTCAGATAAGTGAAAATTTCAAAGGCTAGGTTTCAGTTTCTGACCTAGAATCCTAGAAATAGTAGTTTGTTAAGGGTGTTGGGAACTATAGCTTTGCAAGGGGTGAACTACAGTTCCCAAGATTATTTGAAGAAAATGGTGTGGTTTACACATATGGTGTGGATGTGACCTAAGTTCGCTAAGACCAACCCTAGTCTTACATTCAGGATCTCTTTTTAAGGCTTTTTCTAGACGAGTGGCACAGTTAGGTAATTCTGAATGTAATGTTTCCTTTTGGATAGCCCCCTCCCCCATTTTGCTTATTTCAAAATAAGCTCCAGGGGCCCTCCTATTCATTCTGCTTAATGGGACCCATGATGTCTGCCCTAAAGTCTTGCCCTGAAGGCACCATTGATTCTAAGAGAGTCCATTTAAGAAAAACAAAACACAGACTCTAAGCCAGGCTTGGTGTTGTGCCATAATATTAAACAGCAGCTCATTGCTTGATGTGTTGCCAAAGGCTTATCAATAAAAGAGTAGCAATAAAACAGGATCCCAAATGGCAAAGCATGAATCATGTCATATCCACCTCTGACTCTTAACCATATTTTCACCTTCAGCTTTGGTGCGTATATTGTTGTTGTATTGTTTGTTTGTTTTGTGAGCCACCTAGAAATCCTTGGATATAGGGTGGGAGACAAAGTCTTAAATAAATGAACCCAAGGATATGCTGGAAGTGTCACATGTCTGATGGATAGTAAAATCATATGGTTCCTGGGCATTAAACACACATATATTAAAAGAAACTATTGTTCATATGAGTATGGCCCTGATAATTTTCTCCAGGAATATATGCTTTCTTTTAAAAAATGTAATTCTTATTCCTTTTTTTCCCCTTCTTAATAAAAACTATCTGCTACATTGCACTCTTGGAGTGAATTAATATCGCCATTGCTGTCTTAAACAGACACACATTCAAAATCATCCAAAAAATCAGTGCCATTACCTCACACACCTGACATACATGTAGTAGAAATTCTAGGCCAAAAATTCAAGATAGTCTGAGCTGGCATATAATAACCTAATAGCTGGGGGGGGGGAAGCACTGCTAAAAAATATAGTTGGACATTAGCCCTGAATACACTAACAGGCTTAAAGAAAGCTATTATTTTCTCAGCTTCTGCCCCCTATCTGCAATATAAGGATAATAATATTGGCCTACCTTACAGAACTGTTGTAAAGATTCCTGAAAGAATGTATGCAAAACACTTTGAACATTTGTAGCATGCTATATAAATGCTAAGCATTATAAGGGTAATATTATCCCTGTCCCCACCAATGCATGCGCATGCGCGCACACACACACAAGATGGAATGATAACTACAAGTATCAATGTGACCAGCCATTTTACCCTTCCAGTCACCTGGATAATTACAGTCACCTGGAGTCTGATCCAACAAAATGACTTGTTCTTTATGAATGACCAGTCATTTCTAGATCTCCTTGGCTAGGCATGCTGTAGCTTGCCCGGACCCAGCCAGTTATGTCCGTATTTCAGCTAGTGATGAGTGAGAACATGTTGGATTGGCTCAGAAAAGAAGCTGAATTATTTACACCATTTTGGAAGTCTCTCCTAACTTTGCCTTCATGGTAGTTCTTTGGGAGAAGTACATCTCCCCAAAAACAACAGAGCTTTCATGCTGAGGGCAGTTGAAAAGGAGATTCAGGGACAGACCTCCTCTGCTCCCTCTCCCTATACACTGCTGATGCCATTGGGAAGGGAGGTTGTGAAGGAGGAAGGAAACTGGGAATTCTTCTCTAGAACAAATTGTAATCCAAGGTGAAGATGAATTTGGAGCCCTGAATTTCAAGGTGAGAATTATGTGTCCCCAAAACTCAATTCTGGGGCCAAACCTGGTGAGCTGTCGTGTTCCCTATATAAGTTCAACATTGGAATGTGACACATCCACTTATACAGTCGGGAATAATTGATATCAATCGGATATGGACTGCACCACATCAATCAAGAACTGGTAAGATGGTTTCAGATATGACATTGCAGAATGGCCAACTCATATTTGTACATGAAGAGGCAACTGATTCTGAATCTGTGGAGCATGAACAGGTAGGTTATAGGTGTTTGCATAGTTTACATTTTTAGGGGTACATGTATCAACACTTCTTGTGTGTGCACCTGAAATGTGTGCATCTTTAATTAATGTTCTATTTCATTTCAGAATGGTAGCACAAAAGCCTATGATGCCATCTCCCTACCTAAACAAATAGCCATGTACTACCTACAGAGCCTAACCCCTGCTGTTTTGCTCCTTGCCTGTGACCTAGAAGGATTACCCTCTCAGAGGACACGCATTCTCTCTCGTTTTCTCGACAGCACATTCTGTCTCAACTGCAGTAGCTGCCCATTTGAGAGCCAACTGCAATCCTTCAAACCATAGGTGTGCCCAAGGACTAAAGGCTAAGCCTAAAGTAGACTCCATGACGGAATACCAGTAGGCAATTAAAAACGCTATCCCCTGCTAAGACTTGCAACTTTTCTGCAACGCATGCAGAGTCAGCAAAGTTTCAGCTTTGTTTGAAAATCATGCTTATTGTTTTGGTAAGAGCTGGAAGGGCCTGCTCAAATTATACACCACTCAAAATGGCTCCCTATGATAAAGTTAAGTCATTCATGTGGTGCAAACTGCCTTGTGGGTTGGGTGCAGCTATGTCTGCGTCTCTCTGTGTGACATTACTCTGCCAAGCTAACTCAGATTCTGCACCAAGAAAAACTGGATTGCCTTTGTATAAATTATACAAATTATTAAGCACATTTGAATAATTTTTCTTACTTTGCACAATTTGTTCTGCATTTTTTACCATTTTGTGTGTCAGTCATGACAGTGACGTCTTACTACATCATAGGAAATGTTTTCAGCAACAATACTGGCTTCTGAGATTCTGTTGGCCATTGCACACTACATACTTTCAAGCTCTTCTTTGCAGCTATAGGAACTAGAAGCTATAGGAGGCTGGGCCCAATAACCTATAGGACCCTGCAGAGTTGCATAGCGAAACGGAGAGTATTGAGCGAGCTTATGTGTGTGTGTTTGGATCTTTGCTAAGATTCTACCTTCCCTGCAAATTAGTCAGACAGAGGCTTTAAGCTTTAAAATAAGAAATAACTACTTTATTCTGGAAGTACATACTTGATATGAAAGAGTCCTATATCTAGCTAACTGGCTAAGTTGGAGCAACAAGCACTGCGTCCAGTACTCGCCCTCATGCTGGTGGACAGGGAGAGACAAAGGAAAGATGTCTGCTCCCTTCTCAAGAGAAAGAAGACTGGGAAGGAGGAAAGGAACTGGGATCAACATCCTTTGCATATCAGTCTAGCAGGAAGGGAGAGACAGCAGATCAAAGGGATAGGTATAGCCTAGCAACCAAGAGGTCTCCTCTCTAGCTACCCTTTTAACCCCTTGCAGCCTCGATCCACAAGTTGGAGTTGAACCTCATACATTCCGACAGAAGCTTCATCTTTTAAAATGAAAGCTGAAATTATCGAGAAGCTAAATGCTTACATTTTGGGTGTATTTTTCTATGCTTGCATAGAATTTCAGAACATTCACGATCCTGGGATTGGTGGGTTTTCTTCTCCTCACCACATGCACACCCATACCCACCCCCCAAGTTGAAAGACATATCCTGATCCACTTGGCTGTTGATCTGTTTGAGCAGCCTAGATAGCATAGGAGCAATTTATTGCTTGTGCTCTTTATCCACCTATGTATGAGAATGGATATGTTTTCCACCTTAGCACAGCTCTATCCATTCCTTATCTGCTTCTGCCAAGGCTGCCCTGCCTTTACTATGAAGCTGAGTTTATGTGATTGCTGATGATAGGAATTTTGTTCTTCCTTGCCATTACCACACGGCTTTCTTGGGAATATCTTTCCTCCTTAAAACAAAAAGGGATGGTCCAATTTACTTATAACTACATCATGAGAAATAACCTTCACCCTAAAGACTATAGCAGTTTTCCACAGGCTCTTGATGGTTGTGTTAAGGATAGATTTATGGCACAGGAACATAGGAAGCTATCTTACACCAAGTCAGACCATTGGTCCATTTTTCCAGGGTTCCAGGTAGGGGACTCTCTTCCAGCCCTACCTGGAGATGTTGGGAATTGAACCTGGGACCTTCTTCATGTAAAGCAGATATTCTACCATTGTGCTACGGCCCTTATAGCCGAATAAAATATGGCAGTCTATTGGGCTATAATATTAAAGGTTAAAATCCTTTTCTCTTTAACATTTGCATCCCACACTTTTTCTAAAGATTTAAGGTGGTAAAAATAAGGTTATGCTATGTCAGCCTTCCTCCACCCAATGCCCTCCAGATGGATTGGGCTACTACTCCCTCAACTCCAGTCAGCATGGTCAATAATCTGGATGATGGGGGGGTTGCAGTAAAACATATCCAGAGGGCGCTAGATTTGGGAAGGCTGCCCCCATGATATCTTCACAACTACCCTGCAAGGTAGATTTGACTGAGAAACAATCGTGACATGTCCACAGCTAAGCAAGGAATAGAACTTCAGTATCACCAGTATGCATACAACTAAACCATACTGTCTGTTTTTCAAAAAAATGTGGATGCTATATCAGGATAAATATGAAGGCCTACATGAAGGTTCATAATTCTATTTTATTTCTCATTAGCCTTGACAAATACAATCGTTTTGACTTAGTATTTGAAGAATGGTCTGGTTTTGATCAATACCATACTTTCAATGCCATTGTTTTGCTTGTTTGTTTCTACATTGCTATGCTAATTGTTTACCAGTGCCACTATCTGGAAAGTTCGTCTTATTCTCAAATGGAGATTTCTTTTGCCTTGGCTCTACAGCTTCTGGGGATGATCTATTTTTTTTAATTCAACACATGCTTTCCCTTATACAATTTTTTTTATGTTCAAGAGGTAGCTGGACAGCCATCTGTCAGGAATACTTTGATTTGGATTCCTGCATTGAGCAGGGAGTTGGACTTGATGGCCTTATAGGCCCGGTCCAACTCTACTATTCTATGATTCTGTGTCACTCTAGTACTGATCTCTGATCAATTTTTGATTGAGAACCACTACTCGATTGTTTCTCCTAAATACAGATTAATAATCCTTAGAAAGATGCAGTGCAAGAATTGTTAGTTCCAATAACATTGTTAGTTCTAATAACGATGGCCCCATCTGCACTATACATTTAAAGCAGTATTATGCCACTCTAAACAGTCATGGCTTCCCCCAAAGAATTCTGGGAACAGTAGTTTGTTAAGGGTGCTAGGAGATGTTAGGAGACCCATATTCACCTCACAGAGCTGTTCCCAGGGAACTCTGGCTCCCTTTTCCTATGGTCTTTTACAGAGCTTGGAAAAGTTACTTTTTTGATCTACAACTCCCATCAGCCCAATCCAGTGGCCATGCTGGCTGGGGCTGATGGGAGTTGTAGTTCAAAAAAGTAACTTTTCCAAGCTCTGGTCTTTTAGTTTTATACTTGACTTGGCCCAGACAGCTCTTAAAACACAGGACTCCTTCAAATAAAGGACAGTTCTTTGCCAGCCCTTTAAATAGACGACTGTTCTCTGTAAAGTGGGACACATGACTACCCTAGTTGCAAGCTTTTCATTTCTAGCATTTCCTTTTTGTAATGTTTGAACTAAAATAAAGTAAACTATAGCGATGATCCGAAATTTCAAGTATTTATCACCGCTGAACTGTAATCAAAAGCTGGGTGCTACATGGACATTGTTGAACAATATGGGTTGGATCCAGATGTGCCCTTCCATTTGCAGAAAGGATTTTGCTACAATGAAGATTCCTGCTGGAAGAAGCGAGGACAGGGAGGGAATCAGAGCCACTTTCCAATCTGCAGAGATCACATCATCAGGCAACCAGTTCACAGCATCTGTGCAGCTGCCATGTGGAATGATTGATGGAAATGTACATATGAAAGCTGTAAGATGTAGCCTGTCACCTTCACTAACCCAGGGCACAGATCTTACTACATGAGGTAAAAGGTTCACTGTGTGAAAATGGCAGGGAAAATATCACAGTGGCTGTACCGCATTAAAAAAAAAACCTAACATTTACTTGGGATCAAGCATTTAGGATTTAAGAATGCACCTGAAAGAGAGACATGATAAAAATCATGAGAGCTGTAAATCCTTAAGTGACTTTCATGAACTGTAATGTAGAGATTTTCCTGACTCAAAGGCAGGTACAAATATATGAGTGTGATACCTTAGAGATTCAAGTTGAGCTCAAATGTAAGTTGCACCCTGAAGGACCAAATGCCTCCCTCTACATTTGCACACATCAATTTTAATTTCTTTAGCTGACTTTCAGATTGGTAGAATTAACTCCTTTCCAATTAGACTTGCCCTTAAAATAAAATGTCCTTGATCTTTGCTAATATTTGTAATGTAATCCAAATCCCCAAGGATAAAGATTTGAGGATTCAAAGGCATGTCTATTCTCCTTTTTGTATTTACCCCTTATTAATGTTCTGTGGAATTAATTCATATAGTTCAGCTGCAATTCAGCCTGGAAGACCAAGCCACACCTACCACTCACAGCCCCCCTCACCATAAATGCTTTAAGATGACATGATAGTCATTAATGAAATGGGAGTACAGAGTGGGGTAGTTGGCAGTCGGGAGGCTAGAGATATAATAATAATTATCATCATCATCATCATTTACATAGGAACATAGGAAGCTGCCTTATACTGAGTCAGACCATTGGTCCACCTAGCTCAGTATTGTCCACTCTGACTGGCAGTAGCTCTCCAGGATTTCAGGCAGGATTCTCTCCAACCCCTCTCTGGAGATGCCAGAGATTGAACCTGGGATCTTCTGCATACCAAGTAGATGCTCTGCCAGTGACCTATGGCCCTTCCCTACATTTCACCAGTAGGTCCCAGGGTGAGTCACGACAATGCAGAACACATTAAAAACAGTTTAAAACAAACTACATTCACAACTAGACAGACAGACAGACAGACGACAGATGAAGATTATTAGATAGACGGACGGACGGACGGACGGACGGACGGACAGACGGACAGACGGACAGACGGACAGACGGACAGACGGACAGACGGACAGACGGACAGACGGACAGACGGACAGACGGACAGACGGACAGACGGACAGACGGACAGACAGACAGACAGACAGACAGACAGACAGACAGACAGACAGATAGATAGATAGATAGATAGATAGATAGATAGATAGATAGATAGATAGATAGATAGATATCTCAAGTGCTAGGCAGGGTGAAGAGGTGCAAAACAGGATCGTGCAGGATAATTCCCCTTGCTTACAAGCATCTCCTCCTCCCCCACAACTGACAGTGAGGTCAGTTTATCTTGCATGATACTATTTGGGAGTGATCCTGGGGGTGCTGTTTTGCAAGGAGCTTTCTTGCAGGAAAGTCCTTTGCAAAATAGCATCACACAGGATAAATTGACTCTGCTGTAGGATGGAGGGTGGGGAAAAGATGGAACATCTCCTTCCTTCCCCACCATATGTTTTATTTGGATTGTTTAACCCTAATAAACATGAACCCTGCCCCTGGAACATATTTGGGAGTGGCTCCAAGCCAGGGTGGGTGGGCCCCAGGTCAGGTCAGCCTGATGCTCCCCCTCTGGAATGGACCATGGAGTGGATAGGGATGCCTGTGCACAGTGCTAGTCTTCAGCATAGGGAAAAAAGCTATACGGTGAAGATGCCAGACACACCTCTGTGGGGAGGGAATTCTACAATTCAGCAAAATTTAGTAAACGTTAGATGTGACTAAGAGCCATTTCATGCATTACATGACAGTAAACCTGGGCTAACTACTTGGTGTTCTTTTTACAGGAAGCTGCAGGCAGTAGGAATTGATGGATCTGTTAATTTCTGTCTCATTTTTCCAATCTTAAATTCATTTCACCACATTTACACATTAGTTGGGGGGGATGTGAAGTCCACACTGAAATTCCATCAGTTTTGGTGAAAGACCAGCTCCATCAGGCTTCCTCTCCCTGTCTCAACGCTCACCTACCAGTGAACATTCCATCAGGCTGCTTCAATGACAGATGAGAAGCAGTGTTCCTTCCATCAGCTTTGCCAAAAGACCAGCTCCTTCAGGCACCTCCTATCCATGAACTGTTTTTATGATAGCTGGCCATCATTCATTCATTAAATTTATATCCCACCCTTCCTCCTAGAAGGAGCCCAGGGCAGCAAACAAAAACACTAAAAACACTCTAAAACATCTTAAAAACAAAAGACTTTAAAACATATTAAAACAAAACATCTTTAAAAATATTATTAAAAAAGCTTTAAAAACATCTAACAAAGTAATACCAGCACAGACACAGAATGGGATAAGGTCTCAACTTAAAAGGCTTGTTGAAAGAGGAAGGTCTTCTGTAGGTGCCAAAAGGATAACAGAGATGGTGCCTGTCTAATATTTAAAAATTGGTGCCCAAGTTTCCTTTTTTCCTCTTCCATCCCTGACCCTTTCTCGTCATGTGTTATGTTCATTATATTGTAAGCCTGTGGACAGTGACTGACTTGTGTTAATTGATTGTATGTAAGCCACTCTGACAGCTTTTTTGGCCAAAGAGTGGGGTACAAATACTCTAAATAAATAAATTGGTACACCATTTTATGTGCATTTCTCCTAACATGCACATTTTCTCTAGTATAATGCATTTTTGTACATGAGCACAAAAAGTGTATTTCTGTGCACACATTTTCTCTAATATAAGTTTTTTTGTACTTTTTTGTTGAACTGCATCACAAAATTAAGAAAAACATGGATTTTGAAGGGTTAGCATATTGTAATCCGTCTTGGGACCTTGTGGTGCAGCGTAGGTAAGTATTCTAAATAATAAATAAATAAATATAGTTTGGGAAGAGCAAATTAGGTAGGTGTGCATTAAAATGCAAACTGAACAAATTTCTTGGCACACATTTCGGCATTTCTGAACCTCAATGGATTTGACTTGCAAACTGCCAGATTTGGGGTTTCAACAGCATCACTAGTTAAAAATCAGTTTTCAACCCTATTCCCATCATCAGAAAAACAACAAACTACTTTGCTTCAATTAGGGAAGGAAGAATTTGTCCATTTTGGTTCCCACCATTTCTCATTTTTCCAATTTTAAATTCAGTTCTCCAGCTTTCTACAGCAATTAATTCTTTTTTTAAAAAAAAACCCTCATGACATACTTCAGCATTTTAGCACACATTTCTCCTAATAAACACATTTTTGTCTGCAGTTTTGAGTAATGTACCATTTTTGCAAGCAATTTATCCTAATATAATGCATTTTTGTATGTTATTTTCCCCAATATATGCATTTTTGTAAACATTGGTTGGTTGGAGAACTGCATCACAAAATTCAGAGAAGTGTGACTTTTGAAGGATGGCTGTGTTTCAGTTCTCATATTGTTTTGGAAAGTGCAGATTTAATAAATTCAGCTTTAAAAGTGAACTGAATTGAATTTCGCCCCCATCCCTAGATCCAGTATAGCTGGACCTGATGTAAACATGATGTAAATCTGCCTGTTGAGTGTTGCATGTTCAATTCCTGGAAAGTATCCACCCCAGATATTTTACTTAGTCTAACAGGTGCCATGTACCATTTATGAAGTGCCTTTTTACTGGCTTCATGAGGGAACAGCAAAGTGGAAATCTGATTACTTGATAAATAAGTCTGGCCCCATGAATTAGCCAAGATGACTCTGCAAGAGAATTTGAGAAAGCCTTAACTTGACACTTAGACCTAGGATTTGGCAGCGAGGGGGGAGGTATCCTAGAATTCTGTTTAATCTAACGTGAGGATAACAATGCCTTCATTTGTATTGATGGCCTTGGACAATGTGTCCTATAAAAGATCAAAGCAAGAAATGCAGTTACTTTTTTTCTTTACACTCACTACTGAGACCTTGTCATTAATTCTGAGGCCTTTCACCTCCATAGAAGTGCAACATACACTGGGGACTCAGCCAATCAGTGGCACTTAATATACACAGGCATTCTTTCATTGCTGGCTCCCTGACCACCTCTTCTTTCTGTTTTCTGAGCATCAGCAGACATATAGAACAAGCCTTTTAAGTAGAGACCTTATCTCAGTCTACATTGTCGTGGAAATGCTTTTTAAGATATTTTAAAAGTTCTTTTTCAAAGTTGTTTGTTTTAATATGTTTTTAAATATGTTTTGTGTTAATATGTTCAAAAGTCTTTTGTTTTTAAGTTGTTTTAGAGTGCTTTTAGTATTTTTGTTTGCCGCCCTGCACTCCTTCTGGAAGGAAGGGCGGGACACACACACACACACACTAAAGAGGAACCTAATGATGGGGTGGGGGGAACACGCTGATTGCAATTGTTTTTCTAATTCTAATCAATAGACTAAAGATGTTCATACCTTTTATTTATTTCTCTAATTAATTATTTATTACATTTACATACCGCCCCATAGCCGAAGCTCTCTGGGCGGGTTACAGCAATTAAAAACACTAGAAACAAATATACAAATTTTAAAACACAAAAACAGTTTAAAAACACAATTTAAGAAATTTTAAAACAATTTTAAAACACATGCTAAAATGCCTGGAAGAAGAGGAAAGTCTTGACCTGGCGCTGAAAAGACAAGTATTGGCGTCAGGTGCACCTCGTAAGGGAGATCATTCCATATTTTTTCTCTTCCAGGCTTCCTCTGTCAGTGTCTCAAAAACAAAGAGATGTAAGTTAAGTTAAAAGATTTCAACTGGGTAATCTTTCGTGTGCATGACAAAGGTTATTGTTAAAAACACCTACCAGAACTTGTGCAGGTGAGGGAAGATGACATCAGGACAGTGGCAGCAGAGGAAACGGTTAACCCCCTTTCTTTGTGTTACAAATCACACACACCCTTGACATCATACTCCCTTTGGCCTTATGTATTTACTTGGCCCACTTCAGGCCAAATTACACTGTAATTTAATTGCATGGTTAGCAATAATAATATGGGGGGCTGATATTCATCAGCACTGCAGAAATGGAGGTTTAACCCTTACCTCTTCAGCTGCAACTCTAATTAAAATTCTCTCTCTCTCTCTCTCTCACATACACACACACACACACACACAGCAATAGCCTTTGAAAAATTCCATTGGCACCAATTGGAGATTTTTTTCCTAATGCTAATTCTGGCAGAGCAGTTTTTCATTGGGATTGCTGCTAGGGAGGGAAAGTTAAATCTTCCTTGGAGTCTCAATGGAAATCACCCACCCCATCCCTAGTATTTTTTTAAAAAAAGAAAAACAGATTTAAAGTAAAATCTAATTGTACCCTAAATGTTAAAATACTAGATGCAAGCTTTCAAATCATGCAGAACTCTTCCTCAGGTCTCTGCAGGACCTGATTTAGAGCTGAAGGACAGTTTCAAAAATAAAAAATAATAACTGTTGTGAACAAAAAAATAATGCAGACATTTCTTGATTAGATGCAGCCAAGACAGTTAAGAATCAGTTAAAATTCAAGTTGCAATTATAAGGGTGTCAAGGCAAAACAGAAGATAGGTAAATGAATTAAGCCACTGTTTGTGCCACCATAGCTAAAGTGGACCCACAGGATCAGACTGCCTGAGCTCAGTGAGATTAAATCAGCTTAAATACAAATGATTCAATTGAACTGGAATGTGAATGGGGCCATGTGATTCCTTTGACATTCCGTTGGCACACAGCAGCTGCAAAAAATTTCAATGGAGTTGAGATGAATTGACCAATGCATATTCATGAATTGAATTTTGGTATTCATCTCCTCCTGATCAAAACATGAATCCAATTTCACATAACACTTAGCAAAGACTACAAAATGAGCATGCATTTTGCAATTTGAGCTCCTTAGTTCTTGACTTCTGTACTTCAGTTTACACTTCATCTTTTGATATAGCATTAACTATTTATTTTTGTTTGGCCAGTAGATCACTATGGTGGGCTTGCACGATGGGCTGAACATTCATGAAAACCGTGATGGTGAGATTTGGAAATAGGTCCTCTTCCTGCACATACAAGCAATCTCTTTTAGACTTTGCCTGATGGCCAAACTAGATATGATGGTTAAATGTATCTTTGCATTGAATTGCACAGCGTTTTTAAACATAGAAAAATAAAAAATAAAACTATAAATAGCATCAGCTGCTGGCTGACAATGATTAGGAACACAGCAGGTGTGTGAGAAAAATTTAACCATTTCCTTCCCTGCTGTGGTCTTGAGGAAAATGTTTTGAAACTGTCATTTGCATTGGGAAGAAATGTGGGGAAAGCTCAGTAGTAGAGCATCTGCTTTGCATGCAGAAGGTTCCAGGTTCAATTCCCAGAATCTCCATCTAGAGCTGGGAATGTCCCCTGTCTGAAAACCTGGCTAGCCTCTGCCAGTCAGTGTGGACAATACTGAGTTAGATGGACTAATGATATGACCTGAGTATAAGGAGCTTGCTATGTTCCTTACTGGCACCAGTGGGGGGTTCCTCTCAATGAAAATGGCAGAAAGAGGGACACCTTCCCTTGCTGAGAACCTTCTGGCAGCCACATAACCGTGGTGGGTGCACTGAGAGGCAGAGGGATATAAGAAGGCATCATTTTCCATTCCACCCTGTATTGGTCACACCCTGCACTGTTTCTTTTCCGCTCCAGTTTGTCTTCTGCCAAAAACTACATTATTCGCCTTATTCTTCACTGTGGCAAGTTATGTAATGTGCATATTTTATACAATTCATTATATAAGTTGTGTAAATTATGCTATCATTATGTTATTCCACCCCATTCATTTTAATGCAAAGGAAACACAATGTACACAGGGAGGGGATGTAATCAATTCCATATTGTTTGCAAACTGAAAGCAACAACAACAGTGAATACTGGTCATGTTCCCTTGGTGATTTCCATTGTAGACATGGGACTAATAAGCAAATATCTGCAGTTTCTGCTCCTGTTTCCATTTTCATTGGAATTCTCTGACATCCCTAGGAACAATGGATGTGACTCTTACCTTTGAAGAGTATAAAAATATGCATGCCATGGAAAAAGTGGGTAGAGAAAAGTTTCTCCCTTTCTCATAACACTAGAACTCATGGACAATCAATGAAGCTGAATGTTGGAAGACAAAAGAAAGTACTTCTTCACACAGTGCATAGTTAAACTATGGGATTCGCTCCCAAAAGAGGCAGTGATGGCCACCAACTTGGATGGCCTTAAAGAGGATTAGACAAATCCATGGAGGATAAGGCTATTAGTGACTACATAGATTGGGAAGATATCATTAAGCAGCACAAGAACATGATAAGAAGCGAACTACACGCTTCGACCTTGTTAGAGTATTGTCGCGTCCAATGCATACCGAGGGGTTTAAGGATCCTTAAAGTGCCTGGTATGTTTCAAGACAATGAGGAGTTTATGAACAAATGGTGTGCCATTCTTAATAAATGTTCTCAAGACCTTATGATCCTATTAGTGGACACCTCTTCTCGAATCAATTCTGAGCTAAAACTAGCTCTTAATGAAACAATAGACCAATACAAGAAACAGAACGCCCCAGATATAGATCAAAAACTATCCTCGCTGGATACAGAACTAAAAAGATTTTATGAGGAAGTAAAGACATTCAAATACAAGAAATTCATGAGAGATGACAATGACTACAAAAACCATAGAGTATATCCTTGGTTATATAAGAAACAAAAGAGGGTCACTTTCTCCACACATGAAACTTCAAAAGGATCTTAGACAGATTGGGACACTATCACCGCAGATAGCAGTGACACCGACAGCTCTAACTACAACATGCCTACTTTTTTGGAAGACAGAGACAAATACAAAAGGACCACACCTCACGAGAACAATCTGAAACGTTTCAAGAACAAGAAGTCCCCCCCTTACTGTCTTCGGAAAAAATGTTAGTTATCAACCTTTCTAAGAGACATTTAAGTGCTTTAGAAACACACGTACTGGAAAAAGGACTTTCGTTTGTACCCACCCCTCAGCACGATCCCGTCCAAGTTAGTTTAGATCTCTTCCGCATTTTCAGGAGCATTAAATTGCGGCACTACTTTGGAGGGACCCTGTCTAAACCTGTGGAACCACACAGTAAGTTTAAAACACAGTCGAGGTGCCTCCAGTGCCCACGGATCCATCGATAATTACTTTTGAAAGACTTATTTCACAAGATCTAGAAAGAATGGAAACTTCACCACAAGACCCATGGCACAACTTGAGTAAGGGAGAACATCACGTTTTAAGAAAATTGTCAGGTAATACCTCCATCACCATCAAACAAGCAGATAAAGGGGGTGCTATAGTCATTCAGAACACTCAGGATTATAAAGATGTCTGACACCACAGCATACCAAATATGTCCTAATGACCCTTTGGCTGGTATTGCACACGAAATCCTTATCACTCTTGAGGAAGGCTTTAATTTTGGTTATATAACTGTGGAGGAGCAAAAATTTTTGCGTAACCAAAATCCTAGGACACCGGTTTTTTACACCTTACCTAAGATCCATAAAGGCATTATACCTCCTCCAGGAAGACCCATAGTCTCGGGCTGCAATTCCATCCTAGAACCATTATCGCAGTTTGTGGACCATTATTTGAAGCCTTTCATACCATCTATTCCATCATATGTACGAGACTCCACTGACTTAATTAATAAGACACAGGCTATTCATATAGAGCCTAGGATATTTTGGTCACCATGGATGTGCGATCCTTATACACCAATATACCACAAGAACAAGCCATAGACGTCATTCGACACACATTGGACAGAAGAACATTTAGACAACCTGGCCCATTTTCTCTGCTCTTTAGCAGAGATAGCGATGTGCAAGAACTACTTCAAATTTGGAAACTCTTTCTATTGGCAAGTTAAAGGGGTAGCCATGGGGTGCCCCATGGCCCCAGAAGTGGCCAATCTATACATGGAACACTTTCAGAAAGAGATCACTACCCCTTCCAGCCCTTTTTCTGAACAACTTATATGCTGGTTACGATATATAGATGATGTTTTCCTTATCTGGAGAGGTGGGGTTGATCGTCTACAGGAATTTTTTGCATGGGTCAATGGTAAGAACGGCCAAATCCAGTTTGATTCGCATTTCAGTCCAGTTGAAATCAATTTTTTAGATCTTAGAATTATTAAACAAGGAGTCCATCTGTGTACACCATTATACAAAAAACCCACTGACAGGAATACTTGTTTAAGATATGATAGTTCACATCCTAGGACATTAAGACAAAACCTACCCAACAATCAGTTCCTTAGAGTGAAACGTAACTGCACTTCTAACAGGGACTTTAGACATCAATCTTTGATCTTGAAGAAGAATCTATCAGAGAGGGGCTACCCACAAAAGATAATAGAGGACAACTACAGGAAAGCCTTACACAAAAAACGTTCAGACCTTTTAAAACTTACACCAAAAACAGCTTCTGAACAATTGCAGTGCAACTTGACTTTTGACCACATCAGTAACAAGCTACAGAACAGCATCCACAGACATTGGCACATTGTGCAACATATCCCCGGATGTCAGGAAAAACCTATGATCTCATTTAAAAGAACAAAAAATCTCAGGGATATACTGGTTAGGAGTAAATTCAGAGAAAACCCACATTATCCCAGGGTTGTAGTAGGCACAAATGCTCCCATAGGGCATCACCCCTGTGGCCATTGTGTCTACTGCAAGTACACGCAGAAAAAGATAGGATTTACCAACCCTATTAATCAGAAACAATATACTCTGAAACACTTTTCCACATGTAATACATCCAATGTCGTTTACATCATTCAATGCAGCTGTCCCAAAATGTATGTAGGTCAGACAAGTAGAGTCCTCAAAAAGCGTGTAGGTGAACATGTTAGCAACATAAGAAACAGCAGATCAGGATCTCCCCTGGTCGAGCATTTTGTCAGATGTGGACACTTTAACAGATTTCAATTTTTGGGTACTAGAAAAAGTAGGTGTGCAGGATACTCAGACTCTATTGAGAAGAGAAATGGCGTAGATCTTAGAACTTAAAACGCTTGTCCCCAATGGGTTAAATGAAGAGTTGGAGTTTCTTCCTCTTTTATGAATCTTACCCTTTACTGACGATCCCTTAGACACAGCTGTGGTTGTTTCCTCTGTCCCAGAGCTAACAGGCAATTGAATGAGCGTATAGAATTCCACGCTTTCAGCTATAGCTGCTATATGGTTAATCTTATATTGTATAGAATTGGCATAAAGACTATTTGTACTAATTGTATATCTTGCCTACAATACGATTCCAGAGACACACTTTGTATTTGGTATGTGAGTATTATGTCTGTTTTCCCCCCAGATGCCATTTGGTATTATATTGTACTATATGAGTTGATGTGAATGAATCACTGAATGTATCTCTGTATGTTTAATTTATAGTCCCTGACAAAGGCCAATCTCCATGTGGCCGAAATGCATTGGGCTCTATTCCTCTTTTTAATAAATCCATTTGGAATCCTTCAATAAGTAATTTTTCTTCACCGGCATCTTGGGGGCATTCCCCCCCTCCCTTCCATTGTTTTGGATGCCATCAACTTTTGCTGCCTTTTGCCTCCTTAATTATTGACCAGTCTCAAATTTACCATTTCTGGGCAAGGTGCTCAAGAGAATGTCAGATGCCAAATAATTCCAGGTGTTTGTGGATGATTATCTAGAACAGCCTCACTCAGTCTAGTGGCCTCCAAATGTTTTGAACTACAGCTCCCATCAATCCCAGCTAGCATAGCTGTTTTGCCTGGAGATGGTGGGAGTTATAGTCCAAAACAACTGAAGGACACCAGGTCATTCATTCATTCATTAGCGATCACTTGTGGCTGAGTAAGATTGTCTTCCAAGATAAGGTCTTTAACAGTGGGTCTGTAAGTGAGTGTGGAGGCCAATTCTGGATCCACACAGCCTTCCACAGTGAGGACATAGGTTTCCAAATGGAAGATGGTCACGATAAGGATTTGTTTGACGTGCCTGCCATTTAGCTCGTTTGTCCTGTCCGCCCTGTATTTGTGCTTCTTCAAAGTCCACAGCACCTTTGATAGCAGCTGACCTCCATTTGGGACTTTCATGGGCCACGACTTCCCAGTTGTCGATGTTCATGTTACATTTTTTTAGATTCGCTTTAAGAACATCTTTCAACCTCTTTTGCTGTCCACCGATATTCCATTTTCCATCCTTAAGTTGGGAGTAATGTAGCTGCTTTGGAAGACGGTGATCAGGCATTCGAACAACATGGCCAGTCCAGTGAAGTTGATGTTGAAGGATCATTGTGTCAACACTGGTGGTCTTTGCTTCTTCCAAAATGCTAACATTAGTCCATCTGTCTTCCCATGTAATTTGCAGAATTTTCCTGAGGCAGCGTTGGTGGAATCTTTCAAGAAGTTGGGAGTGGCGTTTATAAATGGTCCATGTTTCACAGGCGTACAGTAAGGTAGTAGTACAGTGGCTTTGTAAATAAGCATTTTGGTCTCCCTGCGAATATCCCGATCCTTGAACACTCTATGCTTCATTCAGGAGAATGAGGCACTTGCAGAGCTCAGACGATGTTGAATTTCAGCATCGATGTCAGCTTTTACAGAGAGATGACTGCCAAGATAGGGGAGGTGATCAACATTCTCCAACGTTACACCATTAAGCTGGATCGATGGTGCTACAGAGGGACCAGTTCACACCTGTTCATGAAGCACTTTGGTTTTTTTAATATTAAGTGAGAGCCCAAGCTTTTCGTATGCTTCTGCAAAGACATTTAGGATAGTTTGAAGATCTTTCTCTGAATGTGCGGAGACTACATTATCATTGACATATTGAAGTTCTACGACAGAGGTTGATGGTGGGAGTTGTAGTCCAAAACAACTGAAGAACACCAGGTAATGGAAGGCTGTTGCAGGAGATATTTTTTCAGTCTGGTTTTAGGGCTCTATTTTCCTGTTTGATGACCTATGCCAGGAGAGAGACAGAAGGAAACTGACCTTGTTGATTGTCTTGTACCTCTTGGCAGCTTCATCTTATTTCATCCATCTACTGCTGGCTGCCATAATGATAACATCAGTAGGGTGTGACCAAACTGGACCAACCATCTGCACAATAACTGCTGTTGCACAGTGCTGGCTACAATACCCCACACCTCCACAGCGATCTCTTTGCACCTAAAGGTAAGAGTGTGACTTTTGGTGGTTTTGCCTAGTTAATCCCCTCACCAGTCAGTGCTGATTCCATGCTTTATAACAGCTACATCAAATTGCAGAGAGAAATTACTCTTACACTGGGTTAGGCAATATTTATGGGTTACAATCTGGCAGTCCTATGTTAGAAAAGGAAATAAAATGATTAGTGTTATTTCCTTCTCAAATTCGGGGGGGGGAGTCCTGATTTTTTAAAAAAAGTTGATTTAGAAATGAATACAGAGAGAGGCTGTGTCAGGAATGAGAGAAGTGTGATCATTTGGTTGAAAATAAAACACCTAAGGATAATGAAGCTAATAGCTAATTAAATGAATGACAGCAATAAGATATACATTGAATGACTGGTCATCTTTCTCTCTGACAGAGACAATTTAATTACATTTCATTATGATAGCATCAGCATTTGCTAGGCTGTAGTTAGAAGGCTGTCAGTTACATTTTAAACCATGGGTCTGGGTATTTAAAATATTGGCCCATTTCAAAATACAAGAGGTTGAAATGTGGCACATTGTCTAAATTGACAGCCAGATGTAATTTTGTCTCTTCCCCAAGAAGGGGGTATGGTGTGAAAAGGGAGGGAAATCATTCTTTGGGGCAATCAAGGAAAAGACAACTTCCAAGACATTTCTATGTGTAGCGTTTCCAAGCTTTACAAGCATTCAAAATATTATTCAGCTTTAAAGCTGGACAAAATGTTTATGCTGATTTTGGAGGGTTACGTTTGCCTAATGCTTTTTTGTCTGAATGTGAACTAGCACAGACTTAAGGGTGTAGCCTGCATTGGATCCACTCAGAGTAATTCCATTGAAACAAATTAATATGGCTAACCTAGGCAATTAATTTCAATGAATTTACTCTGAATATTATTTTAGTTAGATAGAACCCCTAGAAATCAAATGATACAGTAGAACCTCGCTATAACACAGGGTTGGGGGGGCAAAGGATGCACCCACATTATAGGGGTCCCATGTTATAACAAGAACTGCAGCACTGCGAACAGTATTATACTCAGGGATGCTCCCACTGCATATCTGAATCCATGGTACAGCGAACCACATTATACTAAGGTCCCACTGTATTTTTTGCTAAAATTGTTTAAAGGGTATAGGACCACTTTTAAATGAGATAAAATTGTTTCATTATTTTTTTTAAAAAGCTGTTTGACAAAAATGCCCCTTCAAGCTTCGTAGGTATCATGAAGCCAACTTTTTTTTTTAATATGGGAAGTGAGCCCACAGTTATGGAACTCTCTGCCTACAAGCTATGGAATTTCAGCCTGAGCCTTCAAATGCACCTTGAAGCACCTTCAGCACTGCTTGCTGAAGTTTAGACTTACAGCGGCTCTTCCCCTCTGCAAGGGTGGGGGACCTATTAAGTTGGTCCGCCCCCAGAGACTAATGGATCTGGATGGTTTCCAAAGGGCTCTGGGGAGTTTTCCGGCTGATAAGGGCTGGCACTCCTGTCGAAACCTTGGTTGAGCTGTGGAATACAGAAATGACACGATTGCTTCTGAGCGCCCTCTCCTGTATAGAGCTCGTACGGCTCCATGGTATACCCCACAGCTGACAGCAATGAAACAATATAGGAGACGGCTTGAGTGCAGATGGAGACGAACTCCTGGTGGATGCAATTACACACTGGTAAGTACCTATGGTAAGCTGTATTTAGGGGCAGTGAGGGCAACAAAAAAACAGTATTTTGCTGCCATGATCAAATCATCAACCTGCCGCCTAGCGGACCTCTTCAGAATTATCCGGGGGCTACTACACGCTGGCCCCAAAGACATGGTAGAACCACCTAAGGCCCACTGTAATGAATTTGCTAGGCACTTCCAGGATAAAATCTTTAGCATCTGCCAGGACTTAGACTCCAATGTTATAGCAGGTGAATCAAGCGGAGTATCCAAAGCACAGACTTGTCCTGATTTCTTGCATGAGTTTCAGTTGGTACAGCTTGAGGATGTTGACAAGGTGTTTGGACAGGTTCATGCAACCACTTCTGTGCTGGATCCTTGCCCTTCTTGGCTAATAAAAGCTAGCAGGGATGGAACAGCCAGCTGGGCCAGGGAAGTGATTAATGCCTCTCTGTGAGGTCCCTGGCTGCCTGAAAGAGGCAGTAGTGAGACCACTCCTGAAGATACACTACCTGGATCCAGAAAATCTTTATAACTATAGGCCAGTGGCAAATGTTCCATTCCTGCGCAAGGTCCTTGAACAAGTGGTGACAGGACAGCCCCAGACACTCTTGGAAGGGACTGATTATCTGGATCCATTTCAGTCGGGTTTCAGGCCTGGTTTTGGCACGGAAACAGCTTTGGGCGCCCTGTATGATGACCTCTGTCGGGAGAGAGACAGGGGAGTGTGACTCTGTTGATTCTCCTTGATCTCTCAGTGGCTTTCGATACCATCGACCATGGTATCCTTCTGGGATGACTGGCTGAGTTGAGAGTGGGAGGGACTGTATGGCGGTGGTTCCGCTCCTACTTGGCGGGTCGGCTCCAGAAGGTAGTGCTTGGGGAACATTGCTCGGCACCCTGGACTCTCCAGTATGGGGTTTCGCAGGGGTCAGTTCTGTCCCCCATGCTGTTCAACATCTACATGAAACCGTTGGGTGCTGTCATCTGGAGCTTTGGAGTGTATTGCCATAAGTATGCTGATGACACGCAGCTCTATTTCTCCTTTTCATCTTCTTCAGGTGAGGCTGTCAATGTGCTGAACCAGTGCCTGGCTGAGACAATGGACTGGATGAGGGCTAATAAACTGAGGCTCAATCCAGACAAGACTGAGATGCTGCTAGTGGGTGGTTCTTCTGACCAGATGGTGGATGTCCAACCTGTCCTGGATGGGGTTGCACTCCACCTGAAGGACCAGGTTCGTAGCTTGGGGGTTCTCCTAGACCCATCTCTGTCACTTGAGGCTCAGGTAGCCCCGGTGGCACAGAGTGCCTTCTACCAACTTCGGTTGGTGGCCCAGCTACGCCCCTATCTGGACAGGGATAACATGGCTTCAGTTGTCCATGCTCTGGTAACGTCCAAGTTAGATTACTGCAATGTGCTCTACATGGGGCTGCCTTTGAAGACGGTTTGGAAACAGCAGCTTGTGCAAAATGCAGCAGCCAGATTGATAACAGGGACCAGACGGTTTCAACATATGAAACCGATTCTGGCCCACTTGCATTGGCTTCCTGTATTTTTCCGAGCTCGATTCAAGGTGCTGGTTTTAACCTATAAAGCCTTACATGGCTTAGGACCACAATACCTGATGGAACACCTCTCCTGACACAAACTCACCTGTACACTACGCTCACCATCCAAGGTCCTCCTCCGGGTGCCTACTCCAAGAGAAGCTGGGAGTCTGGCAACAAGGGAGAGGGCCTTCTCACTGGTGGCCCCCAAATTATGCAATGAACTCCCTGATGAGGTTCGCCTGGCACCAACACTGTTATCTTTTTGGCACCAGGTCAAGACTTTCCTCTTTTCCCAGGCATTTTAGCATGTGTTTTTAAATTGCTTTTTAAAAATGTGTTTGTTTTTAATTGTTGTAAACTGCCCAGAGAGCTTCAGCTATGGGGCGGTATACAAATGCAATAAATAAATATATAAATAAATAAGATTGATTTTTTCCCGTCTGCCTTCTTTTAAGTTTTTTATGCTGCTCATTCTTAAGACTTGGTGCTTTCTTAGGATTCTGGCAAAATCACCATTGGGTTACCCTCCTACATCTGCAAGGAATGCGTGAACTGGCCCTGTAAGGGCTGTTAACAGGAGTATCGATACAGGAATATAGAGAGCTATCCTGAGGTGGGTTTCTTATCATCGTTAAAAGAGGTTTCCCGGTGGACAATGGAAACAAAATAACAGCAACAAGAAGAGGTACCATAGGGACACCAAATGGAAATAATGTCTAGCCTACAGTCTGTATCAGTGAAGTAAGCATTTGATGGTTTAATGCATATTGATGTTATTTCAGACAACAGAGAAATTCCATGTCAGTATTCTCTGTTGAGTGCAATGGATGAAATTCAGTACTGCTTTTTGATGCAATGGAGGCATTGGTTAAGGTAAGAAACAGGGAGACAATTTTCACAATTCTCCCTTCCCACTGCAGCTTCCTGCACCCCCTGAAAATTTATTCGAAGATTGGGGGACCCTCCAGAATAGTGTAGAAGTGGGCATAGGGGGCAGAAAGGGGAAGTGAAGAAATTTGCCTCTCCTTCTCTTAAGTGAGTGGATGCCTCTTCTGGATCAAAAGCCATTCTGCAAGTGGAACAGCAGCACTGTGTATGACACATCATTAAAATAAGCTCTTAGAACAAAATGAAAGCCTGGAAACAAGGCAGTCCCCAAACACCACCATTAATATCTTAGCTTTGAGGCATGGAAAGGAAGGAAGGAAGGAAGGAAGGAAGGAAGGAAGGAAGGAAGGAAGATGTGTAGCACCCTGTGTTGCCATGTCTAGTTCTTGTATCTTGTTGTTATGTGCCTTCAAGTCGATTACAACTTATGACGACTGTATGAATCTTTTTTGTATATATTCATAGGGTTTTCATGGTAAGAGATATTCAGAGGTGGTTTACCATTGCTTTCATCTAAGCCTACGGCACCCGATATTTCCAGGCAGTCTCCCATCCAAGTACTAACCAGCCTGACCCTGCTTAGCTTCCAAGATCAGATGAGATTCGGTGTGTTCAGGGTAGTATGGCCGTAGGCCAGTTCTTGTATACTCATTTTATATAAGTATTTCTCAGGAGTTTAATGACTGCAGTTTTGCAGCTATAGATAGACTCACCCAAAGTTTTAACAATCCAGTTAGCAAGTACAAAGATCTCATGAAAACACTATTCTGCAGATTTTGTCCAAGTCAGATCTTGATTAGTGGTTGTTTATCTTGATGTAGATAGCAACAACTATCATGAAGTTGCAGAGTTTATAAGGTTATTTTGTCAATGTGTAAAAAATATGATAAAGTACTATCTATAATTCTGATAAAAAGAACATGAGATCAATTCTTGATGGTACATAGATATTTCCTTTTGCAGCTTTCTCATGTTAACCCATGACACATATATTACAGATCTGGGGCAAGGTGTCAGTAGTATGTTGAGGACACCCAGCTCTATTTCTCTGTAATATCTGAATCAGGAGAGGCTGTGCAAGCCCTGGACCAGCGCCTAGACTTGGTGATGGGCTGGATGAGGGCCAATAAACTAAGTCTGAATCGTAGCAAGACTGAGACGCTGTGAATTTGTGGTTCCCGAGTTTGGATAATTGGTCAATTGCCTGCTTTGGATGGGGTCATACTCCCTCTGAAAGAACAGGTTCATAATCTGGGAGTGCTCCAGGATCCATTTGTGTCACTAGAGGCCCAGATGACCTCTGTGGCTAGGAGTGCCTTTTACCAGCTTTGGCTGGTAAGACAGCTGCAGCTGTTTCTGGACTGGGAAAGCCTGACCACTGTTGTCCATGCACTGGTAGCCTCCAGGTTGGATTACTGTAATATGCTCTATGTGGGGCTGTCCTTGAGGTTGGTCCGGAAGCTGCAGCTGGTGCAAAATGCAGTGGAGTGACTGCTCACCGAGGTAGGGTATTGCCAACATATTACCCCACTGCTGAAAGAATTGCACTGGCTGTCCATTAGCTACTAGGCCAAGTTCAAGGTTCTGTTTTGGTGTACAAAGTCCTATGCAGGTTGGGAACAGGATACCTGAAATATTGTCTTACTCTTTTTATATCAAGTTGATCACTGTGCTCTGCAGGTGAGGGCCTCCTGCAGATACCATCTTATCAGGAGGTCCATTCCACACAACATAGGACACGGACCTTTAGTGTAGTGGCACCTACCCTTTGGAATTCCCTTCCCTTAAATATTAGACAGGCATCATCTGTGTTATCTTTTCGGCACCTACTGAAGACCTTCCTCTTTCAACAAACCTTTTAAGTAGAAACATTATCCAAGTCTGCATCTGTGCTGGAATTGCTTTTTAAGATGTTTGTAAAGCTTTTTATAAAAAAAGATGCTTTTAAAGATGTTTTAATGTTTTTAAATATGCTTTGCTTTAATATATTCTTAAGATGTTTTGTTTTAATATGTTTTGAAGTCTTTTCTTTTTAATATGTTTTAGGGTGTTTTTAGTGCTTTTGTTTGCCACCTTAGGCTCCTTCTACGAGGAAGAGTGGGATATACACTTAATAATATAATATAATAAATTAATAAATAAAATAACTAACTGGGAAATGCCCGATCTGTGAATTAGCCTGTTTGATAAATACACTTAAGTGTACAATTTGTTGCTGGTTTGTTGTTTTTTTAACCAACCCCAATAAAAACTGGTTCCTATATGATTTTTTTGGACTGATTTTTCTTACATTGCTTACAGGACTCAATAAATTATTCTTGTGAAGGTGGGGAATTTACAAAACAAGAGGTGTAGAGAACTTGGAAACTAAGGCTCCAAGTGGGAAATGTGCACTTTCTTGCTCAATGTCAGCAGTGGAATAATTACCACTTAATCATAGTGGAATAATCGCCACCTCTTTATCTAGGGGCAGTAGTCATATAACAGGAACACAGAAATTGACATCTTGAAAGAAAAACTCTTTTCAAGCAAATCTCTTTAACCAGCACATCCACTGAAGGAAAAAAAATGAATATGCTTAAAATCATGGCAGTGGTACTAAGCTTTAATGACTGCCTTTTCTCTGACCCTAAACTGGGCCTCTGAAGGTGTAGTGTTTAGTACGGATACCAGGGACAATGTACCTTCTCACAATTAATAGAAAGTGCTGTTTTGTAATTAAAGGGTGAAGTGGGGCATGATGAACATATGGAAAAGGAGACCCTTAATAAGTGATAGAGCCTTCAAAAGAAATTGCTAATTAGTATGCATTTGATGTGTACTATACCAATTTTAAGACTTTGCCTTGAATAAATTGTTATGTTGGGTGTTCGAAGGAGTGGTGAGATTAGCATTTACAAAGGGGGCAATTTTCTGTCTTCTTGACTCTGTTAAATGGAGGAAATAACTTTCAAGACTGAAGCAGTAGTTAACCCATCAATCATTCTCACAGCTGGAAACTGGGGATCCCAAATGCTGAGATGAGTTAATCCATCAGTTAATAAGTTCATAGTGGCACCATATGGCGCTGGTCCACTCCACATGAGGGCAGGGACAACTGTTTACAGAGGCGCACTGCTTTCTCAGGTACCTGTAGTACAAACAGCTGAATACAGGATCCTTTGTTCCAAAGGATCAATTTACTTTACACAGTAAATTGACTGAACTGATCAGTCCAGAGCACATAATTGTTACCTAATCCTGTGGAATCATGTCCTACCCATATGGGAGGAACAAAAGGATGCTGACAGCGGTCAGGTTTCTTTTTCTGTCCCTAAGGCTATTTCCTATGGACATGATAGGCACTGAATAAAGCTGCCAATAAGTGAATACCTAACCAGTGCTCCTAATCTGACCTGTTTTAAATGACACTGATAATAGAAGACCCAGGAAGCCTGTTTAAGTGTCTTTAAAATACTGGCATCATTACTAAGAAAACCAGAAAGGTTAACCCTATCTTGTGAATGGTTTTGCATATATACCTGAATCTGGTTGTTTTGGGGTTTTTTACAACATAGGATGAATGTATCAAAGATATACAAAGCAATTCACAGGTCTATAGCATTTTATTATAAATTTAGATTCCCCAAGGAGCCACATCAATATACATCACAAAAGAAATCAAATTTATTACCCAATCAACCATGCATTTGAGTTGAAGTTTTCGAGGCAGATTAAGTGAAAGTACGTAATTTACTGCTATTGAAACTGGTTGTCAAATCCTAGTCCTTCAGTTTAATTGGGTTGTGGCTATGGCTGTCCACATCCCATTTTTGGTTGAAACTCCCAAGTATTGTAGTATACGTGTTACTGTTACAGATCATTCAAATGTGTATGATTGTTTGTGAAGAGGTAATTCATCATTCTACATCTGAACTCTTTTTAAAAAATATTTTATGAAACCCTCATTTCTCTTTTAAACAGGAATTTTATGCTGCAGTATGTTTTTCCTTTGCAAACCACAGAATGTGAGACATCTCAGAAAATGTGAGACATTTTGCTCAATTTACATTGTGCTCCCTTGAGGTAGTTGTACATTCTCATTGTGAGTCCCTCTCATTAGACTGACGTCTGCGGCATTTTTGATACAAATTGGCAGCATGCTCCAAACGCATATATGCAACTTATTCACAAAATGTGTTAAAATACTGAAGGAGCTACTTTATTTATTTTACCATATGTGTTTGTGTGTGTGTGTGTGTGTGTGTGTGTATAGCTTTTAAATCTCAGTTTCCGACTGATTTTCAAAAAAAAAAAATAGAACAATGTACCTGTTTTAAAAATGTAGGTAGAAAATATTATCAAATAGCAGTTGAATGAAAATGTCTTACCCTGGTGTCTAAAACTTATTAGATTAGATTCCAAGTGAAGGGCCCTGAGGAGAGTATTTCACTGTTGGGGAGCCACCACTGAAAAGGAATGGACAGAGCTGGATGCAGAGAGCAGCAAGTTTAGGAATTTGCCAAGTTCACAAGACCAGCAGAGGGCTCACTGCCCCAACAGTGCTTTCTTTCCCACTTTTTATAGTCTATCCAAGCAGATCTGATGCAGCTTTTCCATCTTAGGGTGGAACCCCCACTGAGGGTGGTGTTCCTGTGGCTCAGCAATGGGGATGTTTTCGACTTTTTTCCTTTGAATGTCAACCTTCCATGCGATATCACAAACTGCTGCCAAAACTCCCTTCAGTTTGAAATAAAGCTTGTCATGTCCCATGGAGTGACAGGGCTGCTTTTGAAAGAAGCACAAGTCCACAGCTCTCTTTGGCATGCAGGACTCGCAGTTAGGCTGTTCTACAGGGTTCAACGACAGACAAGGCATGGCAGATGAACCACCAAATTCAAAGTCCTGCTTGGATTGTGGCAGCAGGGCAGAAGGGTAGTGGTGACCTTTCCCCATCTCCCCTTTTCATTCATTCATTTGTTATATTTATATTCCACCTTTCCTCAAAGGAAGTCAAGATGGCATAGATGGTCCCCCTCCCCCATTTTATCCTCACCGCAACCTTGTGAGGAAGGTTAGGCTAAAAGAGAAAATCAACCCAGAATGCCCTTTTTTGCCCTCTCTTTTATCAAAGCACCAGCAGCAGGGAAGGAGAAGCAGTGGACCTTCCCACTCTCTCTACAGAGTTCCTATTAACCTTTTGATAATAATAATTCGACAGAATGAAGGAAATCTTGTTGAGAGAACAAAAGCTTACCTATTGAGGGAACAAAGATTAACCTCTCTCCTTGATGCTCCTGAGTCACCTGTGACAGAAAGAGAGTAAAGATTCCATGGTCAGAATTTAACATGCTTCTCCATTGTTAGTCAGACTTTCAAGAGAGCAGCATACATACTTTTTTTACAGCTTTTGATAATTTGCATTAAATTAGAATTGCCTTATGAATGCAAAACGCTGATATTATGAAAAACAGTGTGAACCATTATTTATTTATTTTTATTTATTTATTTATTGCATTTGTATACCTCCCCATAGTCGAAGCTTTCCGGGCAGTTTAAAATTAAAAACATTAAAAACAAATGTACAAATTTAAAAACACATTTTTAAAAAGCAATTCGAAAACACATGCTGAAATGCCTGGGAGAAGAGGAAAGTCTTGACCTGGCGCCAAAAAGATAACAGTGTTGGTGTCAGGCGCACCTCATCAGGGAGATCATTCCATAATTTGGGGCCACCACTGAGAAGGCCATCTCCCTTGTTGCCAGACTCCCAGCTTCCCTCCAAGTAGGCACCTGGAGGAGGGTCTCGGATGTTGAGCGTAGTGTATGGGTGAGTTTGTGTCAGGACAGGCGTTCCATCAGGTATTGTGGTCCTAAGCCATGTAAGGCTTTATAGGTTAAAACCAGCACCTTGAATCAAGCTCGGAAATATACAGGCAGCCAATGCAAGCAGGCCAGAATCGGTTTGATATGTTGAAACCGTCTGGTCCCTGTTATCAATCTGGCCGCTGCATTTTGTACTAGCTGAAGCTTCCGAACCGTCTTCAAAGGCAGCCCCATGTAGAGCACATTGCAGTAATCTAACTTGGACGTTACCAGAGCATGGACAACTGAAGCCAGGTTATCCCTGTCCAGATAGGGGTGTAGCTGGGCCACCAACCGAAGTTGGTAGAAGGCACTCTGTGCCACCAAGGCTACCTGAGCCTCAAGTGACAGAGATGGTTCTAGGAGAACTCCCAAGCTACAAACCTGCTCCTTCAGGGGGAGTGCAACCCCATCCAGGACAGGTTGGACATCCACCATCTGGTCAGAAGAACCACCCACTAGCAGCATCTCAGTCTTGTCTGGATTGAGCCTCAGTTTATTAGCCCTCATCCAGTCCATTGTCTAAGCCAGGCACTGGTTCAGCACATTGACAGCCTCACCTGAAGAAGATGAAAAGGAGAAATAGAGCTGCGTGTCATCAGCATACTTATGGCAATACACTCCAAAGCTCCAGATGACAGCACCCAACGGTTTCATGTAGATGTTGAACAGCATGGGGGACAGAACTGACCCCTGCGGAACCCCATACTGGAGAGTCCAGGGTGCCGAGCAATGTTCCCCAAGCACTACCTTCTGGAGCCGACCCGCCAAGTAGGAGCGGAACCACCGCCATGCAGTTCCTCCCTCTCCCAACTGAGCCAGTCATCCCAGAAGGATACCATGGTCGATGGTATTGAAAGCCGCTGAGAGATCAAGGAGAATCAACAGAGTCTCTCTCCCGACAAAGGTCATCATACAGGGCAACCAAGGCTGTTTCCGTGTCAAAACCAGGCCTGAAACCCGACTGAAATGGATTCAGATAATCGATCTCATCGAAGAGTGTCTGGAGCTTGTCTGCCACCACTTGTTGAAGGACCTTGCGCAGGAATGGAACATTGGCTACTGGCCTATAGTTATTAAGATTTTCTGGATCCAGGTAGGGTCTCTTCAGGAGTGGTCTCACTACTGCCTCTTTCAGGCAGCCAGGGACCACCCCCTCTCACAGAGAGGCATTAATCACTTCCCTGGCCCAGCTGGCTGTTTCATCCCTGCTAGCTTTTATTAGCCAAGAAGGGCAAGGATCCAGCACAGAAGTGGTTGCATGAACCTGTCCAAGCACTTTGTCAACGTCCTCAAGTTGTACCAACTGAAACTCATGCAAGAAATCGGGACAAGTCTGTGCTCTGGATACTCCGCTTGATTCACCTGCTATAACATTGGAGTCTACTGGTGGATGCTAAAGATTTTATCCTGGAAGTGACTAGCATATTCATTACAGAGGGCCTCAGATGGTTCTACCATGTCTTTGGGGCCAGCTTGTAATAGTCTCCGGACAATTCTGAAGAGCTCTGCTGGGCGGCAGGTTGATGATTTGATCGTGGCAGCAAAATGCTGTTTTTTTGTTGCCCTCACTGCCCCTAAATACAGCTTACCATAGGCACTTACCAGTGTGTAATTGCATCCACCAGGAGTTCGTCTCCAGTATGCACCCAAACACTATGACCAACTATATTTTCTTTTCACTTTTTTAAAAGTTATATATCAATGTCTTTAAAGTACTGAGCACAATTCTCAAACTCCATTTATTTAAAAGTGACAGTTAAATTGTAGATATGAAAGTGTGGTTCACATTGTTTAGCAGCCCCTTGGGCATCAGCCCCATTTAACTCAATGGAAAATATTTCTGAGGAGACACCCCTAGGATGGTGTCTCAGTTCCTCTGTTCTTGGCCAGACTGGCCTGGAGTAATCAGAATTAGATAGTCTTCATCTATCCTTTACAATGAATTAGAATGGAGTCACCAACACCATTAGACCCTCCATTGGACTCGCCATTACCAAAGTTCACCTACACTGGGTTTTCCTGATTGGGTTTTCACAAGCCCTGCCTTTCTGTGGCCTGTGAGTTATTGATTAGTACATATTGCAAGGAGTGACTGACAATCCTATGTTCCCTACTAAAGAGTGGAACTGAAGTTTCTGGAAGATTTGGAGTCTGTTGTTATGGGATAAATTCATGTTCTTTTTTTCTCCACCCCATGATAACATGTGCTTAGGGAGCAAATAGAAATTTGCCATCAATCTCCTAAGCTCTGAATATAGTTTTAAAATTGACTTTTGACTCTTAGAATTAACTCGTTCAAGCATGTACCCTACTGCCAAAGGGTACAGAGCTTTTTAGAAAAATCTGCTTAATGGGTTGATCAAGTGATCTGATAACATTCCCAGCATACTGCTTTTGTTTGAAAAGAGCTACTCCAGTCATTGCTGGATTTAGACTTGGTGAGGCCCTAAGCTATATAAAGCTTGGAGGCCCTTTGTTAAAAAATTACACCATATATATATTCAGTACACATAAAATTTTAAAAGCCCCCCAAAAAAATTCTGAAATTTTTGGAGGCTGTGACGTCCTTCCCCAGCACCACCTGTGAAGCTCTCACTTGTGGCTACCAGCAGACAGGAACGTCAGGTTTTCTTCTTACCCTTTACAGCTCTAGCACAGATTTCAACAAATCCCCCTGCTAGGTCTTACTACCCCACACTCTGTATCTCTTATAATCTTTAGACTGTGTCTTAGTCCCTGCCAGGCTATCTCAATACCTTGTGTCTATGAGTATAGGTAATTCCCAAACCCCCCTGCAGCCTCTTGCACTGAAGCATACAGCCCTGGGTTTCTCTGTGGGACTGGATACACTTTCCTCCGATCCGCCACTGCCACCATTTGATACAAACTGTTCAGCCTTGGTTACTTTACTATTCCCCCTGGTATGTATTTCCCAGCTGAAGGAAACAGGCTTATGTTTAACCAAGAAATATTTATTTAGTATAAGAAAAAACAAGATTACTTAATTACTTTGTTGACAAGCTTATGGTTTCATCTATATTCTGTAATGTACTTGACTTCTTACTAATTGCCTCAGAACTCCGACTCACTCTCAACACCACCAAACCTCAAAACCTCCAACCTCTCTCTGAACCTCTCAAACACCACCTCTCAATTCACCACCCAGATTCAACTGTCATTCTTCCATTTATACTCCTAGCCATTCAAACGCTCAGCCAATCATCCAGCATTCTACTGCTCATGTACTCCCCCTCCTCTTTCACTCCACTTACCATATGTCTTCTATATAACCAGCACTTACCATATTTACAATATAAGCAGGAACATCACAGAGGCCCCTGCGGATTGTGAGGCCCTAAGCTGTAGCTTGTTTAGCTTATGCCTAAATCCGGCACTGATTCCAGTACAGTTGTGAGAAATGCCTATTTTTATACTTGTGTAACAAACACCTTGTATAGAGTTGAACGAACTGAAAAATAGCTTTATTTATTGAATATGTAACATGGGGTGGGGGGAGCCTCCAGCTCACAGGCCCAATTAGATCTGCCAGGCCTCCCTTTTGGCCCACCAGGCCATTTTCTCCAAGCCACCCCCACCTGCCCTACATGACATCAGGTGTGGGGCAGGTAAGGTTGTGGCTAGTTCAAAAAGGAGGTTACGGGAATGGCTAATTCTAATAGATACGCTGAAACTCTTGGGGATGTTTCCTTTGATGGGTTTGGGAATGGGCATTCTATAGTGAAAAATTGGGTAGTTGGGGGCAGAGTGGGATAGCTCTGGAGGATGCAAAACCCTGCATACCCTACCACTGGCATGATTCCACATGATTCCACAGCTTCCATGATTCCACTGGCATGATTCCACAGCTGTTGGCATAGCAAGAATGAACTGCCATCTCTTTCCATCCTGACTAGAGTGAGCTGGCAGGGATTGGGATATGGTGGTGGATCTGTCGCTCCTTTCCAGACCCACTCAGGATTAGTCTGTAAGTTTTACTAATGTCTGGATGGGAGAACCATTTGGGAACCTTAGCCACGGCACCTTGAACTCCCTAGATGAACAGTGGATATAAATGTACTATATATATATACACACACACACCATTTTTAGTCACATTTTCCTACAAGAGATCTGAAGAAACAAAGTAGAGCATACCATTTGGGTAGGCTCCGTGGAGCTGTCCAACCTACACAGTGCATAGCAACAAGTGATCTGTGAAAGGATGACAAATCCTTTGGCTTGTGGCTTTAGACCTTTGACCTCATGACATGAGGCTGTATCCAAGGAGCAGTCTGGTGACAGGAATGCAATAAACTGCTTGTAATCTTGTGTTTTCAAAAGAAATTACATCAAAGCCAGCTGTTACACCACTAGTCATTAACGGCTGACAACATGTTAGCTAAAATAGGGCCATTATATTTTGCAATGTTCTTTCCTACAAACTATTAAAGGCCCTTCTCTGCACTCCTAACAGAAGCACTAGCAAAAGACATTCCATGTGTCTGTTTCCCATTTAAGCTTGTATTAGCGAACAGCTTAACATGATTTTTGTCTAATATGATAACTGGTACCTTATTAATTGTTTTGATGCTGTAAGATCTGTAGAGGCCATCTGGCTTCAGCCATTTGGACTCAACCCACAGATGCTTTGTTTGTAGTGCCTGCCCTTTCTTCTCTACACATGGCAATCTTATGCCATGGCTTTTGTTTGTCAGAACTATTTAAACATGTGGGCCTGTGCCGCTCTGGATTAAAACTAGATGGCCTTCAGATCATATACACCTTGCAGCTCTTAAGTTCTATGAAACTGCATTAACTGCATTTGGATAGGATTGAATGAGCAATTTAATTATTTAGAGGACAATTCAAACCCAAGATCTGCTGGCAGATCTCTGTAAATCCCCAACCCTAGCTCAGCCAGAAATACCCCAGAATATGTCCCTCATCCCAGCTCAGCTGGCTCAGCTGAGGCCAGCATAGGACCCCAAAAAGGGGTGTTCCGAGGATATGGCAGGGCAAGATGGGGCAAGTTAGCACTTAGGAACCATTCTCTAGTTGGTCTAAAATTGATATAACAATCAATGGGTCACCATACCATGAACATTTGGACTTGAGAGTTGCCATACTCAAAAGGTTGCCATTGCATTATACCATACATTGCTTTTTAAAAAATGAATAATTTATTAGAGTTTTCACATTATTACAATAAAACTGTACAATTCCTTATTCCCTCCCCACCCACCCTTCCAGCTCCCCGACCTCCCTCTGCCCTCATGCCCCCCTTTCTGTGTTTAGTTGTTGATGTTTTTTAATGTTCAAGTTTATATGCACCTGACTGCAGGTGAGGGCCTTCTGCAGATACCATCTTATCAGGAGGTCTGTTCTGCACAACATAGGAAATGGACCTTTAGTGTGGCGGCACCTACCCTGTGGAATTCCCTCCCCTTAAATATTAGGCAGGCGCCATCTCTGCTAGCTTTTTGGCGCCTTTTGAAGACTTTCCTCTTTCAACAAGCCTTTTAAGTTGAGACCTATCCCAGTCTGAATCTGTGTTGGAATTGCTTTTTAATATGTTCTTAAACTTTATTTTTTAAAATGTTTTTAATCTTAGAAGATGTTTTGATAGCTTTTTAAAGTAACATTTTTGAAGATGTTTTGTTTTAATGTGTTTTACAGTTTGTTTTTATGATGTTTTAATGTTTTTAGTGCTTTTGTTTGCCGCCCTGGGCTTCTGCTGGGAGGAAGGGCAGGATATAAATCAAATAATAATAATAATAATAATAATAATAATAATAATAATAATAATAATAATAATAATGTGTTAAGGTGAATGATTGTCAGTATTGTGCTAGTATTCCAGATTAACAGCTTTTTGGTTGGAGAAGTGTCCATCTCTATGTTGCATTGTGCCTCCCACTTCTTCCAGTTATGAGTTTTACTCAGCAAAGAGTTCCAGAAATGCAGTCCAAATCTCCTGGAAGGTTTTTTTTAATGTAGTTTATGGAGGAGAATTTCCTCATGGATGCTAGTTGCAGGGGGTCTTGTGTCTTGTTTTATATGCTTGGTGGGTGCAGGCTTCCAATACAACCCAAAGTCTTGTGGTTGTTTTTGTTTCAAATGCTTCTCAGAATTATGAATATGTAGTTGTGTCTACATCAGGCAGGCATCTTCGCTGTATTCTTTTTGGTGCCTCCTTAAATCTGTTTTTGTTTAGACAAATCTATCCAGACATATTTATGTTGATACGTTGTAATCTATTTAGTCTGCTGCTATTTTAATGGGTTTAAAATGTTTTTAATTACTTGTTTTAAACTGTTTTATTGATCATTTTAATGGGTTTTTGCAAACCACAGAGGTTTCGTTAATATGCTGTATACATACATACATACATACATATATATCTATATATATATATATACATAAAAGACAGTTTTGAAAGCAACAAACAGAACTTCACTCAAGCTTGCTCTGGATCCCTATAAGGATTCCGTTAATCACCTATAATAAAAACCTCTGTTCGGTTAATCACAATTATCATATATATATATACATACATACAGTATATCCCTAGATACACTAATGGATGAACGGGGAAAAGAGTTGCTATACCACATGCTAAAAGTATCTTAGTAATGTGGCCTGACTGCTGGTATCCCTTTGAAGAAAACCAAAAAAGTCAAAAGGGCCGGTTTGCATACTCTGTGTTTGATGGAATGGGCACTCATATAGCTAAACATTTGTGCATTTCCAGCATGTGTACAATCTAATATAATTCCTTCTCTCCCAACTCTGTTTTGAGAGTTACAGGATGTATGAATCATATACATATATGGCCAGCATCATGTTACATTTTTGGCATTTGAGGGATATATATTTTCATGCTCCCTCTATGGAGGGCTCATCCCATCAATGCTGTACATCAGTCCATTATTTCCAACCAACTCTGTAACAGGTTTCTGGAAAACAAACACGGTCATTACGAACTGCCAATAGGCACTAATCAGTAGTGGATGGTGTGGTGGGCTGAATCCCCTTTACTGAGACTGGCATCACTGCAGCTTACCTAGCTGTTGACTGAGGCTGAGGTGTCATGGAGTGCAAAAGCATCCAGTTCCCCATCCCTGAACTGCTCTATCCTTTGCAACAGCTAAGATGCTGATGTTCTGAGAGTCCATTTGAAAGATGAAAAAACAATCCTTTGGGCCTGACTTGGATCATTCTTTTAATTCATTGAACAGGAATCTTTAGAACAAAGTGCAATTTTTATGCCTTTTTTATGTATGCCTGGTTTTGATGACATTTTGATGACGACTCTGAATGAACCTTTAAAGCATTCCTTTTCATTTCAAAAGTGAGAGGTAGAGATTGTTGTACTGTGCACTGATTGATTATTTATTTAATTGTTTATTTATTAGTTAGTTAGTTATTCATTTCACTTCTATCCCACCCTTCCTCCCAGAAAAAGCCCAGGGTAGCAAAGGACAAAACATTAAAAACATCCTTAAAACATCTCAAAACCAAACCATCTTAAAAAATATCTTTGTTTTTAATTTGTTCATTCATGTTGCAATTCTGATCTTTACTTCAACACAGATTTTTTTAAATAAAAGAAACCTCTGCACTATATATTGTGAAAGCCAAGCATGACCTCTTTTGCTCCATAAAGAATTGTTTTGCAAACTGAAAAGTATGTCCTAGGCACCAGTGGTGTAGAAACTGACAGCTTTCATGGTGTAGTCATCTTTGGCTGAGTCACTTGTAAAGCACTGCAACTAAATGACAGTTTACCAGCATGCAAAGCCATTAGAAAGGAACATCTAGCTGGCTTGTGGATGTATTGGGTGACATATCTGATTTCATTTGCTGCTTGTTTTACATGCTTAAGCTTATCAATCAATGACTACACACACCAAACACACTGCAGGGTTATCGAACTGAAAAATCAGACTTCAGTCTTTCTGCTCAATATAGCATATAATAAAATGTAGCACAGACTTGTATAATCTATACTATAATTCCTGCACACCAGCTATTAAACACAGAGTACTACATAGCAGTGTGCAGCTGTCCATCTTGCGGCACAACATTGAGAGAAGCAGAGCTGAAGCTGATGTATGTGAATTTTAAATCTGTCTATGAATCAGATGCAAAACTCAAGCCCCTCATTACTCCTTTCTCACTTCTGCCATCAGAATTCTACTAAAATTAACATTTAATTCTAGGGTCACCTTCTAGACCGCCTGTTTATTGAGCATTAATCCTGATTTCTTTACATAAAGTTTGAGGGGATGTTATATGACACTTCTTGAGCATTTATTTTGATTTGTTTGTAGAGAGGTTACACAAAATCACATCAAGCAATTGCTAACTCACCTTTCTGTTGCATTTTCCTGCACATTACCACAAAATGATCTGTGGTATTTTTTAAAGAGGGTTTTTTTGTTTCAAGAGTGCCAAATCCAGTTTAATTGCACAATGTGGATGTGCTAATATGCAATTGAAGCCCACCCACTAGGGATGGGAGGATCTGTCAATTCTGGTTCTTTGCATTTCTCATATTTTCAGTCTTAAATTCAATTCTCCACATTTCTGCAGCAATCTGTGATTTTTTTAAAAAAATGTCATTAAAATTCATCAGCATTTTTAGTGCAAATTTCTCCTAATAAAAACATTTTGTATGCAGTTTTTACACATTTTGCAAACAATTTATCCTAATGTAATACATTTTTGTTTGTTATGTTCACGAATATATTCATTTTAATGCACACTTTCTCCTCATATATGCATTTGTGTAAAAATTGGTTGGTTGGAGAACTGTATTGCTAAATTTGGATAAGTACCAATTTCAAAGGATGGTTGTGTTTCGGTCCTCATATTGTTTTGGTAAGTGCAAATTTGATAGGTTTGGCTTTAAATGGGAACTGAATCAAATCTGTCCCCCATCTATACCACTCACAAAATAGCAATAGTCTGGAAGCAGTCTAGGATTGCAAAGTGCTGTTTTTCACCTTGAAAGGCCTTGACATCCTAGGACCAGATTACGTAAAGGATCCCATATAGACTCTGAGGCCATCTTCATAGGCTCTTCTCCTGGTGCACCCACTAAGTGATGCATTGTGGGTGAATATTAAGAAGAGGATCTTTTGGGTGTTAGCACCCCACTTTATGTAGAGACTCATCTGGCACCAAACTTTGGGGTCATTTTGGTGCCAGGTCTTTTATTTTCCCAGGCCTTTTAAGATTTTTGAAAATCTTTTAAATGTTTTAAAATGTTGTTTAGATCTGCTATTTTATTGTTTGACCAAAATTGGTGCCTCCTTCTCACATTCTCAGGAGGAAAATCTCAAGGTGAGATGGAAGCCTGCTTTCTGCTTAGCTTGAGAGGTTTTGGCAGTCACTATGTCCAACAAGCTCTATCCTGAGCCATCAGCAGCAGCCACAGATTATGATCATGGTCTTCATTAATCATTTTGTTTGCCTAGCCACATTAGCATCCACATTAGCATGGACAAAGCAATATAATTTGCAGCATTTAATTGAAACAACATGTGAATTCTCCACTCACCCTCAAAGTTGACTTTATTTTTTGGATTATCTTCCAGAGCTTTCACAGATGTCTTCAGTACGAAAATAAACTTGATTTGCTTGCCATAAACACTTGTTCCTGATTGATAAAAGATTAGTAGGTGGTACAAAAATCTGTTTTGTTGCATTTGCCTAACAAAGGGGAAAAGCAAAAATTTAGATACAGTTTTGTCAGAAACGTGAATGCCAGTTGCATAGAACTCACCTAATGTTTTGACAGTTCTATGAAGACTCTCACAATGTCTCCGTTATGGTAATATCTCCCATTAATTAATAGCTTATACTCTTCTCACAGCTTTGATAGATCCATGGGAGTTGTTAACACAACACACAGATTCGCAGTTGCCCAGGTACATGTTGCTTATCTCTGTGTACGTAGTTCTCAGTTATGAAATGTTGCCTAAAGAAGACAAGAAATTAATGCAGAATGCTAGAAAGAAAGAGAATATAATTAAAGTTTTTCAGAGACAGAGGATTTATATCACTTTTTTTGAGCTGGTTAGAAATTTTGCGCATGCAGGCTCATTTCAGTGGAGACAGAAGCACTGGGTGGTACCAAATTGTCATCCTTCTTCTGACAGAAGGCACCCATCAGTAGATAAAGGAGGGAGGTAGTTTTTTGTGATTCCCTTTCCCTCCTCCACAGCTGCCAACATACTGCAAATCTGCTGTGGAGGTAGGGACGGGGGAGAAATTTGATTCAGTTTGCATTTGAAGCTGAATCTATCAAATTTGAATTTCCTGACATGATATGAGAGCAGAAACACAGCCATCCTTCAAAATTCAAACTTATCTGAATTTTGCGATGCAGTACTCCCACCAAAGGATGTTTACAAAATACATATATTAGGGGAAAATATGTATTAAAGTGAATATATAGTGGAAATAACCGACCAAAATGCATTATATTAGGAAAAACTGCTTGCAAAAAATGGACGTTAGCCAAAGACATGCTTATTAGAAGAAATTTGCACTAAAATGCTGAAGAATTTTCATGAGGATTTTTTTTAAAAAAAAAAATGCAAATTGCTGCAGAACTGAATTTCAGATTGGAGAGAACTGAGAGAACTGAAATGTACAAATCCTTCCTTCCCTATCTGGAGGGTTGAGGGATCTTCCAGACCAGATTGGTCCTTACATATGTGGAGAATCTCACTCTACTAACATAAGTCCATGCAGGTACATGAGCTCCATGTGTGCATTGGAGCTCATGTGTCCACAGGAAAGCAGGGTGGCAGAATGTTTCCATGTACATTTCCATATAGTACTAGTTCTGTTTCCGGTTCCTACAGAAGCTACAAATAGCTTTGTACTATTTCCACAATATGATTTCTTGCAGGATTTGCAACCACAGGTTTCCCCATTACTCTTTCCCTCTCTCTGTTGTACAGGAAATTGTCATGCAATTCCTCCTTGAAGTCTTGGGAACTTGAGTTAGGGATCCCAGCAGCCCATCACCTTACCACCTGTACCACCAGTGCTCTATGTCGACTACAAGCCTGGCAGACTGAGCACCGTGGTTCAAAGGTGCTGTTTGGAGTTCAGGCCCAGCCCTGTAACTTGGCTGTATCCCATTAGCAGAGCCTAATCCAAGGATTAGGAGAACTCCTGCTGTTGTTGGACTACAGTTCCCATAAACCCCAGCCAGCATGACCAGTAGTCAGGGATTATGGGAGCTGTAGTCCAGCAATATCTGGAAGGTCTCAGGTCTCCCATCCCTGTTTTAGGTTGTCATATGTTTCATCTAGAATGTCATCTCTGACCCATCTTGGGCTATGTTATTTTCCTCTAGATCATGGGCCTTTTGAGTGCTGTCTTGGCCTATGCCTCCTTTGGACCATGATTCCTGCTTCTTGCCCTGTCATATGAAAACAGCAACAGGCACAATGGCATGGGACATTTTGCATCCTGAGATGACGGCAGCAAAATGCACGCGTGCACACACACACTTCCATATACAAAATCTGTCTGTACTAGACCCTGAAACTTAAACATCTTGGGTTTAAGCAAGCTTGCATGCCGCCTCTTTGATAGGGAGATGTTCCCTCTAACTAATATCTGGGGAATATCTCTATGTATCTGTTTACTGTGATGTAACTTCCTAAAGGGTGCAGTTACCTGGCTTCTCTTCCTCTTTCCTTTGTAAAAGGGATTAGTAGATTCCTGCATATCCACCATTATTGAGCGTAACCTCTAGCAGAGGCAGCATGGAAGATGCTCTTCCAGGAGCGTCATCACCAAAGCCTAAATGGACAAAGACTCCTATTTTTTCATCTAAGCTAGAGCCTATGTTTCCTGAACATATGAAAGGTCGTGAGTAAATATTCTTTATCTCTTTTTACCTAAGAAGACTGTGTCTGTTATTTGAGTCTGAGGGAAAGGTGGGCTGGCTGATTCTCAAAATCCGCTGTTGTTACTTCTGTTAAGAAATAGGACTACATACAGTTCCTATTTCATTTTTAAACCAACCGCAACACTGGCCACAGAACAGCATGCTCCACAGCACCTGAGGTCAGCATAGCTTAGGGGTGCAGGGCAGGTCACACTGCACACACAGCTCTGTCCTCCAACACTTATTTATTTATTACGTTATTTATTCCACTGACAAATTGCTTTCCATAAAACTACTTAATAAAAACATCAGCAGTAAAAACATAAAAACAATCATTATTCTCCACCCCTCAGCACTACTACCTGAAGTGGCTGCTTCACTTTGCCTAATGGTAGGATCAGCTCTGAAACCCCAACTCCTGACCACTTGAGGGCCTGACCCTTCTGGCCCTAAATTTTCTTCTTTCTTGAGCCTAATGTTTTGACAATTTTAGTACGTGCAGGGCTTCAGCTTCAGCAAGAAACCTATTTGCACAAACCACCAGATATGTACCTAGGAGCCCTACACGGCATGGGACCGCAATACCTGGTGGAACGCCTCTCCCAATATGAACCTACCCGTACACTACGCTCAACATCTAAGGCCCTCCTCCGAATACCATCCCATCGAGAGGCTCGGAGGGTGATGACTAGAACCAGGGCCTTTTCAGTAGTGGCCCCCGAACTGTGGAACAGTCTCTCTGATGAGGTGCACCTGGCGCCGACGCTACTATCTTTTCGGCGCCAGGTGAAAACCTTTTTATACTCCCAGGCATTTTAAAGTGTATTTTAAACAGCATTTCCGTATTTTGGATGTTGTTTGGTTCGTTATTGTTTGTTTGTTTTTTATTATTTATTGTATTTATTGTATTTATATATTGTGCTTGTTTTTATCTTTTTGTACACCACCCAGAGAGCCTTCGGGCTTAGGGCGGTATATAAATTAAACTAAATAAAAAATAAATAAATAAAAATACCCTTCTGTGCAAGCTGAACATATATTTCTGGACTGACTGAGAAGCTAACACGAGATTTCTTTTTTTTCCTTTTTTTGTTTTTCTTTTTTGTGGTGGTGCAGATAGTTTGGTTTCTGCAATGTTCAGAGCTTTTTGTGATTTAGGCTGTGATCCTATGTTCTGTTACGCAGTTAGTTTACAGGCAGCCAGTGTGGTATCCTCCAGAAGTTGGTGGACTACAACTCCCATCATCCCTGACCACTGGCCATACTGGAGTGCACCATGCCAGCTACCCCTGACTTAGTGGACATTGGTGTTTAGGAGTAGCATTGTTTGTACACTAACTGCAGCACTCCTGTACTTGCTCAAACAAATGTTTGGAAAGGCACCCGAATTAGCAGTTCTCTCTCCTACAAAGGAAACTGACATTTCAGAGGCTGCCTTGAGCTGTCCAGCATGTGGATTTGTTACAAACTTCAGCTGAGGTTTTTCTAGATATGTTTCTCTAAAAATCAACATAAATGGATTTGCAGGGGCCAAAACAAAAAACAAACAGCCTAAGAGCAAAGAAAGATCAGTAGGAAGTTTACTCTGTTCCAAAGGGCCTGGGAGTAAATGGAAGCAACTGCTTTTATTACCATTTAAAGGAAATCTGGTTAAAGAGACAACACTCCAAAGACAAAGCTGTGCATTTAGACTCCTTGTTCATCTCTGTTTAAGAACGTTAACTGACAAATTATGTGAACACAATCCATTCCCAGTGCTTTTTTTGTCATCTGAGGGAAAAGGTCAGCCACCTTTGACATGTCAGGGAGCAGCTGAGTGAATGACACCACAAGAGAAAGACAGAAAGAGAGGGAGAAGAGCACACCCTAAAAAAAACAGTGTCACAACTATACGAACTCCAAGGCCAAGATGTTGTTCAAAGGTTCAAAGCATCTCCCCCGCTTCAAGGCCATTGTATGAAAATGATAGCACACTGTGCTGGTCCTACACTCTCCTGAAAAGAACATCTCTCCCCTCAAAAAAGTCTTTAAAAATTCTCTACTAAAATTAGGGATGAGGGAGCAATTCGATTCAGTTCATATGCAAAGGCGAATCTATCAAATCCCACTTTCTGAAACTATATGAGAACCGAAACATAGCCATACTTCAAAATGCACACTTGTCCAAATTTTGTGATGCAGAAATTTATATATATATATAATTTGAACATTGCAGCAGAAAGGTGGAGAACTGAATTGAAGAGTGGAGCGATGAGAAACAGAGAGAACCAAAAGTGACAGATCCTTCCATCCCAAGCTATGATGTTAGGAGCTTTCAACAGTGCTATCTGCATTAACTCCTTCTGCCTTAGATTTGCTCAGATAGCAAGACCTTTGACCCATGCATTGACAAGAATAAAAGAAAACAGAAGTTCAAACAGCAGGAGATTTGTTCAGATACACTCGGCATACATATGCCCATATACGCTCATCACACGTGAGGCAGATTTGGTGGCATTTATAAGGCAAAAATAGAAGTAAAGCTCAAACAGGAAGAGGAGGAGCTGATATTGGTTAGTCTGCCCACTCAGGCTTGTTAATCTAGACTGTAATAGGTCTGTACAGTATATGGTCTACATATAACAATCAGATTAAAGGTGGATGCACAGACTACAGCAATGGTGAAGTCATGATGAACCAAGATGGATGACACTTTTGTCCTATGTGTGTCATTTTTAGTTGGAAAACTGCTTGGATGTCTGGACAGCACTGTCATTTTCTGCTGTCATCTTAAAAAGGCTTCTGATAAAAAGTTGGCACAGAGTTGTCTGATAGAGAAAACATTATCTAAGTGGAAGAATAGCATATGTGTGCCGAGGTAACCTATGCATAAGGGCACTGCTTGGAAAATCACTGATGCAGGAGTCTCAGATGCTCCTCTTTGTCCCCCACCCAGATGGATTATGATAGTTCATACTCTACACATGGACTACGTATTATGGAAGTCCACCCATAATTAAAACTGATGTAAATTTATTGGATAATTCCAACCTCCTTATCAGTTTCCTAGTCAGTATAAAAATTATATTCCGATTTTGGTGAGTTAGAAATTCTTCTTGGGGGTGAAGGATTGCCTTTACATTACTTTTTCTTCTTTTCTTGCTGTTCTGCCCTGCTTTTGCATGCTTTGCTAGCTGAAGGCTTCAGGCCTACCCAATTTAGAGTTCAAATATACAAGTAGTGGGACCAGAGGGAGTTAAGAGGAAAATATATGATTTATTCTGTTAGTTCATATTTTTATTGTTTTAATTAATTAGCTTATGCAAATATATATTGCATTACTTTAAGATATTTTCCAAGTTATTTTAAGTTGCTGTAATGTCATAATATTATCTTTGTTTTATTTTCTATCAATCCCATAATACCATTAAGCTTTGTACATCAATCAACCAATGTATTCATTTCAGTTAGGGAGTGCCCTGCTTACCTTTTAACATGGCTGCACCAAACTTCTTTACAGACTTGACCTTTCACTGAAGAGAGAGGTTTGAGAAATGATTAAGAATTAAGAAGATTCTCTACCCTTTCCTGCCTAACATGTGGGCTGCTATAAACTTACTATGACAGCCAACCCAATTCCAGTGAGTAATAATTGACAGAGAGAAAACACACATGGTTTGGTCTATCTTCACAGACCATAGCTTGGGAACAGCAGCAATTTTTTTCCCAGTTTGGGAACAAGAGCAACCACACTTGCGAGTATATGAATGAGCTCCTGCTGGAAGGAAGGGCAGGATATAAATCAAATAATAAAAATAAATAAATAAATATTCTTACCACTGTAGGGCAAGAAGCAAACCGTCATGCAAACAACAAGGTGCATCATCAGTAGGTGTAAAGAGGTGGAGCTGAGCACATGGAACCATTGTTGTTCCTTCTATGGATTCAAGTGAGTAAGGTCAGAGGTAAATGAAAAGCAAATAGAAAAAGAAAACCAAAAGCGATTTCCTAAATGCAATACCATACCAACCACAACAAGATACCTATGAGTAAGGCAGAAAACTCTGTATCCCACTACCAGTCAGGGTTCCTAACCAAAAACCAAAACTAAAAGAATCCTGGCAGCCAGTCAGCCAAGGTCACAGAAATCCACACGCAGCACAATTGGACCCAGGGGCGCAGTTAGTGCAGAATGCTGTGGCACAATTGCTGACATGAGCAAGACCCTGTCAGCAGATAATACCACTGCTCTGAAATCTGCAGTGGTTGTCAATTTGCTACCGGGCCAAGTTCAAGGTGTGCTTTCCAAGTTATGGGTGCCACATAGTACTTCTGCTCTTGTAACAAATCGATCCTTTATTGTGGCAGCACCTACACTTTGGAACTCCCTGCCAATTGACATTAGGCAGGCACCTTCATTTTACACTTTTCGACACCGGCTAAAAACATTTTTTTTGTTTAGGGAAGCCTACCCAGGCATATAGAAGCTATTATGCTTTTTATCTGCTTTTAACTCATTGTTGGTTTTATTATTTGGAATGTTTTTAAATACATCTCTTTAACTGTTTTTGCCAATAATTTTATTGTTTTAATACCTTCTGCAAAACTCTCTGGGGTGTTTTTTTTTTTTTTTTACAAAAAAGTGATATATCAGTGTTGTAAGTAAAATATATATATAAATTTGTGAGTCACTGTGGCCCTTGGGTCTCTTTTCTCTTTTAGGAACAAAGGAATCTGCCTTACTCTGACTCAGACTATTTGGTACTATCTGGCTCAGTACTGATGACATGGACTAGCATTGGCTCTCCAGGATTCCAGGCAATATAGTCTTTTCCAGAAATTGAATGTTGGACCTTTGCATGCAAAGCATATGCCCTACCACTAAGCTACAGGCCTCCCCCTGTTTAAAAAGTATATTTTAAAGTTGTTCTTTTCAATTCACTAATGAATGCCTAGGGCAGATCCACACCATGCATTTAAAACACATTCAACCAGAGCTTGGAAAAGTTACTTTTTTGAACTACAACTCCCATCAGCCCAATCCAGTGGCCATGCTGGCTGGGGCTGATGGGAGTTGAAGTTCAAAAAAAGTTACTTTTCCAAGCTTTGCATTCAACATACATTTGAAGCATATGAATTCCACCACAGATTTATGGGAAATACAGTTTGTTAAGGGCAGTGGCAACTATAACTGTGATGGGGAAACTACACTTCCCAGGATTTTTGGGGGGAAGTTGTGTGCTTTAAATGCAAGTTGATGATGATGATAATGAACTGCCTTCAAGTTGATTCCGACTTATGGTGACCCTAAGAATAGGGTTTTCATAGTAAGCGGTATTCAGAGGGGGTTTACCATTGCCTTCCCCTGAGGCTGAGAGGCAGTGACTGGCCCAAGGTCACCCAGTGAACTTCATGGCTGTGTGGGGATTCAAACCCTGGTCTCCCAGGTCGCAGTCCAACGCCTTAACCACTACACCACACTGGCTCCCAAATGCAAGTCAGATGCGCTTTATGTGTCTTATTTGGACCTGCATTACTTCATAAATTTTCCTGCATATAAATCGTTTTAATTAAATTTTTAAATGAAAATTAGCTACAAAGTTTACTTGGTGACAATGGGCCACTTACCATCTCTCAGCCTAATCTGCCCCTGAGGGTGAAAACAACAGAGGGGGACCATGACCACCCCAAGAAACAAGGGCACACTTAAAATGTAGACTTAAAAGTCTACATGCATAGGTTTTCCAGCATCAGGCATGGACAGCAGGGCCAGGAGAGGCCCTACAGCTCTGCCATTTCATACCCATGTTCACCCCCCCCATATATATATTCACTAATACGCAAAAAAAAATCTTGCAGTTTAAGGGCGTACCTATAGCCCACAAATATTTCTATCAAACTTTAAAAAGCAGGGAAATTAGGTAGAGGAAAGAATAATGTACAACCACAGTATGAAATAAGATATTTCTTGGGATATCGTATGAAGAAATAGTTATATAAGCATGAATGTAAAAGATATTTATTATTTACACAACCTGTAAAGATATTTATAGTGCAATCCTGTGCATGTTACTCAGAAGCAAATCCCAATGTATTCAGTTGGGCTTACTCAAACAGAGAAGCATGCACAGAACTGCAAGTGAAAAGGAACTTCACTCACCCAACCCAAAATTTAGAATCATGCCACTTTAAGCTGTTTCGAAACTGTTTTATACTTGTTTTATGGCTATTAGATTTTAAATGGATTTAGTTCTTGTTGTGAGCTTCCTTGGTTTCCATCCCTACCTCACAGGATTGTTGGAAAGATTCCATATAGACACTGAAGATGTAAAAATGCATACACCCCATATAATAGTTTATTGTCAAAACCAGTTGGTCATTGCAGAACTTTTTTTTTAAAAAAAATCAGTATTACTTTCCTACCAGATAAAAGCAGAGACACGTATGTAAGCCCTGCCTAAGTGGCTTAAAAAAGGATTGAAGGGGGAGAGAAAGATTTACAACACAGCCCTTTGCTATGTTCACTCAAAAGTCCCATTGATTTACAGCACAATCCTAACCTTGTCTAGTCAAAAATAAGTCCTACTGAATTCAATGGGGTTTGCTCCCAGGTATGTGGGATTAGCATTGCAGCTTTACACCCAGAAAAGTGAGTATAGAATTAAAGCTCATATTGGGAAGGTTTTCAAAACAATATATGAATAAGACAAATAAACTGCCCTCTTCAACAGCCCAGGAAAATTTAAATTTGTTTGACTCCTTATAATTAGAAAAGTATAACACATTGTAATGGCATCATAAGCTGCAGCATGTACACTTTTTAAATTTCTGTTAAAAATTATTAGAAACATAAAATGTATAATATGCTAATTTTGCAGTAATTAAAAAACCCTGCATGTACACTTTTATTATAATCATACCTGAAATTGTTTACTGTGCATGCCTACCAAGCTCCTGCTATGATCTTCTGTTCTAGTGAAATCCTATGCATGTTTACTCAGAAGCAAATCCCAGTGTATTCAGACCTTTTGCACAGAGAAAGTACTCTTGATGTTGCTGAAAGCTATAAATTTACTGAATTCCTGATGTGCAGACAAACAGAAAAATGAAACTATTTACAGAATCTGCAATGGGTTTTAGCTGTTTCCTGGAGGTTAACAAATCCCTTGTCATTCACAACCCTGTCTTCACTAATTGGCTAAAAACCTGAAAGGGTGGGGTTTAGAGCAGCCGATACTAACAGAAGTTAGGAGGGGGTGACATTTTGGTGAATATCTCTTGAACCAGACCACCTAGAAATGTTATTTTTAAAAACTGAAAGCTAAGATTCTGAAGATTGAAGAGACTTGACTGGAGACCCAGAGACCCTGGGCAAAAACTGGAGACCTGACAACCCTAAATTTGTCAGGGATTATCCACCTGGTGGAGCTTGATCCTGTTCCCAAGAGATCTGTCTTAGAAAAAGACTGTGTCCCCTTTCATGTGTTACCCTCATGAAAGGGATAAAGGGAAGATGGGGATACACCTGTAGCCCCACTCCCAATAATGTGCAGGTCCTCCCATCCCCCCAGCATTTGGAAAGATGTTTGGATAGGGAAGTCTACATTGACCTCTACATTTGGAGGCTTCCCCACATTCCGGAGCTTGGATTGTGTGAGGTTTTAGGATTTAGGGAGAAATCCAGACATAGAGAACTACATGCATAGGTTTCCCAGCTTCTGGCACCCACACATCCGCATGGACAGCAGGGCCAGTAGAGGCCCTACAGCTCTGCCATTTTATACCCATGTTCACACCCCATATATATATTCACTAATAGGCAAAAAGCCTTGTGGTTTAAGAATGTACCTGTAGCCAACAAATATTTCTATCAAACTTTAAAAAGCAGGGAAATTAGGCAGCTATACTGAATGCACCAGGGGAGCAGCAGAACTGACATCATCTCTGAGATGTTGTACTGCCCTACAAATTTGGCAAACTGCAAACACAATTTGGGTTGGTCTTTCACAGTTCAATCTACTTCCTGTGTAGCTTGGAAGAATTTGGTAACATCTCAGAGGAGAGGTGAGGTCTCCTGCTACCCTGGTGCATTCACTATAGCTGCCCAATTTCCCTGCTTTTTAAAGTTTGATAGAAATATTTGTGGGCTATAGGTACATTCTTAAACTGCAAGGTTTTTTGCCTATTAGTGAATTTCTCTGCTTTTTAATCCAGGAGATAAGAAAGGGATCCTGTGCAAGTTTGCTGAGAATGGATTGATCATTTGCATGGTTATTGAGTTCAGTGGGATTCACACCCCTGCAATCATACATACAGGGGATAGGGAGGGGGGAGGAGGAGGAGGAGGGAGAGAAGGAAGGGCAGAGGGGAGGAGAGTGATGGGAGCAGGCAGGAGGGGGAGGGGGAGAGAAGGACAGGTTTGATCATTTGCATATTTATTGAGTTCAATGGGATTTGTTACCCTGCAATCATGCTTAGGATAGGTAAAACTGACCACAGGGGATGGGGAGGGGAGGAACGGCAGAAGGGAGGAGGGGGATCCGAGTAGGGAGGAGTGTAGGGGAGGAGAAGTGCAGGTTTGATCATTTGCATGTTTATTGAGTTCAGTGGGATTTACTCCTGTGCAATCATGCTTAGGATAGGTAAAACTGACCGGGGGGAAGGGGGAGGGCTGGAGTGGGCAGAGGAGGAGGAAGAAGGAAGAGGGGAGGGAGGAGGAAGGCAGAGGAGAGCGGAAGGAAGGGAAAGGCAGGTCTGATCATTTGCATGCTTATTGAGTTCAATGGGATTTAGTCCTATGCAATCATGCTTAAGATAGGTAAAACTGACCATGGGGAGGAGGAAAGGGAGGGGGAGGAGGGGGAAGAGGAGGGAGGGGATTGGAAGGGGTGTGGATGGGTTGGGAGGGGCAAAGGGAGGGGGAGTGAAGGGGCAAGAGGGAGGGGATAGGAGGGAGAAGGGAGGATGGGTTTGATCATTTCCATACTTTTTGAGTTCAGTGGGATTTATTTCTGTGCAATCATGTTGAAAATGGAAATGGACGGCCTTCAAGTCGATCCCGATGTATGGCAACCCTATGAATAAGGTTTTCATGGCAAACAGTATTCAGAGGTGGTTTTACCATTGCCTTCCTCTGAGGCTGAGAGGCAGTGACTGGCCCAAGGTCACCCAGTGAGCTTCATGGCTGTGGGGATTTGAACCCTTGTCTCCCCAAGTCATAATCCAACACTGACCTGGGGGAGGGGGAGGAGGAGGAGAGGAGATTGGGTGGGTGGTCACTGGGCAGAGGGGAAGCCCCTTATCTTTCCAAAAGGAAAACATTGTGAACAGTATCATTCTTTTTCAGGGTTTCCCCCACCTTTTTATTCTACAGCAGGCACATGTAACCTCCCACTGAAATTTAAACCGAAGGTGTCCCTGGCCGCATCCACACCAGGCTTTTATTTCACTTTGGACAGTTGTGGCTTCTCTCAAAGAATCCTGGGAAATGTAGTTCGTGAAGGGTGCTGAGAGTTGCTAGGAGATGCCATGTTCTACTCACAGACCTTCAATCAGAGTGGCTGACTGTTAAACCAGTCTGGCAACTGAAGCTCTGTAAGTGGAATAGGAATCTCCTCTCAGCACCCTTCACAAACTACACTTCCCAGGATTCTTTGGGGTAAGTCATGACTGTCTCACGTGAAATCAAAGTTTGGTGTGGGTGTGGCCCTCTGATTAGACAAGCCTAGCATCTGGGAGTCTGGCTTTTAGAATTCTGACAGTTGGTTCTTACTGAGCATGCCCAAGACTATCATTGGGTTCAAGCCAAAATTTCTTAAACTTATTAAAAATCAGCCAGGATTTTTTTTACCTTTTAAACTGCAGAAGATGAAGTTCACAGTATGGGGCAAGGTTAGTAAAAGGATTACAGGTACTCTGTGAACATGTCTGATTTTTAATGAATTTCAACAGATTATGAGAACTCTGAGAGAAAAAAGTCCAAAAGGGCTCTTAGGTTCTATCTTTTTACACTTTGAACTGTCGATTCTTTCTGACTGTTTCGTGTATCACCGTGAAAATTGAGAGGGTTGTTAAGCAAGCGTTTCTGAGTTCAGGACTATAAGTTTGTAAGGTTTTGTTTTGAAATGAGTTTATGAGAAGCATCAGAATGGCATGGGGGGTATTTTCAATTTAATATTGTGGAATGTGAAAAATCCACACTGGCTATAGTATACAGGCACTCTTGTTGCTGTATAATAACATATGAAGGGGCCTTATGTGTGCTTCAACTCTTGGTGAATCAAGCTTTACAACAGCAGCAATCCTAATTAACACAGAATAGGTTTTGATAGTACAGTCAAGACCTACATTAAGGAACTTCATTAAATTAATTCACTGAAGAACGGGGGGGGGGGTAAAATGTAAGACCCACTTTTTGAAGAAGCCATTATGACCAAATAATGATACTACTGCCATTAAATGAAAAAAAAATCACCTTAATATTGTAGGCCTGGAAATGATACATTTTCTTAATATGAATAAATATTTCATTAGCACCATAGTTTATATGTTCCAGTTAATAATGACCACACAGACAAGTGAAAGTTCACTTCACAAATCCTAGTAACAGGCTTAATTCTGAATCCAAATACATTGTTGCAGGTGACCATACTGTATACATAATTAATACAGGTAAATCTTGGGCAAATTAATGCACATAATTAATGACACATATGCAGAAACAGCTGGTAAGATATGGTGGGAACTAACATTGATTCCTTATGGTATATGCACTGAATACGCCATGTGACATTTATTATTGGGGAGGTTATGCAGAATTTACATAGAGACACATTCATATTTCCTACAGGGTCCCTGTTAATGTCAGTTAAAATCCCTAGGAAAGGAGCTTTGTTTCTACAGGTTGTTAAGGTTGCAATGATATGCTGACTCACTTGGGAGTATGTACCATTGAATTCAGTGAGGCTTTCTTCTGAATAAACGTGCACAGGATTGCACTGTTAGAGATGCCTCTATTCTTAGTTAAAAGTATACCGGGACATCTGTAGGAATCTCACATGCATGTGTGAACAAGAGGCATGATTGATTCATAAAAAACTGTTGCCGCAAGTGGATTTATAGGTGGGTCTTTATACTGAAGGGTTCTCCATTTTGTGTAATCTGAAAAGGACTTTCACACTTCCGTTACTTGCAAAAGGTGCATCTGAAAACATGCTAAGGCTGTAGTCATAAAGAGTTTGGGGTTCTTGAGACCAAAAAAATTGCTTTAGGGGTATCTAACTCAGCGTAGGATTAAGCTGTAAATTTACTTGGGAACAAGACCCTTTGAACACTATGCACAGCATACAGAAAATGTGGCTGCACTTTATTTATTATTTATTTATTATTTATTTGATTTATATCCCGCCCTTCCTCCCAGTAGGAGCCCAGGGCGGCAAACAAAAGCACTAAAAACACTTTAAAACATCATAAAAACAGACATTAAAATACATTATTTAAAATACATTAAAATACATTAAAACAAAACAACTTTAAAAACTTTAGAGGTTTTTAAGACTTACATTCCTGAAGAATGGGGTGAACTCCTCTTAGCTTGATTTGAAATGGCTTTGACTAAGGTGGCCAAGTGGTGTGTATTGTTGCTGTACATTTTTTTCAGCATTACCAGCCTCACACAAGTCTTGTGCCAGAAAGGGATAACCTCCAATAGACATTACAAGGTGAGACTGTCCTTAACATTGCCTGTGAAGTGCTGAAGAGCATTTTTCTCCATTCAAGTAGATTCTTTTTTCAAGCAGAGCTCAAATCAAATTTTATTACAATCAGCAGACCATTGAATCACCAAATAAAAACATAAAATATTATTACAACCTCATTTAAAAAATATAAATGGAATATATAAAAATAAGTGAAATAATAAGTTTAAAAAATTACAAAGGACCAAATAACACACAGTTGGTTTGGAGACTATCAAACAATCACTAATGGCCTAATACAAATAGCCAAGTTCAAGAATTTGGCCACTTGCTCCATAACTGACTTGTTAGTGCCTTGAAGTAATTATACAGCCACAAGAGTGGCTGTATACTATAGCCAGTGTGGATTTTTCACATTCTGCAATGTTAAATTGAAAATACCCCCATGCCATTCTTATGCTTCCCATAAGCTCATTTCAAAACAAAACCTTACAAAACTAATAGTCCTGAACTCAGAAATGCTTCCTTAACAACCCTTTAAATTTTCATGGCAATAAACAAAACAGTCAGAAAGAATCAACAGCTCAAAGTCTAAAGAGAGAGACAGAAAACCCATATCCCTTTTAGACTTTTTTCTCAGAGTTCTCATAATCTGTTGAAATTCATTAAAAATCAGCCATGTTCACAGAGTACCTGTAATCCTGTTACTGACCTTGACCCATACTGTGACCTTCATCTTCTGCAGTTTAAAAGTTAAAAAAAATGCCTGGCTTATTTTTAATTAATTTAATAAATTTTGCATTGAATTGAACGATAATGTTGGGCATGCTCAGTAATGTCAATGTTCTAAAAGCCAGACTCATCGCTGCTGGGCTTGTCTAATCAGGGGGCCACACCCACACCAGACTTTGATTTCATGTGAGACAGTGATGGCTTCCCCCAAAGAATCCTGGGAAGTGTAGTTTGTGAAGGGTGCTGAGAGAAGACTCCTATTCCACTGACAGAGCTCCAGTGGCCAGACTGGTTTAACAGTCAGCCACTCTGATTGAAGGTCTGTGAGTAGAACAGGGCGTCTCCTAGTAACTCTCAGCACCCTTCACAAAAAAACACTTCCCAAGAATCTTTGAGAGAAGCCATGACTGCCCAAAGTGAAATAAAGGCCTGGTGTGGATGTGGCCAGGGACAGCTTTGGTTTAAATTTGGGTGGGAGGCTACATGTGCCTGCTGTAGAATAAAAAGGTGGGGGAAACCCTGAAAAAGAATGATACTGTTCACAATGTTTTCCTTTTGGAAAGATAAGGGGCTTCCCCTCTGCTCAGTGACCACCCACCCAATCTCCTCTCCCCCTCCTCCCCTCCCTGCCCCCCAGGTCAGTGTTGAACTAGGACATGGGAGACCAGGTTTCAAATGCCCACACAGCCATGAAGCTCACCGGGTGACCTTGGGCCAGTCACTGCACCTCGGCCTCAGAGGAAGACAATGGTAAAACCACCTCTGAATACCGTTTACCATGAAAACCCTATTCATAGGGTCACCATACGTCAGGGGCGACTTGAAGGTAGTCCATTTCCATTTTCAACATGATTGCTCAGAAATAAATCCCATTGAACTCAAAAAGTATGCAACTGATCAAACCCACCCACCCTTCTCCTCCCTCCTATCCCCTCCCTCTTGCCCCTTCCCTCCCCTTTCCCTTCCCCTCCAATCTCGTCCTTCCCCCTCCCCTCCTCCTCCCCATGGTCAGTTTCACCTATGTTAAGCATGATTGCATGGGAGCAAATACCATTGAATTCAATAAGCATGCAAATGATCAATCCTGTCCTCCCATGCCCTTTCTTTGCCCTCCCCCTCCAATCACCTCCTTCCCTTTCCTTCTGCTCCCCTCTCCCCTCCCTTTCTCCTTCCCTCTCCTCTCCCCTTCCCCACCCCATCTTCAGTTTTACCTATCCTAGGCATGATTACATAGGAGTAATTCCCATTGAACTCAATAAGCATGCAAATGATCAGACCTGCCTTTCCCTTCCTTCCCCCCTTCCTCCTCCCCTCCCCTCTTCCTACTTCTGCCTTCCCTGCCCACTCCAGCTGTTCCTCCCTCCCCCCCGGTCAGTTTCACCTATCCTAAGCATGATTGCACAGGAGTAAATCCCACTGAACTCAATAAACATGCAAATAATCAAACCTGTCCTTCTCCTTCCCTCCCCCTCCTTCCTGCTCCCATCCCCCTCCTCGCTTCCTTCCTCCTCCTCCCCTCCCCATCCCCTGTGGTCAGTTTCACCTATCCTAAGCATGATTGCAGGGGAATAAATCCCACTGAACTCAATAAGCATGCAAATGATCGATCCATTCTCAGCAAACTTCCACAGGATCCCATTTCTTACCTCCCGGATTAAAAAGCAGAGAAATTCACTAATAGGCAAAAAAACCCCTTGCGGTTTAAGAATGTACCTATAACCCACAGATATGTCTATAAAACTTTAAAAAGCAGGGAAATTGGGCAGCTATAGTGAATGCACCAGGGGAGCAGGAGACCTCTCCTCTCCTCTGAGATGTTTCCAAATTCTTCCAAGCTACACAGGAAGTACTGTCTGAGATACTGTACTGCCCTACAAATGTGTCAAAATACAAACACCATTTGGGTTGGTCTTTCATAGTGCAATCCACTTGCTGTGTAGCTTGGAAGAATTTGGTAACGTGCCTCTGAGCATATGGGGAGTGGTGGCAACACCTGCAATCAGCCCAAATAATAGAAACAAGACATGTCCTGTGCTGATCTTGTTCTAGCAGGGAGGAAGCA